>NW_020536999.1:85264384-85346426 GCF_003426905.1 Ctenocephalides felis
AAAAAACTTCCAAAATTAGAAAGATTTACAAGTTTTAAAAAAATTTCTAATGTGGAATAAAAATTTCCACAGGAAATGGAGATCATCAGTGAACTAAACTATAGAGGAGTTTGAACTAAATATAAAACAGTAGGTCCAGGAATATTTGATATAGAGACATAATATTGTACACTCTGATTTCTTGCAGATGTTTTTTGGGAGAGAGAATTGTGGGATCAGTATCATATCAGGGAGGAATTAGTAGTATCTTGTGTTGTAATACTTCAACAGATATTTTAATATTTTTATAAACAAGTTTGATAATCTACGATACCATCTATCAGAATTAGATTTTACCATATATGTACTTCAATTTAGTTTATAATATCAATTCGATTGATACATATCTTGCTAACTAATTCTTAAATTAACTATTTCCTAAATTAAGTTGCTTTTATATATTAAAATATAAACTTCGACAAAATGCGTTTATTTAATATTTATTTATTTAACGCCCATGGCAATGACACAATATATTTTATAGTGTGCAAATTATAAACTACAAAGGATAATACATGAGAAATTTAAGAATTGATAGAGTATTTAAGAATTCCTGGACAGAATATATTGTCAGTAAATTTAAGACAATTCGATTAATACAAATAAGAAAAGTTTTCACTTGTGATTTGTTTTTGAATTCTAATTTAAAAGTTATATTTAAATATTATTTTAAAAGAATAGTTAAAATTGAGTTATTTACGAATTTTTTCTTGCTACTTTTAGCCCATTCAATTAATATGAATAAGTAAATATTTACCTTCTATTCTTGATTATATTTTCCATCTCGATATGATACAGATTTATTTCTCTCTTCCATCAAACATAAAAAATATCCAATTGGCAAATGCAACTGATGGTTGTTCAAAAACGAGAAAGATTGTTGCAACGTTTTGTAAAAATCAATCAAAATTTAAAGAAAATTATAATTCTGTTGTCAAAGCATGTTGGTTGTTTGAAGTGAAACTTAGTAATGCGTAGAGAGGTTGAAGTGGATATTTAGTGAACTCGTATTGTTGTTCTCACTTAATTTTTAATAACATTCATTTAACTTTATTTACTTTCAAATAATGAAAATTAGTTTTAACTTTTTATTGTTCTTTAATTGTGTGTTAAGGCACTACTTTTCGTCGTTATATCTCGTCCAATTTTATGTTACTTCAATACAATATTAAATCATTAATTCAAATGGTTATACAAATTTTGCAATAACGATTTTTAATGTTTAAAACATTTTAAAAAGTGATTTTATTTCGTCCCTAAATTTTGCGTTTAACTGTATATAAAGTTGATGTTTTAATATGTGGTTTTATTTCATATTTTTACGTTTCATACTTTATTTTAGATTTTTAATTTTTAAACAATTTAAAAAAACGACTTTATTCTGTCCCTAAATTTTGTGTTTAACTATATAAATTAGATATTTTAATATTTGGTTCTATTTCATATTATTTAATATAATAATAAACGAATAATTAAATTTGCAATAAAAGGGTATATAATTGTTAGATGACCACTTGCAACTTTGTCAGACTACTTGCAGCATTCTCAGACCACTTGCAACATTTTCAGAACATTTGCAGCATTGCCAGACCATTTGCAACACTCTCAGACCACTTGCAACATTCTCAGACCACTTGCAACATTTTCAGAACATTTGCAGCATTGCCAGACCATTTGCAACACTCTCAGACCACTTGCAACACTCTCAGACCACTTGCAACATTCACAAACGATTTGCAACATTCACAAACAAACAATTTGCAACATTCACAAACAAACAATTTGCAACATTCACAAACAATATTACAACAATCACGAACAAACAATTTACAACAATCACGAACAAACAATTTACAACATTCACGAACAAACAATTTACAACATTCACGAACAAACAAATTACAACATTCACAAACAAACAAATTACAACATTCACAAACAAACAAATTACAACATTCACAAACAAACAGTTCACAACATTCACAAACAGTTCACAACATTCTCAAACAATTTACAACATTCTCAAACAATTTACAACATCTCAAACAATTTACAACATTCTCAAACAATTTACAACATTATCAAACAATTCTCAAACAATTCACAACATTCTCAAACAATTCACAACATTCTCAAACAATTCACAACATTCTCAAACAATTCACAACATTCTCAAACAATTCACAACATTCGCAAACAAACTATTTGCAACATTCACAAACAAACTATTTGCAACATTCACAAACAAACTATTTGCAACATTCACAAACAAACTATTTGCAACATTTACGAACAAACTATTTGCAACATTCATAAACAATTCACAACATTCAATAGATAAAATAAAAATATATTACATTCCATTGTAGAACAAGCGTTTAATGTAACTCTTCAGAAGTAGCATTAAAAGTTTCACTTTAAAAATGATCAAATAGTTTTATAATAAAACTTGTAATATATATGAATTACTTGATACTATTTTTAATTTTATAGTTCAGAATTTTTTTAAAAAAAATTAAATACTTTCACCGAACAATAAACTTTTTCCTATCGAGTTATTTTAATCATTCTATTACCAAGTATTTTTTCATCATCGTTGCAACATCTTTCTCTGTACTTTCACTTACATTTTTCAAGTACAAGTACATTTATTTTATTGGTGTGTATGATGAAAAGTGTGCCTGTTAAGAAAGCGTTTATAGAAGTATTAATTTGGCCAGATTTTTTCTAGGTTTGTCACACGATTTACAAAATGTGTCAACTATGTGATTTTTGGGAGATGATTACATCAAACACGTACGTACCAAACTGAAAAATGGGGATGGATGGAATATAAATTTATACGATTGGAAAAGGATTAGTTTTTAGAGTCACCAGTGAGGATGATTTATGCTTTCCTGATTCCTCGAGTTTATATTTGTTAGTCTTACAACTAACTTTTATGTATAAAAAATATTTTTAATCTCTTTGACCAAACCAGTCTATGCATTTATATTTCATTTATCTAAATTTGATTCTGATATAAAGATTTTAACACATTATATTTCACCAATCGAGTTTTTATTTTTATTTCTCGATGATTAAAATCTTTGTAGTGCAGAATCAATTTAAAATTTAACTTTAAACTAATAATTTAGAAGAACTTTTTCCAACAATTTGAAAGAATTAAAAACTTATTATTGAATTTATATTAAAGTAGATGTTTCACTGTATTTTCAGGTGGAAAAACTCCAGATGTGGGTTCCAGGACCTATACAGAAATTATGCGAGAGCAGATGCTCAAAGGAGAAGAATCTGAGGTTAGTGTAAATAATAAAACAATATAGTCCATTTATGAGGAAGAAAAACAGCGCGTAATTTAAATAAAAATATATATGAAAGAGTAGAAAATGATTTTTAGGGAACTCATATTGTTACTTTTCAATTTACTTCATTTTTAGATAATTTACAATAATTACAAACAATTTGCAACATTTTCAAACAATCTGAACTGCAACATTAATCTTTTAAGTTAAAATTTCTAACGTAACCTGAATGTTGCATTAGTAGTTTCTCTTCAATAATAAAATAATAATTATTGCTATAATTATATTAAATCCTGTTATTGTTGTCATTCTACGTTTTTAGCCTATCTGCAATTATTTTTTAGTCATTCTACAAAGTTTTTAGCTTAGTCTACAAAAGTATATAATGCTTTTAGATAGTCTACAACATTTTGAAATACTTTTTAATATTTCCATACAGTTTGTACGATTTTCAGATAATGTACAACGTTTTTAGACTACCTACAAAGTTTTTAGACTATATACAACGTTCTTAGACTACATAAAAGGTGTTTAGGCTACCTACAACGATTTTAGGCGACCTACGAAGTTTTTAGACTACCCCCAACGTGTTTAGACTACCCCCAACGTGTTTAGACTACCCCCAACGTGTTTAGACTACCCCCAACGTGTTTAGACTACCCCCAACGTGTTTAGACTACCCCAACGTGTTTAGACTACCCCCAACGTGTTTAGACTACCCCCAACGTGTTTAGACTACCCCCAACGTGTTTAGACTACCCCCAATGTGTTTAGACTACCCCCAATGTGTTTAGACTACCCCGAACGTGTTTAGACTACCCCGAACGTGTTTAGACTACCCCCAACGTTTTTAGACTACCCCCAACGTTTTTAGACTACCCCCCCCAACGTTTTTTAGACTACCCCCCCCAACGTTTTTAGATTATCCATTACGTTTCTGGACTGCCTACAACGTTTTTAGATCATTCGCAACAGTTTTAGACCACTGACAACATCTTTCAGACCCCTGACAACATTTTTCAGACCACGTACAACATTTTTTGGACTGTTTGCAACATTTTCAGGCCTTTTGCAACATTTTCAGGCCTTTTGCAACATTTTCAGGCCACTTGCAACATTTTTCAGGCCACTTGCAACAATTTTCAGACCACTTGCAACAATTTTCAGACAACTTGCAACAATTTTTAGACCACTTGCAACAATTTTCAGACCACTTGCAACAAATTGTCAGACCACTTGCAACAATTGTCCGACCACTTCTAACACTTACAACATTTTTCAGACCACTTGCAACATTTTTCAGACCACTTGCAACATTTTTCAGACCACTTGCAACATTTTCAGACCACTTGCAACATTTTCAGACCACTTGCAATATTTTTAAATCACTTGCATCATTTTCAGGCCACTTGCAACATTTTCAGACCGCTTGCAACATTTCCAGATGGCTTGCAACATTTCCAGATGGCTTGCAACATTTCCAAATGGCTTGCAACATTTCCAAATGGCTTGCAACATTTCCAAATGGCTTGCAACATTTTCAAATGGCTTGCAACATTTTCAAATGGCTTGCAACATTTCTAGACCACGTGCAACATTTCTAGACCACGTGCAACATTATCAGACCACTTGCAACATTATCAGACCACTTGCAACATTATGAGACCACTTGCAACATTATGAGACCACTTGCAACATTATCAGACCACTTGCAACATTATCAGACCACTTGCAACATTTTTTGGACCGCTTGCAATAATTTTCACACCGCTTGCAACATTTTCATATATACCATTTGCAACATTTTTAGACTATATGCAACATTATCATACCATTTACAATATTATTGCAATATTTTCATACAATTCTAAGTGTTTTATGTTATTATTTATCAATATTACTTGATGTTAATAATTTAGCAGTGTAATAATTATTAAAGTTAAAAAAAAAAAAAAAAAATCTAAGTGTTTAATGTTTAACGCAAACTTGTTTGAAATAACACTAGAAGTTTCACTTCATTAATAAAATAACAATGATAACAGTTTATAAGAACATTTTTTTCTGTTTTATCTAGTTACGTAAGAAGATAGCAGAAAAATCAAAAGATGGCACATTACAAAAGCACTCAAGCAGCAGCAATGGTGATTCATTAGGTGTCACACAACGTAAAAGAGGTAGATGGGATCAAACAATCGATGAACAATTTGTTCCAGCATCTTCATCAGCACCTAAGAAGAAAGCTGTTGAGGCCACACCTTCCAGTGCACCTACACCCACATGGGGAGAAGATGTAAGTAGAAAAAAAAACTAATAAAATGTATCAACATTTTGTAAATATTATTTTTTATAACCAGCGTACTCCAGCTGATCATCGTTGGGATGAAACTCCAGGTCACAAAGCGTATCCCGAGACTCCGGGAGCAACACCTGGACAAAGCACAAGAATTTGGGACGCTACACCTGCGCATCAAGCCGCAGCCACACCTACACATTTGGGAAGTGCTGCAGGTGCAGAAACTCCTGGTCATGGAGACAGATCCAGGAGGAACAGATGGGATGAAACACCAAAAACTGAAAGAGGTATACTAATTAATATAATATTTAATAAATTAATTAATATAAGTTTAGTTTGTTGTGCATCTTTTATGTTAATTTTTATTTTTCACCCCAGAGACTCCTGGTCATAACAGCGGTTGGGCAGAAACTCCTAGGACTGATCGCATGTCATCAGATGTAGGAGGTGGTGTTATAATTCAGGATACGCCGACTCCTGGAGCTTCTAAAAGACGTTCCAGGTGGGATGAGACACCAAGTGCAGCAATGACACCTGCTATGACACCATCCATGACACCTGCAATGACTCCATCTATGACGCCGAGCATGACACCTGGAGGAGGAGCTGGACACACACCTGTGTTGACACCAGGAGGGGTAGGAATATAATTTTTTATTTTTTATTAAACAATAATACATTAAACAACAAAATGATAGCTTCATAAACAATTTTATTGATAAAAAATCTGTATTTCAATTTATCACTATGCTTACCGGAACAGACTCCTGTATTAACACCAGGAGGGGTAAGACATTTCCTTCAATATCTAAACCAAAACATTTTTTCTGTATAATAATGTTTTATTAAACTTTAATTCCAGACAACTCCAGTTGGTCACAAAGCAATGGTGATGGCCACACCCACACCAGGGCACTTGGCTTCTATGACACCAGAACAGTTGCAGGCTTATCGTTGGGAAAGAGAAATTGATGAGAGAAACAGACCGTTCACTGATGATGAATTGGATTCATTCTTCCCTGTTGGGTATAAAATTTTACCACCACCAGCAGGTAATGGAAAAATTATAGTAAAATAAAAATATCTATATTAGAGCGAGTCGATTTGTATGGGTAAAAGAAAGTGGAATAGACACATATGATTTTCGGATACTAGGGATCAAAATAAGATACTTTTCCGAAGAAACCACATCTCTAAAATGATTTCTTTGACTTTTAAATCGACCCGCCCTAATATTTATATAAACTTGAGTTTATTGTTTATTATAATTGAATTAATTTGAATTAAATTTGAATTAAGTTTTTATAAATTTTTTGGTAAAGTTTTTTTTTCATAAACTTTAATGATATTTATATTAAATTATGTAATATTATTAGCATAAGTTATTTTCTAATATCCTGATATAAAATGAAAGCAGCAAAAATATTTAGTTTTACTCGCACAAAACTACTTTTTATTACTTATTACTTTTTCTGGCGTTTCTGAAGAGAGTGCTTTAATGTATTATTTATTTTATACTTAGTATTTTATATACTTATCTTTTCTTTTCAGGTTATATCCCAATAAGAACACCAGCCAGAAAACTAACAGCAACACCAACCCCATTGGGAGGTGCAACTCCTCATGGTTTCTTTATCCAGCAAGAAGATCGTCAGGCCTCCCAAACTTTAGTCGATGCACAACCTAAAGGAAATTTACCATTTATGAAACCGGAAGATGCACAGTACTTCGATAAACTTTTGGTAAGAATAATAATAGACAATTATAAATAACAGATTTTTTTTAAATATATTTTATTGGGGTCACTTTGGACTTTAGTAAATTAATTGTGATTGTTACGTCCTTTTCTTTTATTGTGGAAATAAAACAGTTCTTTGAAAATGATTGTACTGAAGTTGATATAATCAATAGCAAATTACGAAAGAGAATTTTTTTACATTTATAAAGGCTGCTGATGTTTTACACAACTTATATCAAATTGTAGTTACTGAGCTGATTGTGATTGTGAACACCAAAATATGATTCTTATTAAAATCTTAATATTTACTGTTTGCAATAAACTAAATACTGAAAATAATAAATACTGAAACAATGCAAATTAAACTAAAGTAATTTTTTCTATAAATGTTTAGGTTGACAACTAGTGATTTTTAATTTATTATGAAATGTCTTCATTTTATTAAATTTATTTCTGATATTTGTTTGTGAAACTTTGTTGCAATTCAATTATGGAAGATTTTTTTTATTCCTAAAATTTCAAAGTAGAAAAAAATATATAATAAGATTCCTATTATTACATTTCACTCTCATTGCACTATTTATTAAAAACCTGGACATGTTAATTCTTAATGTTTTGTTTGTTATTTTTTAGGTTGATGTTGATGAAGAAGCTTTGAGTCCCGAAGAACAAAAGGAACGCAAAATCATGAAACTTTTACTTAAAATTAAAAATGGTACACCACCTATGAGAAAAGCAGCTTTGAGACAGGTAAATATTCAATTTATGCTATTTAACAACTAATATAGTTGTTAATATTTTTTCATTTATTTATTTCACACCTGTGGCAATAATTTTCATTTATATAATGGTAAATTATATTTATTTTTGTTTTAGTTTATTTATGGCAATTCATTTTTATGTTTACTCTCAATTTTATTTTTTAGATTACCGACAAAGCCAGAGAATTCGGTGCAGGACCCTTATTCAACCAGATTTTGCCCTTACTTATGAGTCCGACTCTAGAAGACCAAGAAAGACATTTGCTGGTCAAAGTTATTGACAGGATTTTATATAAACTTGACGACTTGGTCAGACCTTACGTGCACAAAGTGAGTACAACAATAATAATACTATTATCATACTATTACTATATTATATTATTATACTTACATATTATATTATTATATATACTATTATTATATTATTTTACTATTATCAATATCAAATTTTTATTTATTTATATTTTTTATTATTTTCTCTAGATTTTGGTCGTCATTGAACCTCTGTTGATTGATGAAGATTACTATGCTCGTGTTGAAGGTCGTGAGATTATTTCAAATTTGGCAAAGGCTGCAGGTTTAGCTACTATGATTTCAACAATGAGGCCTGATATTGATAATATTGATGAGTACGTTCGTAATACCACTGCTCGAGCCTTTGCTGTTGTTGCTTCAGCCTTAGGTTAGTAGAAATAGATAATTAAAAATTAGAATTTAATTACTGATATATATGAACCGAGATTAATTTAATTTATTTTACAGTTTCAATATACTAAAACATTTTGAATTTAAAAAACAGAATATAATTTTTGTCTGATTATTTTTATTAATCAAATATTTCTAAAAAGTCACCAGCTTCAAATTAAACTTTTGTTATAAATTTTGTGAATTTAATTGGTGGAAAATTAAACTACATAATCATAGAAAAGGAAATACATAATATCAATATCTTGAAGAAATTTTGTAAGCTATTAATTGATTATTTGATTTGATTGATTGATTGATTAATAGAGTTTGCCAAGATTTTCTAGTTTATTCATATTTTAATTAAATATTTATTTAATATAATTTCAATTAATGATATTTTTTGTTTAGGTATTCCTTCCCTCTTGCCTTTCTTGAAAGCCGTGTGCAGGAGTAAAAAGTCATGGCAAGCTCGACACACTGGTATCAAGATTGTTCAGCAAATCGCCATCCTGATGGGTTGTGCTATTTTACCACATTTGAAGTCTCTGGTGGAAATTATAGAACACGGTAAGTAAAAATTACTTAAATTATTTTTTTCATATCTGTAAATGAATAACAAGAATAATTGATTTTTATAATAAAAAAAGAGTGCGCGTAAGGTTCACACGCGATTGAAGTAAAACTTTTTTGCTATTGTATGAAATGGCATTTAAGTTAAAAATAAATGCATCATATAACAATTTTGAATAATGTTTATGGTAACACTCGTGATGCCCACATTTATTTATTAATATCTACCATTAACATTTTGTGGTGTTTCTAAATTTATCATCATACTTACACTATATAAGCTTTATTAACTTGCTGAATGAGAAGTTAATTTTTCTCAACGTTTCGTGTCGTTCTGAATCGTTTGACACTGAAATTACAAAAAAAGACGTTTTGTTGACGTTTTCTCAAAATCAGAAACACCAAGTTCATCTGATCGGCGACGCAGTTTCTTAAATGATTTTTTAAACTTTTATTTTGAACTTGTACCAGTTAAAATTTTAATATATAGTATTTAAAAAATTAAAAAAAAAGAAAATGATGGTTTGTCTTCATAGTCAAAAGGTTCTATGGAGTTTCTGAATATATCATTTTACTTACATTATATAATCTTTATTAACTTGCTGAATAAGAAATTGATGTTGTCTCAGCATTTCAAGTCGTTCTGGATAGTTTGACACTGAAATTGCAAAAAGTATTTGTGCTTGTTTAAATAAAGATCAGACATTTTGTTGGCATTTTCTCAAAGTCAGATACATCAAATTCATTTGAAACTTGATTAGTTTTGCCATATGATCGGCCAGGCAGTTTCATTATATTTAGCATAAGCGCAGTTTTTTTTGCCAAAAATCCATCATAAATTCTTAGTTTTTATAGAATAGAATATCATTCTTATAATGGACATGAAATGAGATTTAGTTTTTTGGTTTCAAATATTTATACATAATTCAAACTCGTTAATCAAATTGATTATTTACAAATATCAAATATAATGCTTTTTGCATTTAAATATTTTAAATATTTCTTTTTATTGTCAATAAATATGTAAATATAATTTTTTTCAGGCCTGGTCGATGATCAACAAAAAGTACGAACCATTACTGCTTTGGCTATTGCTGCATTGGCTGAAGCTGCTACACCTTACGGTATTGAAAGTTTCGATTCTGTTCTCAAACCGTTGTGGAAGGGTATCAGAACACACAGGTAAAATTAATATAATTATAATCAGTAAAAAATAATAAAAATGGAAATAAATTTATCATACACAGGTGTAACATATTTTATCTTTTTATATATTGTACCTGAAGAATTAAAATTTATATCAATGCACTTTTATTATGTCTAAATCAACTTTTTATTATCCATTTATTTTATAACTGCAACATTTCATCTAAAGTTCTATGAACCACCTTTTTTCTATTATTTCTGTTTTTTTTTTACAGAGGTAAAGGTCTTGCCGCCTTCTTGAAAGCTATCGGTTATTTGATTCCCTTGATGGATGCCGAATACGCTAATTACTACACCAGGGAAGTGATGTTGATCCTGATCAGAGAGTTTCAGAGTCCTGACGAGGAAATGAAGAAGATTGTCTTAAAGGTATGATAGATAACAAAAAAAATGACAAAAAATAATTAAACTTATACAAAGTATATAGTAGGCTTGCAACGAATAGTATATTGGTTAAAATGCCGAATACCGAATATTCGGCAGGTTTTCGGCGCCTAGACTCTTTCGAGTTGAAGTAATTACTATTTGCAGTTGTTATATTACTAATGCACTACATGTTTAATCAAGTTTTATACCTAGACTTCCAACAACTATTCGGTTGCTCCTTTTTATTTGGAAAATTTGGCACCATTTATACTATTCGGCCGAATACCGAATATCTAAATAACATATGTAATAGGGAAATAAATAAAAAAACGATTCTTTACATATATAAATGTATTTCCAATTATTTCTTTCATAAACATGAAATATATTCTATTATAAATACAATATTATTTCTTATATATTAGGAAGGCTAATCATAATAAAATAAATAAAAACTGACCAAAACTATTGCTCGTATTTTTTGCGATAAAGAGGCTATGATATCTCTTTATTTAGAAATGCTTAGATTGATTATAATGAATGACTATCGAATATAGATTTGACACATGCGTGTAACCATTGAATGTTTCTTATTAAATAACATAAACATATAACAATAACATGTTCTTCGAATATTAAGAAAAGAGTTTTTCAAAAGGTGATGAATAAATATGTTGAATACTGAATATTCGGTGCAAGTCTAGTATATAGATATTTTTATTTGAAATATGTTCTAGAATTGGTTATATATATCATTTTATTTCACAGTGTTGTGATATGGAAATTAAAAAAACTCTTACAATACTTCTTTCCTGAATCGAGTTAGAGTTTAACTCGGCTCACAGACCTGCCCTAGGGCAGTACTACCCATTATCATTATTTTATCATTTAGTCCTTTATGCAAATTCTATTCTTCTAAGATTGCATCATAGCTTTAAGTTAACTTTCCTTAAATAATTTCCAATTATTAATTTTTTGTCTTTTATTACAGGTGGTGAAACAATGTTGTGGTACTGACGGTGTGGAAGCAAGTTATATAAAAGATGAAATCTTACCACATTTTTTCAAACATTTCTGGAACCACAGGATGGCCCTGGACAGAAGGAATTATCGGCAACTTGTTGATACCACTGTTGAAATTGCTAATAAGGTAAGACATAATAAATATATATATATAATATCAGACAGTTTTTTTTATTATAATTTTATAGTCAATTGGAATAATATATCCATCTATGAAACTAATGGGCCGATTTTGGCGCACAACAGACCAATGTTATGGCAAGGCCATGTTACGCTCTAACTTGCATACATTATGCTACTGAATCATACTGAATACTGTCAAAATGTCATTTATTTGCTGTGCATTCAGGCAGTTTTGCACATAACGTCACTCATATGTTATGAAGCGTGTTCAGAAAGACCCTGTTATCTAAGATGGTTTTTTGGACATTTGTGCGGTTTCTAGATTAGGTTTTCTATTTGACAACCTGAGAAAAACGCCTGACTGCGTAGCAACCACATGGCTTTTGTCAATATTTAGAACAAATTAGTATGGAAAGTTCTTCATAATATAGCCTTGCCATAACATTGGTCTGTTATGAGGCAGAATCGTCCATAAGTTGCATTCATGGGGCAATTCTGCTATAACAGAGCTCATAACATAGCATTGCCATGGCAACTCTATCTTATTCTTATTTATTGGTAGTGAAAACTGTAAAAATGTCTATTTGCTACACATAAACTGCAACGTCACTCGTATGTTACGACGCTGGGTCAGAAAGATCCTGTTATCTAAGATAGTTTTTTTGACATTTGTGCGGTTTCTAGGTTAGGTTTTCTATCTGACTGCACACCAACCTGCATAATACATGTTTTTGTCAGTATTTAGTATGGAAAGTTTTTCATTACATGGCCTTGCCATAACATTGGTTTGTTGTGCGGCAGAATCGGTTCATAATTTTAATTATGATTACAATAATATTAGTATAAAAAAAGGAAGGAAAAGAGTGTACATATTTATTTTTGTCTATATTATAGTAATAATTATTTTATTTCTTTTAATTATAAGATAATAAATTATAATTGAAATACAAAAATAAAAATAATAACAAATATAATATGGACATGATAATTATGATAAATATTTAAACAACCTTATTACATTTTTAATATAGTTTCATGAACAGACTATTAATTTTGAGCAACTAACAGTTTGAATTTGAAGCTATAATATTTATATTTAGCTTCAAAGAGGAGAATTTTGTTCTTGTCAGAAAATATGGTTTGTTAAGGCTGTTTTCTCTAATAATTCTGAATCATTTAGCACCAAAATTATTATTTTATTAGAATTAGAAACTAATAAAGCGATTCTCAGACCCTCATAACAGACCAATGTTATGGCAAGGCTATGTTTTAAAGAACTTTCCATACTAAATATTGACCAAATTCATGTTAGTTCAATTATTTAAGCTTAAATCAGGTAAGAATTTCAGAATTAGAAATACCCAGCTGTAAGTCTGTAAATACTTGTATATTGACACCTAAAAGTTGTCTCAAAACCTACATATGGCAGTGTGCACAACATATGTAGGTTTTGAGACAACTTTTAGGTGTCAATATACAAGTATTTACAGACTCTGGTCGCTGTGCACTCAGGCGTTTTTCTCAGGTTGTCAGAGAGAAAATCTAATCTAGAAATCGAAATCTAACCAAAAAACGATCTTAGGTAACAGGGTCTTTCTGACCCAGCTTCATAACAAACGAGTGACGTTGCAGTTTATGTGTAAAACGCCTGAATGCACAGCAAATACATAACATTTTGGCAGTATTCAGTATGTTTCAGTAGCATAATGTATGGAAGTTGGAGCATAACATGGCCTTGCCATAACATTTTTCGGTCTCTAAAAATATCATAGTTTTATTGAGAAACACTTTTCAATATTTTTCTAGCTCTTACTTCCTTTACTTTACTTTCAATTTTTTTCTATTATAGGTTGGTTCCTCAGAAATAATTACCAGAGTAGTAGATGATTTGAAGGATGAAAATGAACAGTATCGTAAAATGGTTATGGAGACTATTGAGAAAGTAATGGGTGCTTTGGGAGCTGCTGATGTTGATTCGAGGCTGGAAGAACAACTTATTGATGGTATCTTGTATGCTTTCCAAGAACAAACCACAGAAGTAAGTGAAAGAAAAAATTTTAGTAGTAGACATATAATGGACTTACTTTTTTCTTTAAATTCAACATGCAATATATACATATTTGTAAATATAATACATACATTTTTATGCAAAATTATTAAAAATCATACATTTAAAAAGAAAAAAAATTGTTTTACGTAGCGAACTTTACAATAAGTACATTCAGCTTATTGTATAGTTTGCCACATAAAATGAAACAAAAAAATGTATGATTTTTAATCATACACTTTTAACACCAAATACAAAAACTAATGAGTTGTTAGCTATAATTATTCTTAATTAGTGCTCGAGTTACATGAAACACCTATTCTCGGTAGCTTCCAAACTTTTTCTACCTGCATCTCACCTTTTGAAAAAAAAGAGTGCGCGTAAGGTTCATACGCGATTGAAGTAAAACTTTTTTGCTATTGTACGAGATGGCATTTTAGTTAAAAATAAATACATCATATAACAATTTTGAATAATGTTTATTAGTAATATGGTAACACTCGTGATGACCACATTTATTAATGACAACCATTTTATATATTTATATAATAATAAATTATAAATTATATATTTATAATAGCATTAAAATATTTATAATATTTGAAAACAATAATATAATTATAGTCATACTTCAATTATGACATGATCGTTTTTGTGTCAAATAGCATTTTGGAAGCATCTGCATGCCCCCTCAATCTATATTTATCATTTATTTTTAACTTAGTTTTTCTTATTAATGAATCTTTTTCCTTTTTAGGATGTGGTCATGTTAAATGGTTTTGGCACGATAGTCAATCAATTAGGTAAACGTGTGAGGCCTTACTTACCACAAATTTGTGGTACCATTCTCTGGAGATTGAATAATAAAAGTGCAAAGGTTCGACAGCAAGCTGCTGATCTTATTTCCAGGATAGCTGTTGTCATGAAAACTTGTCAAGAGGTAAGTGGAGAAATGAATTATAATAATAAAACAAAAAATAGATATTTATTCATGATGATTATAATGATTAAAATCTACATGTTTGACATTGTTTGAATCATCATTAGTTACTACTTCTACTCAAAATATATATTTTGATTTTGAATATTTGAATGGATAAATTTGATACTTCTTATCAAAATTATGTATTAACTATACAAAAGAAATGTTTTTTTTTTGCTAGAAAATCATATTTGCTCATTTTGTTTTGATATCTCTAAATTTTCTAAATTGCCTGAAGTATGTGTGGTTGTATGTGAGCCAATTTTTAACTTTTTGTAGATGTTTGGAAACCGAGCTTATTGGTTTCTGGTAAAAATCGTCCAAGCTGTTTCTTCGTAATTAATTGTTGTTTTTTTTTTGACAATTTTGATGAAAGTTTTTTTATTAATAGAGTTGTTGGTCTTAATGAACCTACCGTAATTGCTTGAATTATAAAAATGCGTTAAAGTTTGGCATAATGTTTGGGCTTAAATGGTTTAAAGTCATGAATAATGGGCTGCGTTTTTAGGAAATATCAGCATTTTTCAGTCAGTTGCTTGTGATTGTTGATTATGAATAAAACAATTACAGTTATTATAATGTCTGTTTGAAAGATATATAAATTAGCAAATTGCATTGATTCGGTTTAGTAAAAGCAAAAACTTTAGTTTCAAAATAAACAATTGATAATTTTATCTAAAATATCTAAATTACAAAAAAAACAAGATGCCACTTGCACCTAGTTCATTATAAACTTCCTTTAGGGCAATTCTAATAAAAAAATCTTTTTTATTCAAAAATTTGGAAATGATCGATTTTATTCAAAAATATCATGAAACATTCTAATTTTTCGAAATAAATTTTCAAGAAAATTCTTTTTAAAATATTTTCAAAAAATTCAAAAATAAAACTTAGACTAGTAGTGTATGGCTTTGTGCTTTAAGGCAAACTGCTGGAACTTCACGTACCATAATGATATATTTGAAGAATAAAATTTAGTAAAAAAAAGAATATTTTTTGGAAAAGAATTAAAAAAAAAAAAATCTAAAAGCAATCGGTTCGACAAACAAGCAGAAAGTTTTTTGTTTTCATTCAACTCGGATGCAAAATTATTCGGTAGTCCAATTTTCAAATTCTTTTTAAAATATTTTTTTTAATTAAAACTCTTTTAAAAAAAAAATTAAAATTATCAAATGTATTTTCAAAAGTTGAAAAACTTTAAATAAGGTATGGGCAGTTCCAGCAATTCGCCTTAAAGCTCAAACTTGTGGTTTTTAATTTCAAATATTTACAAACAGCATGTTGTCATTATTCAAATCATTATTGGTATCTTATCAAAATTATATTTGTTTCATTGAATAATTAAAATTTGAAAATTTTATCTAAATATCTAAATTGCCAAAAAACAAGATGCCACTTGTACCTAGTTTCATTATTAACATCTCGTAGGGAAATTCTTTTTTAATTCCAAAAAACCTCGACTTTTTTTTAAATAAATATGAATTTCTCCAAAATATTCAAAAAATTTCAAAATTTTCAAAAAATTCTTATCAATAATCTCAAATTTCTCAGTCTTTTTTTTTTTAAAAAAAATTTCAAATTCTTTTTAAAAAATTTAAATAATCTTTTAAAAACTAAAAATCTTCAAAAAAAAAATTAAAAACTATCAATTGCATTGTATGGGCAGTTCCAGCAATTTGTCTTAAAAACTCAAACTAGAGTGGTTTTTAATTTCAAATATTTAAAATCAGCATGCTGTCATTATTCAAATCATTATGGTATCATCTTACTAAAATTATATTAATTTTTTAATTACTGTTTTAATTTTTTTCTAGGAAAAGTTAATGAGCCATTTAGGTGTCGTTCTTTACGAATACTTAGGAGAAGAATACCCCGAAGTACTCGGTTCCATCCTTGGAGCCCTAAAAGCTATTGTCAATGTAATTGGTATGACCAAAATGACACCTCCAATCAAAGATTTACTCCCAAGACTGACACCAATTCTGAAAAATCGTCACGAAAAAGTACAAGAAAACTGCATCGACCTTGTCGGCCGAATTGCTGATAGAGGACCAGAATACGTCTCCGCCAGAGAATGGATGAGAATTTGTTTTGAATTACTAGAATTGTTAAAGGCCCACAAAAAGGCTATCAGGAGAGCTACGGTGAACACTTTTGGTTATATTGCCAAAGCTATCGGTCCACATGATGTGTTGGCTACTTTGTTGAATAATTTGAAAGTGCAGGAGAGACAGAACCGTGTCTGTACCACTGTGGCAATTGCTATTGTTGCTGAGACTTGTTCACCGTTTACAGTCTTGCCGGCTTTGATGAATGAATATAGGGTTCCTGAATTGAATGTGCAGAACGGTGTGTTGAAGTCGTTGAGTTTTCTTTTTGAATATATTGGTGAGATGGGGAAGGATTATATTTATGCAGTCAGCCCGTTGTTGGAAGACGCACTTATGGACAGGTAAGCATATTTTTAACTTCCCGAAGGAGAAGTTTATGTTTTCATAAAAAAATCCGAATTGCTAATTTTATGTTTTCTCGACGTTTCAAGCCATTCTGAATCGAATGAGACCAAATTTGGAAAAAGTATGTGTGTGTGTGTGTGTGTGTGTGTGTGCGTGCGTGCGTGCGTGCGTGTATGTGAACAGATTTTTTGCCGTAAATCGACGTTTTCTCGAAAACGGCTGGACCGATTTCAAAAATTTAAAAGCCGTTCGATGTATCTCGACGAGGATTATCGTTTGTCAATTTTGTGCAACGATCGGCCAAGCCGTTTCTCTATAAATCGCAGAAAAGTGAAAAATTTTTCGTCTACGTTTTAGCCCGCAATTCTGAATCGATTTTGAAAATTCAAAAACCGTTCGATAGATATTGGTTGGAAATCGTGCTGATTAGTTTTTGGTAGAGATCGGCCGGGCCGTTTTCTTGTAATAAAGTTTTTAAACAAAAAATTTCGACTATTTTTATGTTTATTTTTTTGACGGTAGATACCATAGTCTTCTAGATCATACTAAAATATTACGGCCCTACGACAACTGGTTTAGCTTTAAAAATTCGTCAAAGTTTGCAAAAATTAGTATGGTCTTTTTGGCATTTGTCAAAATTAGAACTTTCATCGACGTTTGCTCAAAAACGCCTGAACCGATTTCAGGTATTTAAAAAGCATTTGATGTATCTTGATGAGGATTATCGTTTCTCAGTTTTGTGCGACGATCGGCCGAGCCGTTTCTTTGTAATTTGGGAGAAAGTGTTAAACCTTTGGTCCACATTTAAGCTCATACTACCGAACCGATTTTAAAAAATCAAAAACTGTTCAAAAGATATTAGTTGGGAATGATACTGATTAGTTTTAGGTGAAAATCTACCGAGCCGTTTTCTTGTAATTAACTGTTGAAAAAAAAAATATAGACCGATTTTTATGGAACTATTTTTGGCGATATATATCATGATCTTATAGAACTTACTGAATTATTACGGCCTTACGACAAGTAGTTTAATTTCAAAAATTCATCAAAGTTTGAGAAAATGAGTAGTTTTTTTTGACGTTTGTTAAAAATAAAATTAGATGATTTAGTTGGTATAACGATAGTGTTGAACATAGTAAACCATTAAAGTCATACGAAAACTGGTTCAATTATAATTATTGATTAATTAAAATTATTGATTTTTGAAAATTTGCTTTTAGAAAATACTCCGAGTTAACGTGTTCGTTCGTTCGTTTGTAATGATGTGTAATAAATTCACTCGGAATACTTATAATCACTCATAAATTAATTTATTTTTTATTGATTAAGTCGATTATTTACACATATCGGGAAGTTCATGTAACTTGCCTCAAGGCTAAATACCAAACCAACTAGTTATACACGGTATCCCAAAACTTAACAAGCCTAAATGGAGTAACTAGCATGAAATAAATTAGAAAGTATTTTAGAAATTTTAAGCACAACCAAGATTTCTGGTAAAACTGTAACCATTTTTCAGTTATTGTGGTTAACATTTAATTCCCCACGAAGTCTTTTGTCAATTACTGCGGTAAACGTTTTCACAAAGACCATGACCACTGAGGACTTGTTATATATGAAAAAGTAGCAATGAATTATTGAAATGAAAATATTATTGCAGTATAGCAATAATAATTAAAACTTTAATAAATTATTGATTGTATAGATATACTATTAAATATGAATGAATCTTAATCTTAATACTGTCATCTCGTTTTGGCTTGATGTTGAGTTCAGGGACACCCTGTATATTCTTATAAAATTTCTAGTACTAATTATATTTTTTATTTAGGGATTTGGTGCACAGACAGACGGCATGTGCAGCAATCAAGCATATGGCTTTGGGAGTCTTTGGTTTTGGATGTGAAGACGCTTTAATTCACTTATTAAATCACGTCTGGCCTAATATCTTTGAATCATCACCTCATTTAGTGCAGGCATTTATGGACGCCATTGAAGGATTACGAGTAGCTTTAGGACCAATTAAAATATTACAGTACACTTTACAGGTATGGAAAAGATAAATTAATCTAAGTTTTTTAGCTAAAAATTTGTGTTGTATTACTAATATCAATCTATTACCATTTTCAGGGTCTTTTCCATCCAGCAAGGAAAGTACGAGACGTCTACTGGAAAATATATAATTCTTTATACATAGGAGGTCAAGATGCACTCGTGGCAGGTTATCCTCGGATACAAAACGATCCCAAAAATCAATATGCAAGATATGAATTAGATTATATGTTATAAATTTATATTAGTTTATTTTATAAATAAGTCAAGTTGATTTAATTTTTCTATTTCAATCATTTTTGTATGTTAATGATTGGTATTCACTTTTTTAAACATTCACTGCAATGGTGCAGATCCTGATTTTTAAATACTTAACAAATATGTATGAGTTAAACGTGCAAAATAAATTGATAGGTCATACTTGTTTTTTGAAAAGTCGGTAAGAAATAACCATTAATATATTATTTAATTTATGATTTTGAGTTTTGAAACCAAAAGCCTTAAAAAAGGAAATTTTTTATTTGTTACTTATTTCATTCTCGATTCCATTTTCTGACATATATCTATACACTTTTTTAATTATTTTTTAAATATTTATTTTTAAGTGTTTAATTTAGACAAAAAAGCAGCAAAGGTATATTCCATATCCTTGAAATTTTGAATGATATTTATAAAAAAATAAATATTTTTTGAATGAGGCTTTTTAGCTAAGAAAATTAAAATCAAATTACTAGGTGCAAATGGCATTTTGCTCTTGGCATGAATGTGTGAATAATTGCCTTAATAGTTAAAAAAAATGAGATTTAGCCCTTTAGATATAATTTTCAACTGTTTATTTCGAAAACAGGGTTTTCGATTTTATTAAAACCTAATCAAGATGATTTCCAAATGATGCTTTTAAACAAACTGATATTTATAATTGAATTAATTAATTATAACTTTGTGAAGTGCATAGACACTTGCTGTAATGTATTTTTATGATAAAACTATTTTTTGTTAGACCATAATATTTTGTAAAAATGTAGACAGAAGATCAAATTTGGAATCACATCGCACACTAACATACTTTATTAACATCCAGTAGGGTATGTTATATAGCAATCGCAAATAAAAAATTTATCTTTTATCTCTTTTACGTTTCAAAGGTTTTTGAACATTTTGGCATACCTTAGAAAACATGGATGTATGTATGTGTGTATGTGTGCGGATACAAATCTTTGTCGACGATTTTGGGAACACGGTTCAATCAATTTGAATAATTTAAAAAACATTCCATTTGCTGATTAGGTTTTGGACAAGACAGTTCCAGCAGTTTCGAAGGAACGGTGCATAAAGAGCCAAAAATGGTAAATCAGTTTTTGAGAGAGCGGAGCGTCTGATTTGATTAATTCATAAAACATTTGACTAAATGAAGAACTGATTGAATTTTTGGAAAGACAGGTCTAGCAGTTTTGAAGATCCAATTAAAAAACTAAAAATAAATTCCATTTGGCGGTCAAAAATGATTATTAGACATATGTACATCAAATTATCAGATATTTTAGAGAAGTTTTAATAATGAGTATATATTTCTATGAGTTTCGTATCAATATCTATCCGGTAGACAGCGACGCGGCGCCTTCGCGCTTTGACATTTCTTTCAGTTAAAAAAAAAAATTCAGATATAAAAAAAAATCCAAATTTTTCAAGTCATTTTTTTCGTAAAAATCAATTTTTTTCAAAGTTTTGAAAAAAAAATGAATGTGTGTGTACGTATGTTTGTATTGATACAATTTTTTGTCCAGTTCAAAAAACATTCAATTCCTATTGATAGGGAGAGATGTGCTGATTAGTTTTTGGCAAAGGCAGGTCCAGCCGTTGCGAAAACACGGAGCAAAGAGTGCAGAAAATACAAATCGAGCTTTTGGGAGAACGGAGTATCAGATTTGAATGACCATTTTGAAGATACAAGGCTGAATATACAAAAAATGGCAGTTTTTGAGAGAACTAAGCGTCCGATTTGAATGATTCAAAGAACTTTCTGCTTGTTTTAATAAAATATTGCTTTTGGAAAAAAATGTATATATATTTTTTTTGTATATCAAAAATAGATCAGATTTTAATTTTAATTATGGCTAAAGTTCTAAAGCTTACTTATATACTTTAAATAAATAAGTTTAACTTTGTAATTCAGTTTATATAATTCTTACAGTATTTATAATCATCTATTTGAAAGTATTTAATATTTCTCGAACATTTCGTTACGGTACGGGAAACTCCAGGAATTTACCTTAAGGCACGACGCCATACAATTTTGTTTTGGATTCAGAATGGCTTAGAACGTCGAGAAAACAAATTTAACTAGTCAGAATTTCTATCGAAAACATAAACTTTTCCTCTGGAAGTGAATACGTATATGTATAATAAAATTAGTTGATTTGTCAAATATATAAAAACAATGGAGTGACAAATTAAATTAAGCATTGAACTATTAAAAGTAAATACATCGTTTTTGAATTTGCTCTATTCAAAAATTGCGCCGCCATTGGTATTACCCGATCCCAAATATCCCTTTTGTGCCCTCGTTCGTTCGCATCTAACTTCATCCTCCCTGGCAACACTTTTATTTTACTCGTCGCCATTTCACCGACGGGCTCATTTGTTTCAAAAAAATTCTAACATCGTCTCCGCGGAGATAGGGAGGCTCTCCCTTAATAATTAAATCCTTTATTTCGACATCTTTAATCGCGAATTGCTAATAATTACAACAGTCATTGTTCTAATTATTTATTTCCGAAGTTGTAAACATGGCATACTAAAATGTCTCCTTTGAAAGTGCTCAAGATTTCTCCGTGTGGAGATCACTCCAAGAATTCGGTTGTTGATGCAACAAGAGATGGAAAAAAAGACGCTTTTGAGACCCAATCAGCCCCCTGGGAAGGGACAGGGTGCTGAAAGTAAGAAGAATCAAGGTAAATGCAATTGTCAAAAGAAGGTTCAAGGTCGAGGGAATTGTTTAGATTAAAAATTGTGGAGGGAGATTGCAATTGCGTATCATTTTGATGTTATCTGTTGTAGGAATCTGATAAGAGAACAGGTGATTTTGTAATTTACTAGGTTATATTTATAATCATACACATTTTTTTTTATTATTATAATAATTCTTACAACTGCCCTGAAACAGATAGAATTAGAATATTTGACATAAAACTGACATTGTTGGCAAAATACAAATCATCTGACCATTGCCAGTGATTTGTCAAAGGTCTTATCTATTGTTGATTAATGCAGAAGAAATTTTCTTTTTAACCTGGCCCTGGTAGAATTGTTTTGAAGTTTTCTGGTGAGCAAGTTTGGGTGATCAGCTACACGATTTCTATATTTTTGTGAGAAAGCGTTTCATCCTTAACTGTGCTAGTGCCTGTGTCTTCATGTATTAACCAATTTGGAACATACTTTGGTGCTTTCAAAAATTTTCTTGTTAACTTGTTTTGAAATCTTAGAATTATTAAAGTGTTTGAGTTGGAAATTGATCCCCATAGCTGTATGCCTTATATCCAAATTGGTTTAATGATGGCTTTATAGAAGTAAATTTTATTATGCGTGTCAAGTTTTGATTTTGTCAGAGGAGATTCTGAGCTTTTTTCTGGCTTTAAGCTGCTTTCCCTTTTTCTGATATCTTTAATGTGTTCTTTCTAGGTTAGTCTTTTATCGAAGTATAAATCTAGATATTTGACTGTATCTGTTTGATCTATAATTTTGTCATTAAGTCTTACTGCATGAAAAGTCCCTTTGCAAAGAGGTGCAATTGATATGTTTTGACTTGCTGACTTCTATTCTACACAAGTTTAACCATTTTTGTATAACGTCAAGATGATCCTGCAGCATTTTTTATGTAATTA
Source organism: Ctenocephalides felis (assembly GCF_003426905.1). Taxonomy (NCBI): domain Eukaryota; kingdom Metazoa; phylum Arthropoda; class Insecta; order Siphonaptera; family Pulicidae; genus Ctenocephalides; species Ctenocephalides felis. The sequence goes on from NW_020536999.1 coordinate 85,287,914, forward strand.
CACAGAATGCCTGTGTCGGCTGCATATGTTGCTGTCAAAATGTCATTATTCTGTGGTAGGTCTGCAGTGTATATGAGGTATAATAGTGGCCCAATGACACTACTTTGAGGCACTCCTGATCTGACTGGATGTGATGTTAATTTTTCACCCCTTACACTAACGAAGAATGTTCTGCCTTCCAGGTAGGACTTTTATTTTAGGATGTTATCTCGTGGTTTTACCTAGTGGTAAAAATAAAATGTAACTAGTGGTGAATGGTATTGGTGGACAATATAAATTTTGGCACAAAACTCAAAGAAATGTAAACAAAATTACCTCTGATATCACAAAAACTAAATTATCATTATTTGCTTTTTTTGTCAAACGGTTGGACTTGCCTTGTCCGAAAACTAACACGTCAGTAAAAACTCAGCATGTATTTCCATCAACAGGAATTGAATGGTTTTTGTCAAATCGAATCATTCAAATTGGTTGATCCCTGCTTTCAAAATCGTAGACGAAAAATTGTATCTATACAAAACACGTAATACACACATACAACGTACCAGTAAACACCTTGTGATTTGAGCGGCGGTAGCAACCTGAAATCCACAAGCTTGCCTTCAGCGATGTGACATGCATGTGGAATTTATGTGGATTTCAGATTGCTACCGCCGCTCGGTGTTTACTGAGATCCATTTTTTATGAGGCATGTTCAGAAGGGGTTGAAACGTAAAAATATATAAAAAAACATTATTTTAAATATATTTGCGATCTCTAACACCTACCCAAGGGATGTTAAAAGTCCAGATTAATAATATTAAACCCCATCTTCAAAAGGCATATTTGTACCCCATTTAAAGAATTTAGTATAGATGGCAATCAATAATGGTTAATAATTTTTTCGAAGGAAAATATTTAAGGAGGGAAGGACCATAAAATTGCATTTTCTCATAAAAATAATCGTTAACTGTTTTTAAAACCCTTTTTGATATATGTGAATAAAGTTCAGTATTTATTTTCCAGATGTTCCCAACAGTAAACCTTGGACAAAAGGTTTACGAAACAACAATATCCCAAATAACCCTAAGCCCCCTCCTCAAAGAAATAAGTATGTTGGATTTGACAAACGTCCAAGGCCCCGCGGTGGTAGTCAGATGGGTGGAAAGGCGGAAACCAGGTAAAAAACACTCTTTTTACATCCATTTTCTATTATAATCATTTATATTTTATTAATCATTTGTTCTTGTTTCTTAGGCTAGAGTTTGAACAACTCGAACCAGGTTCGGTAATGAAATTTGGCAACAAAAAGCAAAGTTTGAATCATCTTTTAAACTTTCACTATACTCCCCGATCTGTTGGAGGTCCTACGAATTATGGACGGCAATACAAAAAGGGAAAAATTAATTATCCTAAGTATAATAAGGAGCATTATTTACAAGCCAAGTAAGTGTAATGGAAACCCAATTATATTATTCATAATAATAATATTTAAAAATCAATGTGTAGTTTTAAATATCGTTTTTATTATTTTCAGTTGCCAGTTCATTGTGCGAGAAGGTGAAGATTATTCAATTTGTTTAAAAAATCCTGATGCGTTGGTTGAATGGGATTATATTGAACAAATAGTAAGTACCCGTTTACGCTTCGCGGTGTTTTAGTTTATATTACAAAGTTGAACAAAAATGTATATTTGTTACATTAAGCCTACCAGTTATTTTGTATTCCAATCTTCTTGTTTAGATTACTATCTGTTTTCCTCTCTGTCTACCAGTTTACCTGTCAACCTGTTTGTCAGTCAACCAATTTACCACCAGTCCATCAATTTACCAGTCCATCCCTTTATCTGTCCACCAGTGTACCTGTCAACCTGTTTATCAGTCTACCAATTTAGCTGAACACCAATTTACCCATTCAACAATTCATCTATTCAACAATTTGTCTACCAATTTACGTGTCAACTTGTTTTTTAATCTATCATTTTGCCGGCCTATCAACTTACCTGTTACTATTTTACATATCTTCCTATTTATCTGACTACCAGCTGTCCAACAATTTACCCGTTCACTAATTTACCTCTCTACCAATTTACCTAACAACCTGTTTATCAATACACCATTTTACCTGTGAATCAATTTATCTGTTATCTCATTCTATATGTCTACCGATTAGTCTGTTCAACAATTTACCTGTTTAACAATTTGTTTACAAATTTACCTGTCAACTTGTTTTTCAAGCTACCATTTTACCGGCCTGCCAATTTACCTGTTACCCAATTTATATATCAATTGTTTATCTGTTTATCTGTCTTGTTATTTGTCTATCTACCACTTGTCCTGTCCACCATTTTACATATATTACAATTTACCAGACTACCAGCTGTCCAACAATTTGCCTGTTCACCAGTTTATCTGTCTACCAATTTACCTGACCATCAATTCACCTGTTCATCAGTATATCTGTTCACCAGTATACCTGTCAGACTGTTTCAATCTACCAATCTAGCTAACAACCAATTTACCTGTTCAACAATTTGTCTACCTATTTTCTTGTCAATTTGTTTTTCAATCTACCATTTCACCGGCCTACCAATTTATTTGTCACCCAATTTACATGTCAATCCGTTTCACATGTCTACCAATTTATCCTGTCTGTCAACCTGTTTATCTGTCTTGTTATTTGTGTTTATTGTCCTTTTTACCATTTTACATAACTTTCAATTTACCTGATTACCAGCTGTCCAACAATTTCCCTGTTTGCCAATTTACCTGTCTACCAATTTAACTACTAGCCAATTTACCTGTCCATCAATTTACCAATTCACTTGTCAATCTGTTTATCAGTCTATCAATTTAGCTAACCATCAATTTACCTGTTCAACAATTTTTATACCAATTTACGTGCCAACTTGTTTTTCAATCTATCAGTTTACCAGCCTACCCATTTACATGCCAATCTCTTTCATATGTTTACCAATTCACCTGTCAACCTGTTTATCTGTATTGTTATTCGTCTATCTAAAAGTTGTCTTGTCTACTATTTTACTACATATCTTCCAATTTACCAGCTGTCTAAAAATTTACCCGTTCACCAATTTACCTGTCTATCTATTTAACTATCAACCTGTTCATCAATGAACCAATTTACCTGTCATCCCATTCTATATGTTTACTAATTAACCTGTTCAACAATTTGGCTATCAATTTACCTATTAACCAGTTTATCAATTTACCATTTCTTCGGCCTACCAATTTACCTGTTAACCCGTTTCATATGTCTGCCAATTTGCCCGTCAACCTGTTTTTCTGTCTCGTTATTCTCAAATTTACTTGACCACCGGTTTATTTTTCTTCCAATTTACCTGTCTACCTGATCATCTGTCAACGTATCTGTTTATCAGTTTACCAGCCTGTCAGTTTAACTGTCCACCAGTTTAACTGTTCCCCAATATACCTGTTCATAAGCCTACCAATTTAGCTGTTCATCTCGTTCTATATGTTTACCAATTAACCTGTTTACCAGTTTAGCTGTCATCTCGTTCTACATGTATTGTGTATTATGTAATTGGTTATATTATGTATTGTGTATATTATGTATTGTGTAATTGGTTATATTATGTATATAACCAATTAACCTGTCAACCTGTTTACCTATCTACCAATATACCTGTCTACCTGTTCATCTGTCGACGTATCTATCTATCTGTTTATATGCCTGTCCATTTACCACCAATATACCTTTCAACCTGTTTATCAGCCTATCAGTTTAGCTGTCCAACTGTTCACCTATTCATCTCGTTCTATGTGTTTTGCAATTAACTTGTCAACCTGTTCATCTGTCTACATATTTGTCTATCTACCAGTTGTCCTGTCTACCATTTTGCATATCCTCCCTATATCCTACCTATTTGCCTGTTTAACTATTTATCTGTTTACCTGTCAGCCAGTTTGCCCGTCTACCAGTCTGCTAGTCTACAAATAAATAAAAAACATAATTACTGTAATACTTTTTACAAGATAGGGGTTTGCAGTAGGAGGTTAAAATTTATTATAAAAAAATAAAAAATAAATATTTACCAATACAATAAAAAAAAACATCAATCACCAATTTGCTTCAATCAAAATATCCGAAAACCTGTCTGGGGATTTACCTAACAATTTTCCAGTTTTTCACGGCGATCGAACTTATGGTTTATGATTGCATAACAATTACACAGACATACTTCCATTTATATATGTATATAGATAGATAAGGAAGTTTATTACCTATCTGAAGGGCTAGTTTACGTTTTCACCAGTTTCATGATTATACACTTATCTTTTACAGATAACTAAATCTGAAGATCCACCGCACTGTCCCATTTGTTTGGAAGAGCCATTGGCAGGAAGGATTACCCGCTGCGGTCATATTTATTGCTACCCTTGCATACTTCATTATTTGGCTTTGTCTGATAAGCCATGGAGAAAGTGTCCCATTTGTTACGAAGCCATTCATCTTAAAGATTTGAAAAGGTAAGATAATTGAATGAAATGAAAATGAAAATCAACAATGAAACTGTAGATCTGTTTTTTTTCTTGTTATAATTTATTTTTGTTAATCAAGACTTTAATTTACCTGACTACCAGCTGTCCAACAATGCGTTCACCAATTTACCTGTACATCAATTTACTTGTCTACCAATTTAACTGTCAACCTGTTTATCAATACATTATTTTACCTGTCAACCAATTTACCAGATGTTCTATATGTTTACCAATTAAACTGTTCAACCAATTCAATTTAACCTGTCCTATTTACAAAATTTATAGATACCAAAAAGAAAAGACATAAAAAAAGAGTGCGCGTAAGGTTCACACACGATTGAAGTAAAACTTATTTGCTACTGTACAAGATGGCATTTAAGTAAAAATAAATACGTCATATAATATATTTGAACAAACAAATTTGAACAAATTGTTTATTAGTAATATGGTAACATTCGTACACATTTATTAGTGTCAACCATTATACACATTTATATAATGATAAATTATAAATTATATATTTATAACAGCATTAAAAATATAATACTTAAAAACAATAATGTAATTAAAGTCATACTTTAAACATGACATGAACCTTCATTAGAGAAATAAAGTAATTGCTGATTAATGTCACATAATGGATTATGTTAAACAACGTCTAAACAAATATTGTTTTCGCAACTTCACTCATCATATAATTGTGTTTGAAGAACTTCATGTAATTAAAATTAACATACATTCATCGACTGCTTGTATTTTTTTTACTTTTTTGCTGGCGACATAGTCTCATTCTTTGAACAGCTGTAATATCTGTCTTGCCTAGAAAATATTTTCCATTTTAATAACTTAAAAGATTTATGGAAACTACGAATAATATAGAAATAATTTCTAATCAATAAACTTACGTTTAGTACACGGCCCAAATGTTTCATTTTTTTTATTATTTTCAAGGAACAGAGGGTAAAATATTCAAGGAACACAGGGTAAAATATTCTTCTTATTCAGGCATTTTTCATTAAATTAAGATTTGTACTAGAATGTAACTTTGAAATGTTTATTTAGCTATGCAGGTTTCCTTGTTGATATCCGTACGCATACAACGTTGATGCCGGTACGCATACCATAGATAAATAAGCATAAAATGACGCATACAACGACAGATCTCTATTCACATACACGACGGCTAATCACAATTGACCCTTATAGCAATGATCTCATCAAGAGCGAATGACGAACAGTTCGGGCGTAACGGACTTCCGTTGCATTTGTACGGATTTACACCCTAGTCGCGCTTAAAAAAGTTTTACTTTAAAAATACAATGAATTGAATATAAAACGAAACAAAGTTAAAATAAAATAAAATAATGACAATAATACAAAAATAATAATATAAATAAAAATTGTAGATCATGAAATAATATTTATTATTCTTTTAGTGTGTGCTGGGCCCCGATTGCAACATTTGGTTTAAACAGCACTATAACATTGCAACTGATGAGGAGACCGAGAAATTGTAACCAAGCTTGGCCTGTTGATTCCACTATGCAAAATAATTTGGTTCTGCCCAACATCAGTGATGGACCGATTGCTTCTAAATATTGCAAGTTGTTACAAGCTAACTTGCAACAGGTAAATTTTCCTATACTCTTCTCAATGAAGCGTTTTGGGGTTTGAATTTTTTTACTGTGCTCCGATTTGCATGAAATTTTGGAATTAGGTTCATATTACCCTGAAAGCAATTTGTGTTTCAGCGCCATCCCCTGAGGAAATTACACTCCTTCTCAGTGATGTAATTATATTTCTACAAAATAACGTCGAATGTCAATAGATCTAATTATAAGAAAAATATGTTTTATAACGTTTTTCAAAAAAGCAAATATTTTTCAAGTTATTGGCTACTAAAAATTGGTTTATTTTTGGTATTTTTCATCGTTTTTTGCCAATATTTTCAAAAATATTTTAATGAAAATTATGTAAGGGATCGTTCAAGTATTATGTAAGCAGATTTATTACATTTATTTACCCCCCCCCCATCCCCCTTGTCAGCAAAAGTAAGCAAAGCTCTTACCCCCTACCCCCATGCTTACGTGAACACTTTGCAATTAATGTATTGTTTTTTTAAATATTGTAATTATTAGGTTATAATTATAATTTTAAAAATAAGAAAATAGATTTAGGATGTAGAGATTTTACTGATATGGTATTCAACATAGAGTAACAAAATTATTATAATCTTACGAGCATAATGAACTTATTTTAAATTTTTGGTACACATATTAAATTCAAATTAACAGTCTTCCATAATGATTCTAAGTTTTCGATGACATTGGATTGCTTGGATTGCTGCTCAGTGTTGTAAGTTGATTTTAGAATGTCTACATCGTTCTCATCGAGCCATTCAACATCATGGTGCTCTAATAATAAATAAATAAAAATACTACCTATGACCTAATCATCATCTAGACTCCCCTGCCTCCCATGTCACAAAAATAAGCAAATCAATAACCCCCCCGCCCCCCTATAGTATTACTTGAGCGGCTCCTAATGAACAAAATGAATGTTGCAGCATTTACTTACAAAATGTAAAAATATTACATATTTTATTACTTCTTTAAATAATTTTCCATTATAATTAACTTCAGTTATCACTTTTTTAGATTTTGGATATGATCAATGTCAATCTGGCAGATCTAAATCGAGTCTACAAGATAGAGGAATTCACTCCTGAAGCATGTTTCATCCAGCAAGCAATCGATCTCCTTAACCAATACCAGGCTGATAAGTTAAACAGCGCTACAAAAATCAAAACTAAATCCAATGACTTCAAACAACAATCCTTGGACGATTCTAAAACTCAAACTGCTGATGAACAAAATTTGACAGCCGATAGTTTCAAACAACTCTCATTAGATGATCAAAAATTGACAAAATGTGCTCCTGAAGAGCTTTCATTAAATGAAAATGTAACTGGGAATGAGGCTGGAGAAGTAAAACATTTGGAAAATGTTTTTGGTGCTGATAATTTGGATGAAATTCAAAATTCTATACTCGATCAAATCGAGCAAGGTGTTGATTGTGTGGGAGAGGATGTGGCGAGTGGAATTGAAGTTTTGGATGGGACCAGGATTGGAGAAAGTGGATCTGGAGATAAAGATTTCTATTTTTATCAAGGTAAGGGGATAAAAATGATAATGGATCTTGAATATTATAAATTGTTTGCAAGTTAATAATTAGTTTTGTGCATAATGATAATTGCACTTTCAGTTTTTTTTTTGTTATATAATTATTTATATTAAGTTATAATTATATTTTCATAATATATTAGATTAAAATTGTAAAAATTGTCCACATTAAATTAAAATTGTATTTTACTCATACAGACCAGCATTTTTTATTATTATTATTTAATTATTATATAAATCGTTTTTATTTATCTTTAACAGCTCTGGATGGGCAGCATATTTATTTAGCCGGTCTGTGTGCCAGAATTTTGGAATATTCCTATGGCTCATTGGCAAATTGTCCAAAAACTATAACTACATCTGTGGAGGCACGTGAAGTTTTAACTGTTACTGAAGAGTTACGTAAAAGATTGAGGTAAGAATTGATATTTTTGTTAGGATAAGGGTGCTCAAGTCAAACTCCGGCGATATTTTGTCTGATTATTATAATTTAAATGAACAAGCATTGTTTAATAGACCTATTTAGTTGATTAAGCAAATATTTAAAATTGGAAGGCTGGCTGACTTTATGAACCTGAAATAATCAGAAAAGTTAGCATATTAATATTCAAATAATAATATGTATTCCCAAAAAATTCTTGCTAAATTTGTTTTCTCAATGTTTCAAGTCATTCGAAATTGTTACACTCACCTCACTTGGTGTTTTCCAATTTGAACAAAAACTTTGCAATATTGTTTCTATTCATTATTTCTTTAAGTTTATCCAAAAATCTTTATAACATGATTAAGGTACAAGTAGGAAATTTTAACAGGTATAATTTAAATTGCAAATTCTTTGAAGTTTAAATAGTTTTAGATTAAAACTAATGACATAATCCAAACTAATTCTACTATTTAAATTAGTTTAAAGATAAATGATGAAAAAGGTCAAACTACTATGTGTAAGTATGACTCAAAATGACTTGCATTAGTTTTCGTGATATCTGTAAATAACAGGCTTGATCAATTAGAAATCAATATATTAATTTATAAGTGATTTATTAATTGCGATTATTGCAATTTATTCAATTTTGTACAAATATTTCGAACTTGTCACCTAGTTATAGACAAATTATATAAGAACTAGTGGTGCATGGCATTGTGCCTTAAGGCAAATCGCTTGTACTTCCGTACAGTAATGATATAGTCAAAAATTTTTAAATGTTTTCAAATAGGTCTTTATAAATACTATAACTTTATAGTTTGTATTATATAGACAAAATATAAGAGCTTTTACATGTACGACAATGTTTATATATGTTTACATGAAAAGTAAAAAAATAGAACAAGCGGAGTTAGAATTAAAGCACCTAATTCCATTTCTTTTAAGAATTATATATACTGAATTGCAAATTTAAATTTGTTTATTTTGAATATATAAATATGATTTAGAATTTTAGCTAGAATTATAATTAAAATCCGATATTTAATTATTTTTTTTTGAAATTGAGAAATTATTTTTATTGCTTTTACAAAAAACGAATAGTTTCTTCATACTCACAATACAATACAGTTGTAATAATTATTGAAATTAAAAAAAAAAAAATACTCACAATACAAGTTTTTTATATAATTACATGTTTTTTGTATCATTCGAATCGAATGTTGCACTTTTTGCTCCGTAAATCCGAAACGGCTGGACCTGTCTTTGCTTAAACTTACCAGCACATCTTCCAGTCAATATGAATTAAATGTTTTTTGAACGATTCAAATCAGTTGATCCTTGATTTGAAAAACTTGATTTCTATTATCTGCATTCTTTGCTTCATATCTCCAAAACGGCTGGACCTGCCTTTGCCAAAAACTAATCAGCACATCTCCCCATCAATAGGAATTGAATGTTTCCACACATACGTACGCACACACACACATACACAACACACACACACACACACACGTCCATTTTTTCTGAGGTATGCCAAAATGCTCAGAAACCTCTGAAACGTGAAGATATGCGAAATTTTATTTTTGATTTTTGGACGATTACTATAACTTACCCTACAGGAAGTTAAATAGTTCAAAATTTCAAAAATATATCAAAGTATGAAAAAAATTAAATTTTGCAAATAGTCAATTTTTTTCAAAGATTTCTAAAATCTCAAAATTCGAGTTCTAGAAGAAAATTGAATCTTTTTTAAAATTCCTAAATTTTAGTACGGGAAGTTCCGGTATTTTGCTTTGAGACGCGGTGCCGTACACCACTAGTACAACAAATTTGTAAGGCTGAATCTTACATCTCCAGGCTATATCTTTTTATGATAGAATATCAGTAACAAAGCTTAACCTTCTTTCTACTGTTTATTTATTTTTAGTATTCAGAAATACTAAGTCTCAAAAAACCCAAAGAAAATTGTCAAGCTTTTCAATAGCCTTCAAATAGTAGGGTATTTACAAGCTCAACCATATTGCAGCCACAAATCAAATGCCTACTTATGATAGTACTTACAAATTTTTATAAAAAGTTATATTTTTAGTTATAATCATTGATCTTGTATGTCTTTTTATTATAGATTTAGTAAATGTATATTAACGTGGTGCTAATTATCGTGGCACCTCACTTTCATTTCCTAGACATCGAATTTTTTTTTGCTTACGAGATCTCCTGAGGGGGGGGGGAGACTAGTCTAGACGACTTTGGGAATCACTGATTTACATGTTTTGAGAAGTTCATCCAACTAACTTTTAGGCAATATGCCACTTGCACCTACTTTAATTCAATCTTATATAGTAATTGGGAATTGATGATTACTTGTTAACTTCCCATAGGGTAAGTTATAGTAATCGCAAAAAAATCGAAAACGAAAATTTTTATAGATCTTTACGTTTTAGAGGTTTCTGAACATTTTGGCATACCTTAGAAAAAATTTATGTATGTGTGTGTGTGTGTGCGTAGTATGTATGTGTGTGCGGATACAAATTTTCGTCGACGATTTCGGGAACACGGATGAAGCAATTTGAATAATTTAAAAAACATTCGATCCGTATTGATAAGGAGACGTGCTGATTAGTTTTTGGAGAAGGCAGGTCTAGCCGTTCCGGAGATACGGGACAAAAAGTGCCAAAAACGGTAACTCAGTTTTTAAGAGAACGGAGCGTCCGATTTGAATAATTCAAAAAACATTTTATTTGTATTGACTAAATAAAAAACAGTTCAAATTTTTGGAAAGGCAGGTCCAACGACTTTGGAGATATGGGGGAAAAAGTAAAAAAATGAGCCATTTGGCGGTCAAAAATAAACATTAGACATATGCACATCAAATTATCAGATATTTTATAGAGATTTTAACAATAAGTATAAGTTTTGTTTACATTCCTATGGGTTCCGTACCAATGTTTATCCGTTAGACGGCGACGCGGCGCTTACGCGCTTTATATTTTGTTTCCATATGCAGTTAAAGCCGTACGATTGCTTTGAAAAAAAGTTCAGATCTTTCAAAATATGTCAAAATAAAGAAAAAATTTTTTTTCAAAAAAAAAAAAATTAAAAAAAAAATTTTTTTTTTTAATTTTTTTTTTTCAAAAAAAAGTAATTTTTTGTCCAATTTATAGTTTCTCAAAAATCTTATTTATACGAAGTAAAAATTTTTCAAGAATGTTAATCGTTTTTCAAAAAATAATAATATTTTGTACGGAAAGTTCCAGCAATTTGCCTTAAGGCACAATGCCTTAATTGCCTTAAGACAGAATTCCACTTACAGCTAGTTGCTTTATAATTTTATCACAGTTAAGGAGACGTACTTTCTTTTAGATATTTGGAGCACCTTCCAATAACTTGCCAGATAGAATTGGTCGAGCTCAAACTACGACCACCTATTGTCAGTCCTGAATCGCTTGAATACTTCCACAGTAAGTACTTGCAATCATTTAGTATCACCACCAAATTATTTAATATCACCACTAAATTATTTATCACCATGATTTATTTATCCAGATCAGTTAGAAACCAGGCGCAGGCTAAGACTCCGCAAATGTCGTGAAGAGAACAGAAGGGACATGCAGATAACCATAGAGCAGGAACGGAAGCAGAGAGGTTTGCCCATTGCTGGTTCTTCTCAAACAAACCGAGAAATAAATTGGGAAAGCGATTTTCCAACTTATGGAAGCCCTCAGTCTGTTGGAAATGAATCTGATTCATTGGACCATCAGGCATCTGGAGTGGATAATTTGGGGACGTCGCCTGGACCATCGTTTGCCACGGTAGTAATAGATAAATGATTTAGATAACAGATTAGTTGTGTAATCGAAATTTTATTAACTTCTGAAAAAATCTGACTTGCTAATTTTATATTTTCTTGACGTTTGAAGTCATTCTCAATCGAATGAGATCAAATTTGAAAAAAGTATGTGTGTGTTTTTGAATTTTGGAAATTTGAAAACTTTTTGAAAGATTTGGTTTGACAATCTTGCTGAATAGTTTATGACAAAAAATCGTGCTTGGCAAAAGTCGGTTGTTGGGACGTACTTCATAATTTTTTTGCAAATTTTTTGGCGATTTCAATGAAACTTTAGAGGCGAAAGAGTTCGTGACCCTATTGAACATACTGAAATATTAAAGGCTTACAACAAGTAGTTTAATTATAAAAAATAAATTAATGGTGCAAGGCATTGTGCACTGAAGCAAATTGCTAGAACTTCTCAGACCATAATGAGAAATATTCAAGAAATTTTAAATGTTTTCAAATAAATTATTATAAATACTTTGCTTTTTTGTATTTTATAAACAAAATATAAAAGTTTATAAATTGGACGACGACGTTTCTAAAGTAAATAAACAAAACTTAATTATGTGGAGTTAGAATTAAAGGATCTTATCTCATATTTCTCGACGTTTTCGGGAATACCGCTCAACCGATTTGTATGATTGAAAAAGCAATCGATTTCTATTAATGGGGATTAATGCTGATTAGTTTTTGGGAAACCGGGCATCCGATTGGAATGATTCAAAAAACATTCAATTCGTCCTGATTGGGAGAAGTGGTGATTAGTTTTTGGCAAAGACAGGTACAGCCGTTTCGGAGATACGGAGCTAAATGTGCAACAAATGGCAGTTTTTGAGAGAACTAAGCATTTAGATTTGAATGATTCAAAAAACTTCCTGTTTGTGCTGACGAAACGATTGCTTTTGGGGAAAAGAATTTTTTTTTTAATTTTTTTTATTTCCCAAAAAAAATTTTTTTATTGTCGAAAAGAATTAGGATTTTAATTTTAATTGAAACTAAAGTTCTAAATAAAATTATAAATTAATAAATTCACTTATATACTTCAAATAAATAATTTTAACTTTGCAATTTAGTTTATATAATTTTTATACATAAGGTCCTTCATTCTAACTTCACTTGATTAAGTTTTGTTTATTCTTTACTTTTCATATAAACGTCATCATCCAATACATTACAGCTCTTATATTTGGTCTATAAAATAAGAATAATGAAAGTTACAGTATTTATAATAATCTATCTGAAAACATTTAATATTCCTCGAATATTTTATTACAGTATGGGAAGTTCTAGCATTTTGCTTTAAGGCACGATTCATACACCACTAGTTTTATTTACATTTTTACCAAAAATCCTGATGGGTTTTTAAATTCAAAACCGTTCGAAATATATCAGTTTGTTTTCGCTGGTTAGTTTTTTGGTGAAGATAAGAGATGAAGATACATCAACTCAATATACTTATTAAATACTTATAATTTTTATTTTTGAGAAAACTATTCTCAAAATGAATTTAATTCATTTAAGAAACTATTTTTGAAGACTTTATTTTCCATTAAAGTTGGAGATATTCTATTTCCTTCCTTTTTTATCAGATGTTAACAATGGCACGATCCCCAAGTCAGGGTACTGATTTTATTCGACAAAATAAATGGGCAGCTTTACCATCTCAGCAACAAACTGATTCAATAAACGTGGAACAGGATCCTGATTATGATCCTAACTATGTACCAGCTCCAAGCTACACTCAGAGTTTCAGGGATGCCATCAGCCAGGCTATGGAGAAGAGCTGCCAATCGAATGGTAAAACTTTACAAATCTGTTAACCAGGAGTAATCAGTTTTGATAATATTTAAAGTCAATCAATTATTATTGTGATTCTTTTTCTATTCAGCAGGTGCTACAAAAGAGAATGCTTCCAAGAAGAGCAAGAAAAAGAAGAAACAGATTTTATTTGCCACAGGCATGAACTTTCAAGTGTAGAGCCCGAAATGTTATATAGTTCTAGTAGAATTATGTATCGTTGAAAACATACTACGTACATCGTAAGATGTAATTTTTTTTTGTTAATATATTTGTCTTATATTATATTTAAAGTGATTAATATGAAATATAATTTTTATGATATTTTATAATTATATTTGGATTGCTTATTTAGGTAAGTGAAAGTGAAAGACTGACTTCATTATAATAGTGGAGTTATATGGACGGATTCTGCCACATAACAGACCAATGTTATGGCAAGGCTATCTTATGAAGAACTTTTCACACTAAATATTGACAAAGCCATGTGGTTTGTGTGCAGTCAGGCGTATTTCACAGGTTGTCAGATACAAAACCTAACCTAGAAACCGCACAAATGTCAAAAAACAATATTAGATAACAGGGTCTTTCTGACCAAGCTTCATAACATACGAGTGTCGTTGCAGTTTATGTGTAAAACGCCTGAATGCACAGCAAATACATGACATTTTGACAGTATTCAGTATGATTCAGTACCATAATGTATGGAAGTTGGAGCGTAACATAATGCCATAACCTTTTTCTGTTATTAAAAAATTAGTGCATTTGGACTACAATATGAAAATGGAAGTATATTACAAATAATTAATGAGAAGAATTTTGTTTTTGCAAAAACATTTAATTTGCTAATTTTATGTTTTCTCATCGTTTCAAGTCATTCTGAATCGTTTGAGACCAAATCTGGATAAAGCATATTGTTGGGAGAAAGCTGATTTTTGATCTTTCGTCGACGTTTTTTCAAAAACGGCTGGACCGATTTGAGAAAGTTAAAAGCCATTCGATGTAACTCGGTACGGACGAGCATTTGCGCGATAATCGGTCAAGTAGTCTAGTCGCTCTATAATAAGCAGAAAAGTAGAAAATTTTCGTCCACGTTTTAACCCACAATCTTGAATCGATTTTAAACATTCAAAAACTGATATTGGTTGGGAATCGATAATCATATGTCTATAATATATTACCAGGTTCGTCAAAAAAATTCAAGATTTAATTAAGAAGAAACGGCTCCGCCGATATTTACGAAAAACTAATCAACTTTTTGATTTTTAACTATCAGAAGAATTTTGTTTCCTCAAATCCGATTTCTTAATTTTGTTTTCTCAATGTTTCAAGTCATTCTAAATCGTTTAAGACCAAATTTGAACTAATTGTAAGTAGTATTTTGCCATAAGGCAAGTTATGACTTTCCAGACATGTGTAAATAATCGACTTAGTCAATAATAAATCAATATATTAAACTAGTGGTGTATGGCATGGTGCCTTAAGGCAAATTGCTGGAACTTCCCGCAGTGTAACGAAATGTTCGAGTAATATTAAATGTTTTTGAATAGATTTTTATAAATACTGAATATTTATAAGATTTATATAAACTGAATTACAAAGTTAAAATTATTTATTTAAAGTATACAAGTGAGCTTTAGAACTCTAGCCAGAATTAAACTTAAAATCTGAATTATTTTCGATATACAAAAAGACATTTTTTTGAAAAAAAATTGAAACAAAAGATTTATTTTGTTAAAACAAGCAGAAAACTTTTTGAATTATTCAAATCGGATGCTTAGTTCTCCCAAAAACTGCCATTTTTTGTGCATTTACCCCTGTATCTTCGAAACGGTTGGACCTGCCTTTTTCTTTGCCAAAAACTAATCACTCCCCATCATTACGAATTGAATTTTTTTTTTTCAATCATTCGAATCGTATGCCACGTTCTTTCACAAACTCGATTTCTATATTTTCTGCACTCTTTGCTCCGTAACTCCAAAACGGTTGAACCGACTTTTGCCAAAAACTAATTAGCACATCTCCATATCAATAGGAATCGTGGAATTTTGAGAGAAAAAGAATTTTGAACCATTCTAATTGGTTGATCCGTGCTCCCGAAAACGTGGACGAAAAATTGTATCCATACATGCCTACACACACACAGTACGCGGAGAACGGCAGAATCTATATATCGTCTGAGTGCTTTAAGAGTTGCTTGCGCATTTCGCACTTTTGGGAGAAAAGGGAATTTTGAACCATCAAATTGGTTGATCCGTGCTCCCGAAAACGTGGACGAAAAATTGTATCCATACATACATACACACACACATCATAATCAGTGGTTACTACGCGGAGAATGGCAGAATCTATATATCGTCTGAGTGCTTCAGGAGTTTTTACCAAGGAAGATATCAAAAAGTAAATCCAGAAAAGTTGGGATATAGATGAACAGGCAGAACAGCATTGACAGGTAGCAGCAACTGTGGGGTGTTTCAGTGAAGGGCAGATGAACGCATCGTCGCATTCCAAACATCAGAGACTGGCTAAATCGCAAGAATGGAGAAGTGAATTATTACATTAAACAAATGCTATCTGGGCACGGCTGTTTTCGAGCCTACCTACACCGCTTCAAACACGGTAGCTTGCCGCATTCATTGCTCATATTGTTTTGCCGAAATCGAAGATGTTGAGCACGTGTTCTTTGTGTGCCCGTGATTTAGTGCGCGGGATGAGACGATGTAGAAAAGATATTGAGGCGAAGAATTACTCCACAGATACTGTTGTAGAAGTGATGCTGACAACTGAGGCTGCTTGGAACGCCACAGACAGATTTCCGAGAAATGTGCTAATTGATCTGCGTTCTATAGAGAGCGAATAGGACTTCGCTCATTTAAAATATGAGTATAAATTTAAGAATTATAACATTTATTATAACAAGTTAAGAATTATAACATTCTAGATCCTCCCCCCACGAAGTAATGCCTACGGCGGTTTCCGTGGGGACCAGAGGCAATGGCAAAGCGGAGGTTTTAGTCGGTATTATATCCAGGCGGTATTGAATCCGACATACCCAGACAAAAGACCAATCTCGAATGCATAAAGGTATTTCTTTCCCTATAAAAAAACCCTACGGTAAGTTGTAAAATTTTTTTTTTCAATTTCGAAAAAATATTTTTATTTAAATATCGAGCTTTAATTCTAATTCTAGCCAAAGTTCTAAAGCTCACTTGTGTACCTCAAATAAATAATTTTAACTTTACAATTCAGTTTATATAAAATTCTTATAAATATTAGACAATGTTCTTCATTTTAAATCCGATTAAGTTTAAACATATATAAACATCGTTGTCCAATTTATAGGCTATTACATTTTGTCTATAAAATATGAATAATGAAAGTTACAATATTTATAATAATTTATTTGAAAACATTTGAGATTCCTCAAATATTTTATTATGGTTGGCGAAGTACCAGCAATTTGCCTTAAGGCACAAAGCCATACACCACTAGTTATTAATTAGATAGACTATTTACAAATATTTGGAAGTTCATGCAAATTGCCTTAATAGTTCAGTCATTATAGTAAGTTCACCTCAGAATTTGAGATATCCAGCTGTAAGTCTGTATATACTATATATTGACACCCTAAAAGTTGTCTCAAAACCTACATATGGTAGGGTAATAATTAATAGTCCAGTCATTATAGTAAATTCACCGCGCAGTTCGAGATACCCAGCTGTAAGTCTGTAAACACTTGTATATTGACACCTAAAAGTTGTCTTAAGATCTACATATGTTTCGTACACCATATCATATGCAGGTTTTGAGACAACTCTGGGATGTCAAGATACAAATATTTACAGACTTACAGCTGGGTATCTGGAATTCCGAGATTCTTATCTAATTTAAGCTTAAATGACTAAACTATTAGCTACATATATCTATAGTATTTAAGTACGTATCTACATCAAGATTTTTTACGTTTATTTGTGACAATATTTCTACGTGTTCACACCTCTTAATCATTTTGGAATATTTCATAAACTAAAGTATTCAATTGCATATATTTGTAGTATGTGCATCTGTATATTAGGATCTTTTATTTACGTTTATTTATAATATCTTGACATATCCGGACTTCCTGATATCTCTGAAATCTCTGAATATCTCTGAAAATAATATACTTATAGTCCGTTCATTATAGTAAGTTCACCTCGGAATTTAAGATACCCAGCTGTAAGTCTGTAAATACTTGTATATTGACATCTAAAAGTTGTCTCAAAACCTACATATGGTATTGACACCCTACCACATGTAGGTTTTGAGACATCTTTAGGGTGTCAATATACAAGTATTTACAGACTTACAGCTGGGTATCTCAAATTCCGAGATTCTTACCTAATTTAAACTTAAATGACTGGATTATAAAGCAAAATTTCACTTATTAGATTGAAACTAAAATTCCATAAATATAAATTTTATTCTTTCCAAAAATATACATCTCTATAAAAATGATTGCAATTTCAGTTCCAATAAATATAAATAATTTAGATTTGAATGTAAACTAAATAAGTTCCTCTTTCTATCAAGTGTTTAGTTTATTACAAAATGGAAGACAGCATCTAGAAAAAAACGTTAGTCAAAAAATTATCGAATACCAAGTAGCTGTTCTAATAAAATGACGATAATCTTGTTTTTCCCGGTCAAAACATTTAGTTAAATTCTTATACTCCAGTAGAATCGAGTCAATTGCAGATCTATTAACATCATCGGGGAAATAATCTTTGTCTAATTGTAATTCAGAGGTGTAATTGAAGTCTAATAAATCATTTACATCAATATCCAATTTGCTATCTAATTCCATGTCTTGATTAAAGGTTTCATTTGACCAGGACTTGTCTTGGCTTTCACTATAAGTCTTAATTGCATTTCCAGGTATTTGGCTAGTGATGAAGACTGCTCCAAACATTACAATTAAACTGGCTATGTAGCTAACGGTTAGGATACCGGTGGCACAGAGAATTAATTTGGCGAGGTCGCTTGAAGGAAGTAGAAGGGATAGCTCTGAGTAAGTAAACCAGCCTCTCTTATTGGCCTCTCGTAGGGCTAGAATTTGCTCTAAATGTTCAAACTCTGACCAAAATTTGGAGTCTGATATAAATATTTTCCAATCCTGGGGGAAAAAGATATATATTGCAAGTATTTCTGCATGCAATTGTAAAATTATATGCTTACCATTGCATTTAGGAAGTCTTTTTCTAGTTGTTTTAAGGCTGCTACTGTAATACCCCCTGAGACAGCCCATTCGTGTAAAAATACTTCATCTTCAGCTCCATCGTCATGCAAAAACTTACTAGAGACCATCTAAACAATCACAAAAACTTAGTTATATCGTTTAATTAAAATTTTTATATATCTTTACGTTTCAAAGGTTTCTGAACATTTTGGCATACCTTAGAAAAAATTGATGTATGTGTGTGAGTACGATTACAAATTTTCGTCGGCGATTTCGGAAAGACGGATCAACCGATTTGAATAATTGAAAAAACTTTCGATTCGTATTAATAAGGAGACGTGCTAATTAGTTTTTGGCAAATAGAACCAAAAGTCCTAATTCAGTTTTTGAGAGAACGGAGCGTCTGATTTGAATAATTCAAAAAATATTTTATGTGTATTGACTAAACAAAGAACTGTTCAAATTTCTGGAAAGGCAGGTTCAGTGGTTAGGGGGCGTCCATTAATCAAGTGAGCTAGTTTTTGAGGATTTTTGGACCACCCTCCCCTTGGTGATACGTGGTGATATTCAAAATTGCCCCCCCCCCCCACCAAACATCACGTGTATTTTTAGTTACGTGAAAAAACTAAAATTTTTGATTTTTTTTGAAAATGTGTTAATTTTTTTTAAAAAAATCAGTTAAAAAATAAATACACGTGATATCTTACCATACCCCCCGCACGTGATATTTCGTGATTTTTTGTCAAACCCCCCCTCCCCCTAAAACCCTCACGAGATTAATGGACGCCCCCTTATAGACTCTCAATAAAAAAAAATAAAAGAAATGCCATTTTGCAGTCAAAAATGTTTATTAGACATATGTTAGTCTTTTTTTTACTTTTTTTACTACATCTCCGAAACTGCTAGTGCTGCCTTCCCAGAAATTTAATCAGTTCTTCATCTTGTCAATACAATTAAAATGTTTTTTTGAATTATCAAAATCGGACGCTCCGCTCACTTAAAAACTGAGTTACCGTTATTGGCACTTTTTGCCGCGTATCTTCGGAACGGCTAGACCTGCCTTCGCCAAAAACTAATCAGCACGTCTCCTTATCAAGAGCAATCGAATGTTTTTTGAATAATTGAAATCGGTTAAACCGTGGTCCCGAAATCGTCGACGAAAATTTGTATCCGAACACACACACACACACACATCCATTTTTTCTAAGGTATGCCAAAATGTTCAGAAACCTCTGAAACGTAAAAATATATAAAATAAAATTATTTTCGATTTTTTTGCGATTACTATAACTTACCCTACAGGAAAAATTACCGAAAAAATAAAATTTAAAAAAAATGTGAAAAAACTTCTTGTAAACATCCACAAAGTTGTTTGTAGAATACGCTCTACAAACTATAATTTAAAAAGCAGTATTTATTATTAAGGTACGGGAAGTTCCAAAAAATTGCCTTAAGGTACGATGTCTATTTATTATTTTCTATTTTATGATTTTTATATCTTACCAAAGATACAAGAAATAGTTCACTGGGGGCTACTTGTCGCACATATTCAGGGTTGCAATCACGTAGTCTGTCCAAATATAACATAGCCAATACGAGAGCGCAGGGGTTGACACAGGCATTTCGAGATATGTTGCAAGCCGAGTTCATTTGTAGTCTTTGCAGAGTGTGGCCACGATGGGCTTCGGAGAACATCTCCACTGCCAATTCTGGGAAAAGAAATAATAATTAATTGACTCTTGTTTATGCTGACAGTTATCTTCTTATATATAAAAATGGTGCTCTCGATAAAATGATCCGCTAAAACTCGAAAACGGCTAAACCGATTTGGCCAGTCTTAGTTTTGGAAAGTTCGTGCTAATGAGTAAGTTGTCGGAAAGGTGAAATATTATTTCAAAATCGTGTAGAAACTTTACATTTTTAATTTGAAATTTTTTGTAAAAGCGTAATTTAAATAAAACAATGGACGGTGGCTAATACGTCAAATGTCAAACGTTTTCGACAGATGATGTTCAATTACGTTTAATAGGATGTTTTGTTAGTAGTAGTTTTGTTTGTAGTTTTATTTATACATAAAAACGTTATTAAACGGATCGCAAGTGTTTCTAGAAACTCAAAATATCAATTTTTTTGAAATGTTAATATGAAAATACACTTTTTGGCGCTGTAGCACTAATTTTTTGCAAATCATATTTTTCTCAAACATGGTGCTCTGAAAGATCTCATTTGTATAATTGTATACTCATTGGTATTTATAAAATGTTTTCTAGGTTATATTACTTTTTATTTATGTTATTTAAATTCAGAACCTAAATTTTGTATCGATCAAAGGGACATTTTGTCGAATAACATTTTCCCAGTTATAATTTCCCAGAATTTATCGAAGTACAATAGCTGCACCAAACGTATAACTGAAGGTGATTATGTAGAAAATAGAGTTTGCTCTCCAAGATTGGATGCCCCTAAGAGAACCGCTAAATATTTTTCTGATGGAAAGTATAGTGATTTTCAAGTGGACTATTCTAGTAATTAACTTCCCGTAGGGTAAGTTATTGTAATGGGCCGAAAATCGGAATTGAAAATTTTTACATTTTTCGACGTTTTGAAGGTTTCTGAACATTTTGGCATACCTCAGAAAAAATGGATGTGTGTGTGTGTGTGTGTGCGTATGTATGTACGGATACAAATTTCCAGTCACGTTTTCGGGCGCACGGATCAACCGATTTGAATGGTTCAAAAAACATTCGATTCCTATCGATAGGGAAAAGAGCTGATTAGTTTTTGGCAAAGACAGGTCCAGCCGTTTCGAGGATACGGAGCAAAGAGTGCAGAAAATAGAAATCGAATTTTTGAGAGAACGGAGTATCCGATTTGAATGATCTAAAAAAACATTCAATTAGTAATGATTGGGAGAAGTGTTTATCAGTTTTTGGCAATGGAAGGCCCAGCCATTTCGAAGATACGGAGCTAAATATGTAAAAAATGGCAGTTTTTGAGAGAACTAAGCGTCCGATTTGAATGATTCAAAGAACTTTCTGCTTGTCTTAACAAAATAATTGATTTTCGATTTTTTTTTTTTTTTAGTTTTTTGTATATCGAAAATATTTCAGATTTTATTTTTAATTCTGACTATAGTCCTAATATACTTTACAAATAATTTCAACTCTGCAATTCAGTTTATATAATTCTTATAAATATTAGACAATGTTACAATATTTATAATAATCTATTTGAAAACATTCAGTATTCCTCGAACATTTCGTTACAATACGGGAAGTTCCAGCAATTTGCCTTAAGGCACGATGCCATAATTGCCTCAAGACAGAATTCCACTTACAGCTAGTTTAAGGTACAGATTGAGTAATACATGCATCACAAAAGTTTCAGATAGTTTAAGAGGCATGAGGAGTTGTATTCCTGTTGGTTTTTGTAGGAGACCGTTTTTGTAGTAATATATGAAGGTCCGGGGTTAAAAAGGTCCACCACCGATGTGTCAAAAACTAGTAAAGCATTGTTTAACAATATTTGAAAGTAGAGGGAAAAAGATGTATAACCAGCTATAACCGTGATTCTCATGACTTTGCTATCGGGAGATAAACTGTAATCTTTGAAAATCCATAATAAAAGTACTTTCTTCCATTAGTAGTTTCTTAGCATTAGTTAAAAATGTAATTATTTTGAAAATACCTTTAAAATTAAAATAAGACATTAAACCTGTTTGCCACCTGGCCATTCCAAGTTACCCTGTCTATGGGGTAAAAAGGCCTAGATAACAAATTTTTTAAAGACATCAAAAAAGCACATTTCTACAATAATAAAGTAGCTGGCAGTTTTACTGAACGTAGTCAGATAATTGTTCGTTTGAAATGTGTTATTTGTGATATGATTGGTTTGGTTTTTACAATATAGTTTATATTTGCTCAAAGTCAAATTGGACCTTTGGGCCTCGTCCTGCTCTATATAAATACTTTTTATTAAATTTACTTTAATTCATCGAATGTAACTTGAAACTTTTCAAAAAGCAGGTCAAAGAACAAATACTTAATTCATTTTCTATCTCTCCTCGCAGAAATTTGAAATTTTTGTATAAGCTCATTAGTATTCTTTACAACTATACACAAAATCCAGAATCCAAAAAAAATCTGAAAAACTTGAAACGTAAACAATAAGTCGAAAGACCAAAAAAGACTTGTATGGATTATACTATGTTTTCTATGGAAAGTGTATAAAACTTGCAGTGTGATTGTATCGACAAAATATAGACAAACTAATGGGGTTTATTGTTTTTATAATACCTCATTGTGTACAGAATTCAAACAACACATCCTTATACACTTGAAGTATTAATATTTTTGATTCTCTAGAAATTGTTTAGAATATACCTTACTTAGCAAAACGTTTGCTGGGTCAGCTAGTAATATATAATTAAATAGTTAATTGTCAAAAAGACTCTTGGGCTCTTTCTGTATCTTTTATCTTGACCTACTTGTCCCTGACATAACCTACCTGACATGGGTATACTAAAACGATCAGTATTCGGTAGTTTTCCATAATAAAGCGTTTTGGTGATCCTATTTAGGAACTTTCCATGATCGGCTGCTACTTTCTGCAAAACAAAATAAAAATAAACAACAAATCCTATATCTTACTACGTAGGCGTGCTGATCTAAATCGGGATTTAAGGATTACCTTCATCGTATAATTAGCACAACTCTTGCTTTTTCTACTTGCTGTCATAGTTATGAATAAGTTATGGGTTTACACAGTGTTATTGAACATAAATTTTGTATAAATATTGTTTTGTTAAGAAAATACGGCGAATGGTGTCAGATGTTTGTTTCGCTTGACAGCGAGCGAGCGCGAACGACGGAGATGAATCATTTCAAGGTGAAATTGAAATAGTAGTTTTGGCGCCAGATTTGAATGGAAAATTGATTTAATGTTGTATTTAATAATGTAATGTACTTTTACTATTGATTGAAGTTGTTAATCTTAATAATAATCACTAATAGTTAAAAAAAAATTTAACGATTTAAATATCGCGCTTTTGGTATGACGTTAACTTCATGATAATCAATGACGATTTCAAAATTGGGAAAATTATTTTGGCGCGAGATACGAATGGTATATATTACAAGTGTAATATATAATAGTGTCTCAAAAACAAGTGTAATATATAATAATTTAAATTAATGTAATATATTATAATTTAGTGTTTCAAAAACATATTTAAACTTATTGTTCGCGATAAGTTATTGTTGGCGATTTACATATTTAAATATGGCTCTTTAAACCTGAAGTTAACTTAATTTAATTTTTATTTTGATTATAAAGTATTAACAACAAGTAAATTAAAGTTATTATTAACTTCCCGTAGGGTAAGTTATTGTAATGGGCCGAAAATCGGAATTGAAAATTTTTACATTTCTCGACGTTTTGAAGGTTTCTGAACATTTTGGCATACTTCAGAAAAAATGGATGTGTGTGTGTGTGTGTATGTATGTATGGATACAATTTTTCGCCCACGTTTTCGGGCGTACGAATCAACCAATTTGAATGGTTCAAAAAACATTCGATTCCTATTGATAAGGAGATGTGCTGATTAGTTTTTGGCAAAGGCAGGTCCAGCAGTTACGGAGATAAAGTGCAAAGAGTGCAGAAAATAGAAATCGAGTTTTTCTGAGAACGGATTTGTATAATCCAAAAAGCAATCAATTCGCAATGACGGGGAAAAGTGGTTATTAGTTTTTGGCAAAGGTAGGCTCAGCGGTTTCGGAGATACAGAGCTAAATGTTAAAAAAATGGCAGTTTTTGAGAGAACTAAGCGTCCGATTTAATTGATTCAAAGAACTTTCTGCTTGTTCAAACAAAACAATTGCTTTTGGAAAAAAATTTTTTGTTTCTAATTTTAATTAATTGAAAATTAAAAAAAAATCACCCAGGCTAGACACAGCGCTAAGCGCCATTCTGGTACAAATCAGGGCCGCGTCTGGCCAGCGTGTAATGCGTGCACCGCACGCAGGCGGCCGCCTTTTGGGGCGGCCATACACAAAAAACGGCCATAATAAAAAGCGGTTGCTTTAAATAAAAGTCCACTGAATTAAAGTTAAAAGACGACCGTAGTCAAAATCAGCCGTATTGAAAGCGAGATCGAATCAAAAATCGGCTATTGAGAGCTTTGTTTCCAAATCATTAATAAATGTATAACTTGGTGTAAGTGGCAACTTTGCCTTAAAGCAAGATGCATGAATTTATATATTAATTCATGAGTGCATGAATTGCAATATGAAAAACTATCGCAGATTATTCAATTTTGTACAAATTTTCTAAACATGTTAGTTATTTTTTATAGATGATTTAAAAATTACATATCATTGTACAAGAAATAAACATTGAGAAACGTTTCAGAAAACATAAAAATTACACGCTATGCTTAGTTTCAGAATGTTTAAAAACGATGCAGGATTTTTGGCTAAAACGTGTACGAAAAATTGTATACGTGAGTTATTAGAAGTATACGAAAGTTGATTAGAAACGGCTTGGTCTAGTAACATCAAATGACTTTTGAAATTG
The DNA here is from genome assembly GCF_003426905.1 of Ctenocephalides felis. Lineage (NCBI taxonomy): Eukaryota > Metazoa > Arthropoda > Insecta > Siphonaptera > Pulicidae > Ctenocephalides > Ctenocephalides felis. The sequence goes on from NW_020536999.1 coordinate 85,313,445, forward strand.
ATTTAACCGTTTTTTTCAGAGAAAACATTGGCAAAAGTTAAAAATCGGCTCATATACACACTTTTTTCAAATTTAGTCTCAAACGATTCAGAATGACTAGAAACGTAAAAAACATAAAAGTTACGAATCGATTTTTATGTAATGTGATGTGATTGATATTTTTCTATTATGTTATTCTCAAGGGCGGCCAAAAAATGCTCGCACGCAGGCGGCCACATACCCAGGCACGGCTGTAATATCTGTTTTGCCTAAAAAATATTTTCCATTTCAATAACTTCAATGATTTATAGAAACAACGAAAAATATAGAAATTATTTCAATAAACTTATGTTTCATACACGGCGCAAATGCTGCATTTGTTTTATTATTTTTATTATAATTATTTATGGGGGACTGAATAAAATATTCTTCTGATTCAGGCATTGTTCATTAAATCAAGATTTGTACTACGACGTAACTTTAAAATGTTTATCTATGCCGATTTCCTTGTTAATATCGGTACGCATACGACAGATCTCTTTACATACACGACTACTAATCACAATCGACCCGTATAGAAATGATCTCATTAAGAGCGAACGAACACACTTCCGTTGCATTTGTACGTATTTATATCCTAGTCGCGCCTAAAGACGTTTTACTTCAATAAAACAAATACTCAAATTTTGGCTTTAATTTTACAGTCCACATAATGTTACTACCAACGAACATTTTTTCAATTTTTGCACAATATCTTCAAACTTTGTTAGAAGACATATATATATTTTTAAATATCAATAAAAAGGTAATAAAATTCTTTATAAAATCGTGAAACAATAACTACACATTGCTGTATTGAAAATAAATAAAACAAATACCTAAACTTTTACTTTGATTCTACAGTCCATGTAATGAAACAAAAGTAATGTAGTGTTTACTGTATATTTCATACTATTTATACATATCATTACATACAAGAAAATTTCACAATATTTGAATTTAAGTGAACAAATATGCTTATGTTTCATTGATCTTCACCACGCTTCTGACTATGAAGTGCTATGTGTCTCTTCAATTAAATTCCTTATTACATACTTCACATTTATAGGAAGGCTCTCATTTATGTATCTTTCTGTGAATGTCTTTTTGGGTGTACTCCAGTGTGAACGATCAAGTGGCGTTTCAGACTACCTCTTTCTGTGAATGTCTTATTGCATATGTTGCATTCATGGGGACTTACTTCACTGTGCATCAGCATGTGACTTTTTAGATGACCTGATTGTGTAAATGTCTTTTTGCATATATTGCATTCATGGGGTCGTACTCCACTGTGTATCAGCTTGTGAATTTTCAGATTACTTAAAACTGTGAATGTCTTATTGCATATGTTGCATTCATGGGGACGTACTCCACTATGTATCATCATGTGTCTTTTCAGACAATTTAATCGCGTAAATGTCTTCTTGCATATATTGCATGCATGGGGGCGTACTCCATTATGAATAAGCATGTGTTTTTTTAGATCAGCTGTTCGCATGAATGCCCTTTTGCATATATTGCATCGATGGGGTCGCTCACCACTATGAATAAGCATGTGTTTTTTCAGATTACCTGATAGTGTGAATGTCTTATTGCATATACTGCATCGATGGGGTCGCTCACCTCTGTGAATAAGCATGTGACTTTTCATTTTAGATAATTGTGTGAATCTCTTATTGCACGTACTGCATTTGTGGGGGGGCTCACCACTGTGTATGAGTATGTGTATTTTCAGAGTATTTAATTGATTAAAAGTCTTGTAACAGATTTCGCATTTGAAAGGACGTTCTTTTCTATTGTTATGAATATGATCGGCCATATGTTCTTTTAAATGATGTGTTTTTGCGAATGATCTATTGCAAATGTCACATTCATAAGTTGATGTCTCAACTAACTCCTGTTTGACTTCTTCTTCAATTGTCACCTCGGAATTCATAAATCTTTCTAAACACGTATCACCATCTTCAGCACACGATTCAGATTTAACACTAACATCGGGATCATCAAAATCATCCTCCATTTCGAGTTTAATGTCTTCTGGTGAATATTCTGGTAGTCCAATTTTAACTGCCTGATCATTCATAGACGTAATTGTCTCCTCCGACATTTTTAAATATTTTCACAAAAAAAATAGTTGTGTACTAAATAATAGTCAAGTTTTATCAATAACTTTTCTGAATGTGATAAAATAATTTCAACTTTTACATTATTAATTGAGAACCCATCAAGAGATTAACGATTTGACACTTGCTGTCAATGCAAAATCCTCCATCACAAACCGTGATTCGTGTTATCGACATGTAGGTGAGAATTCGGCGCTAGTGAGCCGATGTTTTCTAAAGGTGCGCCACATCTAAAGGTGCGTCCACACCTAACGAACGAACACGAACGAACATGTCGAACAAGAAAATACAAAGAAGAACGAACAGGAACACGAACGAACGCGAAAAATTCCAAACGAACTTGAACAAGCGCTTAAAAGCAGTGAGCGCTTGAATTTTCGTTGTTCGTAGATGTTCCGTGAAACGTCAGTTTTATTATTGATATGGATGTAAGCTTTAATCATACGGCATTTTCACTGGTTTTTGTGTGATTTTTGTTCGTGTATATTTTGTAAATATACTGTAAATAAATTATTCAATTAATTTCACTCAGTTTTTGTATTTAATATTTATATTTTGAGTCGTTTTCTTTCCTCAGCATTCATATTCGGAGCAAGCTGAACATTCCAGGTTTGAGCTAACTATACTCAATTTTCATACTCTCATCCTCAACATATATGTTGAATGTCTATGTACGATAACAAGTTTAATATTTACTTGTAAAGACTGCAATTTCTTCTTTACTGCAGCTTCTGACAAACGTTTTGCCTACACTTTCCCAAGCATCGTTTTTTTTCTAATAATTTTATAAAATGGGTCTTTAGTCTCCCATATTATAGGAAACTTTTTTATTTCATTTATGAATGATAAAATTACGTCATTTGACCATTCCATAATTCATTCAAATTTTCAAACTGTACACAATAATTAAAAGTAAATATATTAAAATTTTCAAACTGTACACAGTAATTAAAAGTAAATATTATTAAATTATTAACATTATTATTAAATTATAAAAAATATTATTAAATTATTAAAATTATTAAAACAAAAATGTTCGTTTGCGTTCGTTGAGACGTCCACACTGCACATACGAGTTCAAACATGAACGAAAATTCCCTTTGATGTACCGACAAGTTGCGGAACATTGCTCGCCATGTTTGTTTATGTTCGTTCGTGATCGTCGTGGCGTCCACACTATGCTGTTGCCGTTCGTTCTGGTACGTTCTTTTATGTTAAGGTGTGGAGCACCTTAACGAACGAACACGAACGAACATAAAAGAACGTACCAGAACGAACGACAATAGCATAGTGTGGACGCCACAACGATCACGAACGAACATAAACAAACATGGCGAGCAATGTTCCGCAACTTGTCGGTACATCAAAGGGAATTGTTCGTTCATGTTTGAACTCGTATGTGCAGTGTGGACGCTACCACGAATGTTGACAAACATTTTTCTTTTTTTATGTTAAAATGTGCATTAATGCATTAATTTATGTTGTGTTTATTATAAGATATTACTGTTATTGACAAATTTTGTAAATTTGATGACTTTAAATAATTTTGCTCTTTCCCGCCTTAAAGTGCGCCATAGACCTTATACAATACATGGACTACTAGTTGAGCGCATAAAAAGTGTCAAAAGATGTTCTATGGTATGAGGGCATACGAGGGTAATTTTGCGGCCGAGATATGTCAAATACGAACACGAGCTTTATCGAGATTAGTCGAATGCACTCGATCGCTTAAACTTTACAGTTACTTGGGTTCACGTGATGTTGATCGCTCGGTTTTTAAACTAAACCTGTTGTAAAATTGTTAAAAGTAAAATGTCTTCTAAAATGTGTTTGGTCTGTGGTAAAGTTCCTGATTGCAGTAAAACCTGTTCTGAATGCTTTGCAAGTATTCCGGGAAATTCGACATTCATCGATGTAAAAAATCGAGGATATCTTTCATATCCTTCCGATGAAATGTTTAAATTATGTTTATATATAGAAACTCTAATTCGAAATTCTTTAAATTTAATGTACAAAAGTTCATATGAAAGCACGATTCACCGAAAGTTGAATGACTTGGGATTTGCACATTTTTTTAGATCAAGGCATTTCCAGCAATTTGTCCAGCACTATCATGACCTTATCAACTTTGTCGCAAAAATGTATTTAACAATTAGAATGCAGCATGAAGAACATAAAAAAAGCAAAGTTGATAAATATGTACGCCACTTTCACACAAAAATTGTGCTTTTTAAACACCAATAATAAATATATTACATTTAAACAAGTATTTCATTATTGCTTTCTAATTTCCCATAATAGCTCTAGCCAACTGTTCTTATTTTCAGTGAATTTTATAATATGTAAAATATTTTTTTAATTTTTTTTCTTATTTTCCTTAAACACTTTGTATAACTAAAATAAATAAATAAATATATAAATAGTTCATTACATTCATTAGTTTAACATAAATTGTATATTATATAATATTTTGCCAACAATTTCGAACACACGGACTTTCATTTGACGTTCAAGCGATCGAGTTTGACATATCTCGGCCGCAAAATTACCCTCGTATGCCCTCATACCATAGAACATCTTTTGACACTTTTTTACTTGAGAAATGTATGGGGACTAGCAGTCCATGAAATTGTATAAGGTCTATGAGGTGCGCCCACACCTAACGAACGAACACGAACGAACATGTCGAACAAGAAAATACAAAGAAGAACGAACAGGAACACGAACGAACGCGAAAAATTCCAAACAAACACCTCAAAGCAGTGAGGGCTTGAATCTTTTTATTCGAGGATGTACCGTGAAACGTCAGATTTATTATTTAAAGTGGCGGGAAAGAGCAAAATTATTTAAAGTCATCAAATTTACAAAATTTGTCAATAACAGCAATAACTTACAATAAACACAACATAAATTAATGCATTAATGCACATTTTAACATAAAAAAGAGTGCGCGTAAGGATCACACGCGATTGAAGTAAAACTTTTAATATTGTATGAGTAGGCAATTAAGATAAAAATAAAAAACATCATATTTGAATTTTAAAAATCATTTATTAATAATCACATAACATCAATAACACAGTTTAAAACAACAACGATAGATTAATTGCTATCATATTTCATATATGATATGATAGGTTTGTGATAACTAAAATGAGAGACATAAATTTTGCTTTGTAAACTATGTACATTTCTGGAGAAAACTGCATCAATATTCGAGCCATACCTTGTGGTTGAATCAAATGGAGAATTATTCATTGTTAAATTAAATTTATTATTTAAAAAATCAATTAATGGTTGAGATTCTTCTGAACGAAAATTGACATTGAAATCTCCAGCAAGAATTAATGGTATCTCGTTGTGATTAGTGTTTAAAAGTTTTGCACCCTCATTAGAAAAATGAAGTAACTGCTGATGAAGAAATTCAATAATATTTGATATGTTTTTATTGGGAGAAATTTAAAGGACGACTATAATCAATGTTTGATTCTGTGTGTTCACACAGCGGACAACTGCAATATCACCTACTTGTGTAATTTCATTAGGAATATCCAGTAATATCGTTGGCGCAAGAAACTGCATAGGACTCGCATTTTTCTTCTTGTGTTATTAATCTACAAGTTGAAAGTCTTTGGAATTCAGTTTTTAAGTCCATTAATCCTGCTGGCCGTTTTCTTCCATTATAAAATTTTTTGTCGTTGTTTTAGAAATGATGAACAATCCATTAATGCTGGTAACTCGTGATAATGCAACATATAGAAGCTGCTGATTATGTGTTTTATTGTATTCATAAACAATTTTATCAAAAGTACCACCTTGTGATTTGTGTATTGTGAGTGCACAAGCAAACACTAAAGGAAAATGATTTCTTTTGACAAATATGATTTCCTGAGAATCGGCACAGCTGTCCTACTGATATTAAGAGTTTGAATATGATGAGCAGCTTTCTTCTTATTTTGTTACCTATCTTACCAGGAAATTCAAACCATAAACGTAGAAGTTCATCATTATCGCCACGTTCTATGTACACTAATTTTCCTACACAACCATTAGCTAAGCCATCACTTACATCAATATTAGTTGTTATTATGTAAAATTTATTCAGAACTAAAATTATTTCATACGGCAAACCCCCGGTATCAATAACCGATTTTGTGAAACTGCTGACGAATGTATGATTGTTGATATGTCGCATGGCAACCTACACAAATATCCGTGGCAGTAGATATTATTTTGTCTTCAACGAGATTCAGTATAAATTTATTATATTCCATGATACATTTATTCTCTAAGAAAAGTCTTATTCCATGAGGACATAACATAAAAACGTGATTCATTAATGCAAGTTCATATAGGGTTTAGCGCTCGACTTACGCATGACATGACGGGAGTGGATACTCGCGACATCAGCGCTTATGGCGTCGTAGTGTTCAACTTCACGTTGGCGTTTTCGTTGCATTTGTACGGATTTACACCCGTGTAGCCTAAAGAAATTTTTACACCCATATCGCGCCTAAAGAAGTTTTACTTCAAAAAGAAAAATGTTTGTCAACATTCGTGGTAGCGTCCACACTGCACATACGAGTTCAAACGTGAACGAACAATTCCCTTTGATGTACCGACAAGTTGCGGAACATTGCTCGCCATGTTTGTTTATGTTCGTTCGTGATCGTTGTGGCGTCCACACTATGCTATTTCCGTTCGTTCTGGTACGTTCATTTATGTTCGTGTACCTAACGAACGAACATGGACAAGCAAGAACTGCGTACAAGAACGAACGACAACGAGCATAGTGTGGCGCCACAACGATCACGAAGGAACATAAACAAACATGGCGACTATTCGTAACTTAAATAGATTCTAGAAGACTATAGTATCTACCGTCAAAAAAATAATAATAAAAATCGTCGAAAAAATTTTTTGAAGTAAAACTTCTTTAGGCGCGACTTGGGTGTAAAAACTTCTTTAGGCGCGACACGGGTGTAAATCCGTACCATTGCAACGAAAACGCCAACGTGAAGTTGAAGACTACGACGCTAGTAAGCGCAGCTATCGCAATTATTCGATCTAGTCTGCGAGCAAAACAAAAAATACATCAAATGTCAAATCATATGTCAAAAACAAAACAAAATGTGTCGACTTTCACTTGAGTTTTGTATTTAGCTCGTAGTCTCTAAACATTTTTTGAAGTAAAACTTTTTTAGGCGCGACATGGGTTAGCAGTATAATTCGTGAGTTAATAAAAATGTCAGGATCGGAAGAATATTTTATCCCGTCCCCCATGAATAATTGTAGTGCTCGCAAATGATCGCAAATAAATAATGAAACTAAGGAAAAATCTGCGCTGCGTAAGAAATGATAGCTTTGGCTATGTATGTTTTGTCTGTGATCGACTTTGGCTTCAAAGTGACTTAGAAATATCAAATGATGCTCAAAAACAAATTCTTAATAATGTTTTTTGCATATTGATTCAAATAATCAGGTTGGATGTCAAACTTGTCGAAAGATATTAAATTCGGGTAAAATTCCCACTTTGTGTAAATTTAACGGGTTTGTATTTCCACCTATACCAAATTATCTACCTAAACTAGATACTGTATTTGAAAGGTTAATTTCACCTAGGTTGTGTTTCATGCAAATTAGACGATTGCGACATGCAAATGGACAATTTGGATTATTTGGCCAAATTATAAATGTGCCTGTTGACGTTGATAATATGGTTAATTTATTACCTCGTAATATTGATGATGATCATTGCATTAACGTTCACATAAAAAAGCAAATGATTCATAGATCAAGCTATGTGCAGGGCTTGATAAATAAAACAAATATAAAAGTATGGCTTCAATTTGTTAGGCAAGACGGATATTACAGCTGTTCAAGGATGAGATTATATTATATCGTCAGCGAAAAAGTAAAAAAATATACAAACAGTAAATGAATGCATGTTAATTTTAATTACATGAAGTTCTTCAAACACAATTGTTACAGGATGAGTTAATTTGCAAAAACAATATTTGTTTAGGCGTTGTTTAACATAATCCACTGTGTGAATGAATATTATAGAATTTATTAATCAGCAATTACTTTAAAACGATCATATCATATTTCAAGTACGACTTTGATTACATTATTGTTTGTAAATATTATACATATTTTTAATGCAATCATAAATATATAATTTATAATTTATCATTATATAAATGTGTATAATGATTGACGACACTAATAAATGTGTGCATCACTAGTGTTACCATATTACTAATAAACATTATTCCAAATTTTTATATGATGTATTTATTTTTACTCGTCTTAAATTTGCTACTTTATACAGTAGCAAATAAGTTTTACTTTAATCGCGTGTGATCCTTACGCGCACTCTTTTTTTGTTTCTTTCCTTTTCGAACGGAACCGGAAAAAACATGAGAACCGGTTTATGAACCAGTTTTTAAATTTTAGCGTTCCGACAAAAAAATATTAGCACAACACCACTGGTTTTATCAAAGTCGTTTTTAATTTAGTTACAAATTGAGGTGTATGAACTGAAAAATTAATTACAATACAGTAGTGTATTTCAAATTTCACATATGTTACTTTAAGACCGAAAAGTGTCTGATGCCCGATTATTTCGAATATAAGTTGGGCTTGTTTCGGACATAGCGGGCGTTAGTCGAATAAAATAAATAATTAAATAAGACATTCATATAATGGAAATTGATTGTAGCGAAAAAAGCAATTCTATAAATACAAAAGCATAAGAACTGCAAAAAAATGTAATATTTTAATAATATGATGAATTTTTTGCCATCTAAGGCAAAAATATAAGCCGTTCAATCGCTTGTAAATTTTTACAATCCAACATTTATTGGTAATTTTTTTTAATCATTGTTTTATTGACATTTATTTATTGGTGAATTAGTTGACAATTTATAGCAAAAGAGTTACCCTGATATTTCAATAGACTTATTGCCTAAATTTCGGCCTACAATTTAAGATTTGTATGCATATTCATAGACATTGATCTTTTAAAAATCTGATGAAGATGCTGTGGGATTGATGATCACTCAATTATTGATAGTAGATTAAATTAACCTGGTAGTAGATTAAAAAATTGTACTTCTAGACTAGTAATTCCCAACGTGGGGCACACGCCCCACAGAAAAATCTATTTTTAAATTTAAAGGGGGGGCAAATTAAAAAATTGCACGACTTTAACCCACTTGCTTTGGGTGATTTGAATGTAATTTGTAAATAATGTTAAAAATTCGTTAAATATATTATGATTATTGTTTAGTTTAAGTGAGCACAGGATGCATGTGCAAATCATATAATTTTTTCATATATATTTCCAGTGCTGGATTTACAGTAGGGGCAGTCGGGGCTACTGCCCAGGGCGCAGATTTTCGGGGGCGGCAAAATTTGGATAGTGAGAAAAAAATGTTATAAAATGTAATTACCTAATTTTTTTTAATAACATTTTTTATTCCAAGAAATATAATTAACAAAACACAATGCGATTGCAATGCAAAATTTGGATTCAAATAGCCGATTATTAAAACTTATTACTTTGCTTTGCCTCCCTCTCCGAACGTAAATTATCAAATTGGTTAATAAGTTATTATCAAATTTGGCAATCTGGCTAATATAAAGTTTAAAACTAGCTGAAAGTTAAAGAAAAATATGTTCTTCAGATCTCGAGCCCTCTTAGGACGACAAATTTGTGCACTTCAAAGCTTATAGCGCCTAGTTCAAAAAAATTAAACTAGTGACGCATGGCATTATTCCATTAATTACTACAAATTCCTGGAACTTCTCGTACTAAAAATTACATTTTATAAAGAGCTTCAAGATTTTTAGAAAAATGAAAAAATTGCCTTTTAAGAAACGTTTTTTATATGTATATTGACATTTTTTGAAAATTATGAACTTTTTTCAAAGCAATCGCGCTGCAAAAAATTTCAAAAATATTTTGAAATATAAAAAAAAGAGTGCGCGTAAGAATCACACGCGATTGAAGTAAAACTTATTTGCAATTATATTGTAGCAAATTTAAGTTGAGTAAAAATAAATACACCATATAAAAATTTTGTATAATGTTTATTAGTAATATGGTAACACTCATGATGCACACATTTATTAGTGTCGTATCAGCTTATTGTTTTAAAGTTAAATTTTTAACGTATTTTAGAAGTATTGTTCAAAAATCAGTGAAAAATGCAAAGAAATTACACATTTCTTGTACAATATTGAAAAAAAAAATTATTTTATTTGATATGTATTATTTCTGTGTAGTTAATAATTATTAAATTTAGAGTATGGACACCACTAGGTATAAACAAGCCTTAAGATTTTTGTTCAAACGTAAATTTTTCATATTTGTTCCACGCACATCTTCAACATTCAAAGTTCAACAGATGCGAAACATTTGCAACAAAAACAAAAGTTACAATTCAATTTCTCGGAATAAACAAACCATTTTCTAAGCACTGGCTCCCCATTTTTCATTTCTTCTATTATAATTAGTATATATTTCTTTAATAAGTACCGTTTCAAATAAATCAGCTCGCAATTTTTCATCAATAATGCCCAATAATTAATTTAAACTTTCGTAGGTTTGCGCTTAGGGGATGAACACTAGATAATTTTTTTTCGATTTTACGTTAACTTCAAACGAAGAAAAAATGTAATAAGTACATTTAACAATAAGCAAAACAATAATTTACTAACTTGTAGGGTTAAAAATCGGTTAATTGTTTCTACTGTATCACATTGCAAATTGAATATGCTTTTTGTGTCTCCGTATCCATAGTTAAGTTAGATTGTTTATTATAAACAATTAAAAAAATATATATATATTATAAATTTCATTTCCGATCGCATGCAAGGCAGGACCGACTCTGGATGCGCACATTGGTGCACATTTAGGCTTCACTCTTGCATCGGAATACGGAATTGCGAGATGTACCTACTATACAATAAAAAATTCGTTTTAAAATTTTTTATATATTTGTTCTGATTTATTCTGATTTAAAATTACAAGATTTTTTTTATTGTGCATTGTGAACAATTATAATTATGAAATAATTAGAATTACTACAATTACATGTAAGTTTTCACACCGTACCACTTTCTTATAAATTAGCTTTAATTAATAATTTCTATCTGTGCTTTCAAACTATAGTTTATATAGAGTCTCTATAGAGTCCACTGAAGATGACACAAAACAATGTGTCGAAACGTATGGAAACAATAAGAATGTTATAAGTTTATACAAGTTTTTAATTGATGTATTGCCTTGAAGACAGATTCTCACATATCTCTACATCAAAATTATTAAAATTTTAATATATATATATTTATATTTAATATATATATATATATATATATATATATATGTATCCGTTTACAACACTAATAACTTTATTAGAACAAATTGGTATAGAAAAACTACATGGTCGGGTAGATACTTACACTATTCCTCATACTGTCCCAGAAACTATAAGATAAACACTATTATTTCCCTTACAGACCATGCTATTTTGTTGTCTCACCAAACTTTCCATCCACAAAATTTATCCCTAGTAAAAATAACTCTAATTGAAAATGGTTACCCAAAAAATCTCATTCATTCAGTTATTCAAAAAAGACGAACTTTTTTAAAAACACAAATTAATTCTCCCAATACCAGTACCAACATCAAAAACACCAATCTTATTTACTGCAGCATACCATACGTTGAAGATTTATATTATTATTTTGCCAAAATTTTGTTAGAAGAAAACATTTTAGTATCAGGCTCATCCTTACACTCCTTCAACCAATTCTTTACGAACATTAAATCCCCTACCCCATCCAATTTCAATACTAATGTAGTATATTCTGTTTCTTGTAATGACTGTGCTTTTCAACATATTGGACAAACCTCGCAATATGTACACAAGAGAATGAGACAACATGAACTAAGTGTGGTCCACCATAAACAAAAAAATTTCAAAAGTACCCTAGTACAACACTCTATAGAAAACGCCCATTCATTTAATTTCACTCCAAAGATTTTATATCATGAAAGTTGCATCTTTAGGAGATTATTCGCGGAGAGTTGTCTTATTCTCATGAATGTTTCTAACAGTGTCAACATTAGATCAGGTCACAACCTATTACATGATTCATATTTAAATTTTTTACACTTTTTGACAAACAATTAATATCGACTTCCTTTTAAGTTCAATAATTTAGGTATTTACACCCTAACATGAAAAAAACACACACATACAATCTCACAGTTCTCGTTTCAAGTGTTTACACGTGTTACATATGAACCACCAAATACAGTTAGTTCGTTTCCAAATGCCAATAGTATAACATCGAATACAATATTATTTGTTTTCAAATAATAATTTTAAAAAAAGACAACACTTTTAGTAATTTTGATTTACAAAAGTTAACTACTCGGCGGAAAAATAACTCACAAATTCATTTTTTGTCAAAAATTCTTGTTTAGTGAAAAAGTGCTAACGTATATTCAAACATACATGTAATTAATTCAATTTTATCATTAACCCTTTCTTAAAATAATTTTTCCATAAAATTTCTATCATTTTTAATATCCTGTTCTGATAATCCACTCATTTATTTTTATCATTTTCATTTTGATCATATTATCATATTTCTGTACATTATTATTTGTTACAATTAATTTATTATTTAAGAAAAATCTATTTTCTATTCCTAAACATATTGTTTGCTAAAATCTCATCAAGATCATGTTTCTTGACAGATGTCCTGAAGATGGAACGTACCTAGTTCCGAAACGTTGACAGTAAACAAATAATTAAATAAAGAAATTGTTTATCAAAAACTTTTCTTGTTTTTTTATTTTGTATTATTTTTGGATTCTTGTTCGAAACTCTACAAAATATATATATATATTATTCTGTAATCACAAATATAATTTATTATTTATTGTTTTTATTAAAGCACTACGTGCTATTTGAAGGTTATCCGAAGTCCTTGCTGTTAGATTTTGGAATCACGTTTTGTATTCAATTATTTAGTATATAAGAAGTAGTTAAGATTTAGTTAAGCAGTCAGAAATCAGAAGTCAAGTCAGAAGTCAGGAGAAGTCAGAAATCAGGAGTCAAGTCAGGCTTACTGTTTAGATCTTTATTTAAAAATGTAGTCTCTGATTATTGATAACCAAAAGGTTATCAAACAAATTATTTAATTGTAAAAATAGTAAACAATAAAATATCAAGATCAACCAAGAACTAGTGTTTTATCTTATCAACCGCTCAGATCCAGCTACCAACTAATCTCCCATAATCACAGGAGTGATACAAACAGGAAGATTTCAAATTTTGCCGCCGAAAAACTCGCATTTAAAATGTGCTCAATGTTGTCCAACCTGATGACTTGTTCATGAAAACTAGTGATGGGTCGTTGACGTTTTTTCCGTCAACGAAACGAAACGGTTAACGGGTTCTCGTCAACTAGTTGAAAAACTAGTTAAATTTCAACTATAGTTGATTTTAACGATTCAACGCTGGCAACGTTAATAACTATGAGTTGAAAATACTGTTTCGTTGAAAGTTAATGAAGTTTGTTCCTTATCTATGTTCGTCCCAGTTAAATGTCAAATCATTTGATCAATAACAAGGTTTAGAAGTTGAACTGTGTATCCCATCATATTGTTTATTTTTAATTTTAAAGCAAAAGGATATAGTATACTGAAACAACGAATTTATAATTAAAATAGCAATGTTTCACATAATAAACAAATAATTTATATAACTCAATAATTTATTTTCAGGTTAGGTTTAAAAAATGACTTCAAGTAATTTCAAATTAAAAATGTTATGGATATAACGAAAAATATTAGTAACAAAACATTTGAAAGTTAGTATTCATCTATCTATTTATGACCTTGTTAACTAAGAAGATTTTTATATGACATGATATTCCATATAGCCTGAAAAATCAAATGAAGATTAACTTAAATAGAAGTTTTTATGAAATCTTATAAATTAAACAAATCATTTTTATAAGTACATTTTATTCAAATATTTACATATATTATACATTTTAACTATAATTATAAATTTCAAATAGATTATATAATTTGTTACATAACAAAACTAAAATTTTAACAATTTTAAATTTTATCAAATCGATTTTGATCTAAATTTACATTTAAATACATTAATTTTTCGACTTTTGTATTTTGTAGTCTCGATCTTCTATCCGTAATAACCATGCCTGCTTTTGAAAAGATCCTTTCACAAGGAACGGAGGTAGCTACAACATTGCATTGATTTTTAAACAATCTCGCCAAATTGGATAAACATGCTGGTGATTTCTCCACCATTGCATTGGGCAATTTAATATACCTTCTGCAGATTTCATAGGCAAGCTATCATCAGCGAGATATATATCAATTTCCTTTATAGCAGCACATAGTGGAGTCGATTGATGCAGTGATGCTCCTACTAGGTTATTTAAAATAGTCCATGGGTTATACTCATCAATATCTTCCATGGACGTTGATGGCATGGGAACAACATTCTCTAAAAGTCTTCGTTCTTCAATGATTTTTGCTACTTTTTGCTTAAGATCTTCTTTAATAATTTTTGCATCTTCTATGTTTGAGAAACCCTTCATTTTGAACCTAGGATCTAATAATGTACAGATTCCAAATGTCTTGCTCCTCTCGACATTTGGAAATCTGTCATTAATTCCTGATTTAAAAATTTCAGTGATTCTTCTAATTACTGGCAACAGGTCATTTCGTGCCAATAATTTGTTGCATGACTCATTCAAACATCTTACTAACACTATTACCAGGCTTCCTGTCAGGTAATTTTCACCACTTACAGTGGTGGTAATATCTTCGAATGGTTTTAAAATTAAGCATAGTTGTGGCAACATTTTCCACATTTCAGGAGTCAATGATGGTAGATTTGCATCTAAAACACTCATTGTCATCCTTATTGACTCTTCAACCTCGACAAATCGTTTCACCATGTAAAAGGTGGAGTTCCACCTTGTTTCGACATCTTGAATCAATTTTTTGTGTGTCCATATTGCTGCATTTGGTATTTCTGCAGTTTTTCACATGCAGTGACACTCCTCCGGAAGTGGCCAACAATTTTCTTTATTATATCGATCTCACTCTTAATCAACTTGAGGCCATCATTTACTATTAAATTAATAGTGTGCGCAAAACATCCATAATGTTTTATTTTTAAAATGTCTTTAATGGCTTTTTTCATGTTATTGGCATTATCACTAATGGCAAAATTTACCTTCTGAAGCAATTTCCAATTGTCAAGGATTGTTTGAATTTCTATTGCTAGATTTTCTGATGTATGCGCTCCTTCAAATTGACAGCATCCGAGAAGAACAGTTTTTAAGTTATAATTGTCTGTAATATAATGGCCTGTAACTGCCACATATGCTTCAGTAACCCTAGAAGTCCAAACATCTAACGTTATGCAAATAGTTTGTGCTTC
Organism: Ctenocephalides felis; assembly: GCF_003426905.1. Lineage (NCBI taxonomy): Eukaryota > Metazoa > Arthropoda > Insecta > Siphonaptera > Pulicidae > Ctenocephalides > Ctenocephalides felis. Next base: position 85,329,094 of record NW_020536999.1, read on the forward strand.
AGCTAAAACTTCTGCTCTTGTATTTTCAACTGCCTTGTTGTATTGCTCCTCGAGCATGGATCCTGAAACAGTCTTTCTAGATGGAAGAACATATCCTGGTATCCACCGCATCAACTTTTTAAACGCTCTTTCTTCAACTAATGAAAATGCATGGAAACTATCAATGAACATATCCATCAAATCTTGGTCAATCATTTTTTTTTGTTCGCTGCTAATTTTTTAGTCATAAAAGTCTCCAATACCCTCTGACGCACACTTGTAGGTTGTTGTTGAGCACTACTAGAACTTGGTATAGCCTCTCCGGAATTACTCATATACTGTGAAATACGAGTCTGCTGTGAACTTCCTGCCTCAGTTTCTTGCAACGAAGCATATATGGAAATATGCTTTCTTTTTAAATGACTCTTTAAATTGGCGGTTGTTGAACTATACTTTATCTGCTGGTTGCACACATTACACTTTGCTTTCATACTATCAATTTTTTCAAAATGGTACCACAATACACTAGTATTTCTACGAGATGCCATTTTTTTAAAAAAGAATTTGAAAAAAAACAATATTTCTTAAAATTTAAACTTATTGTAAAACTAATCGATAATATAAAATATATAAAATTATTAAACTATGTTATTTACTAAATTTAAAACTAATTAAAATATATTTGATAAAATCTAAAATAAATTATTATTAAAAAACTATTTTAAATACTAATGATATAATGATAGATAATGGTATAACAATTTTATTTAAAAAGCACAAAATTTTAACTAAAATTTTTACTGAATAACGTATCTTTCAATTTTAAAAAATTGGCAAGCGCGTAATTAAGATAAAAGTAATCGGGATGAGTTCTGAACTTATACTAAATAAAAATTATTAAAAATCAAAATTAACAATATTAGCCCCGCCCGTAAGGGGCGGGTTACATTAATTTATACATCTGAGGGGGATGATTTCTTGGACTTATTTCAAAGCATGCTGCAGACCAGGCATCGGCAACCCATGGCACGCGTGCCAGGCTATGGCGCCGTAACAAAATGTTCGAGGAATATTAAATGTTTTCAAATAGATTATTATAAATACTGTAACATTGTCTAATATTTATAAGAATTATATGAACTGAATCACGTAGTCAATTCATTTAAAGTATATAAGTGAGCTTTAAAACTCTAGCTAGAATTGAAATTGAAATCTGAATTATTTTCTATATACAATTTTTCAAAATCAATTATTTGTTAGGATAAGCAGGAAGTTCTTTGAATCATTTGAATCGGACGCTTAGTTCTCTCAAAAAACTGCCATTTTTATACATTTAGCTCCGTATCTTTGAAATGACTTGGCCTGCCTTTACCAAAAACTAATAAACACTTCTCCCAATCATTATTAATTGAATGTTTTTTAGATAATTCAAATCGGATGCTCCGTTTTCTCAAAAACTCGATTTTTATTTTCTGCACTCTTTGCTCTTTATCTTCGTAACTGCTGGACCTGCCTTTGCCAAAAACTAATCAACTCATCTCCCTATCAATAGAAATCGAATATTTTTTGAACGATTCAAATCGGTTGATTCGTGTGCCCGAAAACGTGACTGGAAATTTGTATCCATACATACATACACACACACATCCATTTTTCTGAGGTATGCCAAAATGTTCAGAAACCTTCAAAACGTCGAGAAATGTAAAAATTTTCAATTTCGATTTTCGGCACATTACAATAACTTACCCTACGGGAATTAATTTTTATTTAAATATGTTATGTTACTATAATGTATTTTGCACATGAGTTTGAGGTGCGAAATAAATGCAGATGACGACCAAGTAATCCCGGCGATCTGCATAATTTAGCATTGAAGGTTTTCTTTAAAAAAATGTGTTTAGGAAATATTCAATTAATATTTCAAACAAACAGTTTTATTATAGTCATCCTGAAAAGTATTATTATATTTTACCAAACAATAATCGATTATAATACTAGTAATTGTCAATGGCGCCAGATATAGGATTTTCCAAGTAATCCCGGCGATCTGCATAATTTAGCATTGAAGGTTTTCTTTAAAAAAATATTTTTAGGATATGTTCAATTGATATTTCAAACAAACAGTTTTATTACAATCATCCTGAAAAGTTTTATTTTATTTTACCTAACAATAAGCGATTATAATACTAGTAATTGTCAATGGCGCCAGATATAGGATTTTCCAAGTAATCCCGGCGATCTGCATAATTTAGCATTGAAGGTTTTCTTTAAAAAAATATTTTTAGGATATGTTCAATTGATATTTCAAACAAACAGTTTTATTACAATCATCCTGAAAAGTTTTATTTTATTTTACCTAACAATAAGCGATTATAATTCTAGTAATTGTCAATGGCGCCAGGTATAGGATTTTCCAAGTAATCCCGGCGATCTGCATAATTTAGCATTGAAGGTTTTCTTTAAAAAAATATTTTTAGGATATGTTCAATTGATATTTCAAACAAACAGTTTTATTACAATCATCCTGAAAAGTTTTATTATATTTTACCTAACAATAAGCGATTATAATTCTAGTAATTGTCAATGGCGCCAGGTATAGGATTTTCCAAGTAATCCCGGCGATCTGCATAATTTAGCATTGAAGGTTTTCTTTAAAAAATATGTTTAAGATATATTCAATTGATATTTTAAACAAACAGTTTTATTACAATCATCCTGAAAAGTTTTATTATATTTTACCTAACAATAAGCGATTATAATACTATAGTAATTGTCAATGGCGCCGGATATAGGATTTTCCAAGTAATCCCGGCGATCTGCATAATTTAGCATTGAAGGTTTTCTTTAAAAAAAAATATGTTTAGGATATATTCAATTGATATTTCAAACAAACAGTTTTATTACAATCATCCTGAAAAGTTTATTTTATTTTACCTAACAATAATAAGCGATTATAATACTATAATTGTCAACGGCGCCAGATATAGGATTTTTCAAGTAATCCCGGCGATCTGCATAATTTAGCATTGAAGGCTTTCTTTAAAAAAAATATGTTTAGGAAATATTCAATTGATATTTCAAACAAACAGTTTTATTATAGTTATCCTAAACACCATTCCAAAATGTTTATCGATAGATTGTTTATTTTATTAATTTTATTAATTTCAATATAAGTAATATTTATCATGTCATGTTTTAATTATTGAAGGTAATTTCGAATCAATATAAAGCTAGCTGATAGTTAAATAAATAAATATTTATTACTATAAATAATTTTATATATGAAATGAATTATTAACATAAATCTCAACCTACAAAAGATAAGTTCATAAAAAATACTAGAATGATTTTAAAATTATTTTCAATTTCTTTACTGTAGATTTCGAGGCCAAAACTGCAAAACTGAGATCATTACCAAAAAACTGTAGATCTACAGTTAAAACTTTAGACATGACAACACTGTATAAGAGTTATATTCCTAGATAAAGAGTTGGTTGTTGATATCATACATTCGAACCTAATAATTATAAGTTTAAGAAAGAACCCCTAGAGTACTCTATTGCTTTTCAATTGTAATATTCGACAACGAACGAATATGCATTTCGTTGAAAAGTAACTGGGCGCCATGTTTTTAACTCATTGACAAACCAGTTGATTTTTCAACTAGTTGTTTCGTTGCGTCGAAACGGTTGATTCGTTAACGAAGGAGAAACGGTTGAAAAAAACCGTTCGTTGATTCAACGCCCATCACTAATGAAAACAAAATGGAGAAGAAATATCAAAGTGGTTTATGGAATTATTAAAGATAAATTTAGTAAAAAGGTCAGTGTTTGCATTATATCATATTAAACAATAAACGAATCAGTAAATATCGAAACGCATATATTATTATACACTTAGACTTCTCAATTTTTAAGAACTCATCACCAGTTTATTTATTATAACCTACAAACTTCAAACATGTCTGAAGAAACAGATTTTAACAAAACAATTAAAATTGAACCGTTCGATGATTATCCTCAAGTGAAACAGGAATTCGATGATTGTGAAAATACATTAGAATTGTATATGGATGATGATATATGTCTGCACCAATTTTTAAAATCTGAGGTTACAATTGACGAGGAAATAAAACAAGAAACGATTGATAACCAACATGATATGACTAACACAAACAAAACAGTTTCATATGAAAGTTCTTATATATGCGATGAAGAGGTCAATAATTCATGTAATTTAGTCGATAGCACAAACAAATCATTTGAAGGAGTTTCAGCAAAAACTAAAACAACTAATAACTTGAAACCATATAAATGTGAATCATGCAATAAAACATTCACAGCAAACAAAACTTACAAAAACATGAAATGATTCACACTGGGGAACGCCCTCATGAGTGCAAAATATGCAATAAAAGATTTTCACAGGCAGGTAATTTAAGAAAGCATTTATCAGTGCATACTGAAGAACGCGCTTATGATTGTGAAATATGCAATAGAAAATTCAAAACAAAAGAAAACTTTTAAACATAAAGTGGTCCACACTGGAGAACAGTCTCATGAGTGCAAGATATGCAAAAAAACATTTTCACAATCAAGGAATTTAAGACAGCATTTATCAGTGCATGCTGAAGAACGACCTTACGCATGTGATATATGTAATAAAACATTCAAAATGAAAAAAATTTTAAAACAACATAAAGCCACATTCTGGAGAACGCTCTTATGAGTGCAAAATATGTAATAAAACATTTTCACGGTTAAGTCATTTAAAAAGACATTTATCAGTTCATACTGGAGAATGGCCTCATGAGTGCAAAATATGTAATAAAAGATTTACACGGGTAAATATTTTAAAATTACATTCATCAGTGCATACTGAAGAAAGACCTTATGAATGTAAGACATGCAATAAAACATTCAAAACAAAACCTGCATTAATGCGACATGAAAGAGGACATACTAGAGAACAAACTGTAATTAAAAAGTCAACAAATTAGTTGAATAAGTCTGGAAACTGTCCCACCTTATCTATTACACAACTTATATTGATACCGCATATTAATTGCAATTTATTTAACATGTATATATTTAAGTCACAACTTTGTTTGTTACTCATAATCAGTGTATTGTATGTAAGTGTTTAATAATATAAATACATAGTACAAATTCTATTTATTTTTGTTTTATTGAAAACCCCCTAGTATTTTTGTAAAATTCTACAATATCTATTATTATTAACTTTACAAAGCAAAATATAAGAATGATTTAAAGGGGCTGTACTGCAATATTTAATTTGTTCCTTAATATATTTTAAGATAAAACTTTTTAGGCGAAACTAGGGAGTAAATCTGTGAAAATGCAACGGAAGTGCGTTACGCTCGAGTCGAATGCCAATGATTCGTCATTCGCTCTCGGTGATATCATTTCAATACGGATCGATTGCGATTGGTCGTCGTGTCGCGTGAGTATGATTGCTTTAATTGTATGAAAATAATAAAACAAATGAAAAATCTGTGCCGTGTAAGAAACGTAAGTTTATTGAAGTAATTTGTATTATTTGTGTATTTTTTTTTTATTTATTTATTTATTTGATATAATTCGTACATACTGTATCTCAGTCAGACAATTGTACTGGCATGAGAGATCACAGCAATTATAACAAAAATAAAATCTAAATTTTATGTAACAGACTTACATTTTAAGACATCTATATATTTTTACTTTTTACTATTATACATACATATATATATATATATATATATATATATATATATATATACACAGAACACTTGCGTACATACATACGTGGTTACTATATATTTTAGAAATTATTTCTATGGGCAAGACCAGTGCTGAATTAACCCATAAGGGGCGACAACTTTTTTAGAATGTCAAAATTTTTAACCAGATAAGTCAAGATAATTCATATTAAGGATTGATTCTGATCTGGTTTTATAAATTTGCGAATCATTTTCTATGAAATAGAGTAATTCATTTTCTAATCAAACTTATTATTCCTGGGAGTCACATTGAAAATTTTATTGATGTAATGTATTTTTAACTTCCCGTAGGGTAAGTTATAGTAATGGGCCGGAAATCGAAAATGAAAATTTTTGCATTTCTCGACGTTTTGAAGGTTTCTGAACATTTTTAAGGGGCATACATCAGAAACTAAATGGATGTGTGTGTGTGTGTGTGCGTGTATGTGAACAGATTTTTTGCCGTAAATCGACGTTTTCTCAAAAAAACGACTGGACCGATTTTAAAAATTTAAAAGCCATTCGATGTATTTCGATGAGGACTAGCGTTTATCAGTTCTGCGATACGCTCTGCCAAGCCGTTTCTTTGTAATTTGGAAAAAAGTAGTAAACATTTCGTCCACATTTGAGCTCATTCTACCTAATAGATTTTAAAAAATCGAAAACTGTTCGAAAGATATTAGTTGGAAATGATACTGATTAGTTTTAGGTGAAAATCTACCGAGCCGTTTTCTTGTAATTAACTGCTGAAAAAGAAATTTAAGCCGATTTTTGTGAAACTTTCTTTAGTGATATATATCATGGTCTTATAGAACTTACTGAAATATTACGGCCTTACGACCAGGGCCGTGCCTGGCCAGCGTGCAGTGCGTACACCGCACGCAGGCGGCCAAATCAAAAAAGAACAAATTCAAAGGCGGCCATACACAAAAAGCAGCCTAAACAAAAAGCGGTCGCGTTGAATGTCCACTGAATTAAAATGCGGCCAAATTGAAAGACCGTTGGATTAAGAGGCGGCCAAACTAAAAGTCCGCTGAATTCATTCTTTTCTAATCGAACTTTTCTAATCAAACTTATTCGAGGGCGCCTCATTAATATTTTTATTGATGTATCATGTTTGGAATAAAAATAATCAATTTGTAGGGCTTTTTTGGAGAAATATTGAGGCTTTGTTTACTTTTTGTAACTATATAAAAGTGAAATGGTTGTAAATGGTTTCTAATTTTATTTCGAGAATTAACATAATATATTAATTGTTATTTTGTGATAATTAACTTCCCGAAGGAGAAGTTTATGTTTTCATCAAAAAATCCGATTCGCTAATTTTATGTTTTCTCGACGTTTCAACCCATTCTGAATCGAATGAGACCAAATTTGGAAAAAGTATGTGTGTGTGTGTGTGTGAACAGATTTTTAGCCGTAAATCGACGTTTTCTCGAAAACGGCTGGGCCGATTTCAAAAATTTAAATGCCATTCGATGTATCTCGACGAGAACTATTGTTTGTCAGTTTTGTGCGACGTACGGCCAAGCCGTCTCTTAATAAATCGCAGAAAAGTGAAAAAATTTTCGTCTACGTTTTAGCCCGCAATTCTTAATCGATTTTGAAAATTCAAAGACCGTTTGAAAGATATTGGTTGGGAATAGTGCTGATTAGTTTTTGGTAGAGATCGGCCGGGCCGTTTTCTTGTAATAAAGTTTTTTTAAAAAAAATTTCGACGATTTTTATGATTATTTTTTTGACGGTAGATACCATAGTCTTCTAGATCAGGCATCGGCAACCTACGGCACGCGTGCCAGGCTTAGCACGCGATGGGGTTCTGAATGGCACTCTATAAAGTAATCAGGAAAATCGCAAATATTGAGTGATTTTTAAATAAGAGAAAATGTTTAATTATAATTATTTTTCTAACGTAGCTCGCTAATGTAATTCAACCTACGTTGAAGTACCTAAAGATGAATTTTCCAGAAGATGCTAAGACTTTGAAGCTTATGTGCCTATATTTTGAAGGAATTACAAATAAATCTGGAAGATGACTCTATGGAAAAATCGACAGCCATATTAAAGTGTTGAATGACATTGCCGGAAAAGATTTAATTGTTTAAAGAAAATTGTATGCAATTTTCTCACGAACGAATTTTTTCTCACATGAAACATATTTTGAGTTCACAAAGAAATCGTTTAACAACTAAACATTCAGTATCTTGTGTGAAATTAAAAGTTACAAATTATACCCCGGATATTGAAATGTTAAGGAAAAATGTGCAGGCACAAAGTTCGCATTAAAGTTGTTTAGTTTATATTCAGTGGCGGATTAAGCTTTCTGCCGCCTTAGCCCCTATCTGATCAGGCGCCCTTTTTAATAGACAATTTTTTACTTTTTTAATTAAACTATAATTTTATTCTAAATTACTTAAATACAACTTTTAACTTTGCGTAAAGTACTCGTAAGTTATAGTAATCGCAAAAGATCGAAAATGAAAATTTTTGCATATTTTTACGTTTCAGACATTTCTAAACATTTTGGCATCCCTTAAAAAAAATTGATGTGTTTGTATGTTTCATTCTCATAGATAAGAAAGTTCTGATTAGTTTTTCGCTAAGACAGGTTTAGCCGTTTGGAAAATACAGAACAAAAGTGCAAAAATTGCAATTCAGTTTTTGAAAGAACCGAGAGGCTGATTTCCGAATAATTCAAAAAAAAATTTACTTGTACTAAAGGAATGAATATAATTACCTAAATTTTTGGGAAGACAGGTTTAACGGTCGACCAAGTTTTTTTTTGTAATTAGTAAAAGAGAGAAAAAAATCTTAAAAGTTTTAGCCCACAATTTTAAGTCGATTTTAAAAATTCAAAAATCATTCGAAAAATCTTGGTTGAAAATCGTATTCATTAGTTTTTGGTAAAAACCTGCCGGACTGATTAGGTTTGCGGGACGATCGGACGAGCCGGTTGTTTGAAATTAGCATAAAAAAGCAAAAATATTACGTTTTTGGAATAAAGCCAGAAACCGATTTTTAAAATTGAAAAAAGATTTCTGAAAGATATCAATTAGGAGTCAAAATATTTGACAATTTTAAAAATTCATCAAAGTTTGATGAAACTTCATAGTCAAAATTTGTGTTAAAAGGCGCTTTTGTGATGTGATAAATCAAAATTTAATTTTCAAAAACGCCTGAACTGATTTCACAAATTAAAAAGGCATTGGACTAAACTCGATAAATAAAACTGAGATATTCAAAAATTTTTAGTTTTTTTTTTAAATTCTAAAATAATTCGATTATTTGAAAATTTTAGATATTTTAATTTTCTCAAAATTTTGAAACCAGTGGACTTGCCTTTTCGGAAAACTGATCATTTCTTCATATCACTAAAATACCACGAACAAAATATTTTTTGAGTCATTCCAATCGAATGATCTGTACTCTCGAAACCTTCATGACCACTTTTGCACTGTATCTCCAAAAATGCTAAACCTGCCTGCATAAACAGTCAAAGCCAAGCGAATATTTTTTGAATCATTCATGGCGATTGATCCTTGCAAAGGACATTTAAACTATCTAAGAAGTAAACTTTGAAAATTAAAAATCTTGGTACGGAATGATTCAAAATAATGAAGATAAAATTTGTAATAATTAATAATTTTTTTATAAAAAATCTAATAATTTGATGTCAATGATCATTTTTATCACCAAATGACACACCTTTTTGGATCACCAAAAACGCTGACCATGCTCTCGCAAAATTTTCGGTAGTTCTTATTTCGTCATACAAGTAAAAGTGTCTTGAATTATTCAAATCGGACGCTTCGTTTTTGAAAAATTGAATTAGCATTTTTTTTGGCAAAAAATTGTAACCGCATAAACACATGCATACATCCATTTTTTCTAAGGCATGTGAAAATGTTTAGGAGAACTTGAAGCGTAGAGATATATAAACAATTTTATTTACGATTTTTTAGGATTATTATAACTTAGCCTTCCTGAAGTTGACCCACGAATAATAAATTTGATTAGAAAACGCATTACGTTCTATTTCATCGAAAATGATCTCTAAATTTACAAAAAAAAATCAGGATCTATCCTTAAAATGAATTGTCGTGTCATTTCATCGAGTTTAAAATTTTTATATTTTGAAAAATTTGCCGTCCCCTAAATTATGCCGCCCTAGGCCCGGGTCTCACGGGCCTTTGGGGTAATCGGGCACTGTTTATATTAGAAATTCATGTTATTTGTTAATAAATATGTTTAAAGACAAATTTGGTTATAATTCTTCTCTCCTAGAACCTATATATTTCAAATGGCGGCACTCTAAAACATATTGGTAGAGTGGCTTGGCACACTACAGTTAAAAGCTTGCCGACCCCTGTTCTAGATCATACTAAAATATTACGGCCCTACGACAACTGGTTCAGCTATAAAAATTCGTCAAAGTTTGCAAAAATTGGTATCGCTTTTTTGGCATTTGTCAAAATTAGACTTTTGATCGACGTTTTCTCAAAAACGCCTGAACCGATTTTAGAAATTTAAAAGCCATTTGATGTATTTCGGTGAGGACTATCGTTTGGCAGTTTTGTGCGACAATCTGCCAAGCTGTTTCTTTGCAATTTGAAAAAAAGTGTTAAACTTTTCGTCTACATTTAAGCTCATCCTGCCGAACCGATTTTAAAAAATCAAAAACTGTTCGAAAGATATTAGTTGGGAATGGTACTGATTAATTTTAGCTGAAAATCTACCGAGCCGTTTTCTTGTAATGAACTGTTGAAAAAAAATTTAAACCGATTTGCATGGAACTTTTTTTGGCGATATACATCATGGCCTTATAGAACTTACTGTAATATTACGGCCTTACGAGAAGTAGTTTAATTTTAAAAATTCGTCAAACTTTGCTAAAATTATTATCGTTTTTTTTAAGTAGGATTGATGAAGTATATTATTTACACATTTTTTTTGATTAAGTCGATTATTTACACATATCGGGAAGTTCATGTAACTTGCCTCAAGGCTAAATACCAAACCAACTAGTTTTTTACTTTTTCGTTGGTTATATAATCTCATTTTTTGATCAGCTGTAATATCTGTCTTGCCTAAAAAATATTTTCCATTTTAATAACTTAAAAGTTTCATAGAAACTACAAATAATATAGAAATAATTTCTAATCAATAAACTTACGTCCAGTACATGGAACAAATGTTTAACCTTTTCCACTCGCGAATGCCGGAGCGTCGGCATCCGAGTGGAAAGGGTTAATTTGTTTTATTATTTTCAAGAAACAGGGTAAAATATTTTTCTGATTCAGACATTTTTCATTAAATCAAGATTTGTACTACGATGTAACTTTAAACTGTTTATACGCATACAACGACAGATCTCTATTCACATACACGACGACTAACCACAATCGACCCGCATTGAAATGATTTCATCGAAAGCGAATGACGTGCAGTTCGGGCGTAACGCTATTTCCGTTGCATTTGAACAGATTTACACCCTAGTCGCGCCTAAAGAAGTTTTACTTCAATAAAACAAATACTTAAACTTCGACTTTATATTACAGTCCACATAATGTTACCAACTTTGTTAGAAGACATATATATTTTTATATATCAATAAAAAAATAATAAAATTCTTTATAAAATCGTGAAACAATAACTACACATTGCTATATTGAAAATAAAACAAATACCTAAACTTTTACTTTCATTCTACAGTCCATGTAATGGAACCAAAGTAATGTAGTATTTACTGTATATTTCATACAATTTATACATTTATTACTACATGCAAAAAAAATTCACAATATTTGAATTTAAGTGAACAAATAATGCTTATGTTTCATTGATCTTCACCCCGCTTCTGACTATGAAGTGCCATGTGTCTCTTCAAGTAAATTCCTTATTACATACTTCACATTTATAGGAAGGCTCTCATTTATGTATCAGCATGTGTTTTTTCATATGACCTCTTTCTGTGAATGTTTTTTTTGGCAAACTCCAGTGTGAACGATCATGTGACGTTTCAGACTACCTCTTTCTGTGAATGCCTTATTGCATATATTGCATTCATAGGGACGTACTCCACTGTGTATCAGCATGTGACTTTTCAGATTACCTGATTGTGTAAATTTCTTTTTGCATATATTGCATGCATGGGGGCGTACTCCATTATGAATGAGCATGTGTTTCTTCAGATCACCTGCTCGCATGAATGCCTTTTTGCATACATTGCATTCATGAGGACGTGCTCCAATGTGTATCAGCATGTGACTTTTCAGATTGGATGATAGTGTGAAAGTCTTATTGCATATACTGCATCGATAGGGTCGCTCACCTCTGTGAATAAGCAGGTGACTTTTCAGATTACATAATAGTGTGAATGTCTTATTGCATATACTGCATTCGTGGGGTCGCTCACCTCTGTGAATAAGCATGTGCCTTTTCAGACTACCTAATTGACTGAAAGTCTTATGACAGATTTTGCATTTGAAAGGACATTCTTTGATTTTGTTAGGAATATGATCGGCCATATGCTCTTTTAAATGATTTGATCTGCAAATGATCTATTGCAAAGGTCACATTCATAAGTTGATGTCTCAACTAACTCCTGTTTGACTTCTTCTTCAATTGTCACTTCGGAATTCATAAATCTTTCTAAACACGTATCATCATCTTCAGCACACAATTCAGATTTAACAACAACGTCGGAATCATCAAAATCAACCTCTATTTCGAGTTTAATGTCTTCTGGTGAATATTCTGGTGGTTCAATTTTAACTGCCTGATCATTCATAGACGTAATTGTTTCCTCCGACATTTTTAAATATTGTCACAAAAAAAATAGTTTTGTACTAAATAATAGTCTAGTTTTATCAATAATTTTTCTGGATGTGATAAAAAAATTTCAACTTTTACATTATTATTTGAGAAGCTAAGAATTTGACGGAAATTTGACACTTGCTAAGAGTGCAAAATCCATAGATAAAAGAAGAATATTCAAGCAGTGTTGCCAGGCCCACCATAGAGAAAAACTGTAGATAGGCCAGAAAAAAACTGTAGAAAACTGTAGATTTCAAATTGAAAAACTGTAAATCTACAGCTTCATCATTAAATGATGGTAATATTATATAGTTATAATAGAATATTTATAGCAACTAACAAAATATAACATTAGTGGTATTTTTAAAAAAAAAAGTTGTAAGCAATTATGATCTCTGGCGGTTTTGTATAATCATTCAGCCCAAACATCGTTACCTATCAAAAAGCGATAATTCTTGAATATAGGTTTTCCATCGTAGCTTACACAATATATAGTATATTTTACTAATTATTTATTATTTCATGTTATTATTAGTAAAGATAGATGTGAATCAAACTTAAACTAGTTGAGTATTAAATAAAACAAAATGCAATGAATAATTTTATTTAAAATATTGATTATTTAGATTATATATTACATTCGTAAAGGTTGAAAATATTACCATTTGATAATAATATGCTTTCAACGCATTAACAAATCAGTTGGTTTTCAACTTTAAATTTAACAATCTATTTTTTGTGTCGACAAATCGATTTAGATTGACTTATGGCCCGTCTCCACTGCACGAACGCGCACGGCAAATCCTGTTTTTGACATGCGCGTTTGCTTTTGCTTGCAAAATTTCTGTCTGCGCACTTTGCGAACAGATTCGCCGTACGAATTCGTGCAATGGAGCGGGCATAGTCATATTAAAATAGACAATATACATATAATATATAGAGTAATTTATAAAAATAAAAGTAATTTATAAAAATATTCCTGTTGGGATTATAAGCTTGAAGATGATTATCAAAACCATATCAAAACATTTCTTTCTAAAATTTTACGACGGGAAAAATTCCTTATGCTGCAAGTATCACCTTAAATTAGTTCAATTTAATATCATTGATTAAAACACATGATTAATTAGTACACAACCGTTTTCTCTGTTATAATCAGGTAAAATATCTTATAATGTCAGAAGAAAAAACTACCTCGGTTAAAATTGAACCACTAGAATATTCAGCAGAAGATCCTCAAGATGAACAGGATATTAAGTCGGAATCTTGTTCAGAGAATGGAGAAACATGTCTGGAAAGATTTATGAATTCTAAAATAACTGTAGAGGAAGAAATCAAACAGGAATTAATGCAGGCTCCTATAAACCCTTTCGTATGCACAATATGTGATAATGCATTTGCTTTAAGACACCATTTAGATCGACATATTATTGCTCATAACAGAGAACTGCCAATTCATGCCGGAGAACTTCTTTTGAAGTGGAAAATATGCAACAGAGACTTCCATTCATCAAAAGGTTTGAAACGACATATGTACACTCATACTGGAGAACAGCAACATATTGCTCATAACAGAGAACAGCCAATTCATTCTGGAGAACTTCCTTGCAAATGCAATATATGTAACAGAAACTTTTGTTCACCAAAAGGTTTGAAACGACATATGTTCACTCATACTGGAAAACAGCAACATATCTGCAAAATATGTGATAAGACATTCACACGATTGATTCGATTAGAGAAACACATGCTTATTCATTCTGAAGAACTTCCTTATAACTGTGGAATATGTAACAAACTATTTCGTTTCGTATATAGTTTAAAAAAACATATGACTAATCATTCTGGAAATTTTCTTCAGAAATGTGGAATATGCAATAAATCATTAGTACAATCTGATGCTTTAAATGCACACAAGTTTATCAATTCTAGAGAATTTCCTTATCAATGTGAAACATGTAGCAAATCTCTTCATGCATCAAAAAGTTTAAATAAGCATAAAGCTCAATAATTTAAAGTATATGAGAAGAGACACTTGGATGCTCATGTGAAAGCCAGTGAAATATTTATAAACGATTTTTTTTTTTTTTTTGTTTTTCTGTAAACCTGCTCTTCTATTATGATTATTCTAGTATTGTTTAAATTGATGTACACATTTATATATTGATCGTAAGCTTTTAGGACATACAAGCACTTGGTTGTGCATTATAATTAATTTAATTACAGATTTTTTAGTGATATCAGTTCATGCAACTTGCCTCAAGGCAAAATGCTACTTACATCTAGTAGTTTTAGTTAAATTATATATCGATTTTATTAGCAATAATATGTTATTCAATGTCTCTTACTGTAGATTGTTAATTTTAAATTTGCCTCTTTTACAAATTATCGTTATATTGTTCTTGTGTTGGCAGCATTTATACATAACGATTTCATCTGTTATGACATGACAGAATTGGCATCACTGGAAGGCTTTTAATATCAACATTCAACAAGACGTTTGTAACCTAGAAGCAAACTTTGCAATGATGATGTTTAATTAATTTATTTTTAATATTAAATTTGTATATTTAAGTTTTAATTTAGTCAAAAATGAAGAAAGAACGTTCAGTGGATAATCCAGACCGTTTAAATTATAAGTAGTCTACCAAGTTTTCTTTATTCGCAGGTGATAGATATATAAATTCATTAAAAATATTTATTTTACAGCTCATCAAATATTAAGTTTGACTGGTATTAGCTTCGAGAGGAAGAGTTAATTGTAAAATATAAATACAAATAATTCTCACTTTATTTATCAAACTACAAAATTTTTTGTACTCATTTTATAATAGGGCTTGTGGAATTGACAATAGTACCTTTGAAAGACAATTGAGAAGCATTAAACTAAATGCTAAGCAATGTAGAATTTATAGAGTCACTTAGGCGATTGTGAAGCTACTTTTCAATATTTTGATCCCTTTTTGGATATCTGCAAAAATGATTCAAAGACGTAAGTTGTTCTATGTTTTTACCCATAATTATCAATTTCTACTAGTAGGATTGTTGATTAAATATCCTTTCTATTACCAGGAGGTCTTTGGAGGTATTTTCCAAGTGTCACTTAGCGGCTGCTCAAAATATAGATCCTGATTGTAATGCAGGAGAATTATATCAATGTGCCCCATGAAGCAAGCCATCATTGGTGAAGGTAGAGGTTTAAGAGTTGGAATAGAATTTTCTTTAGAGCAACCTCAAGGTGGCTTGCATTTTGTTGTGCCTGAAACTGAAGGCACCATGGAAGAGGTTTGGTGAAAAGAAAATCACAATATAACGGGCAGTATTTTATGATTGTTTTTTTAGAGGGCAGCTCATATGTACACCTATGCACATGAAAACTCATCAAGACTCTGGTTTCCTTGCGTGGATTCTTATGCCGAGCCTTGTACTTGGAGTCTTGAGTTCACTGTTGACGCAGCAATGACAGCTGTCTCTTGTGGTGATCTTGTAGAAATTACTATGGACGCCTGATATGAGGAGGAAGACTTACCATTATGTTTAAATTACTCCTGCTTGTGCTCCTAATATTGCTTTAGCTGTTGGGTATGAACTAGAGCATCAGTATTGTATGATTTATCAATAACTTTGTGCTTTTTTTCATTCTAGACCTTTTGAAACTTATGTGGACCCCATATGCACGAAGTGACCCACTTTTGCTACCACAACTAATGCCATTATTGAAGAACTCTGTTCGATATATGCATGAAGCTTTTGAGTTTTATGAGGAAATTTAGCTACCAGATATCCATATCCTTGTTATAAGCAAGTTTTTGTTGATGAGGTGAGTAAAGTTTCTTTAGAATTTAATTTAATTTATAGATTGTAAAATTAATCCCCTTTTATTTTTTTTAGACTGTTCAAGATGTAGCTGCCTACACTACCATGAGCATTCTGAGTACTCATTTGCTTCATTCCATTGCTATAATTGATCAAACTTATATAACCAGGAAAGCAATGTCTCAAGCAATAGCTGAACAATTCTTTGGCTGCTTCATTACAATGCAGAGCTGGTCTGACACCTGGCTCAATAAAGGAATTGCTGAATATCTATGTGGGTTGTACTCGAAGAAATGTTTTGGAAATAATGATTACAGAGAGTGGGTGAGACAGGAATTGTTGGATGTAAGTAACAGATATTATTGTTGTATTACTTTGATATATTATTATTTTACATTGTTCTTGCTTTTAGGTTGTGGCTTATGAAGAACAGTATGGTGGTATAGTTTTGGATCCCAGCCAAGCCCCTGCACCGCTTCCTGTTGCCGCTGCCTCTGGCACATCTCCTGTAACAGGTGCAGGTGGGCCCCAAGGACGAGGAGGCAGTCACCATGCTACAGTGGCTCAAAATAATGGGCAGAATGTACACCATTTCCCTACCAGAAGTCTGCATACTATGTCACCAAAGTATATACAGGTATATGATCACATGCATTTTTATTAAGTTGGATGCATTTTGTTAATGCATTTTTTAGGCAATGAGAAAAAAGGCTCATTTAGTCATTAGAATGTTGGAACATCGGATTGGTCAAGAATTACTGCTGCAAGTGTTTAACAACAATTAGCTTTGGCTACGAATGCTTCTACACAAAAATTGGTAAAATTCAGTTAATTAACTTATTACATATTATGTTTTTTGTTTATATTCTTATATTTTAGGCAGTGGATTATGGCATCATATGCTAATTTCTACAAATGTCTTCACAAAAGCTATATTTACTGTTACCGGCAAAGATATGGG
>NW_020536999.1:85347426-85373973 GCF_003426905.1 Ctenocephalides felis
ACTCTTTTTACATCCATTTTCTATTATAATCATTTATATTTTATTAATCATTTGTTCTTGTTTCTTAGGCTAGAGTTTTGAACAACTCGAACCAGGTTCGGTAATGAAATTGGGCACAAAAAGCAAAGTTTGAATCATCTTTTAAACTTTCACTATACTCCCCGATCTGTTGGAGGTCCTACGAATTATGGACGGCAATACAAAAAGGGAAAAATTAATTATCCTAAGTATAATAAGGAGCATTATTTACAAGCCAAGTAAGTGTAAGGGAAACCCAATTATATTATTCATAATAATAGATTTAAAAATCAATGTGTAGTTTTAAATATCGTTTTTATTATTTTCAGTTGCCAGTTCATTGTGCGAGAAGGTGAAGATTATTCAATTTGTTTAAAAAATCCTGATGCGTTGGTTGAATGGGATTATATTGAACAAATGTAAGTACCCGTTTACGCTTCGCGGTGTTTTAGTTTATATTACAAGTTGAACAAAAATGTATATTTGTTACATTAAGCCTCCCAGTTATTTTGTATTCCAATCTTCTTGTTTAGATTACTATCTGTTTTCCTCTCTGTACCAGTTTCCTGTCAACCTGTTTGTCAGTCAACCATTTACCACCAGTCCATCAATTTACCAGTCCATCCCTTTATCTGTCCACCAGTGTACCTGTCAACCTGTTTATCAGTCTACCATTTAGCTGAACACCAATTTACCCATTCAACAATTCATCTATTCAACAATTTGTCTACCAATTTACGTGTCAACTTGTTTTTAATCTATCATTTTGCCGGCCTATCAACTTACCTGTTACTATTTACATATCTTCCTATTTATCTGACTACCAGCTGTCCAACAATTACCCGTTCACTATTTACCTCTCTACCAATTTACCTAACAACCTGTTTATCAATACACCATTTTACCTGTGAATCAATTTATCTGTATCTCATTCTATATGTCTACCGATTAGTCTGTTCAACAATTTACCCTGTTTAACAATTGTTTACAAATTTACCTGTCAACTTGTTTTTCAAGCTACCATTTTACCACCGGCCTGC
Organism: Ctenocephalides felis; assembly: GCF_003426905.1. Lineage (NCBI taxonomy): Eukaryota > Metazoa > Arthropoda > Insecta > Siphonaptera > Pulicidae > Ctenocephalides > Ctenocephalides felis. The sequence continues at coordinate 85,348,485 of NW_020536999.1, forward strand.
CAATTTACCTGTTACCCAATTTATATATCAATTGTTTATCTGTTTATCTGTCTTGTTATTTGTCTATCTACCCACTTGTCCTGTCCACCATTTTACATATATTACAATTTACCAGACTACCAGCTGTCCAACAATTTGCCTGTTCACCAGTTTATCTGTCTACCAATTTACCTGACCATCAATTCACCTGTTCATCAGTATATCTGTTCACCAGTATACCTGTCAGACTGTTTCAATCTACCAATCTAGCTAACAACCAATTTACCTGTTCAACAATTTGTCTACCTATTTTCTTGTCAATTTGTTTTTCAATCTACCATTTCACCGGCCTACCAATTTATTTGTCACCCAATTTACATGTCAATCCGTTTCACATGTCTACCAATTTATCCTGTCTGTCACCTGTTTATCTGTCTTGTTATTTTGTGTTTATTGTCCTTTTTACCATTTTACATAACTTTCAATTTACCTGATTACCAGCTGTCCAACAATTTCCCTGTTTGCCAATTTACCTGTCTACCAATTTAAACTACTAGCCAATTTACCTGTCCATCAATTTACCAATTCACTTGTCAATCTGTTTATCAGTCTATCAATTTAGCTAACCATCAATTTACCTGTTCAACAATTTTTATACCAATTTACGTGCCAACTTGTTTTTCAATCTATCAGTTTACCAGCCTACCCATTTACATGCCAATCTCTTTCATATGTTTACCAATTCACCTGTCAACCTGTTTATCTGTATTGTTATTCGTCTATCTAAAAGTTGTCTTGTCTACTATTTTACTACATATCTTCCAATTTACCAGCTGTCTAAAAATTTACCCGTTCACCAATTTACCTGTCTATCTATTTAACTATCAACCTGTTCATCAATGAACCAATTTACCTGTCATCCCATTCTATATGTTTACTAATTAACCTGTTCAACAATTTGGCTATCAATTTACCTATTAACCAGTTTATCAATTTACCATTTCTTCGGCCTACCAATTTACCTGTTAACCCGTTCATATGTCTGCCAATTTGCCCGTCAACCTGTTTTTTCTGTCTCGTTATTCTCAAATTTACTTGACCACCGGTTTATTTTTTCTTCCATTTACCTGTCTACCTGATCATCTGTCAACGTATCTGTTTATCAGTTTACCAGCCTGTCAGTTTAACTGTCCACCAGTTTAACTGTTCCCCAATATACCTGTTCATAAGCCTACCAATTTAGCTGTTCATCTCGTTCTATATGTTTACCAATTAACCTGTTTACCAGTTAGAGCTGTCATCTCGTTCTACATGTATTGTGTATTATGTAATTGGTTATATTATGTATTGTGTATATTATGTATTGTGTAATTGGTTATATTATGTATATAACCAATTAACCTGTCAACCTGTTTACCTATCTACCAATATACCTGTCTACCTGTTCATCTGTCGACGTATCTATCTATCTGTTTATATGCCTGTCCATTTACCACCAATATACCTTTCAACCTGTTTATCAGCCTATCAGTTTAGCTGTCCAACTGTTCACCTATTCATCTCGTTCTATGTGTTTTGCAATTAACTTGTCAACCTGTTCATCTGTCTACATATTTGTCTATCTACCAGTTGTCCTGTCTACCATTTTGCATATCCTCCCTATATCCTACCTATTTGCCTGTTTAACTATTTATCTGTTTACCTGTCAGCCAGTTTGCCCGTCTACCAGTCTGCTAGTCTACAAATAAATAAAAAACATAATTACTGTAATACTTTTTACAAGATAGGGGTTTGCAGTAGGAGGTTAAAAATTTATTATAAAAAAATAAAAAATAAATATTTACCAATACAATAAAAAAAAACATCAATCACCAATTTGCTTCAATCAAAATATCCGAAAACCTGTCTGGGGATTTACCTAACAATTTTCCAGTTTTTCACGGCGATCGAACTTATGGTTTATGATTGCATAACAATTACACAGACATACTTCCATTTATATATGTATATAGATAGATAAGGAAGTTTATTACCTATCTGAAGGGCTAGTTTACGTTTTCACCAGTTTCATGATTATACACTTATCTTTTACAGATAACTAAATCTGAAGATCCACCGCACTGTCCCATTTGTTTGGAAGAGCCATTGGCAGGAAGGATTACCCGCTGCGGTCATATTTATTGCTACCCTTGCATACTTCATTATTTGGCTTTGTCTGATAAGCCATGGAGAAAGTGTCCCATTTGTTACGAAGCCATTCATCTTAAAGATTTGAAAAGGTAAGATAATTGAATGAAATGAAAATGAAAATCAACAATGAAACTGTAGATCTGTTTTTTTTCTTGTTATAATTTATTTTTGTTAATCAAGACTTTAATTTACCTGACTACCAGCTGTCCAACAATGCGTTCACCAATTTACCTGTACATCAATTTACTTGTCTACCAATTTAACTGTCAACCTGTTTATCAATACATTATTTTACCTGTCAACCAATTTACCAGATGTTCTATATGTTTACCAATTAAACTGTTCAACCAATTCAATTTAACCTGTCCTATTTACAAAATTTATAGATACCAAAAAGAAAAGACATAAAAAAAGAGTGCGCGTAAGGTTCACACACGATTGAAGTAAAACTTATTTGCTACTGTACAAGATGGCATTTAAGTAAAAATAAATACGTCATATAATATATTTGAACAAACAAATTTGAACAAATTGTTTATTAGTAATATGGTAACATTCGTACACATTTATTAGTGTCAACCATTATACACATTTATATAATGATAAATTATAAATTATATATTTATAACAGCATTAAAAATATAATACTTAAAAACAATAATGTAATTAAAGTCATACTTTAAACATGACATGAACCTTCATTAGAGAAATAAAGTAATTGCTGATTAATGTCACATAATGGATTATGTTAAACAACGTCTAAACAAATATTGTTTTCGCAACTTCACTCATCATATAATTGTGTTTGAAGAACTTCATGTAATTAAAATTAACATACATTCATCGACTGCTTGTATTTTTTTTACTTTTTTGCTGGCGACATAGTCTCATTCTTTGAACAGCTGTAATATCTGTCTTGCCTAGAAAATATTTTCCATTTTAATAACTTAAAAGATTTATGGAAACTACGAATAATATAGAAATAATTTCTAATCAATAAACTTACGTTTAGTACACGGCCCAAATGTTTCATTTTTTTTATTATTTTCAAGGAACAGAGGGTAAAATATTCAAGGAACACAGGGTAAAATATTCTTCTTATTCAGGCATTTTTCATTAAATTAAGATTTGTACTAGAATGTAACTTTGAAATGTTTATTTAGCTATGCAGGTTTCCTTGTTGATATCCGTACGCATACAACGTTGATGCCGGTACGCATACCATAGATAAATAAGCATAAAATGACGCATACAACGACAGATCTCTATTCACATACACGACGGCTAATCACAATTGACCCTTATAGCAATGATCTCATCAAGAGCGAATGACGAACAGTTCGGGCGTAACGGACTTCCGTTGCATTTGTACGGATTTACACCCTAGTCGCGCTTAAAAAGTTTTACTTTAAAAATACAATGAATTGAATATAAAACGAAACAAAGTTAAAATAAAATAAAATAATGACAATAATACAAAAATAATAATATAAATAAAAATTGTAGATCATGAAATAATATTTATTATTCTTTTAGTGTGTGCTGGGCCCCGATTGCAACATTTGGTTTAAACAGCACTATAACATTGCAACTGATGAGGAGACCGAGAAATTGTAACCAAGCTTGGCCTGTTGATTCCACTATGCAAAATAATTTGGTTCTGCCCAACATCAGTGATGGACCGATTGCTTCTAAATATTGCAAGTTGTTACAAGCTAACTTGCAACAGGTAAATTTTCCTATACTCTTCTCAATGAAGCGTTTTGGGGTTTGAATTTTTTTACTGTGCTCCGATTTGCATGAAATTTTGGAATTAGGTTCATATTACCCTGAAAGCAATTTGTGTTTCAGCGCCATCCCCTGAGGAAATTACACTCCTTCTCAGTGATGTAATTATATTTCTACAAAATAACGTCGAATGTCAATAGATCTAATTATAAGAAAAATATGTTTTATAACGTTTTTCAAAAAAGCAAATATTTTTCAAGTTATTGGCTACTAAAAATTGGTTTATTTTTGGTATTTTTCATCGTTTTTTGCCAATATTTTCAAAAATATTTTAATGAAAATTATGTAAGGGATCGTTCAAGTATTATGTAAGCAGATTTATTACATTTATTTACCCCCCCCCCATCCCCCTTGTCAGCAAAAGTAAGCAAAGCTCTTACCCCCTACCCCCATGCTTACGTGAACACTTTGCAATTAATGTATTGTTTTTTTAAATATTGTAATTATTAGGTTATAATTATAATTTTAAAAATAAGAAAATAGATTTAGGATGTAGAGATTTTACTGATATGGTATTCAACATAGAGTAACAAATTATTATAATCTTACGAGCATAATGAACTTATTTTAAATTTTTGGTACACATATTAAATTCAAATTAACAGTCTTCCATAATGATTCTAAGTTTTCGATGACATTGGATTGCTTGGATTGCTGCTCAGTGTTGTAAGTTGATTTTAGAATGTCTACATCGTTCTCATCGAGCCATTCAACATCATGGTGCTCTAATAATAAATAAATAAAAATACTACCTATGACCTAATCATCATCTAGACTCCCCTGCCTCCCATGTCACAAAAATAAGCAAATCAATAACCCCCCCCGCCCCCTATAGTATTACTTGAGCGGCTCCTAATGAACAAAATGAATGTTGCAGCATTTACTTACAAAATGTAAAAATATTACATATTTTATTACTTCTTTAAATAATTTTCCATTATAATTAACTTCAGTTATCACTTTTTTAGATTTTGGATATGATCAATGTCAATCTGGCAGATCTAAATCGAGCCTACAAGGTAGAGGAATTCACTCCTGAAGCATGTTTCATCCAGCAAGCAATTGATCTCCTTAACCAATACCAGGCTGATAAGTTAAACAGCGCTACAAAAATCAAAACTAAATCCAATGACTTCAAACAACAATCCTTGGACGATTCTAAAACTCAAACTGCTGATGAACAAAATTTGACAGCCGATAGTTTCAAACAACTCTCATTAGATGATCAAAAATTGACAAAATGTGCTCCTGAAGAGCTTTCATTAAATGAAAATGTAACTGGGAAAGAGGCTGGAGAAGTAAAACATTTGGAAAATGTTTTTGGTGCTGATAATTTGGATGAAATTCAAAATTCTATACTCGATCAAATCGAGCAAGGTGTTGATTGTGTGGGAGAGGATGTGGCGAGTGGAATTGAAGTTTTGGATGGGACCAGGATTGGAGAAAGTGGATCTGGAGATAAAGATTTCTATTTTTATCAAGGTAAGGGGATAAAAATGATAATCTTAAATATTATAAATTGTTTGCAATTTATTAAATAGTTTTGTGCATAATGATAATTGCACTTTCAGTTTTTTTTTCTTATGTGATTATTTATATTAATTAAATTATAATTATATTTTCATAACATATTAGATTAAAATTGTAAAAATTGTTTATTGAAGACCACATTAAATTAAAATTGTATTTTACTCATACAGACCAGCATGTTTTATTATTATTATTTAATTATTATATAAATCGTTTTTATTTATCTTTTACAGCTCTGGATGGGCAGCATATTTATTTAGCCGGTCTGTGTGCCAGAATTTTAGAATATTCCTATGGCTCATTGGCAAATTGTCCAAAAACTATAACTACATCTGTGGAGGCACGTGAAGTTTTAACTGTTACTGAAGAGTTACGTAAAAGATTGAGGTAAGAATTGATATTTTTGTTAGGATAAGGGTGCTCAAGTCAAACTCCGGCGATATTTTGTCTGATTATTATAATTTAAATGAACAAGCATTGTTTAATAGACCTATTTAGTTGATTAAGCAAATATTTAAAATTGGAAGGCTGGCTGACTTTATGAACCTGAAATAATCAGAAAAGTTAGCATATTAATATTCAAATAATAATATGTATTCCCAAAAAATTCTTGCTAAATTTGTTTTCTCAACGTTTCAAGTCATTCGAAATTGTTACACTCACCTCACTTGGTGTTTTCCAATTTGAACAAAAACTTTGCAATATTGTTTCTATTCATTATTTCTTTAAGTTTATCCAAAAATCTTTAAACATGATTAAGGTACAAGTAGGAAATTTTAACAGGTATAATTTAAATTGCAAAATCTTTGAAGTTTAAATTGTTTTAGATTAAAACTAATGACATAATCCAAACTAATTCTACTATTTAAATTAGTTTAAAGATAAATGATGAAAAAGGTCAAACTACTAGGTGTAAGTATGACTCAAAATGACTTGCATTAGTTTTCGTGATATCTGTAAATAACAGACTTGATCAATTAGAAATCAATATATTAATTTATAAGTGTTTTATTAATTGCGATTATTGCAATTTATTCAATTTTGTACAAATATTTCGAACTTGTCACCTAGTTATAGACAAATTATATAAGAACTAGTGGTGCATGGCATTGTGCCTTAAGGCAAATCGCTTGTACTTCCGTACAGTAATGATATAGTCAAAAATTTTTAAATGTTTTCAAATAGGTCTTTATAAATACTATAACTTTATAGTTTGTATTATATAGACAAAATATAAGAGCTTTTACATGTACGACAATGTTTATATATGTTTACATGAAAAGTAAAAAAATAGAACAAGCGGAGTTAGAATTAAAGCACCTAATTCCATTTCTTTTAAGAATTATATATACTGAATTGCAAATTTAAATTTGTTTATTTTGAATATATAAATAAGATTTAGAATTTTAGCTAGAATTATAATTAAAATCCGATATTTAATTTTTTTTTTTGAAATTGAGAAATTATTTTTATTGCTTTTACAAAAAACGAATAGTTTCTTCATACTCACAATACAAGTTTTTTATATAATTACATGTTTTTTGTATCATTCGAATCGAATGTTGCACTTTTTGCTCCGTAAATCCGAAACGGCTGGACCTGTCTTTGCTTAAACTTACCAGCACATCTTCCAGTCAATATGAATTAAATGTTTTTTGAACGATTCAAATCAGTTGATCCTTGATTTGAAAAACTTGATTTCTATTATCTGCATTCTTTGCTTCATATCTCCAAAACGGCTGGACCTGCCTTTGCCAAAAACTAATCAGCACATCTCCCCATCAATAGGAATTGAATGTTTCCACACATACGTACGCACACACACACATACACAACACACACACACACACACACGTCCATTTTTTCTGAGGTATGCCAAAATGCTCAGAAACCTCTGAAACGTGAAGATATGCGAAATTTTATTTTTGATTTTTGGACGATTACTATAACTTACCCTACAGGAAGTTAAATAGTTCAAAATTTCAAAAATATATCAAAGTATGAAAAAAATTAAATTTTGCAAATAGTCAATTTTTTTCAAAGATTTCTAAAATCTCAAAATTCGAGTTCTAGAAGAAAATTGAATCTTTTTTAAAATTCCTAAATTTTAGTACGGGAAGTTCCGGTATTTTGCTTTGAGACGCGGTGCCGTACACCACTAGTACAACAAATTTGTAAGGTTGAATCTTACATCTTCTGGCTAATAATGTCCAGGCTATATCTTTTTATGATAGAATATCAGTAACAAAGCTAAACCTTCTTTCTACTGTTTATTTATTTTTAGTATTCAGAAATACTAAGTCTCAAAAAACCCAAAGAAAATTATCAAGCTTTTCAATAATCATTTAGGGTAATACAAAGCGCAAATAGGGTATTTACAAGCTCAACCATATTGCGGCCACAAATCAAATGCCTACTTATGATAGTACTTACAAATTTTTATAAAAAGTTATATTTTTAGTTATAATCATTGATCTTGTATGTCTTTTTATTATAGATTTAGTAAATATATATTAACGTGGTGCTAATTATCATGGCACCTCACTTTCATTTCCTAGACATCGAATTTTTTTTGCTTACGAGATCTCCTGGGGAAGGGGAGACTAGTCTAGACGACTTTGGGAATCACTGATTTACATGTTTTGAGAAGTTCATCCAACTAACCTGTAGGCAATATGCCACTTGCACCTACTTTAATTCAATCTTATATAGTAATTGGGAATTGATGATTACTTGTTGCTTTATAATTTTATCATAGTTAAGGAGACGTACTTTCTTCTAGATATTTGGAGCACCTTCCAATAACTTGCCAGATAGAATTGGTCGAGCTCAAACTACGACCACCTATTGTCAGTCCTGAATCGCTTGAATACTTCCACAGTAAGTACTTGCAATCATTTAGTATCACCACCAAATTATTTAATATCACCACTAAATTATTTATCACCATGATTTATTTATCCAGATCAGTTAGAAACCAGGCGCAGGCTAAGACTCCGCAAATGTCGTGAAGAGAACAGAAGGGACATGCAGATAACCATAGAGCAGGAACGGAAGCAGAGAGGTTTGCCCATTGCTGGTTCTTCTCAAACAAACCGAGAAATAAATTGGGAAAGCGATTTTCCAACTTATGGAAGCCCTCAGTCTGTTGGAAATGAATCTGATTCATTGGACCATCAGGCATCTGGAGTGGATAATTTGGGGACGTCGCCTGGACCATCATTTGCCACGGTAGTAAAAGATAAATGATTTAGATTACTTGTGTGATCGAAATTTTATTAACTTCCCAAAAAAATCTGACTTGCTAATTTTATATTTTCTCGACGTTTGAAGTCATTCTCAATCGAATGAGACCAAATTTGCAAGAAGTATGTGTGTGTGTGTGTTTTTGAATTTTGGAAATTTGAAAACTTTTTGAAAGATATGATTTGAGAATCGTGCTGAATAGTTTATGACGAAAAATCGTGCTGATATGTTGGTCCAGACATTTCTTCATAATTTTTTTGTTCATTTTTTTTGCGATTTCAATGATACTTTATAGAGCAATAGAGTTCATGGCCTTGATGAACATACTAAAATATTAAAGGCTTACAACAAGTAGTTCAATTATTAAAAATAAACTAGTGGTGCACTAGTGGCATTGTGCACTGAAGCAAATAGAACTTCTCATACCATACCATAATGAGAAATATTCAAGGAATTTTAAATGTTTTCAAATAAATTATTAAAAATACTTAACATTTTTTATTTGTATTTTATAGAAAAAATATAAAAGTTTATAAATTAATCAAGCAGAGTTAGTATTAAAGGATCTTATCTCATATTTCTACGAATTATGTAAATTTATTTTAAGTACATAAGTGAGCTTTAGAATTTTAGCTAGAATTAAAATTAAAATCCGAATCATTCTCGATATTTCAAATATAAATTGAAACTTTGCAATAAAAATTTTTTTTTTTCGAATCATTCGAATCGGGTGCTTTGTTCTCTCAAAAACTGCGATTTTTTTTTACCTTTTGACCTCTTATCTCTAAAACAGTTTCTTACCTAATCACCACGTCTTCTTATTATTACGAATTGAATGTTTTTTGAATAAATTCAAATCGGATGCTCTGTTCTTCCAAAAACTCTATTTCCGTTTTCAACACTCTCTGATCCATATCTCCGTAACGGCTGGACCTACTTTTGCCAAAAACTAATCCTCATAAGTAGGAATCGAATGCTTTTTGAATCATTCAAATCGGTTGAGCGGTGCTACCGAAAACGTGGACGAAAAATTGCGAACACACACACTCACAACACGTCTATTTTTTTTTAGGTGTACCAAAATGTTCAGAAACCTCTGAAACGCGAAGATATGCAAAAATTTTCATTTTCAATTTTTGGCCCATTGCTATAACTTACCCTGTGAGAAGTTAACAAATATACAAAATTTTGAATACAAAGTTTTTTTGTTGTAATATTAACTTCCCAAGGGAGTTTGATTTTGACACATAATGCAATTTGCTAACTTTTGTTATTTCAACGTTTCAAGTCATTTTGAATCATTTGACAATGAAATTGTAACAAATATGTTTGTGTGTGGGTCAAAATTCATATCTTATGTTCACGATTTTTAAAAAACGGCTGCATCAATGCTATTTAATAAAACTCTAATAAGACTTACTTAGTTGGGTTTTTCGCGACGATCGCAAAGCCATTTCTTTAAAATAGCAGTAAATGTAAAATTGTATTTACGTTTTAAATCTTGATAGATTTCTAGAATTCAAAACCAATCAAAAGATATCAGTTGGTGATTGCTTGTTAGTTTTTGGGTGAATATTATAACGCTTTACATCAACTGATTATACTTATTAACTTCCCTTAGTTTAAGTTATAGTAGTGAGCCGAAAACAGAAAATGAAAATTTTTGCATATCTTCATGTTTCAAAGGTTCCATAACATTTTGGCATACCTTAGAGAAAATGGATGTGTGTGTGTGTGGGAGGGGGGATGCATATTTTTGTCGACTTTTTTGGGAGTACGTCTCAACCGATTTGAATGATTGAAAAAGCAATCGTTTTTAGTGATGGGGATTAGCGCTGATTAGTTTTCGGGAAACCGGGCATCCGATTGGAATGATTAAAAAAAACATTCAATTCGTCCTGATTGGGAGAAGTGTTGATTAGTTTTTGGCAAAGGCAGGTACAGGCATTTTGGAGATCCGGAGCTAATGTGCAAAAAATGGCAGTTTTTGAGAGAACTAAGCATCCGATTTGGATGATTCAAAAAACTTCCTGTTTGTGTTGATGAAACGATTGCTTTTGGGGAAAAGAGTTTTTTTCATTTTTTTTTATTTCCCAAAAAAAATTTTTATTGTCGAAAATATTTCGGATTTTAATTTAATTGTAATTAAAGTTCTAAAGCTCACTTATATACATCAAATAAATAATTTTAACTTTGCAATTTAGTTTATATAATTTTTATAAATATGAGATAAGGTCCTTCATTCTAACTTTGCTTGACTAGGTTTTGTTTATTCTTTACTTTTCATATAAACTTATATCAACATCATCATCCCAATACATTAAAGCTCTTATATTTGGTCTTTAAAATAAGAATAATGAAAGTTACAGTATTTGTAATAATCTATTTCAAAACAGTTAATGTTCCTTGAATATTTTATTACGGTACGGAAAATTTCAGCAACTTGCTGAATGCCATACACCACTAGTTTTATTTACGTTTCTGCCAGAAATCCTGACAGGTTTCTTAAATTCAAAACCATTCGAAATATATCAGTTGGTGATTGCTGGTTAGTTTTTTGGTGAAGATTGAAGATGAAGATACATCAACTCAATATACCTATCAACCATTTATGATTTATAATTTTTAATTTAGAGAAAACTATTCTCAAAATAAATTTAATTTACTTAAAACATTATTTTTGAAGACTTTAGTTTTTCCATTGAAGTTTTACATTTTCTATTTTTTGCCTTTTTATCAGATGTTAACAATGGCACGATCCCCGAGTCAGGGTACTGATTTTATTCGACAAAATAAATGGGCAGCTTTACCATCTCAGCAACAAACTGATTCAATAAACGTGGAACAGGATCCTGATTATGATCCTAACTATGTACCAGCTCCAAGCTACACTCAGAGTTTCAGGGATGCCATCAGCCAGGCTATGGAGAAGAGCTGCCAATCGAATGGTAAAACTTTATGAATCTGTTAACCAGGAGTAATCAGTTTTAATAATAGTTTAAGGTCAATCAATTATTATTGTGATTCTTTTTCTATTCAGCAGGTGCTACGAAAGAGAATGCTTCCAAGAAGAGCAAGAAAAAGAAGAAACAGATTTTATTTGCCACAGGCATGAACTTTCAAGTGTAGATCCCGAAATGTTATATAGTTCTAGTAGAATTATGTATCGTTGAAAACATACTACATACATCGTAAGATGTATTTTTTTTTGTTAATATATTTGTCTTATATTATATTTAAAGTGATTAATATGAAATATAATTTTTATGATATTTTATAATTATATTTGGATTGCTTATTTAGGTAAGTGAAAGTGAAAGACTGTCTTCATTATAATAGTGGAGTTATATGGACGGATTCTGCCGCATAACAGACCAATGTTATGGCAAGGCTATCTTATGAAGAACTTTCCACACTAAATATTGACAATGCCATTTGGTTCGTGTGCAGTCAGGCGTATTTCACAGGTTGTCGGATACAAAACCTAACCTAGAAACCGCACAAATGTCAAAAAACAATGTTAGATAACAGGTTCTTTCTGACCCAGCTTCATAACATACGAGTGACTTGCAGTTTATGTGTAAAATGCCCGAATGCACAGCAAATACATGACATTTTGACAGTATTCAGTATGATTTAGTACCATAATGTATGGAAGTTGGAGCGTAACATGGCCTTGCCATAACCTTTTTCTGTTATTAAAAAATTAGTGCATTTGGACTACAATATGAAAATGGAAGTATATTACAAATAATTAATGAGAAGAATTTTGTTTTTGCAAAAACATACAATTTGCTAATTTTATGTTTTCTCATCGTTTCAAGTCATTCTGAATCGTTTGAGACCAAATCTGGATAAAGCATATTGTTGTGAGAAAGCTGATTTTTGACCTTTCGTCGACGTTTTTTCAAAAACGGTTGGACCGATTTGAGAAAGTTAAAAGCCATTCGATGTAACTCGGTACGGACGAGCATTTGCGCGATAATCGGTCAAGTAGTCGCTCTATAATAAGCAGAAAAGTAGAAAATTTTCGTCCACGTTTTAACCCATAATCTTGAATCGATTTTAAAAATTCAAAAACTGATGTTGATTGGGAATCGCTAATCATATGTCTATAATATATTACGAGGTTATTTCAGACTACGTTATCATCAAAATCGTCAAAAAAAAAAATTCAAGATTTAATTATGAAGAAACGGCTCAGCCGATATTTATCAATAACTAATCAACTGTTTGATTTTTAACTTCCCGAAGAAGTTTGTTTTCGCATTTCCTATCGGAAACTATCCGATTTCCTAATTTCATGTTTTCTTGACGTCAAGTCATTCTAAATTGTTTGAGACCTAATTTGAACAAGTTAAAAGTGAAATTTTGCCTTAAGGCAAGTTATATGATTTTTCAGACATGTGTAAATAATTGACTTAGTCAATAATAAATCAATATATTAAACTAGTGGTGTTTGGCATCGTGCCTTGAAACAAATTGCTGGAACTTCCCGCAGCGTAACGAAAGGTTCGAGGAATATTAAATGTTTTCGAATAGATTTTTATAAATACTGTAACATTGTTTAATTATTTATAAGAATTATATAAACTGAAATACAAAGTTAAATATATTTATTTAAAGTATATAAGTGAATTTTAGAACTTTAGCCAGAATTAAACTTAAAATCTGAATTATTTTTGATATACAAAAAGAAAATTTTTTGAAAAAAAAATTGAAACAAAAGATTTGTTTTTTCAAAAGCAATTATTTTGTTGAAACAAGCAGAAATTTTTTTGAACCATTCAAATCGGATGCTTATTTCTCCCAAAAGCTGCCATTTTTTGTGCATTCATCTCTGTATCTTCGAAACGGTTGGACCTGCCTTTTTCTTTGCCAAAAACTAATCACTACTCCCCATCATTACGAATTGAATGTTTTTTGGATCATTCGAATCGTATCCTACGTTCTCTCAAAAACTCGATTTCTATTTTCTGCACTCTTTGCTCCGTAACTCCAAAACGGTTGAACCGACTTTTGCCAAAAACTAATTAGCACATCTCCATATCAATAGGAATCGTGGAATTTTGAGAGAAACAGAATTTTGAACCATTCTAATTGGTTGAAAAATTGTATCCATACATACATACACACACACATCATAATCAGTGGTTACTATCAGAATATATATATATATATATATATATATATATATGTGTGTGTGTGTGTATGTATGTATGGATACAATTTTTTGTCCACGTTTTCGGGAGCACGGATCAGACTATAGTCTGAGTGGTTGATCCGTGCTCCCGAAAACGTGGACAAAAAATTGTATCCATACATACATACACACACACACATCATAATCAGTGGTTACTTCGCAGAGAATAGCAGAATCTATATATCGTCTGAGTGCTTTAAGAGTTGTTGCGCATTTCGCACAATATCGGAGGAAAGACGGATGTAAGAAACTCTCCTCTTTAGCTGAGGAAAGACGGACAATTTACCAAGGAAGACATCAAGTGAATCCAGAAAAGTTGAGACTAAAGGAATGGCAGAACAGCATTGACAGGTAGCAGCAACTGTGGTATGTTGCAGTAAAGGGCAGATGGACGCATCGTCGCATTCCAAACATCAGAGTCTGGCTAAATCGCAAGCATGGAGAATTATTAAACTACACAAATGCTATCTGGGCACGGCTGTTTTCGAGCCTACCTACACCACTTCAAGCACGATAGCTCGCCGGACTGCCCATATTGTTGGGCGAAATCGAAGATGTTGCACACGTGTTCTTTGTGTGCCCGTGATTTAGTGCTCGGGACGGGACGATGTAGAAGAGATATTGAGGCGAAGAATTACTCCAGGTAATGTTGAAGTTATGCTGACAAGTGAAACTGCTTGGAACGCCATAGACAGATTTGCGAGAAATGTACTAATTGACCTGCGTTCTATGGAAAGAGAAAGCGTGCATGGGACTTCGCGCATTTAAATATGAGTATAAGTTTAAGAATTATAACATTTATTATAACAAGTTAGAATTATAACATTCTAGATCCTCCCCCCACGAGTAGTAATGCCTACGGCGGTTTCCGTGGGGACCAGAGGCAAGGGCAAAGCGGAGGTTTTAGTTTAATACCAGGGCGGTATTGAGTCCGACATGTCCAGGCAAAAGACCAATCTCGAATGCATAAAGGCATTTCCCTTGCTATAAAAAAAACCCTACGGTAAGTTGAAAAAATTTTTTTTTCAATTTCGAAAAAATATTTTTATTTAAATATCGAGTTTTAATTCTAATTCTAGCCAAAGTTCTAAAGCTCACTTGTGTACCTCAAATAAATAATTTTAACTTTACAATTCTAAAGACTTTGTTCTTCTGAGTCTATTGGGGATATTTGAGGAAAGCAAGCCATTTCCAAATTGGTTCTGATGGTATTCAAATCTAGTTTTGTACTTGGACATGTCTTCTGATTTCTACTGTTACTGTAAACATATTGGAGTCAGCCAATATGTTTAGCCAAACATATATGGTGGATCAGCCAATTTGGGATATACTTGGGCGCCTCTAGTATTTTTTAAGTGTTTTATTTTGTGACCTTAAAATTTGGCCGATAGAGGGTTAATCAGAGATGTACAGTATTTATGTGGTATTTAAAATTGCTCAAAAATAATTTAATGATAGTTCAATCTAATCATTTACAATTCAGTATATAAAATTCTTATAAATATTAGACAATGTTCTTCATTTTAAGTCCAATTTATAAGCTCTTACATTTCGTCTATAAAATATGAATAATGAAAGTTATAATAATTTATTTGAAAACTTTGATTCCTCAAATATTTCATTATGATTGGCGAAGTACCAGCAATTTGCCTTAAGGCACAAAGCGATACACCACTAGTTATTAAATAGATTGACTATTTACAAATATTTGGAAGTTCATGCAAATTGTGTAAGTCTGTATACACTGTATATTGACATCCTAAAAGTTGTCTCAAAACCTACATATAGTAGGGTAATAATTAATAGTCCAGTCATTATAGTAAGTTCACCTCCGATTTCGAGATACCCAGCTGTAAGTCTGTAAACACTTGTATATTGACACCTAACAGTTGTCTTAAGACCTACATATGTTTCGTACACCATATCATATGCAGGTTTTGAGACAACTCTAGGGTGT
Source organism: Ctenocephalides felis (assembly GCF_003426905.1). Taxonomy (NCBI): domain Eukaryota; kingdom Metazoa; phylum Arthropoda; class Insecta; order Siphonaptera; family Pulicidae; genus Ctenocephalides; species Ctenocephalides felis. Next base: position 85,364,378 of record NW_020536999.1, read on the forward strand.
CAAGATACAAATATTTACAGACTTACAGCTGGGTATCTGGAATTCCGAGATTCTTATCCAATTTAAGCTTAAATGACTAAACTATTAGCTACGTATATCTATAGTATTTAAGTACGTATCTACATAAAGATTTTTTGCGTTTATTTGTGACAATATTTCTACGTGTTCACACCTCTTAATCATTCTGGAATATTTCATAAAATAAAGTACACAGATGCATATATTTGTAGTATGTGCATCTGTATATTAGGATCTTTTATTTACGTTTATTTATAATATCTTGACATATCTGGACTTCCTGATCAATTTCGATTTTGGAAAATAATGCACTTAAAGGTGTATAATTGTGTGTATGTTTGTATGTGTATTTTAGTATTTACGTTTATTTGTAACAATATTTTTATATATCCAAACCTCCTGATCATTTCGAAATATCTCAGAAAATCGTTGCCTTAACAACCGTCGGAATTTGATTTCATAACAACTTCAATCCTTGCAAATTCCTGCCGTATTTTACGAATAGAGCATGTCCTATGTCGGCGATAGATGAACGATCTCGTGGCCGATACCTTCAGTGTCCAATAGGAAAGCTGTATTTTGACACGAAAATATCATGCGTACTTGATTCATTTGCTTCGATTTTGGAAGCGTTTAGTTTTTATTTTGTAAATAGCTATTGTGTATATATAGCGGCGTGATAAATGATTAGTTTAGGAAAGGCAGTTCAGTAATTTAAAATATTCAAATTTCCGAAAAAATTTAAATATGCATTTTTTTTTCAAATTTCGTAATTTATCTAAAATATCAAAAAATTCAAAATTTCCAAAAATTACAAAAAAAACCAAATCGTTTATTTCAAAAATTTCGAAATATGCAAAAATACTCAAAATTAAAAAAAAATTAGTTGGGTGTATGGCATCGTGCCTTAAGGCAAATTGCTGGAACTTCCCGTACCGTAACGAAATGATCGAGGAATATAAATGTTTTAAAATAGATTATTATAAATATTGTAACATTGTCTAATATTTATAAGAATTATATAAACTGAATTGGAAAGTTGAAATTATTTGTTTAAAGTATATTAGAACGAAATTTAAAATAAAAATCTGAATTATTTTCGATACACAAAATTTTTTTTTTTCGAAAAAAAAAATTTGAAACAAGATTTTTTTTCCAAAATCAATTGTTTCGGTAAAACAAGCAGAAAGTTTTTTGAATCATTTAAATCGGACGCTTAGTTCTCTCAAAAACTGTATTCTCAAATTCTGTATCTTCGAAATGGGCTGGGCCTGCCTTTGCCAAAAACTAATTACCACTTCTCCCAATCATTACTAGTTGAATGTTTTTAGATCATTCAAATCGGATGCTCCGTTCTCTCAAAACTCCATTTAAATTTCTGCACTCATTGCTCTTTATCTCCGTAATTGCTGGACCTGCCTTTGCCAAAAACTAATCAGCACATCTCAAATTTTTTAAGAAAAAAACTAAATATCTTTTAAGTTATCGTCTTAAGATCTCCAACGGCACAAAAAAGGCCTTTCACTGATGCAATGATTCCGGCCTTCTACGTGGATCAAATCCAAAAAAAAAAATCGTTAAACTAGATAATGTTGTCTGTAAAATGAACTACGATAAAACAGAAATCAAAAATTGATTAAATGGCGTCGTTTTTATAAAAAAGTTTTTGGACTGCCAAAATTCGATTTTTGATCCTATCAAAAAATCGATAGTTTATCTTACGAGAACTATATAAAAGCATGTACAAAAAATTGATAGTGATCGGATCATTTGTTTTGAGTAATCGCTGCAGCAAATTCGAAAAATGCTGTTTCGAGAAAAACGCGTTTAAATATGATCGTTATACTATATACTATTATATACTCTTTAAATGGCTGTGACTCAAAAACTATTTAAGATATCGATTTGAAATTTTGGTATGTTATTTTTAAAGGTATAACCTATCGAAATATGAAAAATATGAAAATTCGACTACAGTTTGAAAATTTCACACTAGTTGTGCCCCTTAAACTGAAGCATTTTATTATCTTTTAATTATTATTATTTCACTTAATTCTAATCAGATGCGATACGTACATGTTTTTGTTTACAATTCATACAATTCTCTGTTTGTACACTTATAAGCATTAGTGTATTTTAGACCTATAAAATATAAATTGTGAAATTCACAGTATATATTTATAATAATCTATTTGAAAATGTACGAAATTAATATTAATCATAAAATAAGTGAAAATCTGGCGCAAAATTCTTGCTCGCTAGAAATCCTGTTACGATAGAAATCATATTACAAGGAATACTGGCGTCGTGTGCACCGGGCTTTATTTGCGTTTATTTATACCAATATCTTAACATACCCAGACTTCCTGATCATTTTGGAATATTTCAGAAAATAAAGAACACAGATGCATATATTTGTAGTATGTGCATCTGTATATTAGGATTTTTTGTTTACGTTTATTTTAATATCTTGGCATATCCAGACCTTCTGATCACTTTGTATTTTGGAAAATAATGTGTAATTGTGTAGTTTGTGTGTATGCGTATCTGAATATTTACGTTTATTTGTAACAATATTTTTATATATCCAGACCTCTTGATCATTTCGGAATATCTCTGAAAATAATATACTTATAGTCCGGTCATTATAGTAAGTTCACCTCGGAATTCCCAGATGTAAATACTTGTATATTGATATCCTAAAAGTTGTCTCAAAACCTACATATGCAGAGTGTCAATACCATATGTAGGTTTTGAGACAACTTTAGGGTGTCAATATACAAGTATTTACAGACTTACAGCTGGTATCTCGAATTTCAAGATTTTTACCTAATTTAAGCATAAATGACTGGATTATAAGAAAAAAATTCACTTACACCTACTTATTAGATAAAACTAAAATTCCATAAATATAAATTTTATTCTTTCCAAAAATATACATCTCTATAAAATGATTGCAATTTCAGTTCCAATAAATATAAATAATTTAGATTTGAATGTAAACTAAATAAGTTCCTCTTTCTATCAAGTGTTTAGTTTATTACAAAATGGAAGACAGCATCTAGAAAAAACGTTAGTCAAAAAATTATCGAATACCAAGTAGCTGTTCTAACAAAATGACGATAATCTTGTTTTTCCCGGTCAAAACATTTAGTTAAATTCTTATACTCAGTAGAATCGAGTCAATTGCAGATCTATTAACATCATCGGGAAAATAATCTTTGTCTAATTGTAATTCAGAGGTGTAATTGAAGTCTAATAATCATTTACATCAATATCCAATTTGCTATCTAATTCCATGTCTTGATTAAAGGTTTCATTTGACCAGGACTTGTCTTGGCTTTCACTATAAGTCTTAATTGCATTTCCAGGTATTTGGCTAGTGATGAAGACTGCTCCAAACATTACAATTAAACTGGCTATGTAGCTAACGGTTAGGATACCGGTGGCACAAAGAATTAATTTGGCAAGGTCTGATGAAGGAAGTAGAAGGGATAGCTCTGAGTAAGTAAACCAGCCTCTCTTATTGGCCTCTCGTAGGGCTAGAATTTGCTCTAAATGTTCAAACTCTGACCAAAATTTGGAGTCTGATATAAATATTTTCCAATCCTGGGGGAAAAGATATATATTGCAAGTATTTCTGCATGCAATTGTAAATATATATGCTTACCATTGCATTTAGGAAGTCTTTTTCTAGTTGTTTTAAAGCTGCTACGGTAATACCCCCTGAGACAGCCCATTCGTGTAAAAATACTTCATCTTCAGCTCCATCGTCATGCAAAAACTTACTAGAGACCATCTGAACAATCCAAAAACTTAGTTATATCGTTTAATTAAAATTTTTATATATCTTTACGTTTCAAAGGTTTCTGAACATTTTGACATACCTTAGAAAAAATGGATGAGTGCGGTACAAATTTTCGTCGACGATTTCGGGAAGACGGATCAACCGATTTGAATAATTCGAAAAACATTCGATTCGTATTGATAAGGAGACGTGCTGATTAGTTTTTGCCAAAGGCAGGTCTAGCGTTTTGACGATACGGGCAAATAGAACCAAAAGTCCTAATTCAGTTTTTGAGAGAACGGAGCGTCTGATTTGAATAATTCAAAAAACATTTTATTTGTATTGACTAAACAAAGAACTGTTCAATTTTTTGGAAAGGCATGTTCAGTGGTTATGGACTCTCAATAAAAAAAAGTAAAAAAATGCCATTTTGCGGTCAAAAATGTTTATTAGACATATGTTAGTCTTTTTTTTTACTTTTTTTACTACATCTCCGAAACTGCTAGAGCTGTCTTCCCAGAAATTTAATCAGTTCTTCATCTTGTCAATCCAATTAAAATGTTTTTTTGAATTATCAAAATAGGACGCTCCGTTCACTTAAAAACTGAGTTACCGTTATTGGCACTTTTTGCCGCGTATCTTCGGAACGGCTAGACCTGCCTCCGTCCAAAAACTAATCAGCACGTCTCCTCATCAATGCGAATCGAATGTTTTTTTAATCATTCAAATCGGTTGATCGGTGTTCCCGAAATTGTCGATGAAAATTTGTATCCGCACCCACACACATACATCCATTTTTTCTAAGGTATGCCAATATGTTCAGAAACCTCTGAAACGTAAAGATATATAAAATTTTTCATTTTAGCGATTAATATAACTTACCCTACGCGAAGATAAAAATTTTAAAACTATCAAAAAAAATCAATTTAAATAAAATTAAAGAAATTTCTTGTAAACATACACAAAGTTGTTTGTAGAATACACTCATTGCCTAATTTAAAAAGCACTTATAAGTTTACAGTATGCATTTATAATAAATAACCTATTTGAAATTATTCAAAACAATTATTGATTATTTTCATTTCTCAAATTACGGTGTGGAAAGTTCCAGCAATTTGCCTTAAGGCACAATGCCATGCGCCCCACTACTTTACATCTATTTATTCTTTTCTATTTTATGATTTTCATATCTTACCAAGGATACTAAAAACAGTTCGCTGGGGGCTACTTGTCGCACATATTCTGGGTTGCAATCACGTAGTCTGTCCAAATATAACATAGCCAATACGAGAGCGCAGGGGTTGACACAAGCATTTCGAGATATGTTGCAAGCCGAGTTCATTTGTAGTCTTTGCAGAGTGTGGCCACGATGGGCTTCGGAGAACATCTCCACTGCCAACTCTGGAAAAAAGAAATAATAGTAATTGACTCTTGTTTATGTTGATAGTTATCTTGTTATATATAAAAATGGTGCTCTCGATAAAATGATCCGCTAAAACTCGAAAACGGCTAAACCGATTTGGCCAGTCTTAGTCTTGAAAAATTCGTGCTAATCACTAGGTTGTCGGTAAGGTGAGAAATTATTTCAAAATCGCGTAGAAACTTTACATTTTTAATTTGAACATTTTTGTAGAAGCGTAATTTGAATAAAACAATGGACGGTGGCTAATACGTCAAATGTCAAACGTTTTCGACAGATGATGTTCAATTATGTTTTAATAGGATGTTTTGTTATAGTAGTAGTTTTGTTTGTAGTTTTATTTATACACAAAAACGTTATTAAACGGATCGCAAGTGTTTCTAGAAACTCAAAATATCAATTTTTTTGAAATGTTAATATGAAAATACATTTTGGCGCTGTAGCACTAAATTTTTGCAAATCATATTTTTCTCAAACATGGTGCTCTGAAAGATCTCATTTGTATAATTGTATACTCATTGGTATTTATAAAATATTTCTAGGTTATATTATTTTTTATTTATGTTATTTAAATTCAGAACCTAAATTTGGTATCGATCAAAGGGACATTTTGTCGAATAACATTTTCTCAGTTATAATTTCCCAGAATTTATCAAAGAATAGATAGTAATATATTAAGGTCCGGGGTTAAAAAGGTCCACCACCAATGTGTTGTGAAAACTAGTAAAGTTAAGAATTATTTAACAATAATATTGGAAGTAGGAAAACTAATGTATAATCATCTATAACCTTGATTCTTATGACTTTGCTATCGGGAGATAAAAGGTAATCTTTGAAAATCCATAATAAAAGTATTTTTTCCGTGGGTAGTTTTTAAGCATTAGTTAAAATGTAATTATTTTGTAAAATACATTTAAAATTAAAATAAGACATTAAACCTGTTTGCCACCTGGCCGTTCCAATTTACCCCGTCTATGGGGTAAAAAGGTCTAGATAACAAATTTTGAAAGACATCAAAAAAGCACATTTCTACAAAGTAGAAGATAGTTTACAGAACGTAGTCAGATAATTATTCGTTTGAAATGTGTTATTTGTTGTGATATAATTGTTCTGGTTTATAGTTATAGTTTATATATAGTTTATATTTGCTCAAAGTCAAATTGGACCTGTGTCTCGTCTCCTCTGCACATATACCTTTTATTAAATTTACTTTAATTTTTCGAATGTTACTTGAAACTTTTCAAAAAGCAGGTGAAAGAAGAATACTTAATTCATTTTCTATCTCTCCTCGCAAAAATTTGAAAATTTTGTATAAGCTCAGTAGTATTATTTACAACTATACACAAAATCCAGAATCCAAAAAGAATCTGAAAAAACTTGAAACGTAATCAATAAGTCGAAAGACCAAAAAGACTTGGGATTGGATTATACCATGTTTGTATAGAAAGTGTATAAAACTTGCAGTGTGATTGTATCGACAAAATATAGACGAACTAATGGGGTTTATAGTACCTCATTGTATATAGCATTCAAACAACGCATCCTTATACACTTGAAGTATTAACATTTTTGATTCTCTAGAAATTGTTTAGAATATACCGTACTTAGCAAAACATTTGCGGGGTCAGCTAGTAATATATAATTAAACAGTTAATTGTCAAAAAGACTCTTGGGCTCTTTCTGTGTCTTTTATCTTGACCTACTTGTCCCTGACATAACCTACCTGACATGGGTATACTAAAACGATCAGTATTCGGTAGTTTTCCATAATAAAGCGTTTTGGTGATCCTATTTAGGAACTTTCCATGATCGGCTGCTACTTTCTGCAAAACAAAACAAAAATAAACAACAAATTCTATATCTTACTACGTAGGCGTGCTGATCTAATTTGGGATTAAGATTACCTTCATCGTATAATTAGCACAACTCTTGCTTTTTCTACTTGCTGTCATAGTTATGAATAAGTTATGGGTTTACACAGTGTTATTGAACATAAATTTTGTATAAATATTGTTTTTGTTAAGAAAATACGGCGAATGGTGTCAGATGTTTGTTTCGCTTGACAGCGAGCGAGCGCGAACGACGGAGATGAATCATTTCAAGGTGAAATGAGGGGAATAGTTTTGGCGCCAGATTTGAATGGAAATTTGATTTAATATTGTATTTAATAATGTAATGTACTTTTACTATTGATTGAAGTTGTTAATCTTAATAATAATCACTTAAAAAAAATATAACGTTAAAAAAAAATTTAACGATTTAAATATCGTGCTTTTGGTATGACGTTAACTTCATGATAATCAATGACGATTTCAAAATTGGGAAAATTATTTTGGCGCGAGATACGAATGGTATAAATTACAATTTACAATTTTATAACATAATGTCTCAAAAACAAGTGTAATATATAATAATTTAAATTATAATTTAGTGTCTCAAAAACATATTTAACTTCCCGTAGGGTAAGTTATTGTAATGGGCCGAAAATCGGAATTGAAAATTTTTACATTTCTCGACGTTTTGAAGGTTTCTGAACATTTTGGCATACTTCAAAAAAAATGGATGTGTGTGTGTATGTATGTATGGATACAATTTTTCGCCCACGTTTTCGGGCGTACGGATCAACCGATTTGAATGGTTCAAAAAACATTCGATTCCTATTGATAAGGAGATGTGCTGATTAGTTTTTGGCAAAGGCAGGTCCAGCAGTTACGGAGATAAAGAGCGGAGATAAAGAGTGCAGAAAATAGAAATCGAGTTTTTGAGAGAACGGAGCATCCGATTTGAATGATCTAAAAAACATTCAATTAGTAATGATTGGGAGAAGTGGTTATTTAGTTTTTCGCAAATTTCGAAGATACGGAGCTAAATGTACAAAAAATGGCAGTTTTTGAGAGAACTAAGCGTCCGATTTAATTGATTCAAAGAACTTTCTGCTTGTCTTAACAAAATAATTGATTTTGGAAAAAAAAAATTGTTTCATTTTGTTTTTTTTAATTTTTGGTATATCGAAAATAATTTAAATTCTGACTATAGTTCTAATATACTTTAAACAAATAATTTGAACTCTGCAATTCAGTTTATATAATTCTTATAAATATTAGACATTGTTACAATATTTATAATAATCTATTTGAAAACATTCAGTAATTCATTCATAAACATTCATTCATTATACCTCGAACATTTCGTTACGGTACGGGAAGTTCCAGCAAGTTAAACTTATTGTTCGCGATAAGTTATTGTTGGCGATTTACATATTTAAATATGGCTCTTTAAACCTGAAGTTAACTTAATTTAATTTTTATTTTGATTATAAATTATAACAACAAGTAAATTAAGTTATTATTAACTTCCCGTAGGGTAAGTTATTGTAATGGGCCGAAAATCGGAATTGAAAATTTTTACATTTTTCGACGGTTTTGAAGGTTTCTGAACATTTTGGCATACTTAAGAAAAAATGGATGTGTGTGTGTGTGTATGTATGTATGGATACAATTTTTCACCCACGTTTTCGGCGTAGTCGAATCAACCAATTTGAATGATTCAAAAAACATTCGATTCCTATTGATAAGGAGATGTGCTGATTAGTTTTTGGCAAAGGCAGGTCCAGCAGTTACGGAGATAAAGTGCAAAGAGTGCAGAAAATAGAAATCGAGTTTTTCTGTGAACGGATTTGTATAATCCAAAAAGCAATCAATTCGCAATGACGGGGAAAAGTGGTTATTAGTTTTTGGCAAAGGTAGGCTCAGCGGTTTCGGAGATACAGAGCTAAATGTTAAAAAAATGGCAGTTTTTGAGAGAACTAAGCGTCCGATTTAAATGATTCAAAGAACTTTCTGCTTGTTCAAACAAAACAATTGCTTTTGGAAAAAAAAATTTTGTTTCTAATTTTAATTAATTGAAAATTTAAAAAAAATCACCCAGGCTAAGCACAGCTAAGCGCCACTCTGGTACAAATCAGGGCCGCGTCTGGTCAGCGCCTTTTGGGGCGGCCACATCAAAAAAAGATCAAATTCAAAGGCGGCCATACACAAAAAACGGCCAAATAAAAAGCGGTTGCTTTAAAAGTCCACTGAATTAAAGTTAAAAGACGACCGTAGTCAAAATCAGCCGTATTGAAAGCGAGATCGAATCAAAAAGCGGCTATTGAAAGCTTTGTTTCCAAATCATTAATAAGTGTATAACTTGTGTAACTTCCTTAAAGGAAGATGCATGAATTTATATATTAATCCATGAGTGCATGCATTGCAATATGAAAAAACTATCGCAAATTATTCCATTTTGTACAAATTTTCTAAACATGTTAGTTATTTTTATAGATGATTTAAAAATTACATATTATTGTACAAGAAATAAACATGAAGTGTC
>NW_020536999.1:85374973-85411748 GCF_003426905.1 Ctenocephalides felis
AAACAAGTCATTTATCAATTTAGAATTTTGAAAGCATTTTTTTTTTTTATTAAAAAAATGCTAGTCTAGTAGTGATGACTTTTTCGTCAAACAAAATAAAATCAAATCTCGTCGAGTTGTTTTGTAAACGCAATCGAATTTTTGTGATAGTATTTCTTGATTGAAATTTAACGATTATTAGAATGGACAAATCTAGAATGGATTTTACAGAGGAAGCAAAGGAAGCTGAAGCTGGGGTGACGAAGCAAGTAATCCGTAGAGGTGTCTGGAAATACTTGGATGAGAACCGGCTTTCACTGTTCCCACGTCCAGCTTTTAATAGGATTCCAAACTTCAAGGGAGCCTATGATGCCGCACAGAGATTAAGTGAACTAGATGTTTTTCAAACAAGCAAAGACCGTTTTAGTAAATCCAGATAAGCCAATGGAATGTGTTAGAATACTGCGTTGAGGAAGGTAAGCAATTAGTAGTCCCTGTCCCTCGACTACAATCTGGGTTACTAACCAAATTGTAATGCCTGAAAACAACTCCAAGTACCATGTCCGCCGTGCAATTACTCGTAAAGGATTAAATGAAGCTCCAACTGTTGATTTAAACTCTGATATTAACATTGACTTACTGATCATTGGATCAGTGGCAGTGTCTCGCAATGGCTTGCGAATTGGTAAGGGTCGCGGATACACAGATCTTGAATTTGCCATTGTGCAGCATGCCAAAGCCCTAAACCAGAATGCTCTTATTATCACGTTGGTGCATGACTGCCAGGTGAAGGACGATATGCCCAGCACATTATTTGGTGCTCACGATGTGCCCGTTGACATTATAATAACACCTACTGAGACAATCATGGTCTCGGGACGACCACCACGGCCAACTCACATAATGTGGAATTTGATCTCCGAAAGGCGTTTAAACACTGTAAATGTCTTGAAAAAAATCAAAGAAGAGGAAGAAGCGTAAGTATTTAATAGCGTATTTAAAATCATTGAATGCTTGCTAGAATACATGTGTTTATATATAATTAGTTTACATCATTATATCGGCATCAAGGTATATTATTTACATACATCAAAGTATATTATTTTTTATCTTAGCGCTGGAAAGCAGATCGTGTTAAAAGAGGTAGACACTGACAATGAAAGCGTGGAGAAAGTGAGAGTCCCTAATAAACTTCAACAGAGAAGGAGACCCCGTAAGTTAGCAAAGAATAGCGAATCCGAGCCAAATGAGGGTGATGGTGATGCATCAGAGCATAGACGAAATGGCCGTAGATTGAGACGACGCCGTGTCTCTGAGAAGGAGGAGAACGACGTATTGGACGTATTGGACGTATCTAATGAAAATGGTCAATCCAGACGCAATAATTTGCGAAAGAGGCGCACGCGTAGAACAAAGCCGCAGATCGAATTTAGCGTCAAGGTGGGCAACATCGCGAAGACGGATAGAGTGCGTGACATTAAGTCTGCTTTGGCAGAAAGGGGTGTCAAGCCTTTTGACATCACCTGGAGGGGAGTGAAAGGCTTTTGCTACCTGCACTTTGCGATGAAGCCTGCAGGTGTCAACTCCCTTGGAGTGGATTCCATTATTGAATCCCTTTCTGGTATGAAAATTGGAGGTGGTGAAGAAGGAACCACCTCATGTAAACCGCATATTTTGACTGTGAAGCCTGCTAGGCCAATCACTAGGATTGAAACGACAGATGTGAATGCCGTATAAATTAATTTATTTAACATTAGAACAACGTCAAAATTCTTGTGTTCAGAATCTGACAGCAATTTTAGAATCCTCTTATATTAATAATGAAATGTTATTTATCTTTATAGTGTTTTCAATACTAATTATAAGCATAATTACTTTGCTTAATAAAAATTTCGAGTTATATAGTTAATCTAATTGTGTTGTTTTGATTACTGAAAAAGTGTTTATTATTAGTTAAATATTAATTTTAAAATATGAAGTACAAATTTTTGTTTATTTATAATCTCTATTAACATTTAATTATTCTAGCTTTCATACATAGTATCATAAATACGTACTAATAGTTTTTTTTATGAACAAAAATTTATAAAAGTTTATAAAATATTTTTATATAATAAGTTTATCTATAAGAAAAAAAGCTTTTTGTATTGAGAGTGTGTGGTTTTAACAAACATCTTTATATATTATTCTAAAATATTATAGGCCTGCTACATTCGTTTAATTTAACAATTAATTAAAAACGTTTGGAATATTGGGACGCACTTTTAAAAAATACACCACGTGTGTATTAGGCGGGTGTTCATTTTTCTTCAATAATGTATGACCATTTTTTAAAAGTAAATTTTATTCAAAAGTGAATAATCTGCAATATTTTCTCGTATTATAATGCCATACAGCAACTTGGTATACTTATTGATCATTCATAAATTAACACTCTTCACCCGGATGCCGCCGCTTCGGCGGCAAAATTTATATTAATCTCACAATTCGCGAGTGGAAAGGGTTAATATAATGATTTCTTGTTGATTAAGTCTATTATTTGCACATATAGGAAAGTTGGTGTTCCATGGTTAAGCGCACTGTTTTGTGTGGACGGGGTTGCGAGTTCGAACCCCGCTCTGGATAACCTGATAACATGCAGTAGTGATATCAATTTTTGAAAATATAGATAACTAGTGGAGCATGGCATCGTGCCTTGAGGCAAATTGCTGAAACTTTCCGTACCGAATTTTTGAAATCAGAAATATTTTCAATATTCAAATAAAAAAATTTATTTGAAAATTAAAAAAAAAAAATTGAAATAAAAAAAATCCCAAAAAAATCGTTTCGTCAACACAAGCAGAAGGCTTTTTGAATCCATTTTCTGAACATTTAGCTCGGTATCTCCGAAACTGCTGCATCTGTATTTGCCGAAAACTAATCACAACTTCTCCCCACCATTACAAATTGAATGTTTTTTGGATCATACAAATCGGATGCTCTGTTTCGATTTCTATTTTCTGCACTCTTTGCTCCTGGAATGTGGCATTTTGCCTAAAGGTAAGTTGCATCAAGTTCCTGATACTTGTCACTAATCGACTTGAGAATTTAGATTTAGCATTTTAGTCAAAATTTTCAACTGTTTATTAACTTCCAGAGGGTAAGTTATTGTAATGGGCCGAAAATCGAAATTGAAAATTTTTACATTTCTCGACGTTTTGAAGGTTTCTGAACATTTTGGCATACCTCAGAAAAAAGGATGTGTTGTGTGTGTGAGTGGGTATGTATGTATGGATACCATTTTCGTCCATGTTGTCGGGCGTACGGATCAACCGAATTGAATGGTTCAAAAAACATTCGATTCCTATTGATAAGGAGATGTGCTGATTAGTTTTTTGCAAAGGCAGGTCCAGCAGTTACGGAGATAAAGAGCAAAGAAAGCAAAAAATAGAGATCGAGTTTTTGAGAGAACCGAGCATCCGATTTGAATGATCTAAAAAACATTCAATTAGTAATGATTGGTAGAAGTGGTTATTAGTTTTTTTTGCAAAGGCAGGTCCAGCTATTTCGAAGATACGGAGCTAAATGTACAAAAAATTGCAGTTTTTGAGAGAACTAAGCGTCCGATTTGAATGATTCGAAGAACTTTATGCTTGACTTAACAAAATAATTGATTCTGGAAAAAAAAATTTGTTTCAATTTAGATTTTACAAATAATTCAGATTTTATTTTTAATTCTGACTATAGTTCTAATATGCTTCAAACAAATAATTTCAACTTTGCAATTCAGTTTATAATTCTTATAAGTATTAGACAATGTTATTTACAATATTTATAATAATCTATTTGAAAACATTCAGTATTACTCGAACATTTCGTTGCGGTACGGGAAGTTCCAGCAATATGCCCTAAGGCGATGCCACACACCCCACTAGTTTTGCAAATAAAGTTTGCGTTTAGTCTAAATATAAGCAATGCAATTTCCATTTGATATATTTCAACCAAACTTATAATTTCTGTAAATGTACTAATTATAAAGCACAAACAGACGCTTGATGTATGTCCTAAAAGTGCGTCCCATTATGCTGAACTTTAATTAACTTTTATAATTCATCCACCATCCGTAGAACTATAATATTTTAGGATTCATTAAAAAGCAAACAAAAATAACGTTCAATTACGAAGAAACGACCCGACCGATCTTTACCAAAAACTTATCAGAGGATTTATAACTACATTTTTCACTCAATTCAATATTGTTAGAAAATCAAAGACAGTCTTAATCATAAACATCATAGTCCATAATTTTTCACTCAATTCAAAACATCCACATTTTTCACTTAATTCAAAACATCCACATTTTTTACTCTCTTCAATCTTGTTAAAAAATCAGAGACTATAGTCCATGGTTTTTCACTGAATTCAAACATGTCAAAACATCTACATTTTCCTCTCACTTCAATCTTGTTTAAAAACTAGCTGTAAGTGGAATTCTGTCTTAAGGTAATTAAGGCATCGTGCCTTAAGGCAAATTGCTGAACTTCCCGTACCAAAAATTATTATTTTTTTAGAAACGATTAACATTTTTGAAAAAAATTTACTTCGAAAAAATAAGATTTTTGACAAACAATTAGACAAAAATTACTTTTTTTTGAAAAAAAAGTTTTTTTAAATTTTTTTTTTTTTTTAAAATAATTTTTTTCTTTATTTTGACATATTTTAAAAGATCTAAACTTTTTTTCAAAGCAATTGTACTGCTTTAACTGCATAAAGACGAAATATCAACTGCGTAAGCGCCGCGTCGACGCCTAACGCGTAAACATTGGTACGGAACCCATAGGAATGTAAACCAAAATTATACTTATTGTTAAATCTCTATAAAATATCTGATAATTTGATGTGCATATGTCTAATGATCATTTTTGACGCGCCAAATGGCATTTTTTTTTACTTTTTTCATTAGATCTCCGAAACCAAACCACTAACCTGCCTTTATGAAAATTTGATCGATTCTTTACCTTGTCAATACAAGTAAATATTTTTTGAATTATTAAATCGGACTCCCGTTCTCTTAAAAACTGAGTTACCATTTTCGGCACATTTTGCTCGTATCTTCGGAACGGCTAGACCTGACTTCGCCAAAAACTAATTAGCACATCTCCATATCAATAGGAATCGTGGAATTTTGAGAGAAACAGAATTTGAACCATTCTAATTGGTTGAAAAATGTATCCATACATACATACACACCACACATCATAATCAGTGGTTACTATCAGAATATTATATAATATATATATATATATATATATGTGTGTGTGTGTGTATGTATGTATGGATACAATTTTTGTCCACTTTTCGGGAGCACGGATCAGACTATAGTCTGAGTGGTTGATCCGTGCTCCCGAAAACGTGGACAAAAAATTGTATCCATACATACATACACACACACACATCATAATCAGTGGTTACTTCGCAGAGAATAGCAGAATCTATATATCGTCTGAGTGCTTTAAGAGTTGTTTGCGCATTTCGCACAATATCGGAGGAAAGACGGATGTAAGAAACTCTGCCTCTTTAGCTGAGGAAAGACGGACAATTTACCAAGGAAGACATCAAGTGAATCCAGAAAAGTTGAGACTAAAGGAATGGCAGAACAGCATTGACAGGTAGCAGCAACTGTGGTATGTTGCAGTAAAGGGCAGATGGACGCATCGTCGCATTCCAAACATCAGAGTCTGGCTAAATCGCAAGCATGGAGAATTATTAAACTACACAAATGCTATCTGGGCACGGCTGTTTTCGAGCCTACCTACACCACTTCAAGCACGATAGCTCGCCGGACTGCCCATATTGTTTGGGCGAAATCGAAGATGTTGCACACGTGTTCTTTGTGTGCCCGTGATTTAGTGCTCGGGACGGGACGATGTAGAAGAGATATTGAGGCGAAGAATTACTCCAGGTAATGTTGAAGTTATGCTGACAAGTGAAACTGCTTGGAACGCCATAGACAGATTTGCGAGAAATGTACTAATTGACCTGCGTTCTATGGAAAGAGAAAGCGTGCATGGGACTTCGCGCATTTAAAATATGAGTATAAGTTTAAGAATTATAACATTTATTATAACAAGTTAAGAATTATAACATTCTAGATCCTCCCCCCACGAAGTAATGCCTACGGCGGTTTCCGTGGGGACCAGAGGCAAGGGCAAAGCGGAGGTTTTAGTTTAATACCAGGGCGGTATTGAGTCCGACATGTCCAGGCAAAAGACCAATCTCGAATGCATAAAGGCATTTCCCTTGCTATAAAAAAAACCCTACGGTAAGTTGAAAAAATTTTTTTTTCAATTTCGAAAAAATATTTTTATTTAAATATCGAGTTTTAATTCTAATTCTAGCCAAAGTTCTAAAGCTCACTTGTGTACCTCAAATAAATAATTTTAACTTTACAATTCTAAAGACTTTGTTCTTCTGAGTCTATTGGGGATATTTGAGGAAAGCAAGCCATTTCCAAATTGGTTCTGATGGTATTCAAATCTAGTTTTGTACTTGGACATGTCTTCTGATTTCTACTGTTACTGTAAACATATTGGAGTCAGCCAATATGTTTAGCCAAACATATATGGTGGATCAGCCAATTTGGGATATACTTGGGCGCCTCTAGTATTTTTTAAGTGTTTTATTTTGTGACCTAAAATTTGGCCGATAGAGGTTAATCAGAGATGTACAGTATTTATGTGGTATTTAAAATTGCTCAAAAATAATTTAATGATAGTTCAATCTAATCATTTACAATTCAGTATATAAAATTCTTATAAATATTAGACAATGTTCTTCATTTAAGTCCAATTTATAAGCTCTTACATTTCGTCTATAAAAATATGAATAATGAAAGTTATAATAATTTATTTGAAAACTTTGATTCCTCAAATATTCATTATGATTGGCGAAGTACCAGCAATTTGCCTTAAGGCACAAAGCGATACACCACTAGTTATTAAATAGATTGACTATTTACAAATATTTGGAAGTTCATGCAAATTGTGTAAGTCTGTATACACTGTATATTGACATCCTAAAAGTTGTCTCAAACCTACATATAGTAGGGTAATAATTAATAGTCCAGTCATTATAGTAAGTTCACCTCCGATTTCGAGATACCCAGCTGTAAGTCTGTAAACACTTGTATATTGACACCTAACAGTGTCTTAAGACCTACATATGTTTCGTACACCATATCATATGCAGGTTTTGAGACAACTCTAGGGTGTCAAGATACAAATATTTACAGACTTACAGCTGGGTATCTGGAATTCCGAGATTCTTATCCAATTTAAGCTTAAATGACTAAACTATTAGCTACGTATATCTATAGTATTTAAGTACGTATCTACATAAAGATTTTTTGCGTTTATTTGTGACAATATTTCTACGTGTTCACACCTCTTAATCATTCTGGAATATTTCATAAAATAAAGTACACAGATGCATATATTTGTAGTATGTGCATCTGTATATTAGGATCTTTTATTTACGTTTATTTATAATATCTTGACATATCTGGACTTCCTGATCAATTTCGATTTTGGAAAATAATGCACTTAAAGGTGTATAATTGTGTGTATGTTTGTATGTGTATTTTAGTATTTACGTTTATTTGTAACAATATTTTTATATATCCAGTCCTCCTGATCATTTCGAAATATCTCAGAAAATCGTTGCCTTAACAACGTCGGAATTTGATTTCATAACAACTTCAATCCTTGCAAATTCCTGCCGTATTTTACGAATAGAGCATGTCCTATGTCGGCGATAGATGAACGATCTCGTGGCCGATACCTTCAGTGTCCAATAGGAAAGCTGTATTTTGACACGAAAATATCAATGCGTACTTGATTCATTTGCTTCGATTTTGGAAGCGTTTAGTTTTTATTTTGTAAATAGCTATTGTGTATATATAGCGGCGTGAATAAATGATTAGTTTAGGAAAGGCAGTTCAGTAATTTTAAAATATTCAAATTTCCGAAAAAATTTAAATATGCATTTTTTTTTTCAAATTTTCGTAATTTTATCTAAAATATCAAAAAATTCAAAAGTTCCAAAAAATTACAAAAAAAACCAAATCGTTTTATTTCAAAAATTTCGAAATATGCAAAAATACTCAAAATTAAAAAAAAAATTAGTTGGGTGTATGGCATCGTGCCTTAAGGCAAATTGCTGGAACTTCCCGTACCGTAACGAAATGATCGAGGAATATTAAATGTTTTAAAATAGATTATTATAAATATTGTAACATTGTCTAATATTTATAAGAATTATATAAACTGAATTGGAAAGTTGAAATTATTTGTTTAAAGTATATTAGAACAGAATTTAAAATAAAAATCTGAATTATTTTCGATACACAAAATTTTTTTTTTTCGAAAAAAAAAAATTTGAAACAAGATTTTTTTTCCAAAATCAATTGTTTCGGTAAAACAAGCAGAAAGTTTTTTGAATCATTTAAATCGGACGCTTAGTTCTCTCAAAAACTGTATTCTCAAATTCTGTATCTTCGAAATGGGCTGGGCCTGCCTTTGCCAAAAACTAATTACCACTTCTCCCAATCATTACTAGTTGAATGTTTTTAGATCATTCAAATCGGATGCTCCGTTCTCTCAAAAACTCCATTTAAATTTTCTGCACTCATTGCTCTTTATCTCCGTAATTGCTGGACCTGCCTTTGCCAAAAACTAATCAGCACATCTCAAATTTTTTTAAGAAAAAAACTAAATATCTTTTAAGTTATCGTCTTAAGATCTCCAACGGCACAAAAAAGGCCTTTCACTGATGCAATGATTCCGGCCTTCTACGTGGATCAAATCCAAAAAAAAAAATCGTTAAACTAGATAATGTTGTCTGTAAAATGAACTACGATAAAACAGAAATCAAAAATTGATTAAATGGCGTCGTTTTTTATAAAAAAGTTTTTGGACTGCCAAAATTCGATTTTTGATCCTATCAAAAAATCGATAGTTTATCTTACGAGAACTATATATAAAGCATGTACAAAAAAATTGATAGTGATCGGATCATTTGTTTTTGAGTAATCGCTGCAGCAAATTCGAAAAATGCTGTTTCGAGAAAAACGCGTTTAAATATGATCGTTATACTATATACCAGGGGTCGGCAACCTTTTAACTGTGGTGTGCCAAGCCACTGTACCAATATGATTCAGAGTGCCGCCTTAATTCTGAACAAGGACGTAGCGTGCATTGGCGGGGCCCCGTATCAAAATTTTTTTGGGGATAAAGTTTCTGCTTCTATGAACAATAATGATCTGAGTGCTGTTTGTGTATCATAGAAGTATTTAACTTCCTGAAAGAAATGTTTAAATTTTTTTGCCAGAAAATGTTTGTTTACAACGATAGGCTGAGCCGATTTCTCGAAATTAGGAGAAGAGTGCTAAAATTTTCGCCCTCGTTTCAAAATCAAGAACTGTTCGGATTATATCCCCGGACCTCTTTTTCTTTTAAAAAATCAAAAAATTTGGAATAAATCTAAATTCTTATTGATTGTGTCGATTATTTACACATATCGGGAAATACAAGCAAAGTTTCCTAAGACTTACAACTAATTAGCCATTTTGTATCAGTTTTATTTTTGAAAAACTTTTCAGCATTTGCGGTTGAAACTGGGTAAATTGTATGCAAAAATTTTCGGGAAAATTTTAAGCAAAAGTATTGAATTTGACAGCGATATAATAAAATTGAATTTCATATTTTAGACATATTTTTCGAGTGTTTACAATTGGTTATAAAAATTACAGAGATGATCTTACTGTATTTAGACGAAAGTTTAATGAAGACAGGTGTTTTTGCCAAATTACTCAAGTTGTAATTATTCGAACATTACTAATTGAGTCGAAGTCTCTGATCTTTGTTTAATTTCAGAAATTAATATGTATATTTAGCAATAGTATTAGCGATTTTCCTAATTCCTTTGTAGCGTGCCATTCAGAATCCCTTCGCGTGCCAAGCCTGGCACGCGTGCCGTAGGTTGCCGATGCCTGCTATATACTATATATATACTCTTTAAATGGCTGTGACTCAAAAACTATTTAAGATATCGATTTGAAATTTTGGTATGTTATTTTTAAAGGTATAACCTATCGAAATATGAAAAAATATGAAAATTCGACTACAGTTTGAAAATTTCACACTAGTTGTGCCCCTTAAACTGAAGCATTTTATTATCTTTTAATTATTATTATTTCACTTAATTCTAATCAGATGCGATACGTACATGTTTTTGTTTACAATTCATACAATTCTCTGTTTGTACACTTATAAGCATTAGTGTATTTTAGACCTATAAATATAAATTGTGAAATTCACAGTATATATTATAATATCTATTTGAAAATGTACGAAATTAATATTAATCATAAAATAAGTGAAAATCTGGCGCAAAATTCTTGCTCGCTAGAAATCCTGTTACGATAGAAATCATATTACAAGGAAATACTGGCGTCGTGTGCACCGGGCTTTATTTGCGTTTATTTATACCAATATCTTAACATACCCAGACTTCCTGATCATTTTGGAATATTTCAGAAAATAAAGAACACAGATGCATATATTTGTAGTATGTGCATCTGTATATTAGGATTTTTTGTTTACGTTTATTTTAATATCTTGGCATATCCAGACCTTCTGATCACTTTGTATTTTGGAAAATAATGCACATAAAAGTGTGTAATTGTGTAGTTTGTGTGTATGCGTATCTGAATATTTACGTTTATTTGTAACAATATTTTTATATATCCAGACCTCTTGATCATTTCGGAATATCTCTGAAAATAATATACTTATAGTCCGGTCATTATAGTAAGTTCACCTCGGAATTCCCAGATGTAAATACTTGTATATTGATATCCTAAAAGTTGTCTCAAAACCTACATATGGCAGAGTGTCAATACCATATGTAGGTTTTGAGACAACTTTAGGGTGTCAATATACAAGTATTTACAGACTTACAGCTGGGTATCTCGAATTCCAAGATTTTTACCTAATTTAAGCATAAATGACTGGATTATAAGAAAAAAATTCACTTACACCTACTTATTAGATTAAAACTAAAATTCCATAAATATAAATTTTATTCTTTCCAAAAATATACATCTCTATAAAAATGATTGCAATTTCAGTTCCAATAAATATAAATAATTTAGATTTGAATGTAAACTAAATAAGTTCCTCTTTCTATCAAGTGTTTAGTTTATTACAAAATGGAAGACAGCATCTAGAAAAAAACGTTAGTCAAAAAATTATCGAATACCAAGTAGCTGTTCTAACAAAATGACGATAATCTTGTTTTTCCCGGTCAAAACATTTAGTTAAATTCTTATACTCCAGTAGAATCGAGTCAATTGCAGATCTATTAACATCATCGGGAAAATAATCTTTGTCTAATTGTAATTCAGAGGTGTAATTGAAGTCTAATAAATCATTTACATCAATATCCAATTTGCTATCTAATTCCATGTCTTGATTAAAGGTTTCATTTGACCAGGACTTGTCTTGGCTTTCACTATAAGTCTTAATTGCATTTCCAGGTATTTGGCTAGTGATGAAGACTGCTCCAAACATTACAATTAAACTGGCTATGTAGCTAACGGTTAGGATACCGGTGGCACAAAGAATTAATTTGGCAAGGTCTGATGAAGGAAGTAGAAGGGATAGCTCTGAGTAAGTAAACCAGCCTCTCTTATTGGCCTCTCGTAGGGCTAGAATTTGCTCTAAATGTTCAAACTCTGACCAAAATTTGGAGTCTGATATAAATATTTTCCAATCCTGGGGGAAAAGATATATGTTGCAAGTATTTCTGCATGCAATTGTAAATATATATGCTTACCATTGCATTTAGGAAGTCTTTTTCTAGTTGTTTTAAAGCTGCTACGGTAATACCCCCTGAGACAGCCCATTCGTGTAAAAATACTTCATCTTCAGCTCCATCGTCATGCAAAAACTTACTAGAGACCATCTGAACAATCCCAAAAACTTAGTTATATCGTTTAATTAAAATTTTTATATATCTTTACGTTTCAAAGGTTTCTGAACATTTTGACATACCTTAGAAAAAATGGATGAGTGCGGATACAAATTTTCGTCGACGATTCGGGAAGACGGATCAACCGATTTGAATAATTCGAAAAACATTCGATTCGTATTGATAAGGAGACGTGCTGATTAGTTTTTGCCAAAGGCAGGTCTAGCGGTTTTGACGATACGGTGCAAATAGAACCAAAAGTCCTAATTCAGTTTTTGAGAGAACGGAGCGTCTGATTTGAATAATTCAAAAAACATTTTATTTGTATTGACTAAACAAAGAACTGGTCAATTTTTTGGAAAGGCATGTTCAGTGGTTATGGACTCTCAATAAAAAAAAGTAAAAAAAATGCCATTTTGCGGTCAAAAATGTTTATTAGACATATGTTAGTCTTTTTTTTTACTTTTTTTACTACATCTCCGAAACTGCTAGAGCTGTCTTCGCAGAAATTTAATCAGTTCATCTTGTCAATACAATTAAAATGTTTTTTTGAATTATCAAAATCGGACGCTCCGTTCACTTAAAAACTGAGTTACCGTTATTGGCACTTTTTGCCGCGTATCTTCGGAACGGCTAGACCTGCCTCCGCCAAAAACTAATCAGCACGTCTCCTTATCAATACGAATCGAATGTTTTTTGAATTATTCAAATCGGTTGATCGGTGTTTCCGAAATCGTCGACGAAAATTTGTATCCGCACACACACAAATACACACACATACATTTTTTCTAAGATATGCCAAGATGTTCAGAAACCTCTGAAACGTAAAGATATATAAAATTTTTCATTTTAGCGATTAATATAACTTACCCTACGCGAAGATAAAAATTTTAAAACTATCAAAAAAATCAATTTAAATAAAATTAAAGAAATTTCTTGTAAACATACACAAAGTTGTTTGTAGAATACACTCATTGCCTAATTTAAAAAGCACTTATAAGTTTACAGTATGCATTTATAATAAATAATCTATTTAAAATTATTCAAAACAATTTTTGATTATATTCATAAATGTTTAATGACGGTGCGGGAATTTTTAGCAATTTGCCTTAAGGCACAATGCCATGCGCCCCACTACTTTACATTTATTTTTTCTTTTCTATTCTATGATTTTCATATCTTACCAAGGATACTAAAAACAGTTCGCTGGGGGCTACTTGTCGCACATATTCGGGGTTGCAATCACGTAGTCTGTCCAAATATAACATAGCCAATACGAGAGCGCAGGGGTTGACACAAGCATTTCGAGATATGTTGCAAGCCGAGTTCATTTGTAGTCTTTGCAGAGTGTGGCCACGATGGGCTTCGGAGAACATCTCCACTGCCAACTCTGAGAAAGAGAAATAATTAATTGACTCTTGTTTATGCTGACAGTTATCTTCTTATATATAAAAATGGTGCTCTCGATAAAATGATCCGCTAAAACTCGAAAACGGCTGAACCGATTTGGCCAGTCTTAGTCTTGAAAAATTCGTGCTAATCACTAGGTTGTCGGTAAGGTGAGAAATTATTTCAAAATCGCGTAGAAACTTTACATTTTTAATTTGAACATTTTTGTAGAAGCGTAATTTGAATAAAACAATGGACGGTGGCTAATACGTCAAATGTCAAACGTTTTCGACAGATGATGTTCAATTATGTTTAATAGGATGTTTTGTTAGTAGTAGTTTTGTTTGTAGTTTTATTTATACACAAAAACGTTATTAAACGGATCGCAAGTGTTTCTAGAAACTCAAAATATCAATTTTTTTGAAATGTTAATATGAAAATACACTTTTTGGCGCTGTAGCACTAAATTTTTGCAAATCATATTTTTCTCAAACATGGTGCTCTGAAAGATCTCATTTGTATAATTGTATACTCATTGGTATTTATAAAATATTTTCTAGGTTATATTATTTTTTATTTATGTTATTTAAATTCAGAACCTAAATTTGGTATCGATCAAAGGGACATTTTGTCGAATAACATTTTCTCAGTTATAATTTCCCAGAATTTATCAAAGAATAGATAGTAATATATTAAGGTCCGGGGTTAAAAAGGTCCACCACCAATGTGTTGAAAACTAGTAAAGTTAAGAATTATTTAACAATAATATTTGAAAGTAGGAAAACTAATGTATAATCATCTATAACCTTGATTCTTATGACTTTGCTATCGGGAGATAAAAGGTAATCTTTGAAAATCCATAATAAAAGTATTTTTTCCGTGGGTAGTTTTTAAGCATTAGTTACAAATGTAATTATTTTGTAAAATACATTTAAAATTAAAATAAGACATTAAACCTGTTTGCCACCTGGCCGTTCCAATTTACCCCGTCTATGGGGTAAAAAGGTCTAGATAACAAATTTTTGAAAGACATCAAAAAAGCACATTTCTACAAAGTAGAAGATAGTTTACAGAACGTAGTCAGATAATTATTCGTTTGAAATGTGTTATTTGTTGTGATATAATTGTTCTGGTTTATAGTTATAGTTTATATATAGTTTATATTTGCTCAAAGTCAAATTGGACCTTTGTGTCTCGTCCTGCTCTGCACATATACCTTTTATTAAATTTACTTTAATTTTTCGAATGTTACTTGAAACTTTTCAAAAAGCAGGTGAAAGCAGAAATACTTAATTCATTTTCTATCTCTCCTCGCAAAAATTTGAAAATTTTGTATAAGCTCAGTAGTATGATTTACAACTATACACAAAATCCAGAATCCAAAAAGAATCTGAAAAACTTGAAACGTAATCAATAAGTCGAAAGACCAAAAAGACTTGAATTGGATTATACCATGTTTTGTATAGAAAGTGTATAAAACTTGCAGTGTGATTGTATCGACAAAATATAGACGAACTAATGGGGTTTATAGTACCTCATTGTATATAGCATTCAAACAACGCATCCTTATACACTTGAAGTATTAACATTTTTGATTCTCTAGAAATTGTTTAGAATATACCGTACTTAGCAAAACATTTGCGGGGTCAGCTAGTAATATATAATTAAACAGTTAATTGTCAAAAAGACTCTTGGGCTCTTTCTGTGTCTTTTATCTTGACCTACTTGTCCCTGACATAACCTACCTGACATGGGTATACTAAAACGATCAGTATTCGGTAGTTTTCCATAATAAAGCGTTTTGGTGATCCTATTTAGGAACTTTCCATGATCGGCTGCTACTTTCTGCAAAACAAAACAAAAATAAACAACAAATTCTATATCTTACTACGTAGGCGTGCTGATCTAATTTGGGATTTAAGATTACCTTCATCGTATAATTAGCACAACTCTTGCTTTTTCTACTTGCTGTCATAGTTATGAATAAGTTATGGGTTTACACAGTGTTATTGAACATAAATTTTGTATAAATATTGTTTTTGTTAAGAAAATACGGCGAATGGTGTCAGATGTTTGTTTCGCTTGACAGCGAGCGAGCGCGAACGACGGAGATGAATCATTTCAAGGTGAAATTGAGGGAATAGTTTTGGCGCCAGATTTGAATGGAAATTTGATTTAATATTGTATTTAATAATGTAATGTACTTTTACTATTGATTGAAGTTGTTAATCTTAATAATAATCACTTAAAAAAAATATAACGTTAAAAAAAATTTAACGATTTAAATATCGTGCTTTTGGTATGACGTTAACTTCATGATAATCAATGACGATTTCAAAATTGGGAAAATTATTTTGGCGCGAGATACGAATGGTATAAATTACAATTTACAATTTTATAACATAATGTCTCAAAAACAAGTGTAATATATAATAATTTAAATTATAATTTAGTGTCTCAAAAACATATTTAACTTCCCGTAGGGTAAGTTATTGTAATGGGCCGAAAATCGGAATTGAAAATTTTTACATTTCTCGACGTTTTGAAGGTTTCTGAACATTTTGGCATACTTCAAAAAAAATGGATGTGTGTGTGTATGTATGTATGGATACAATTTTTCGCCCACGTTTTCGGGCGTACGGATCAACCGATTTGAATGGTTCAAAAAACATTCGATTCCTATTGATAAGGAGATGTGCTGATTAGTTTTTGGCAAAGGCAGGTCCAGCAGTTACGGAGATAAAGAGCGGAGATAAAGAGTGCAGAAAATAGAAATCGAGTTTTTGAGAGAACGGAGCATCCGATTTGAATGATCTAAAAAACATTCAATTAGTAATGATTGGGAGAAGTGGTTATTAGTTTTTCGCAAATTTCGAAGATACGGAGCTAAATGTACAAAAAATGGCAGTTTTTGAGAGAACTAAGCGTCCGATTTAATTGATTCAAAGAACTTTCTGCTTGTCTTAACAAAATAATTGATTTTGGAAAAAAAAAATTGTTTCATTTTGTTTTTTTTAATTTTTGGTATATCGAAAATAATTTAAATTCTGACTATAGTTCTAATATACTTTAAACAAATAATTTGAACTCTGCAATTCAGTTTATATAATTCTTATAAATATTAGACATTGTTACAATATTTATAATAATCTATTTGAAAACATTCAGTAATTCATTCATAAACATTCATTCATTATACCTCGAACATTTCGTTACGGTACGGGAAGTTCCAGCAAGTTAAACTTATTGTTCGCGATAAGTTATTGTTGGCGATTTACATATTTAAATATGGCTCTTTAA
This sequence comes from Ctenocephalides felis, assembly GCF_003426905.1. NCBI lineage: Eukaryota > Metazoa > Arthropoda > Insecta > Siphonaptera > Pulicidae > Ctenocephalides > Ctenocephalides felis. The sequence goes on from NW_020536999.1 coordinate 85,391,651, forward strand.
ACCTGAAGTTAACTTAATTTAATTTTTATTTTGATTATAAATTATTAACAACAAGTAAATTAAAGTTATTATTAACTTCCCGTAGGGTAAGTTATTGTAATGGGCCGAAAATCGGAATTGAAAATTTTTACATTTTTCGACGTTTTGAAGGTTTCTGAACATTTTGGCATACTTAAGAAAAATGGATGTGTGTGTGTGTGTATGTATGTATGGATACAATTTTTCACCCACGTTTTCGGGCGTACGAATCAACCAATTTGAATGATTCAAAAAACATTCGATTCCTATTGATAAGGAGATGTGCTGATTAGTTTTTGGCAAAGGCAGGTCCAGCAGTTACGGAGATAAAGTGCAAAGAGTGCAGAAAATAGAAATCGAGTTTTTCTGTGAACGGATTTGTATAATCCAAAAAGCAATCAATTCGCAATGACGGGGAAAAGTGGTTATTAGTTTTTGGCAAAGGTAGGCTCAGCGGTTTCGGAGATACAGAGCTAAATGTTAAAAAAATGGCAGTTTTTGAGAGAACTAAGCGTCCGATTTAAATGATTCAAAGAACTTTCTGCTTGTTCAAACAAAACAATTGCTTTTGGAAAAAAAAATTTTGTTTCTAATTTTAATTAATTGAAAATTTAAAAAAAATCACCCAGGCTAAGCACAGCTAAGCGCCACTCTGGTACAAATCAGGGCCGCGTCTGGTCAGCGCCTTTTGGGGCGGCCACATCAAAAAAAGATCAAATTCAAAGGCGGCCATACACAAAAAACGGCCATAATAAAAAGCGGTTGCTTTAAAAGTCCACTGAATTAAAGTTAAAAGACGACCGTAGTCAAAATCAGCCGTATTGAAAGCGAGATCGAATCAAAAAGCGGCTATTGAAAGCTTTGTTTCCAAATCATTAATAAGTGTATAACTTGGTGTAACTTCCTTAAAGGAAGATGCATGAATTTATATATTAATCCATGAGTGCATGCATTGCAATATGAAAAACTATCGCAAATTATTCCATTTTGTACAAATTTTCTAAACATGTTAGTTATTTTTATAGATGATTTAAAAATTACATATTATTGTACAAGAAATAAACATGAAGTGTCTTCATTAAGAACAGGATCTATAAATAGAACAGGAACGGTAAACAATATTTAACAATTAAATACGAAGAAACGATCCGACCGATCTCTTAAAACTAATCAGCACGATTCCCACGATATCTTTCAAATAGTTTCTGAATGTTTAAAAACGATGCAGGTTTTTTGGCTAAAACGTGTACGAAAAATTATATACGTAAGTTATTAGAAGTATACGAAAGTTGATTAGAAACGGCTTGGCCTAGTAACATCAAATGAATTTTGAAATTTATTTAACCGTTTTTCAGAGAAAACGTTGGCAAAAGTCAAAAATCGGCTCATATACACACTTTTTTTTCAAATTTAGTCTCAAATGATTCAGAATGACTAGAAACGTAAAAAACATAAAAGTTACGAATCGATTTTTATGTGAGAACATATTTGATATTTTTCTATTATGTTATTCTCAAGGGCGGCCAAAAATGCTCGCACGCAGGCGGCCACATACCCAGGCACGGCTATAATATCTGTTTTGCCTAAAAAATATTTTCCATTTCAATAACTTCAATGATTTATAGAAACTACAAATAATATAGAAATTATTTCAATAAACTTAAGTAACACAAGGCGCAAATGCTGCATTTGTTTTATTATTTTCATTATAATTATTTATGGGGGACTGAATAAAATATTCTTCTGATTCAGGCATTGTTCATTAAATCAAGATTTGTACTACGACGTAACTTTAAAATGTTTATCTATGCCGATTTTCTTGTTAATATCGGTACGCATACAACGACAGATCTCTTTACATACACGACTACTAATCACAATCGACCCGTATAGAAATGATCTCATTAAGAGCGAACGAACACACTTCCGTTGCATTTGTACGTATTTATATCCTAGTCGCGCCTAAAGAAGTTTTACTTCAATAAAACAAATACTCAAATTTTGGCTTTAATTTTACAGTCCACATAATGTTACTACCAACGGACATTTTTTCAATTTTTGCACAATATCTTCAAACTTTGTTAGAAGACATATATATATTTTTATATATCAATAAAAAGGTAATAAAATTCTTTATAAAATCGTGAAACAATAACTACACATTGCTGTATTGAAAATAAATAAAACAAATACCTAAACTTTTACTTTTATTCTACAGTCCATGTAATGAAACAAAAGTAATGTAGTATTTACTACTATTTATACATATCATTACATACAAGAAAATTTCACAATATTTGAATTTAAGTGAACAAATACACCTAAGTCTGTTTTTACACGGTCTTTTTGTACACGGTTTTGATATAACACGGTTTGAAAATTGAATATTTTTAATTTTTTTACACGAATTTATTCCATTTAGCACGATTTGAAATTTTATGTACCTAAATTTTTTTTGTCAAATTAAATTTTTGCGAAGTATGTTCATATCACAAAAAAGTATTTATGAAAGAAAAAAGTCTGAAACCATCGATAGTATCGATAGTTTGCAAACACTAGCTTAAAGATTAAGTGAATTCCCTTTTAGCGCGTACAAACAATTTTTACTGGTCAAAGCAATGTGATAGCACTAATTTAATTCTTGTTCTTAAAATTCTTGTTTTTCACCATTTTAATAGGTTTTAGAGATTAGGAACAAATCACCACCCATTTTGTATAAGATCAATGTCTTTTTTTACACGTTTTTTTTTTACAAACACGATTCTTCTGGAACCAATCTCCGTGTAAAAACAAGACTTAGGTGTATGCTTATGTTTCATTGATCTTCACCACGCTTCTGACTGTGAAATGCCATGTGTCTCTTCAAGTAAATTCCTTATTACATACTTCACATTTATAGGAAGGCTCTCATTTATGTATCAGCATATGTTTTTTCATATGACCTCTTTCTGTGAATGTTTTTTTTGGCGAACTCCAGTGTGAACGATCATGTGACGTTTCAGACTACCTTTTTCTGTGAATGTCTTATTGCATATGTTGCATTCATGGGGACTTACTTCACTGTGCATCAGCATGTGACTTTTTAGATGACCTGATTGTGTAAATGTCTTTTTGCATATATTGCATTCATGGGGTCGTACTCCACTGTGTATCAGCTTGTGAATTTTCAGATTACTTAAAACTGTGAATGTCTTATTGCATATGTTGCATTCATGGGACGTACTCCACTATGTATCATCATGTGTCTTTTCAGACAATTTAATCGCTAAATGTCTTCTTGCATATATTGCATGCTGGGGGGCGTACTCCATTATGATAAGCATGTGTTTTTTTAGATCAGCTGTTCGCATGAATGCCCTTTTGCATATATTGCATCGATGGGGTCGCTCACCACTGTGAATAAGCATGTGTTTTTTTTCAGATTACCTGATAGTGTGAATGTCTTATTGCATATACTGCATCGATGGGGTCGCTCACCTCTGTGAATAAGCATGTGACTTTCATTTTAGATAATTGTGTGAATCTCTTATTGCACGTACTGCATTTGTGAGGGGGCTCACCACTGTGTATGAGTATGTGTATTTTCAGAGTATTTAATTGATTAAAAGTCTTGTAACAGATTTCGCATTTGAAAGGACGTTCTTTTCTATTGTTATGAATATGATCGGCCATATGTTCTTTTAAATGATGTGTTTTTGCGAATGATCTATTGCAAATGTCACATTCATAAGTTGATGTCTCAACTAACTCCTGTTTGACTTCTTCTTCAATTGTCACCTCGAATTCATAAATCTTTCTAAACACGTATCACCATCTTCAGCACACGATTCAGATTTAACACTAACATCGGGATCATCAAAATCATCCTCCATTTCGAGTTAATGTCTTCTGGTGAATATTCTGGTGGTAGTTCAATTTTAACTGCCTGATCATTCATAGACGTAATGTCTCCTCCGACATTTTTAATATTTTCACAAAAAAAGTTTGTTGTACTAAATAATAGTCAAGTTTTATCAATAACTTTTCTGAATGTGATAAAATAATTGAGAACCCATCAAGATATTAACGATTTGACACTTGCTACTTGCTATCAATGCAAAATCCTCCATCACAAACCGTGATTCGTGTTATCGACATGTAGGTGAGAATTCGGCGCTAGTGAGCCGATGTTTTCTAAAGGTGCGCCCACACCTAACGAACGAACATGTCGAACAAGAAAATACAAAGAAGAACGAACAGGAACACGAACGAACGCGAATAATTCCAAACAAACGCCACAAAGCTGTGAGGGCTTGAATCTTTTTGTTCGAGGATGTACCGTGAAACGTCAGATTTATTATTTAAACTGGCGGGAAAGTGCAAAATTATTTAAAATCATCAAATTTTCAAAATTTGTCAATAACAGCAATAACTTACAATAAACACAACATAAATTAATACATTAATGCACATTTTAACATAAAAAAAGAAAAATGTTTGTCAACATTCGTGGTAGCGTCCACACTGCACATACGAGTTCAAACATGAACGAACAATTCCCTTTGATGTACCGACAAGTTGCGGAACATTGCTCGCCATGTTTGTTTATGTTGAAGACTATAGTATCTACCGTCAAAAAAATAATAATAAAAATCGTCGAAAAAATTTTTTGAAGTAAAACTTCTTTAGGCGCGACTTGGGTGTAAAAACTTCTTTAGGCGCGACACGGGTGTAAATCCGTATCATTGCAACGAAAACGCCAACGTGAAGTTGAAGACTACGACGCTAGTAAGCGCAGCTATCGCAATTATTCGATCTAGTCTGCGAGCAAAACAAAAAATACATCAAATGTCAAATCATATGTCAAAAACAAAACAAAATGTGTCGACTTTCACTTGAGTTTTGTATTTAGCTCGTAGTCTCTAAACATTTTTTGAAGTAAAACTTCTTTAGGCGCGACATGGGTTAGCAGTATAATTCGTGAGTTAATAAAAATGTCAGGATCGGAAGAATATTTTATCCCGTCCCCCATGAATAATTGTAGTGCTTGCAAATGATCGCAAATAAATAATGAAACTAAGGAAAAATCTGCGCTGCGTAAGAAATGATAGCTTTGGCTATGTATGTTTTGTGTGTGATCGACTTTGGCTTCAAAGTGACTTAGAAATATCAAATGATGCTCAAAAACAAATTCTTAATAATGTTTTTTGCATATTGATTTAAATAATCAGGTTGGATGTCAAACTTGTCGAAAGATATTAAATTCGGGTAAAATTCCCACTTTGTGTAAATTTAACGGGTTTGTATTTCCACCTATACCAAATTATCTACCTAAACTAGATACTGTATTTGAAAGGTTAATTTCACCTAGGTTGTGTTTCATGCAAATTAGACGATTGCGACATGCAAATGGACAATTTGGATTATTTGGCCAAATTATAAATGTGCCTGTTGACGTTGATAATATGGTTAATTTATTACCTCGTAATATTGATGATGATCATTGCATTAACGTTCACATAAAAAAGCAAATGATTCATAGATCAAGCTATGTGCAGGGCTCGATAAATAAAACAAATATAAAAGTATGGCTTCAATTTGTTAGGCAAGACGGATATTACAGCTGTTCAAGGAATGAGATTATATCGTCAGCGAAAAAGTAAAAAAATACAAACAGTAAATGAATGTATGTTAATTTTAATTACATGAAGTTCTTCAAACACAATTGTTACAGGATGAGTTAATTTGCAAAAACAATATTTGTTTAGGCGTTGTTTAGCATAATCCACAATTGTTTAACACAATCAGCAATTACTTTAAAACGATCATATCATATTTCAAGTACGACTTTGATTACATTATTGTTTGTAAATATTATACATATTTTTAATGCAATCATAAATATATAATTTATAATTTATCATTATATAAATGTGTATAATGATTGACGACACTAATAAATGTGTGCATCACTAGTGTTACCATATTACTAATAAACATTATTCCAAATTTTTATATGATGTATTTATTTTTACTCATCTTAAATTTGCTATTTTATACAGTAGCAAATAAGTTTTACTTTAATCGTAAAAATATTAGCACAACACCACTGGTTTTATCAAAGTCGTTTTTAATTTAGTTACAAATTAAGATGTATGAACTGAAAAATTAATTACAATACAGTAGTGTATTTCAAATTTCACATATGTTACTTTAAGACCGTAAAGTGTCTGATGCCCGATTATTTCGAATATAAGTTGGGCTTGTTTCGGACATAGCGGGCGTTAGTCGAATAAAATAAATAATTAAATAAGACATTCATATAATGGAAATTGATTGTAGTGAAAAAAGCAATTCTATAAATACAAAAGCATAAGAACTGCAAAAAAATGTAATATTTTAATAATATGATGAATTTTTTGCCATCTAAGGCAAAAATATAAGCCGTTCAATCGCTTGTAAATTTTTACAATCCAACATTTATTGGTAATTTTTTTTAATCATTGTTTTATTGACATTTATTTATTGGTGAATTAGTTGACAATTTATAGCAAAAGAGTTACCCTGATATTTCAATAGACTTATTGCCTAAATTTCGGCCTACAATTTAAGATTTGTATGCATATTCATAGACATTGATCTTTTAAAAAACTGATGAAGATGCTGTGGGATTGATGATCACTCAATTATTGATAGTAGATTAAATTAACCTGGTAGTAGATTAAAAAATTGTACTTCTAGACTAGTAATTCCCAACGTGGGGCACACGCCCCACAGAAAAATCTATTTTTAAATTTCAAGGGGGGCAAATTAAAAAATTGCACGACTTTAACCCACTTGCTTTGGGTGATTTGAATGTAATTTGTAAATAATGTTAAAAATTCGTTAAATATATTATGATTATTGTTTAGTTTAAGTGAGCACAGGATGCATGTGCAAATCATATAATTTTTTCATATATATTTCCAGTGCTGGATTTATAGTAGGGGCAGTCGGGGCTACTGCCCAGGGCGGCAGATTTTCGGGGGCGGCAAAATTTGGATAGTGAGAAAAAAATGTTATAAAATGTAATTACCTAATTTTTTTTAATAACATTTTTTATTCCAAGAAATATAATTAACAAAACACAATGCAATTGCAATGCAAAATTTGGGTTCAAATAGCCGATTATTAAAACTTATTACTTTGCTTTGCCTCCCTCTCCGAACGTAAATTATCAAATTGGTTAATAAGTTATTATCAAATTTGGCAATCTGGCTAATATAAAGTTTAAAACTAGCTGAAAGTTAAAGAAAAATATGTTCTTCAGATCTCGAGCCCTCTTAGGACAACAAATTTGTGCACTTTTCTTATAGCGCCTAAAAAAATTAAACTAGTGACGCATGGCATTATTCCATTAATTACTACAAATTCCTGAAACTTCTCGTACTAAAAATTACATTTTATAAAGAGCTTCAAGATTTTTAGAAAAATGAAAAAATTGCCTTTTAAGAAACGTTTTTTATATGTACATTGACATTTTTTGAAAATTATGAACTTTTTTCAAAGCAATCGCGCTGCAAAAAATTTCAAAAATATTTCGAAATATAAAAAAAAGAGTGCGCGTAAGAATCACACGCGATTGAAGTAAAACTTATTTGCAATTATATTGTAGCAAATTTAAGTTGAGTAAAAATAAATACACCATATAAAAATTTTGTATAATGTTTATTAGTAATATGGTAACACTCGTGATGCACACATTTATTAGTGTCGTATCATCTTATTGTTTTAAAGTTAAATTTTTAACGTATTTTAGAAGTATTGTTCAAAAATCAGTAAAAAATGCAAAGAAATTACACATTTCTTGTACAATATTGAAAAAAAAAATTATTTTATTTGATATGTATTATTTCTGTGTAGTTAATAATTATTAAATTTAGAGTATGGACACCACTAGGTATAAACAAGCCTTAAGATTTTTGTTCAAAAGTAAATTTTTCATATTTGTTCCACGCACATCTTCAACATTCAAAGTTCAACAGATGCGGAACATTTGCAACAAAAACAAAAGTTACAATTCAATTTCTCGTAATAAACAAACCATTTTCTAAGCACTGACTCCCCATTTTTTATTTCTTCTATTATAATTAGTATATATTTCTTTAATAAGTACCGTTTCAAATAAATCAGCTCGCAATTTTTCATCAATAATGCCCAATAATTAATTTAAACTTTCGTAGGTTTGCGCTTAGGGGATGAACACTAGATAATTTTTTTTCGATTTTACGTTAACTTCAAACGAAGAAAAAATGGAATAAGTATAATTAACAATAAGCAAAACAATAATTTACTAACTTGTAGGGTTAAAAATCGGTTAATTGTTTCTACTGTATCACATTGCAAATTGAATATGCTTTTTGTGTCTCCGTATCCATAGTTAAGTTAGATTGTTTATTATAAACAATTAAAAAAAAATATATTATAAATTTCATTTCCGATCGCATGCAAGGCAGGACCGACTCTGGGTGCGCACATTTTTTTTTTTTTTTTTTTTTTTTATTATTTTAATAATTTTTACAACTGTCCTGAAACGGACAACAAGTAAAATTTTTGACATGAAACTGAAGGCGTTGGCAAAATACAAATCATCTGACCATTGCCAGTGAATTGTCGAAGGTCTTATCTATTGTTGATTAATGCAGAAGAAATTTTCTTTTTAATCGGGCCCTGGTAGGGTTGTTCTGAAGTTTTCTCGCGAGCAAGTTTGGATGTTCAGCTAGGCGATTTCTATATTTGTGTGAGTAAGCGATTATTTCATCCTTAACTGTGCTAGTGCCTGTGTCTTTGTGTATTAACCAATTTGGAACATATTTTGGTGCTTTCAAAATTTCTTTTAATAACTTGTTTTGAAATCTTTGAATTATTAAGGCGTTTGAGTTGGAAGTTGATCCCCATAGCTGTATGCCGTATGTCCAAATTGGTTTAATGATGGCTTTATAGAGGTAAATTTTATTATGAGTGTCAAGTTTTGATTTTCGTCCAAGGAGCCAATGATATCTTCTTCTGGTTTCTTCTAGCTGCTTTCTCTTTTTCTTAATGTGTTCTTTCCAGGTTAGTCTCTTATCCAGGTGTAAACCTAGATATTTGACTGTATCTGCTTGGTCTATAACTTCGTCATTAAGTCTTACTGCAGGACATGTCCCTTTGCAAAGAGTGAAAGTGATGTGTTTTGACTTGCTGCTGTTAACTTCTATTCTCCACAAGCTTAACCATTTTTGTATCACGTCAAGATGATCCTGCAGCATTTTTGATGTGATTGTGGGATCTTCATGTGTTGCCATTATGCCTGTGTCGTCTGCATATGTTGCTGTCAAAATGTCTTCTTTCTGTGGTAGGTCCGCAGTGTATATGAGGTATAATAGTGGTCCAATGACACTACCTTGAGGCACTCCCGATCTGACAGGATGTAATAAGGATGTTTCACCCCTTACACTAACAAAGAATGTTCTACCTTCTAGGTAAGACTTTATTATTAGGTATATATCAATCGGCAATGCATTTTTCATTTTGTAAAGTAGGCCGGGGTGCCACACCTTATCAAATGCCTGACTAATATCGAGGAAAACAGCTGAACAGTAGTTCTTGTTTTGGTAAGCCTTGTTTATATTGTCGACAATTCTATGAATTTGCTCTGGTGTGCCATGTTTTTCTAAAAATCCAAATTGATGCTCAGGGATAACGTTGCTATCATAAATAAATGGTTTTATTTTACTAATTAAGACCTTTTCGAATATTTTGGATAACGTTGGAAGTAAACTAATTGGTCTATAACTTTGGACTTCATTCGGATTTTTACCAGGCTTCGGAATAATTATGATTTTAGCTATTTTCCATTGATCGGGATATGATTTAAGTCTTATTATACCGTTAAACAGGATTGTTATGAAACGGTAGGCTTTGTAGGGAAGCCTTTTAAGTATATTAATATTAATGTTGTCTACGCCAGGTGCTTTGGCAGATTTTGCTCTTCGGATTTCATTTGTAATTTCTGGAACTTTGACAATGATGTTTGATGAAAAATTTAACTGAACTTCTTTCAAAGAATCAAAAATAAATTTTTCTTCTTGTTCCGAGGATTTTGAAGAATTTGGCGTAAAAACTTCCTTGAAGTAAGTCGAGAAATATTCTGCTTTTTCTAAATCACTGCGTGCCCAAGTGTTGTCCGGTTTTCTAATTGGAGGTATAGTAATGGCAGGACGTTTTAAGTTTTTTGTGGCTTTCCAAATCGAATGATCTGATATTGTTAAATGGGATAAAAAGTCTTGAAATTGGTCGTTTTTAAACGTTGTTATCTGTTGTTTAATCATTTTAGACATTCTGTTCAATTGCGTTTTGTCTTGTGGAGATCTGGTTAGCTGCCATCTTTTTCTTAGCCTCCTTTTCTCTGCAATAAGAGCTTTGGTGTCTATAGAGCAAGTGTGAATTTTCTTTTTAATTTGTGGTGGGGTACTTTTCTAGCTGCGTCTATTACAATTGCACTAAATTTATCAACAGCATTTTTCAGGTCATGTTTGTTTTTCAATGGTATATTACAGTTAAGATTTTGCTCTATAATGTTTCGGAATAATTCCCAGTTTGTATACTTATTAGTTAAAAAATCATTTTTCTTGTCTTCTAAAATTTTTGTACTGTATGTGACTATTATCGGTGTGTGGTCAGAACTTAGATCAAGACAAGATTTAGCCTGAATGTGTTCATTTGCTATACCTTTCAAGACGCAGAAATCCAATAGATCAGGTAATTTGCGCAGATCACTCGGCCAGTGGATAGGGTCGTTAGCCCGTGTTTCTGGACGGTTTTATAAAGTTCATTCCCCCTTGGATTTGCCAATCGAGATCCCCAAAAGGTATGCTTCGCATTAAAGTCTCCTCCCGCTATGAATTTTCTCTGAAGTGTTCCGAAAAAATTTTCAAATTGTTCACAGGTGATCTTGTGTTTTGGTGGACAGTAAATTGCAGATATTATTAATTTTTCAGTTTGTTGTTGAATTGTTATTGATGTGGCTTGTATAAAATGCTCATTGACAGATGTGTTTTGGTAATGGTTGATGTTTTTTCTTATTATTATAGCAGTTCCACCGTGAGCTGTTCCATCCGGATGATTAGTATTGTAAAAATTATAATTGTTTAATTTGAAATAGTTTAAGTTTGTAAAGTGGGTTTCTGAGATCAGCATAATATCTATTTTGTATTCTATTAAAAATATTTCTAATTCTTGCCTATGTTGAGCAAGACCATTGGCATTCCAGATTCCAATTATTAATGAGTTACTATTCATTTTAATTTTGAAACGACGGTGGTTAGTAAATTTAGTATGATACTAAATTTGCCTACTAAATCTTTCATCATAGATTTTAGCTCATCAATGTCGGAATTAGCTTGTTGCTGGTTGCAGACATTTGGATCTGGCATAATTTGGTCTATTGGGTTTGTGGCTTGCGCGTACGATTTATTAGATTGAACATATGACGGTCTGTTTATAGTATTTTCTGTTGGATAATATCTGGTGCGAATTGGGGGAAATCTTTGAGCAAATAATTGTTTGTATTCCTTACAACCTTTGTAGTTGGCTGGGTGGTTTTCATTACAAAGTACGCATTTGACGTTTTTGTTGATGCGATCTGTCCATTCGCATTTTTTACTGAGATGATCGCCAGCACATTTCACACATCTTGCGTCTCTGAAACAATACGATTTAGTGTGACCATAACGTTGACATTTTGTACACTGTACAATTTCTCTTGTTGGATTTTTGGGCTCAATTTTAACTCTAATTCTATTCAAAAATTCTATGTTGAAGATGTCTTTGTTGTTAGCGTTTTGTTCCAATTCTACCATAAACATATGCAGTGGAGCACGAGTAAATCTGTGCTTGATGTTGGCTATATACACAACTTTGTGTCCATGAGATTCAATTTCATTTTTGATGTCTTTTATGTCGGTGCTGAAGTGAATATTTCTAATGACTACTTTAAATGTTCGGTTGGTTTTGCTTTGAAAAGAGTGCATCTGTGTGTTTCTAATTTTTAAAAGGTTCAAAATTTTGTTATATAGCTGTGCAGAACTCAACTGTATTCTGACTTGATCTGTACCAACAATTTTGTTAGTATAGTTACCTTTGGCGTGTGTTTCTAGTAAAATTGACAAAGGTCTGATGTCTTTAACATCATGGACAAAAATTGGCGGTGGTTTTGATACTACTTCTTTCTCTGTTGGCTCTTGAACTTCATTTAAAATTTCAAAGGAATTGCTGGTTAATGTAGGTTTAACCAATACTCTGCAGGTTTATTTGCTTTTTGTTTTTGAAGTAAAACTTCTTTAGGCGCGATATGGGTGTAAAAATTTCTTTAGGCTACACGGGTGTAAATCCGTACAAATGCAACGAAAACGCCAACGTGAAGTTGAACACTACGACGCCGTAAGCGCTGATGTCGCGAGTATCCACTCCCGTCATGTCATGCGTAAGTCGAGCGCTAAACCCTATATGAACTTGCATTAATTGAATCACGTTTTTTTTACAAAAGAAGAGGTAGCTGTATTATGTCCTCATGGAATAAGACATTTCTTAAAGAATAAATGTGTCATGGAATATAATAAATTTATACTGAATCTCGTTGAAGACAAAATAATATCTACTGCCACGGATATTTATGTAGGTTGCCATGCGACAGATCAACAATCATACATTCGTCAGCAGTTTCACAAAAATCGGTTATTGATACCGGGGGTTTGCCGTATGAAATAATTTTAGTTCTGAATAATTTTAGTTCTGAATAAATTTCACATAATAACTAATATTGATGTAAGTGATGGCTTAGCTAATGGTTGTGTAGGAAAATTAGTGTACATAGAACGTGGCGATAATGATGAACTTCTACGTTTATGGTTTGAATTTCCTGGTAAGATAAGTAACAAAATTAGGAAGAAAGCTTCACATCATATTCAAACTCTTAATATCAGTAGGGCAGCTGTGCCGATTCTCAGGAGATCTTCATCTATTCCAATGAATAGAAATAAAACCATATTTGCCAAAAGAAATCATTTTCCTTTAGTGTCTGCTTGTGCACTCACAATACACAAATCACAAGGTGGTACTTTTGATGAAATTGTATATGAATACAATAAAACACATAATCAACAGCTTCTATATGTTGCATTATCACGAGTTACCAGCATTAATGGATTGTTCATCATTTCTAAAAACAACGACAAAAAATTTTATCATGGAAGAAAACGGCCAGCAGGATTAGTGGACTTACAAACTGAATTCCAAAGACTTTCAACTTATAGATTAATAACACAAGAAGAAAAATTGAGTGAGATAATAAGTTTGAACGACATTTCATTGTTTTCGTTTAACTGCCAAAGTTTACGAGCTCATTTGCCTGATCTGCAAGATAAAGTGCTACAACGTTGTACGTTTTTGTTATTTTCGGAAACTTGGATTAATAATGAAGAACGAATTGATATTCAGAACTATTACTGCGTTACTCAATACAAACGATCAAACTCAAGAGCAGGTGGTGTAGCTGTCTAATGTCTATCAGATTCATGTTCAGATACTCTTCATAATGCGACTCCTATGCAGTTTCTTGCGCCAACGATATTACTGGATATTCTTAATGAAATTACACAAGTAGGTGATATTGCAGTTGTCCGCTGTGTGAACACACAGAATCAAACATTGATTATAGTCGTCCTTTAAATTTCTCCCAATAAAAACATATCAAATATTATTGAATTGAACATCAGCAGTTACTTCATTTTTGTAATGAGGGTGCAAAACTTTTAAACACTAATCACAACGAGATACCATTGATTCTTGCTGGAGATTTCAATGTCAATTTTCGTTCAGAAGAATCTCAACCATTAATTGATTTTTTAAATAATAAATTTAATTTAACAATGAATAATTCTCCATTTCAATCAACCACAAGATATGGCACGACTATTGATGCAGTTTTCTCCAGAAATGTACATAGTTTACAAAGCAAAATTTATGTCTCTCATTTTAGTTATCATAAACTTATTATATCATATATGAAATATGATAGCAATTAATCTATCGCTGTTGTTTTAAACTGTGTTATTGATGTTATGTGATTATTAATAAATGATTTTTAAAATTCAAATATGATGTTTTTTTATTTTTATCTTAATTGCCTACTCATACAATATTAAAAGTTTTACTTCAATCGCGTGTGATCCTTATGCGCACTCTTTTTTTTGTACTTAACCTCGATCCATTCTTCAAAGCTCATGACTTTTGATCCTTGTTTGGAGGTCGATGGTTGTTGGTTGTGTGAAATCGACACAGGATGAACATTATCTAAACAAGATGAAGAATCGTTCAAAAGTGAGTTTTCTGATAGGGTCCGGGTCTGCTTAGTTGGATTTTCTATATGAATTTTCACGCTTTTCCGAGGCATCGGTTGTGGAATAGTTTGTTCAATATCCATATTTTCTTGACAATTAATCGAGTTTCCGTTCAAATTATTTGATAAATTGAGACGTAATTTTTCTGTGGTTTGATCCGAACATGTTTGCAAATCTTCATGTAATATATTATTTGTTTTGGTAAGAGAAAGTTTGTTCATTGTGCCCCCATAAGGGTGGCACAAAAATGTGTATCGTCAACACACTAATTAGTATACAAGTTAAGTACACTGTTATGAAATATCACTTTATCACTTATTTAATGTTTGTAAAAACTACATTAATTTCGTACTTTGATTATGGTTTACATACACAGTATAATAATTTGACGCGAGAGCATTCACTTTCACACGTCCGTCCGCGTCGAGGGTTCGACTTGAACTCGGGTGCGCACATTGGTGCACATTTAGGCTTCACTCTTGCATCGGAATACGGAATTGCGAGATGTACTATACAATAAAAAATTCGTTTTAAAATTTTTTATATATTTGTTCTGATTTATTCTGATTTAAAGTGATAAGAATTGTTTTTATTGTGCATTGTGAACAATTATAATTATGAAATAATTAGGATTACTACAATTACATGTAAGTTTTCACACCGTACCACTTTCTTATAAATGTTTATTAGTATATTATAATAATTTCTATCTGTGCTTTCAAACTATAGTTTATATAGAGTCTCTATAGAGTCCACTGAAGATGACACAAAACAATGTGTCGAAACGTATGGAAACAATAAGAATGTTATAAGTTTATACAAGTTTTTAATTGATGTATTGCCTTGAAGACAGATTCTCACATATCTCTACATCAAAAATATTAAAATTTTAACATATATATATAATAATTTCGGATTTCAAATTTTGCCGCCGAAAAACTCGCATTTAAAATGTGCTCAATGTTGTCCAACCTGGTCACTTGTTCATGAAAACAAAATGGAGAAGAAATATCAAAGTGGTTTATGGAATTATTAAAGTTAAAATTCGAAGATAAACTTAGTAAAAAGGTCAGTGTTTGCATTATATCATATTAAACAATAAACGAATCAGTAAATATCGAAACGCATATATTATTATACACTTAGACTTCTCAATTTTGTAAGAACTCATCACCAGTTTGTTTATTATAAACCTACAAACTTCAAACATGTCTGAAGAAACAAATTCAAACAAAACAATTAAAACCGAACCGATCGATGATTATCTTCAAGTTAAACAGGAATTCGATGATTATGAAATTACATTAGATTTGTATATGGATGATGATATATGCCTGCAGCAATTTCTAAAATCTGAGGTTACAATTGATGAGGAAATAAAACAAGAGACGACTGATGACCAACATGATGTGACTAGTATAAATAAAACAGTTTTTAGATGAAAATTCTTCTGTATGTAACGACGAGATCAGTGAATCAAGTACGATAGTCGATAGTACAAACAAAACATTAGAAAAAGTTTCAGGAAAAGATAAGACAACTAGTAAGTTTAAATACAAATGTAAATCATGCAGTAAAATATTTGTATCCAAATGTAACTTGAAACAACATGAAAGGATCCATACTGGAGAACGGCCTTATGAGTGTAAAATATGCAATAAAACATTTTCGCAGTCAAGTACTTTAAGACAGCACTTATCAGTTCATACTGGAGAACGGCCTCATGAGTGCAAAATATGCAATAAAAGATTTTCACAGTTAAGTAATTTAAGACAGCATTTATCAGTGCATACTGAAGAACGACCTTACGCATGTGATATATGTAATAAAACATTCAAAATGAAAAAAATTTTAAAACAACATAAAGCGGTCCATTCTGGAGAACGCTCTTATGAGTGCAAAATATGCAATAAAAAATTTTCACAGTTAAGTAATTTAAGACAGCATTTATCAGTTCATACTGGAGAACGTACTTATGTGTGCGAAATATGCAATAAAAACATTCACAGCAAAAAATAGCTTAATCCTACATGAAATGATCCATACTGGAGAACGGCCTCATGAGTGCAAAATATGCAATAAAAGATTTGCACTGATAGTTAGTTTAAGAAAGCATTCATCAGTGCATACTGAAGAACGCGCTTATGAATGTGAAATATGCAATAAAAAATTGAAAACAAAACAAACATTAACTCAACATAAAATAGTACATACTGGGGAACGGCCTTATGAGTGTAATATATGCAATAAAACATTTTCACAGTCAAGTAGTTTAAGACAGCATTTATCAGTGCATACTGAAGAACGACCTTATCCATGTGATATATGCAATAAAAGATACAAAAAAAAGATATATTAATGCGACATGAAAGAGGACATACTTGAGAACAAACTGTAAAAAAACTGCCAACAAAACTGATAAATTAGCCTAGAAACTGTCCGGCCTTATAATCCTTATCAATCGCTCAACTTATATTGATACACAGGATATTAAATGCAATTTATTTAATATATATTTCAGTTACAACTATGGTTGTTACTCCTAACCACTAGTCTTGTATGTAATTTTACTAATATAAATACATAGTACAAATGCTATTTATTTCTGTTTTATTCAAAACATTACTATTTTTGTTCTTCAATTCTTCAATATTCTTAGTAAAACTCCTTTAGGCGCTACTAGGGTGTAAATCTGTGCAAATGCAATGGAAGACGTTACGGCCGAGTCGAGTGCCAATGATTTGTCGTAATGAGTGCAATGCCCCCAAACTTTTTAATCCGGCCCTGGTTCTAGTAGAAATCTTGATTTAATAAAACATGTCTGAATCGGTAGAATAATTTATCCCGTCTTCAGTAAATAATTAAACAAATGAAAAATCTGTGCCGTGTAAGAAATGTAAGTTTATTGAAATAATATCTTTATTATTTGTGGTTAATATATATTTTTAGAAATTATTTTCATAGACAAGAAGGCCAGTTCATTTTATGGATTGATTCTGATCTGGTTTTATAAATTTGCGGATCATTTTCTAATCAAACTCATTATTCTTGGGAGTCACATTGAAAATTTTATTGATGTATCATATGTTTAAATAAAAATTATCAAATTTATAAGCTTTTTTGAAGAAATATTAAAGCTCTATTCATTTTTTAAAACTTTGTCAAGAGGAATCGTACATACAAGTACAATTTTATTTTAGATATTAAATAAACCCATGGCGAACTAACATAATATATTAATTGTTATTTAGTGATCATTTCTCTGTTCGTATATAAAAATATTTTTTCTCTTAAATAAAATTGTGTAGAATAAAACTGAATCCTTAACTGACAATTTCGTATGCTTATGTCCAATGATTATTTTTGAATATCAATTGGCATATTTTTCATGTAAATGAAATTTTTATCATTAGAAAAAAGTATGTATGCATGTGTTTGTTCGATTGCAATTTTTAATTTTCGGAGGTACAGAGCGCAAAGGGTGCAAAAATGCAGTTTTTGAGAGTACAGATTATCCCATTGGAATGATTCAAGAAATATTTTCTTGATAAAATATTGTGTTGATGGTATGAAGATAAGTTTTTAATAACAAGAAAGAAGGATAACATATCGCAGAATTGGCCCCTATATTTATTATTAAATTTTTCATTATTAATTATTCTTTATATATATTTTTTTGGTAGAGATCGGCCGGGCCGTTTTTTTGTAATAAAGTTTTTTTAAAAAAAAATTCAACGATTTTTATGATTATTTTTTTGACGGTAGATACCATAGTCTTCTAGATCAGGCATCGGCAACCTACGGCACGCGTGCCAGGGTTAGCTTCTGAATGGCACTCTATAAAGTAATCAGGAAAATCGTAAATATTGAGTGATTTTTAAATAAGAGAAAATGTTTAATTATAATTATTTTTCTAACGTAGCTTGCTAATGTAATTCAACCTACGTTGAAGTACCTAAAGATGAATTCTCCAGAAAATGCTAAGACTTTGAAGCTTATGTGCCTATATTTTGAAGGAATTACAAATAAATCTGGAAGATGACTCTATGGAAAAATAGACAGCCATATTAAAGTGTTGAATGACATTGCCGGAGAAGATTTAATTGTTTAAAGAAAATTGTGTGCAATTTTCTCACGAACGAATTTTTTCTCACATGAAACATATTTTGAGTTCACAAAGAAATCGTTTAACAACTAAACATTCAGTATCTTGTGTGAAATTAAAAGTTACAAATTATACCCCGGATATTGAAATGTTAAGGAAAAATGTGCAGGTACAAAGTTCGCATTAAAGTTGTTTAGTTTATATTCAGTGGCGGATTAAGCTTTCTGCCGCCCTAGCCCCCCTATCTGATCAGCGCCCTTTTTATAGACAATTTTTTACTTTTTTAATTAAACTATAATTTTATTCTAAATTACTTAAATACAACTTTTAACTTGCGTAAAGTACTCGTAAGTTATAGTAATCGCAAAAGATCGAAATGAAAATTTTTGCATATTTTTACGTTTCAGACATTCTAAACATTTTGGCATCCTTAAAAAAAAATGATTTGTTTGTATGTTTCATTCTCATAGATAAGAAAGTTCTCATTAGTTTTTCGCTAAGACAGGTTTAGCCGTTTGGAAAATACAGAACAAAGTGCAAAAATTGCATTCAGTTTTTGAAAAACCGAGAGGCTGATTTCCGAATAATTCAAAAAAAATTTACTTGTACTAAAGGAATGAATATAATTACCTAAATTTTGGGAAGACAGTTTAACGGTCGACCAAGTTTTTTTTTGTAATTAGTAAAAGAGAGAAAAAAATCGTCAAAGTTTTAGCCCCAATTTTAAGTCGATTTTAAAATTCAAAAATCATTCGAAAATCTTGGTTGAAAATCGTATTCATTAGTTTTTGGTAAAAACCTGCCGAACTGATTAGGTTTGCGGGACGATCGGACGAGCCGGTTGTTTGAAATTAGCATAAAAAAGCAAAAATATTACGTTTTTGGAATAAAGCCAGAAACCGATTTTTAAAATTGAAAAAAGATTTCTGAAAGATATCAATTAGGAGTCAAAATATTTGACAATTTTAAAAATTCATCAAAGTTTGATGAAACTTCATAGTCAAAATTTGTGTTAAAAGGCGCTTTTCTGATGTGATAAATCAAAATTTAATTTTCAAAAACGCCTGAACTGATTTCACAAATTAAAAAGGCATTGGACTAAACTCGATAAATAAAACTGAGATATTCAAAAATTTCAATTTTTTTTTTTTAATTCTAAAATAATTCGATTATTTGAAAATTTTAGATATTTTAATTTTCTCAAAATTTCGAAACCAGTGGACTTGCCTTTTCGGAAATGATCATTTCTTCATATCACTAAAATACCACGAACAAATATTTTTTGAGTCATTCCAATCGAATGATCTGTACTCTCGAAACCTTCATGACCATTTTTGCACTGTATCTCCAAAAATGCTAAACCTGCCTGCATAAACAGTCAAAGCCAAGCGAATATTTTTTGAATCATTCATGGCGATTGATCCTTGCAAAGGACATTTAAACTATCTAAGAAGTAAACTTTGAAAATTAAAAATCTTGGTACGGAATGATTCAAAATAATGAAGATAAAATTTGTAATAATTAAAATTTTTTTATAAAAAATCTAATAATTTGATGTCAATGATCATTTTTATCACCA
>NW_020536999.1:85412748-85441527 GCF_003426905.1 Ctenocephalides felis
AAGCATTCTCTTTCGTAGCACCTGCTGAATAGAGAAAGAATCACAATAGTAAATGATTGACCATAAATATTATCAAAACTGATGACTCCTGGTTAACAGATTCATAAAGTTTTACCATTTGATTGGCAGCTCTTCTCCATAGCCTGACTGATGGCATCTCTAAAACTCTGAGTGTAACTTGGAGCTGGTACATAGTTAGGATCATAATCAGGATCCTGCTCCACGTTTGTTGAATCAGTTTGTTGTTGAGATGGTAAAGCTGCCCATTTATTTTGTCGGATAAAATCAGTACCCTGACTTGGGGATCGTGCCATTGTTAACATCTGATGAAAGGAAGAAAATAGAATATCTCCAACTTTAATGGAAAATAAAGTCTTCAAAAATAGTTTTTTAAATGAATTAAATTCATTTTGAGAATAGTTTTCTCTAAATTAAAAATTATAAGTATTTAATAAGTATATTGAGTTGATGTATCTTCATCTTCAATCTTCACCAAAAAACTTACCAGCAATTACCAACTGATATATTTCGAACGGTTTTGAATTCAGAAACCTATCAGGATTTCTGGTAAAAACGTAAATAAAACTAGTGGTGTATGAATCGTGCCTTAATGCAAATTGCTGGAACTTCCCGTACCGTAATGAAATATTCGAGGAATAATAAATGTTTTCAGATAGATTATTATAAATACTGTAACTTTCATTATTCTTATTTTAAAGACCAAATATAAGAGCTTTAATGTATTGGGATGATGATGTTGATATAAGTTTTTATGAAAAGTAAAGAATAAACAAAACCTAATCAGGCAAAGTTAGAATAAAGGACCTTATCTCATATTTATAAAAATTATATAAACTAAATTGTAAAGTTAAAATTATTCATTTGAACTATATAAATGAGCTTCAGAACTTTAGTTACAATTAAAATTAAAATCCGAATTATATTTTCGATAATAAAAAAAATTTGGGAAATAAAAAAAATGAAAAAAATTCTTTTTCCCAAAAGCAATCGTTTCGTCAACACAAACAGGAAGATTTTTGAATCATTCAAATCGGATGCTTAGTTCTCTCAAGATCTGCCACTTTTTGCACATTTAGCTCCGTATCTCCGAACCGGCTGTATCTGCCTTTGCCAAAAAATGCTCACCACTTCTCTCTATTATTAAGAATTAAATGTATTTTTGGACCATTCCAATCGGATGCCCGGTTTCCCAAAAACTAATCAGCATAAAGCATCAGCATTAATCCAGGTTTAATTAATCCATAAAGCAGGTTTCTGAACATTTTGGCATACCTTAGAAAAAATAGATATGTGTTTGGATACAATTTTTCGTCGACATTTTCGGGAACACCGCTCAACCGATTTGAATGATTCAAAAAGCATTCGATTCCTACTTATGAGGATTAGTTTTTGGCAGAAGTCGGTCCAGCCGTTTCGGAGATATGGATCAAAGATTGCTGAAAATGGTAATGGAGTTTTTGGAAGAACAGAGCATCCGATTTGAATTATTCAAAAAACATTCAATTCGTAATAATAAGAAGACGTGGTGATTAGGCAAGAAACTGTTTTAGAGATAAGGAGCTAAAGGGTAAAAAAAGTTTTTGAGAGAACAAAGCAACCGATTCGAATGATTCAAAAAAAAATATTTTTTTTTGGCAAGATTTCAAAAAAAAGTTTAATTTTTTCAATTTATATTTGAAATATCGAAAATGATTCGGATTTGAATTTTAATTCTACCTAAAATTCTAAAGCTCACTTATGTATTTGAAATTTATATAATTAGTAGAAATAAGGTCCTTTAATTCTAATTCCGCTTAAGTTTTGTTTATTTAGTTTAGAAACGTCGTTGTCCAATTTATAAACTTTCATATTTTGTCTATAAAATACGAATAAGCAAAGTATTTATAATAATTTATTTGAAAGCATATAAATTTCCTCAAATATTTCATTATGGTACGAGAAGTACCAGTATTTTGCCTTATGGCACAGTACCATGCACCACTAGTTAACTTCCCGTAGGGTAAGTTATTGTAATGGGCCGAAAATCGGAATTGAAAATTTTTACATTTCTCGGCGTTTTGAAGGTTTCTGAACGTTTTGGCATACCTCAGAAAAAATGGATGTGTGTGTGCATGTGTATGTATATGTATGGATACAAATTTCCAGTCACGTTTTCGGACGCACGGATCAACCGATTTGAATGGTTCAAAAAACATTCGATTCCTATCGATAGGGAAAAGAGCTGATTAGTTTTTGGCAAAAGCAGGTCCAGCCGTTTCGGGGATACGGAGCAAAGAGTGCAGAAAATAGAATCGACTTTTGAGAGCTTTTTGAGACGGAGTATCCGATTTGAATGATCTAAAAACATTCAATTAATAATGATTGGAAGAAGTGTTTATTAGTTTTTGGCAAAGGCAGGCCCAGCCATTTCGAAGATACGGAGCTAAATATGTAAAAAATGGCAGTTTTTGAGAAAACTAAGCGTCCGATTTGAATGATTCAAAGAACTTTCTGCTTGTCTTAACAAAATAGTTGATTTTGAAAAAAAATTTTTTTGTTTCAATTTTTTTTTTTTTTTTTTAATTTTTTGTATATCGAAAATAATTCAGATTTTATTTTTAATTCTGACTATAGTTTTAATATACTTTAAACAAATAATTTCAACTTTGCAATTCAGTTTATATAATTCTTATAAATATTAGACAATGTTACAATATTTATAATAATCTATTTGAAAACATTCAGTATTCCTCGAACATTTCGTTACGGTACGGGAAGTTCCTGCAATTTGCCTTAAGGCACGATGCCACCCACGCCACTAGTTTTTTTTTTTTTTTAAAAAAATTAATATTTTAGTATGTTCATCAAGGCCATGAACTCTATTGCCCTATACAGTATCATTGAAATCGCAAAAAAAAAAAAAAAAAAATTACAAAGAATTATGAAGAAACGTCCCAACCGACTTTTGCCAAGCCTGATTCTTGGCCAAAAATTATTCAGCACGATTCTCAAATTGATAACTTTCAAAAAGTTTTTAAATTTTCAGAATTCAAAAACATACACACATACTCTTTTCAAACTTGGTCTCATTCAATTGAGAATGACTTTAAACGTGGAGAAAATATAAAACTAGCAAATCAGATTTTTACGTGAATACAAACTCCTGTTTCGGGAAGTTGTTAAAATTTCGGAATCACGTGTAAATGTACACAACACAATATAATATCTAAATCATTTATCTTTTACTACCGTGGCAAACGATGGTCCAGGCGACGTTCCCAAATTATCCACTCCAGATGATGCATGGTCCAATGAATCAGATTCATTTCCAACAGACTGAGGACTTCCATAAGTTGGAAAATCGCTTTCCCAATTTATTTCTCGGTTTGTTTGAGAAGAACCAGCAATAGGCAAACCTCTCTGTTTCCGTTCCTGCTCTATGGTTATCTGCATGTCCCTTCTGTTCTCTTCACGACATTTGCGGAGTCTTAGTCTGCGCCTGGTTTCTAACTGATCTGAGGAAATAAATCATGGTGATAAATAATTTAGTGGTGATATTAAATAATTTGGTGGTGATACTAAATGATTGCAAGTACTTACTGTGGAAGTATTCAAGCGATTCAGGACTGACAATAGGTGGCCGTAGTTTGAGCTCAACCAATTCTATCTGGCAAGTTATTGGAAGGTGCTCCAAATATCTAAAAGAAAGTACGTTTCCTTAACTATGATGAAATTATAAAGCAACAAGTAATCATCAATTCCCGATTACTATCAAATACTGAATTAAACTAGTGTGGGGTGTATGGCATCGTGCCTTAAGGCAAATTGCTGGAACTTCCCGTACCGTAACGAAATGATCGAGGAATATTAAATGTTTTAAAATAGATTATTATAAATATTGTAACATTGTCTATTTATATTTATAAGAATTATATAAACTAAATTGGAAAGTTAAAATTATTTGTTTAGTATATAGTAAAGTTTATTAGAACAGAATTAAAATAAAAATCTGAATTATTTTCGATATACAAAAAAAATTTTTTGTAAAAAAAAAATTGAAGCAAAAATTTTTTTTCCACAATCAATTATTTTGTTAAAACAAGCAGAAAGTTTTTGGAATCATTCAAATCGGACGCTTAGTTCTCTCAAAAACTGCCATTATTTGCACATTTAGCTCTGTATCTCCGAAACCGCTGGACCTGCCTTTGCCAAAAACTAATCACCCCTTCTCCCCGTCATTACGAATTGAATGTTTTTGGGATCATTCAAATCGGTCGCTCCAATCTCTCAAAAACTCGATTTCTATTTTCTGCACTCTTTGCTCCTAATCGGTTGGACCAGCCTTTGCCAAAAACTAATCAGCACATCTCACTATCAATAGTGAATCGAATGTTTTTTGAACCATTCAAATCGGTTGATCCGTGCGCCCGAAAACGTGGACGAAAAATTGTATCCATACATACATACACTCTCACACACACACACCCTTTTTTTCTGAGGTATGCCAAAATATTCAGAAACCTTCAAAACGTCGAGAAATGTAAAAATTTTCAATTTCGATTTTCGGCCCATTACAATAACTTACCCTACGGGAAGTTAACTAGGCGCAACTGGCATGTTTTGCCTAAAGGTTAGTTAAATAAACTTTTCAATACATATAAATCAGTGATTCCCAAAGTGGTCCAGGCCTGAAGCCCCCCCCCCTTAGAAGACAACGTTAGCAAAAAAAAAAAATCGCGGTCTAGTAAATGGAAATGAGGTTCGTCAACACATTACACCATGTTAAATCTATTTACTAAATCTATAATAACTAGTAGTGTATGGCATTGTGCCAAATTGGTGGAACTTTCTGTACCGTAATGAAATAAATACTGTATCATTATCTAATATTTATAAAAATAATATAAACTGAATTACAAAGTTAAAATTATTTATTTAAAGTATATAAGTGAGTTTTAGAACTGTAGCCAGAATTAAAATTATAATCCAATTTATTTTCTATATACAGATCAAAACTTTTGAAAGAAAAAAATAATTGAAATAAAAAGAATTTACAAAGTTTACAAACAATGATGCTCTTTGTTTCGAAATTTCACTAGCTTATACACATACAAGATTTAGTTTGGATCATAAAACATCGAGTTCCCATTTCATCTACACATTTCCATCATAAGACATGGGCTACTAAAAATTCGTAACTGTATCGTACATTTTGTAGTGTTTTATTTTGACCATAAAACAATTAAAATTTATAGTGGTAATCAGCAAATTATAGTTGTGTTTATAATTTCGTGTAAATGCAAAATTAATAAATTTTGATAAACAGATTTAATTTAAAAAAACGTGTAAAATCAAAAACGTGTAAAACGGTACCATGTAAAACGGGGAATATGTGTATTTATTTCTAATTGATCCGATGGTTATTTACACGAGCCAATCCTTTAGCTTTAGATTTATTTATATAGTAGAATTAGTTTAGGTTATGTCATTAGTTTTAATTTCAAATTTCAAAGATTTTGCAATTTAAGTTGTACCAGTAAAAATTTACTATTTGTGCTGGATTAATAATGTTTTATAGATTTTTGGATAAACCCAAAGAAATAATAAATAGAAACAATATTGCAAAGTTTTTGCTCAAAGTGGAAATTTCGAATGACTTGAAACGTCGAGATAACACATTTGGCAAATCAGATTTTTATGTGAAAATATTATCATTCAAAGATTACAAATGCTAACTTCTTAATCACTTCAGTTTCACAAAGTCAAACAGGCTTCCAATTTTAAATACTCGCTTACTCAACTAAATAGGTCTACTAAACGATACCTGATGATATAAATTATAATAATCAGACAAAATATCGCCGGAGTACGAACTGAGCACCCTTATCCTAACAAAAATATGAATTCTTACCTCAATCTTTTACGTAACTCCTCAGTAACAGTTAAAACTTCACGTGCCTCGACAGATGTAGTTATAGTTTTTGGACAATTTGCCAATGAGCCATAGGAATATTCTAAAATTCTGGCACACAGACCGGCTAAATAAATATGCTGCCCATCCAGAGCTGTAAAAGATAAATAAAAACAATTTACTTAATAATTAAATCCAATATCAATAAAAAAAATTGCTGGTCTGAGTAAAATGATAACATAATCAAAAAAATTTAAAGTACAATTTACAATATGCAAAAATCTATTATCTTGCAAACAATTTAGAATATTCACGATCCATTATCATTTTTATCCCCTTACCTTGATAAAAATAGAAATCCTTATCCCCCGATCCACTTTCTCCAATCCTGGTTCCGTCCAAAACTTCAATTCCACTCGCAACATCCTCTCCCACACAATCAACACCTTGCTCGATTTGATCGAGTATAGAATTTTGAATTTCATCCAAATTATCAGCACCAAAAACATTTTCCAAATGTTTTACCTCTCCAGCCTCTTCCCCAGTTACATTTTCATTTAATGAAAGCTGTTCAGGAGCATCTTTTGTCAATTTTTGTTCATCTAATGAGAGTTGTTTGAAACTATTGGCTGTCAAATTTTGTTCATCAGCAGCTTGAGTTTTAGAATCGTCCAAGGAATATTGTTTGAAGTCATTGGATTTAGTATTGGCTTTTGTAGTGCTGTTTAACTTATCAGCCTGGTATTGGTTAAGGAGATCGATTGCTTGCTGGATGAAACATGCTTCAGGAGTGAATTCCTCTATTTTGTAGGCTCGATTTAGATCTGCCAGATTGACATTGATCATATCCAAAATCTAAAAAGGTGATAACTGAAGTTAATTATAATGAAAAATTATATTATAGAATTAAAATATGTAATTTTTTTACATTTTGTAAGTAAATCCTGCACATTAATTTTGTTCATTAGGGATCGTTCAAGTATTATGTAAGCAGATTTATTACAATTATTTACCCCCCCCCCCTCCCCTTTGTCAGCAAAAGTAAGCAAATTTCTTACCTAAAATCAAAATAAGCAAATAAATAACCCCCCCGCCCCCCTATAGTGCTTACGTAATACTTGAACGGCCCCTTACATAATTTTCATTAAAATGTTATTTTTGAAAATATGTATATACAAAAAACGATGAAAAACGCTAAAAAAAAAAAACGAATTTTTAGTAGCCAGTAACTTGAAAAATATTTTCTTTTTTGAAAAACATTATAAAACATATTTTTCTTAAAATTAGTTCTATTGATATTCGACGTTATTTTGTAGAAATATAATTACATCACTGAGAAGGAGTGTAATTTCCTCAGGGGATGGCGCTGAAACACAAATTGCTTTCAGGGTAATATGAACCTAATTTCAAAATTTCATGCAAATCGGAGCACAGTAAAACAAATTCAAACCCAAAACGCTTAATTTAGAAGAGTATAGGTAAATTTACCTGTTGCAAGTTAGCTTGTAACAACTTGCAATATTTAGAAGCAATCGGTCCATCACTGATGTTGGGTAGAACCAAATTATTTTGCATAGCAGAATCAACAGGCCAAGCTTGGTTACAAGTTCTCGGTCTCCTCATCAGTTGCAATGTTATAGTGCTGTTTAAACCAAATGTTGCAATCGGGGCCCAGCACACACTAAGAGAATAATAAATTATTTCATGATCTACAATTTTCATTTATAATATTATAATAATTTATAATTATATTATAATTTCATTTATAATATTATTTTTGTATTACTGTTATTATTTTAACTTTATTTCGTTTTATATTCAATTTATTGTAGTTTTTGTATCTTTTCTTTTTGGTACCTATCAATTTTGTAAATAAGACAGGTTAAATTGAATTGGTTGAATAGGTTAATTGGTAAACAATAGAAAGGGGTGTCAGGTAAATTGGTAAACAGGTAAATTGGTTGACAGATAAAATGGTGTATTGATAAACAGGTTGATAGTTAAACTGGTAGACAAGTAAATTGAGAGACAGGTGAATTGGTGAACAAGTAAATTGGTGAAAAGGTGAATTGGGTAGACAGGTAAATTGTTGGACAGCTGGTACTCAGTCAAAGTCTTGATTAACAAAAATAAATTATAACAAAAAAAGATCTACAATTTCATTATTAATTTTCATTCAATTATTTTACCTTTTCAAATCTTTAAGATGAATGGCTTCATAGCAAATGGGGCACTTCCTCCATGGCTTATCGGACAAAGCCAAATAATGAAGAATGCAAGGGTAGCAATAAATATGACCGCAACGCGTAATCCTTCCTGCCAATGGCTCTTCCAAACAAATGGGACAGTGCGGTGGATCTTCAGATTTAGTTATCTGTAAAAGATAAGTATATAATCATGAAACTGGTAAAGACATAAACTAGCCCTTCAAGAAAAAAATGGAAGTATGTCTGTGTAATTGTTATGCATTTATAAACCGTATGTCTGAAAATTCGCCGTAAAAATTTGGGAAATTGTTAGGTAAATCCCTAGACAGGTTTTTGGATATTTTGATTGAAGCCAAGTGGTAGTAGTTGCCCCAAAGGCTTTTTTATTTTTTCGATAAATATTTATTTTTTATTTTCTTATAATGCCCTTATGTAAAAACAAATAACCCTAACTTATCAACCTCCTACTACATTTTTTTATTTATTTCTACACTAGCAGATTGGTAGACAGGTAAACTGGCTGACAGGTAAACAGATAAATAGTTAAACAGGCAGATAGATACATTTATAGACAGATGAAGAGGTACACATGTAAATTGGTAGATAGGTGAACTGGTGGTCAGGTAGGTTGGAGGATATGCAAAATGTTAGGCAGGACAACTGGTAGATAGACAAATATGTGGACAGATGAACAGGTTGACAAGTTAATTAGTAGACATGTAGAACGAGAGTAAAAAGGTTAATTGCAAAAACACATAGAACGAGATGAACAGGTAAATTGTTGGACAGCTGAATTGGTAGGCTGATAAAAAGGTTGCAGTTAAACTGGTGGACAGTTAAACAGCTAAATAGATAGATAGATACATAGACCGATAAACGGGTAGACAGGGTAAATTGGTAGATAAGTAAACCAGTAGTCAGGTGATTGGAGGATTTATAAAATGGTAAGTAGGACAACTGGTAGATAGACAAATAACGAGACAGATAAACAGGTTGACAGCTAAATTAGTAAACAGGTTAATTGGTAGACACAGAACAGGTAAATTGTTGGACGCTAAATTGGTAGGTTGATGAACAAGTTGAAAGGTAAATTGGTGACAGATAAACAAGTAGACAGGTAAATTGGTAGATAGTTATAATACTGGTCAGGTGAATTAGAGGATTTATAAAATGGCAGACAGGACAACTGGTAAATAGACAAATAACAAGACGGATAAACAGGTTGACATGTAAATTGGTAAACATGTGAAAAGGTAAATTGGTAGGCCGATGAAATGGTAGATTGATAAACACGTTGATAGGTAAATTAATAGGCAAATTGTTAAACAGGTAAATTGTTGAACAGGTTAATTGGTAGACATATAGAATGGGATGACAGGTAAATTGATTGACAGGTAAAATAGTGTATTGATAAACAGGTTGATAGTTAAATTGGTAGACATGTAAATTGATAGACAGATGAATTGGTAGATAGGTATATTGGTAAACGGGTAAATTGTTGGTATTCAGGTAAATTGGAAGATATGTCAAATAGTAGACAGGACAACTGGTAGGTAAACAAATAACAATGAAGATAAGCAAGTTTACAGGTAAATTTGTAGACATGTGAAACGAATTGAAAGGTAAATTGGTAGACTGATGAAATGGTAGATTGATAGGTAAATTGGTAGACAAGTTTTTAAACAGGTAAATTGTTGATCTATATTGTTGAGGTTAGTTGGTAGACATATATAATGGGATGACAGGTAAATTGATAAACAAGTAAATTAGTAAACAGGTAAAATGATGTATTGATAAACAGATTAGGCAGATAGTTAAATTGGTAAAGAGGTAAATTAGTGAACGGGTAAATTTTTAGACAGCTGGTAGTCAGGTGAATTGGAAGATATGTAAAATGGTAGACAGGACAACTGGTAGAAACACAAATAACAAGAGAGATAACAGGTTGACAGGTGAATTGGTAGACATGTGAAACAGATTGACTTGTAAATTGGGTGACACGTAAATTGCTAGACCGATGAAATGGTAGATTGATGAACACATTGATAGATAAATTGGTAGACAAATTGTTAAACAGGTAAACTATTGAACAGGTTAATTGGTTGACGAAAAAATGGTGTATTGATAAACAGGTTGATAAGTAAATTGGTAGACAGGTAAATTGGTAAATGAGTAAATTGTTGGACAGCTGGTAGTCAGACAAATTGGAAGATATGTAAAATGCTAGACAGGACAACTGGTAGAAATCCAAATAACAAGACAGATAAACAGATAAACAAGTTGACAGGTGATTTGGTAGACATGTCAAATGAATTGACATGATAATAGGTAGGCCGGTAAAATGGTAGATTGAAAAACAAGTTGACAGGTAAATTGGTAGACAAATTTTTAACAGGTAAATTGGTAGACAAATTGTTAAACAGGCAAATAGTTGAACAAATAGTAGACATATAGAACGTAAATTGTTGGGGATGACAGGTAAATTGGTGTATTGATAAAGAGGTTGATAGGTAAATTGGTAAACGGGTCAATTGTTGGACAGCCTGTAGTCAGGTAGATTGTAAAATATGTAAAATGGTAGACAAAACAACTGGCAGATAAGCAAATAGATAGATTGACAGGTGAATTTGTAGACATGTCAAATAGATTGACATGTAAATTGGGTGACAGGTAAATTGGTTGGCCCGTAAAATGGTAGATTGAAAAACAAATTGACAGGAAAATTGCTAGACAAATTGTTGAACAGGTAAATTGGTGGATAGCTAAATTGGTAGACTGATAAACAGATTGACACAAATACTGGTGAACAAGTAAATTGGTAGACAAGTGCATTTATGGACAGGTAAATTGATGGACAGGTAAATTGATAGATAGGTAAATTAATGGACAGGTAAATTGATGAACTCGAAAATTGGTGGATAGGTAACTTGACGAACTGGTAAATTGGTTGACTGACAAACAGGTTGAGAGGTAAACTGGTAGACAAGTACAGAGGAAAACAGATAGTGATCTATGCAGGTAGACTAGAAAACAAAGAAACTGGTAGACTAAATGTAACAATTTGTTAAACTTTGTAATGTAAACTAAAACACCGGAAAGCATAAACGGGTACTTACTATTTGTTCAATATAATCCCATTCAACCAACGCATCAGGATTTTTCAAACAAATTGAATAATCTTCACCTTCTCGCACAATGAACTGGCAACTAGAAATAATAAAAGCAATATTTAAAACTAAAGATTAATCTTTAAATGTTAGTATTAATAATAATATAATATGATTTCCATTACACTTACTTAGCTTGTAAATAATGCTCCTTATTATACTTAGGATAATTAATTTTTCCTTTTTTGTACTGCCGTCCATAATTCGTAGGACCTCCAACAGATCGGGGAGTATAGTGAAAGTTTAAAAGATGATTCAAACTTTGCTTTTTGTTGCCAAATTTCATTACCGAACCTGGTTCGAGTTGTTCAAACTCTAGCCTGAGAAACAAACACATAAATGATTGATAAAATATAAATGATTATAATAGAAAATGGATTTAAAAGGAGTGTTTTTTTACCTGGTTTCCGCCTTTCCACCCATCTGACTACCACCGCGGGGCCTTGGACGTTTGTCAAATCCAACATACTTATTTCTTTGAGGAGGGGGCTTAGGGTTATTTGGGATATTGTTGTTTCGTAAACCTTTTGTCCAAGGTTTACTGTTGGGAACATCTGAAAAATAAATACTGAACTTTATTTACATACAAAAAAAAAAGGTCTTTGAAACACTAATGATTATTTTTATGGAATAATGCAATATCATGGTCCTTGTTCCTTAAATAATTTCCTTTGTAGAAATTATCTACCATTGTTGATTGCCATATATACTAAATTCTATAAATGGGGTACAAATATGCCTTTTGAAGATGGGGTTTAATATTATTAATCTGGACTTTTAACATCCCTTGGGTAGGTGTTAGAGATCGCAAATATATTTAAAATAATGTTTTTTTTATATATGTTTACGTTTCAACCCCTTCTGAACATTTTGGCATGCCTCATAAAAAATGGATCCCAAACACCGAGCGGCGGTAGCAATCTGAAATCCACATAAATTCCACATGCATGTCACATCGCTGAAGGCAAGCTTGTGGATTTCAGGTTGCTACCGCCGCTCAAATCACAGGGTGTTTACTGGTACGTTGTATGTGTGTAGTACGTGTTTTGTATGGATACAATTTTTCGTCTACGATTTTAAAAGCAGGGATCAACCAAATTGAATGAATTGTATTGACAAAAACAATTCAATTCCTGTTGATGAGAATACATGCTGAGTTTTTACTGACGTGTTAGTTTTTGGACAAGGCAAGTCCTACCGTTTGACAAAAAGAGCAAATAATGATAATTAAGTTTTTGTGATATCGGAGCTAATTTTGTTTACATTTCTTTGAGTTTTGTGCCAAAATTTATATTGTCCACCAATGCCATTCACCACTAGTTACATTTTATTTTTACCACTAGGTAAAACCACGAGACTAGGAACTTATCCCTAGTTGATGTAATTTTATAGCTTGAAGTTTTTATAGAAGTACATGTTGAATCTTCAGGCTAAACCCAGCTGATAATAATAGCTTCGCATCTATTACAAGAGCATCTAGATATTGCTACAAAATGGCTTTCTTTATGAAGAATTATGACTCCAAATTGAATTGGAAGGTTCAAATTAACAAGAAAAAACAGCAGATTGATGAACTATTTAAAAAAAACATTGCTGGTTGCTAAACAAACGATCCGAACTGTCGACAAACAACGAACTAATTATTTACAAATGTATTTTCAAACCAGTGTGGTCCTATGGGATTCAACTATGGGGCACCGCCAAAAAAAGCAATAGACAGATCATTCAGCGAGTGCAGAACAAAATCATAAGGCAGGCACTGAACGCACCCAGGTCATAGACCTTATACTATTTCTTGGCACAGTGCCTTAAGGCCAATTGCTGGAACTTCCCGTACCGTAACGAAATTTTCGAGGAATACTGAATGATTTCAAATAGATTATTATTAATATTGTAACATTGTCTAATATTTATAAGAATTATATAAACTGAATTGCAAAGTTGAAATTATTTGTTCAAAGCATATTAGAACTTTAGTCAGAATTAAAAATGAAATCTGAATTATTTTCGATATACAAAAAATTTTTTTTTGAAAAAAAAATTGAAAAAAAAAATTGAAACAAATTTTTTTTTCCAAAATCAATTATTTTGTTAAGACAAACAAAGTTTTTTGAATCATTTAAATCGGACGCTTAGTTCTCTCAAAAACTGCCATTTTTTGCACATTTATGACTGGGCCTGGCTTTATATAAACACTTATCCCAATCATTACTAATTGAATGTTTTTTAGAACATTCAAATCGGATGCTCCGTTCTCTCAAAAACTCGATATCTCTTTTCGGCACTCTTTGCACTTTATCTCCGTAACTGCTGACCCTGCCTTTGCCAAAAACTAATCAGCACATCTCCCTGTCAATAGGAATCGAATGTTTTTTGAACCATTCAAATCGAAAACGTAGACAAAAAGGGTATGGGCGTGTTTCCATACAGAATTGGCCCCACCCTGGTATTTAAATAATTTTGATGCCATTTTATAGGTATTTTCGAGAAAATCCGATATACGAAATTTCAAATCCGTAGCTCATCATTTGGCCAAGATATCATTGAAAATGTGTGAAAGTGGCCCCTTTTTTCAAAGTCGTTTTTTGTCGCAACGGTGAAAGATATCAAAAAACAAATAACGGGATTATATTTATATCGATGTCTACTATATTTTTAATAACAAATATTGTTTAGTAATTATTTTTTAGTGCAGGAAAAAGTGAAAATAATTTTTTGTTTTAAATTTTCAGGTAGTGCGGTTGTTTGGACTAATTTTTAATTAGCATCATTAGAACGGCTATTCAATTTTCTTTTAGTGTGCAAAATTATGTTTTATTTCATGTGGTAGAACACATTCAAAATTAGAAAAAACCTGAGCAAGTACACGCTCGCGCTCATATAGCACCCGCGTAAGTCGTCTCTCATTCGCAACGACTAGCAACAGCATTGCTCGCCGCGCGTCTTGATAAATTAAAACATTTTTAATAAAACACAATATATATACATTTATATTTTGAATAATTATATATTTATATGTATATGTATAATAACTTTATTTTTATATAATTAAATATATATTATTTATATATTGCACAAGTATATTATATGATTTAATCATCATTAATAATTTATCAATTAATTATTACTTATTAATTAATTATTAATTATTATTTATTGATATTAATTATTAATACCACTAAATAAATAAAAAATAGATTAATAAAAAATATACATAATAATAGTATATCGGTATATGATTACTATTCATGCTACAGCGCAATGTATACAAATGCAAGTAGACTAAGTTAGTCATAAATATATTAAATAATATCTTGAAGTTTTTTTTTAAATTAAATAATATATAAGAATATATTGAATAGAATATCTCAATCTATAAATACTCATAATAATTATTGAACTACTGCACTATTGTGTATCATCTTTAATTAAAATATTTGAAATTTCGCGGCATTATAATTATATATTGCATTGTGGTGATAACTAAATTATATAAAATTGAATTGACACTAAAATACAAGAAAAGTGCAAAATCAACTGGTACAAAGGTGTAGAGCACACAAAAATTAAAAAGAGCATTATTTATTTAATAATTATCAAAAATTTCGTGATTAGTTAAATTCCAAAATTATATTAGTTTTATGCTGTCTGTATTTTGTTATCTTATGTGTGGTTTTTGCGGGCAAAATTTCAAATATTTTAATTAAGGATGATACACAATAGTGCAGTAGTTCAATAATTATTATGAGTCTTTATAGATTGAGATATTCTATTCAATATATTCTTATATATTATCTAATTTTAAAAAAAACTTCAAGATATTATTTAATATATTTATGACTTACTTAGTCTACTTGCATTTGTATACATTGCGCTGTAGCATGAATAGTAATCATATACCGATATACTATTATTATGTATATTTTTTATTAATCTATTTTTTATTTATTTAGTGGTATTAATAATTAATATCAATAAATAATAATTAATAATTAATTAATCAGTAATAATTAATTGATAAATTATTAATGATGATTAAATCATATAATATACTTGTGCAATATATAAATAATATATATTTAATTATATAAAAATAAAGTTATTATTATACATATACATATAAATATATAATTATTCAAAATATAAATGTATATATATTGTGTTTTATTAAAAATGTTTTAATTTATCAAGACGCG
The DNA here is from genome assembly GCF_003426905.1 of Ctenocephalides felis. Classification (NCBI taxonomy): domain Eukaryota; kingdom Metazoa; phylum Arthropoda; class Insecta; order Siphonaptera; family Pulicidae; genus Ctenocephalides; species Ctenocephalides felis. The sequence goes on from NW_020536999.1 coordinate 85,428,230, forward strand.
CGGCGAGCAATGCTGTTGCTAGTCGTTGCGAATGAGAGACGACTTACGCGGGTGCTATATGAGCGCGAGCGTGTACTTGCTCAGGTTTTTTCTAATTTTGAATGTGTTCTACCACATGAAATAAAACATAATTTTGCACACTAAAAGAAAATTGAATAGCCGTTCTAATGATGCTAATTAAAAATTAGTCCAAACAACCGCACTACCTGAAAATTCAAAACGAAAAATTATTTTCACTTTTTCCTGCACTAAAAAATAATTACTAAACAATATTTGTTATTAAAAATATAGTAGACATCGATATGAATATAATCCCGTTACTTGTTTTTTGATATCCTTCACCGTTGCGACAAAAAACGACTTTGAAAAAAGGGGCCACTTTCACACATTTTCAATGATATCTCGGCCAAATGATGAGCTACGGATTTGAAATTTGGTATATCGGATTTTCTCAAAAATACCTATAAAATGGCATCAAAATTATTTAAATACCAGGGTGGGGCCAATTCTGTATGGAAACACGCCCATACCCTTTGTATCCATACATACATATACACACACACATCAATTTTTTCTGAGGTATGCCAAAATGTTCAGAAACCTTCAAACCGTCGAGAAATTTTCAATTTCGATTTTTGGACGATTACAATAACTTACCCTAAGAAAAGTTAATAAAAAAAAAAAAAAAAATCCAGCTGATGTGAATTTATAACTAAAATATATTAATTACTTCCTGAAGGCTAAAGCACACGAGGCTTGTTTTGTTGTTTTTGCTGTTAAGGGTGGCAAATGCAAGCTATCTGGCCATGCAGCAAGCTGGATTTGCAAGATGGAACGTGTGCCATTTTTGTAGATGGATTCGTCCGCCTGAACCAATCGGAAAGTAGTATTTTATCACATGGTTTATCACGTGATTTTGACGGCATGCCCCCATAGCTATGACAGCATGAAGAGTGTTTATTTTATGTTTTCGTGCGTTAGTGTTCAGATCAATTCACAGAAAATGGAGTTTAGAACAGAAAAGTGGAGCAAAGACCAGATTAAAGCATTGATAGAAGCTTTTAAGGAGGAGGAAATCCGAAGAGAAGCCTTGGAAAGAGTACTTGTAAAAGTCTGCAAGTTCAGGGAAAGCTGCACACCAGTGGGCCAACATATAGTACCATCGATAGATATGGAGACAATTGAACCGAAAAGAAGAAAGAAGGATAGAGAGACAACTATGGATACTGAAACAGTTTTTCAAGCCTTCGAAAAACTGTTGGATGCACTAAAAGTTCGTCTATCTAAAGAACCTATCAAGCAGTATTGTTATATAATACCAAAGCATTTAGACCAATTATTGAGATCTTACGAAAACTCAGAGTTGCAGCAAAGAACTTTATTGAAAATAGAGCAATTGATAGTGGATGGAAGGATACAAGATATCCGAAATCAAAATCAGACAAATAAATGATAATTTTTAAACATTAAGTTTTTTTTAAATTTAGTTAGAGCATTTTATTTTCAGCATTCATTTTATTATAATATTTATAAATGCCCTTTTTACAATTGCTGTATGTTGTTATGAAACAGTTCGTCTTATTCAGTGATTTAGTTAGTTTGATTTACAAATTACTTCATAACATTACAATTAATTTTAAGATAATAATATAGAAGCATTAAATGAATAAAAGCTTTTTTTAATTTAGTTAGAGCATTTTATTTTCAGCATTCATCGTTATTACGTTAATTACATTTACGAATTTGGTATTGATCAAAGGGACATTTTGTCAAATAACATTTTCCCAGTAATAATTTCCCAGAATTTATCGACGAATAGATAGTAATATATGAAGGTCCGGGGTTAAAAAGGTCCACCACCGATGTGTCAAAAATCAGTAAAGTTAAGCATTGTTTAACAATATTTGAAAGTAGAGGAAAAAAGATGTATAACCAACTACACCTGGATTTGAAAACGGTAATCTTTGAAATGGGGGAGATAAACGGTAATCTTTGAAAATCCATAATAAAAGTATTTTCTTCCGTTGGTAGTTTTTTAGCTTTAGTTAAAAATGTAATTATTTTGTAAAATACCTTTAAAACTATAATAAGGCTTTAAACCTTTTAGCCACCTGCCCGTTTCAAGTAACCCCGCCTATAGGGTAAAAAGGTCTAGATAACAAATTTTTGAAAGACATCAAAAAAGTACATTTCTACAACGATGAAGTAGAAGGCAGTTTACTGAACGTAGTCAGATAATTGTTCGTTTGATATGTGTTATTTGTTGTGATAAAATTGTTATGGTTTTCACAATATAGTTTATATTTGCTCAAAGTCAAATTGGACCTTTGCGCCTCGCCCTGCTCTACATATAATTTTTTTATTAAATTTACTTTTACATTCATATTTTAATTTTATTTACTTTTTTATTAAATTCATCGAATGTTACTTGAATCTTTTCAAAAAGCAGGTCAAAAAAGTAAGACTTAATTTATTTTCTATCTCTCCTCGCAAAAATTTGAAAATTTTGTATAAGCTCAGTTGTATTATTTACAATTATACACAAAATCCAGAATCCAAAAAGAATGTGAAAAACTTGAAACGTAACCAATAAGTCGAAAGACCAAAAAAGACTTGGATTGGATTATATGTTTTCTATAGAAAGTGTATAAAACTTCCAGTTTGATAGTGTTCACAAAATATAGACAAACTAATGGGGTTTATTGTTTTTATAATACCTCATTGTATATTGCATTCAAACAGCACATCCTTATACACTTAAAGTATTAATATTTTTGATTCTCTAGAAATTGTTTAGAATATAGCGTACTTAGCAAAACAACGTTTGCCGGGTCAGCTAGTATAATAATAATATTATGAGATGTCTGTGATCCTTGCAGAAGATTTTGATGTGAATTTATTCCTAACTAAAATTCAAACATTATTAATCATCCTTGAAGGCAATTTTGGATTAAATATGATAAATAGTAAAAAGAATCCACTAGGGAGCTGCCATTAATGTAGTTTTTGCAAGAATATCTGTGTCCTTCAGCAAAAGATTTAATTATAAATTTCTTGTAACTGAAGCTGATACATTATTAACCTTCCTTAAACTCAAATTGAATCAACTTTCATAAATTTAGATTGAAAATGATTGAATTGTAAAAATAATGCAACAACCAAAGGTGAAGCTACCATCAACGCAGTTTTGTGAGAATGTCTGTGATCCTCAACTTTATTCCTTTCTTGAATGGAAATTGAATAAACTTCCATAAATTTGAATTGAAAATGATGAATAATACAAAAAATGCAGCAGCCGAAGGTGGAGCTACCACTAGTGCAGTTCTGTGAGAATGTCTGTGATCCTCGACAGAAGATTTCAATGTGAATTTGTCACTAACTAAAGTTCAAACATTATTAACCATCCTTAAAGACAAAGTTGGATTGAAAATAATAAATAGTAAAAATAATGCAACAGCCAAAGGTGCAGTACCAACAATGCAGTTTCGTGAGAATGTCAGTGATCCTGGACAAAAGATTTTAATGTCAATTCATCATTAACTGAAGCTGAAACATAATTAACCTTCCATAAATATAAATTTGGATTAAAATGACGAATAATTAAAATAATGCAATAACCAAAAGTGCATCTACCAAGTGCAGATGCAGTTTTTGTGAGAATGCCTGTAATCCTCAACAGAAGATTTTGATGTGAATTTCTAGTTAACTGAAGCAGACTTCATTGAACTTCTTAAAAAAACAAATTTGTACTGGAAACAATAAATGATAAGAACAATCCAATAATGAAAAGGAAAGCTGTCAATAATGCAGTTTGTGTGAAAAATGAATATTGACTAAAATTAAACAAATGTTTCATATCTCGCTTAGTTACCTTTGCAAAAGTCTGCTGGATTTCTCCTCTCCGAAATGATAATTAAAGATGCAATTGTGATGTGAAAATAAAAATAAAAGTAATGAAAATAAAACTTGTCTTGAAGGAAATTCACAGGTACCCTTGTATAACAAGGTAGTTACGATTCAAAACACTAGAATGTTATAGACAAGTTTGTCTCTAATCCGCGTTATATGGGACAAAGAACCAGTTAGAAAAAAGTAGTTACTCTCCAAAAATTCAAAAAAACATGCTGCATACCATGATTTTATAATAAATATTGTTATAGTTATAAATTTTTATAAGAAGTAATATACATTACATAAATTATATTTTTTTTTCTCATTTTTGCAAGATATCCTCATCCCCCGAGAAGATTCCAGTGCTACCTCCAAATCCATGCATTATTTTTTGCCAACAAATTTATATTTGCGATTTTTTGCTTTTAGCAAAATGATATTTATATATTTAACACATGCAAAGCTATCCTTATTAAACTTTTATGCTCATTGTCTTTAAAGAATCCATGTTTAAAAAATATGAAATATATTGTTCGGCTAATCCACTAGTTTAATCAGATTTATTGGCAATTTTACTAATTTTAGATTAGATAAAGTTTGAGTTTCATAGGTTTTACTATATTTCTTATTTTATCCAGGTTTTGCTCAATTCTCAAACCGTGTTATAGCAAACCCGTGCTTTTATAGCACCATGTTATGAGATTTATGGTCTCAATTCTTTAACCGTGTTATTCGGCGACAACCTGTAAGTTCAACTGTACAACAATTGAGCAACTATCCAATCAAGCAATTAAAGACCAAAGCAGATTCACAATTGGCTTACCAGGAAGCTGCTTAATAGACTTTTTAGCCACAGGCTTGCCTGGTATAAACACAGATTGGACAAAATGGCTGTGTATATTATGTGATCCAAACTCTTTATTCCACTCATCATAGTAGGTTCACCTCGGAATTCGAGATACCCAGCTTTAAGTATGTAAATACTTGTATATTGACACCCTAAAGTTGTCTCAAAACCTTCATATAGTATTGACACCCTACCGTATGTAGGTTTTGAGACAACTTTAGGGTGTCGATATACAAGTATTCACAGACTTACAGCTGGACATCTCAAATTCCGAGGTGAACTTACTTGATGAATGACTGGACTATTAATTATTACCCTATGGTATTGACACCCTACCGTATGTAGGGTTTGAGACAACTTTAGAATGTCAATATACAAGTATTTACAGACTTACAACTGGGTATTTCAAATTCTGACATTCTTACCTAATTTAAGCTTAAATGACTGAACTACTTCACCAAAATACAAATCACATTCTTACAATTCCTCAGAATCGACTCAAACTTGTCACCATCATCATGTGCAAAGGAAACACCGAGATGGTTAAAAAGATTGTTAAAGATAGTGAAGATTTTCCAGCAAGATTGGTTAAAGATTGTTAGATGAGGAAGCTGGAATTTTATTGAAACAGGTAATGTAGTTTAGTAAGAATCAATTTCTATTAATAAATTTCATTACATCCAGTAAGGGAAACTCTAAACACTATTTTCATCCTCTTGTTTTTTTATAGTAAGGACAAATCATAACAATATGTGTGTGATTATAAATATAACCTAGCAAATTAAAAATTCACCTGTTCTCTTGTCACATTCCTACAACAGATAACATCCTAAAATAAAAGTCCCACCTGGAAGGTAGAGCATTTTTCGTTAGTGTAAGAAGTGAAAAATTCACATCACATCCAGTCAAATCGGTAGTGCCTCAAAGTAGTGTCATTGGGCCACTATTATATCTCATATACATTGCAGACCTACCACAGAAAGATGACATTTTGACAGCAACATATGCAGACGACACAGGCATTCTGGCAACACATGAAGACCCCATAATTACATAAAATCATCTCGACGTGATACAAAAATGGTTAAGCTTGTGTAGAATAGAAGTCAACAGTAGCACGTCAAAATATATCACTTTCACTCTTTGCAAATGGACTTGTCATGCAGTAAGACTTAATGAAAAAATTATAGATCAAACAGTCAAATATCTAGGTTTATACCTCGATAAAAGACTAACCTGGAAAGAACACATTGAGGAAAAGAGGAGGCTGCTTAAAGAGGCCAGATGAAGATATAATTGGCTCCTCGAACAAAAATCAAAACTTGATACATAATAAAATTTACCTCTAAAAAGTCATCATTAAACCTATTCAGACATACGAGATACTGCTATGGGAATCAACTTCCAACTCAAATGCTTTGATAATTCAAAGATTTCAAAACGAAATTTTGATAGCACCAAAGTATGTTCCAAATTGGTTAATACATGAAGACACAGGCACTAGCACAGTTAAGGATGAAACGCTTTCTCACAAAAATATAGAAATCGTGTAGCTGATCACCCAAACTTGCTCACCAGAAAACTTCAAACAATTCTACCAGGGCCAGGTTAAAAAGAAAATTTCTTCTGCATTAATCAACAATAGATAAGACCTTCGACAAATCACTGGCAATGGTCAGATGATTTGTATTTTGCCAACAATGTCAGTTTTATGTCAAATATTCTAATTCTATCTGTTTCAGGGCAGTTGTAAGAATTATTATAATAATAAAAAAAAATGTGTATGATTATAAATATAACCTAGTAAATTACAAAATCACCTGTTCTCTTATCAGATTCCTACAACAGATAACATCAAAATGATACGCAATTGTAATCTCCCTCCACAATTTATAATCTAAACAATTCCCTCGACCTTGAACCTTCTTTTGACAATTGCATTTACCTTGATTCTTCTTACTTTCAGCACCCTGTCCCTTCCCAGGGGGCTGATTGGGTCTCAAAAGCGTCTTTTTTTCCATCTCTTGTTGCATCAACAACCGAATTCTTGGAGTGATCTCCACACGGAGAAATCTTGAGCACTTTCAAAGGAGACATTTTAGTATGCCATGTTTACAACTTCGGAAATAAATAATTAGAACAATGACTGTTGTAATTATTAGCAATTCGCGATTAAAGATGTCGAAATAAAGGATTTAATTATTAAGGGAGAGCCTCCCTATCTCCGCGGAGACGATGTTAGAATTTTTTTGAAACAAATGAGCCCGTCGGTGAAATGGCGACGAGTAAAATAAAAGTGTTGCCAGGGAGGGTGAAGTTAGATGCGAACGGGCATAAAAGGGATATTTGGAATCGGGTAATACCAATGGCAGCGCGATTTTTGAATAGAGAAAATTCAAAAATTGTGAGGTATTTTTATTAAATAATTAATGGCTCAATTTAATTGCAATTTGTTACTCGATTGTTTTTATATATTTGACAAATCAATTAACTTTATTACTTGATATACATAAATCATGTTATGTAAGATTTTTGGATAGTTATTATTAACCCTTTCCACTCGGATTCCGCCGCTCCGGCAGCAAAATACAAACTAGTGGGGTGTATGAAGTGGGATTGTTGGATCTTCTCGTACCGTAACGAAATGTTCGAAGAATATTAAATATTTTCAAATAGATTATTATAAATACTTTAACTGTAATAATGATGAGAATTATATAAATTGTATTACAAAGTTAAAATTATTTATTTAAAGTATATAAGTGAGCTTTAGAATTTTAGCCAGAATTAAAATTAAAATCTCAATTATTTTCGATATAAAAAAAAAAAAAATTGATACATTTTGTATGTTAAAACAAGCAAAAAGTTCTTTAAATCATTCAAATCGGACGCTTAGTTCTCTTAAAAACTGCCATTTTTTGCATATTTAGCTCTGTATCTTCGAAATGACTGGACTTGCCTTTGCCAAAAACTACCAACCTCTTCTCCCAATCATTACCAATTGAATGTTTTTTAGATCATTCAAATCTGATACTCCGTTCTCCCAAAAGCTCGATTTGTATTTTCTGCACTTTTTGCTCCGTGTTTCCGCAAAGGCTGGACCTGCCTTTGCCAAAAACTAATCAGCACATCTCTCTATCGATAAGAATCGAATGTTTTTTGAACTGGCTAAAAAATTGTATCCATACATATATACATACACACACACATTCATTTTTTTTTCCAAACTTTAAAAAAATCGATTTTTACCAAAAAAAATTACTTGAAAAATTTGGATTTTTTTATATTCTGAATTTTTTTCTAGGCTTTTTTTAACTGAAAGAAATGTCGAAGCGCGAAGGCGCCGGATCGCTGTCTAACGGATAGATATTGATACGGAACTCATAGAAATATATACTCATTATTAAAACCTCTATGAAATATCTGATAATCTGATGTGCATATGTCTAATAATCATTTTTGTCCGCCAACTGGAATTTATTTTTAGTTTTTTAATTGGATTTCCAAAACTGCTAGACCTGTCTTTCCAAAAATACAATCAGTTCTTCATTTGGTCAAATGTTTTTTGAATTAATCAAATCAGACGCTCCGCTCTCTCAAAAACTGATTTACCACTTTTGGCTCTTTATGCACCGTACCTTTGAAACTGCTGGAACTGTCTTGTCCAAAAACTAATCAGGGAATGGAATGATTTTTAAATTATTCAAATCGATTGATCCGTGTTCCCAAAATCGTTGACAAATATTTGTATCCGCACACACACACACATACACACACATCCATCGATGTTTTCTAAGGTATGCCAAAATGTTCAGAAACCTTTAAACGTAAAGATAAATTTTCATTTGCGATTGCTATATAGCATACCCTACTGGATGTTCATATAGTATGTTAGTGTGTGATGTGAGTCAAAATTTGATCTTCTATCTATATTTTTACAAAATATTATGGTCTAACAAAAAATAGTTTTTTCATAAAAATTCATTAAAGCAGGTGTCTATGCACTTTACAAAGTTATAATTAATTAATTCAATTATAAATATAAGTTTGTTTAAAAGCATCATTTGGAAATCATCTTGATTAGGTTTTAATAAAATCGAAAACCCTGTTTTCGAAATAAACAGTTGAAAATTATATCTAAAGGGCTATATCTCATTTTTTTTTAACTATTAAGGCAATTATTCACACATTCATGCCAAGAGCAAAATGCCATTTGCACCTAGTAATTTGATTTTAATTTTCTTAGCTAAAAAGCCTCATTCAAAAAATATTTTTTTTTTTTATAAATATCATTCAAAATTTCAAAGATATGAAATATACCTTTGCTGCTTTTTTTGTCTAAATTAAACACTTAAAAATAAATAATTAAAAAATACTTAAAAAAGTGTATAGATATATGTAAGAAAATGGAATCGAGAATGAAATAAGTAACAAATAAAAAATATTTCCTTTTTTAAGGCTTTTGGTTTCAAAACTCAAAATCATAAATTAAATAATATATTAATGGTTATTTCTTACCGACTTTTCAAAAAACAAGTATGACCTATCAATTTATTTTGCACGTTTAACTCATACATATTTGTTAAGTATTTAAAAATCAGGATCTGCACCATTGCAGTGAATGTTTAAAAAAAGTGAATACCAATCATTAACATACAAAAATGATTGAAATAGAAAAATTAAATCAACTTGACTTATTTATAAAATAAACTAATACAAATTTATAACATATAATCTAATTCATATCTTGCATATTGATTTTTGGGATCGTTTTGTATCCTAGGATAACCTGCCACGAGTGCATCTTGACCTCCTATGTATAAAGAATTATATATTTTCCAGTAGACGTCTCGTACTTTCCTTGCTGGATGGAAAAGACCCTGAAAATGGTAATAGATTGATATTAGTAATACAACACAAATTTTTAGCTAAAAAACTTAGATTAATTTATCTTTTCCATACCTGTAAAGTGTACTGTAATATTTTAATTGGTCCTAAAGCTACTCGTAATCCTTCAATGGCGTCCATAAATGCCTGCACTAAATGAGGTGATGATTCAAAGATATTAGGCCAGACGTGATTTAATAAGTGAATTAAAGCGTCTTCACATCCAAAACCAAAGACTCCCAAAGCCATATGCTTGATTGCTGCACATGCCGTCTGTCTGTGCACCAAATCCCTAAATAAAAAATATAATTAGTACTAGAAATTTTATAAGAATATACAGGGTGTCCCTGAACTCAACATCAAGCCAAAACGAGATGACAGTATTAAGATTAAGATTCATTCATATTTAATAGTATATCTATACAATCAATAATTTATTAAAGTTTTAATTATTATTGCTATACTGCAATAATATTTTCATTTCAATAATTCATTGCTACTTTTTCATATATAACAAGTCCTCAGTGGTCATGGTCTTTGTGAAAACGTTTACCGCAGTAATTGACAAAAGACTTCGTGGGGAATTAAATGTTAACCACAATAACTGAAAAATGGTTACAGTTTTACCAGAAATCTTGGTTGTGCTTAAAATTTCTAAAATACTTTCTAATTTATTTCATGCTAGTTACTCCATTTAGGCTTGTTAAGTTTTGGGATACCGTGTATAACTAGTTGGTTTGGTATTTAGCCTTGAGGCAAGTTACATGAACTTCCCGATATGTGTAAATAATCGACTTAATCAATAAAAAATAAATTAATTTATGAGTGATTATAAGTATTCCGAGTGAATTTATTACACATCATTACAAACGAACGAACGAACACGTTAACTCGGAGTATTTTCTAAAAGCAAATTTTCAAAAATCAATAATTTTAATTAATCAATAATTATAATTGAACCAGTTTTCGTATGACTTTAATGGTTTACTATGTTCAACACTATCGTTATACCAACTAAATCATCTAATTTTATTTTTAACAAACGTCAAAAAAAACTACTCATTTTCTCAAACTTTGATGAATTTTGAAATTAAACTACTTGTCGTAAGGCCGTAATAATTCAGTAAGTTCTATAAGATCATGATATATATCGCCAAAAATAGTTCCATAAAAATCGGTCTATATTTTTTTTTTCAACAGTTAATTACAAGAAAACGGCTCGGTAGATTTTCACCTAAAACTAATCAGTATCATTCCCAACTAATATCTTTTGAACAGTTTTTGATTTTTTAAAATCGGTTCGGTAGTATGAGCTTAAATGTGGACCAAAGGTTTAACACTTTCTCCCAAATTACAAAGAAACGGCTCGGCCGATCGTCGCACAAAACTGAGAAACGATAATCCTCATCAAGATACATCAAATGCTTTTTAAATACCTGAAATCGGTTCAGGCGTTTTTGAGCAAACGTCGATGAAAGTTCTAATTTTGACAAATGCCAAAAAGACCATACTAATTTTTGCAAACTTTGACGAATTTTAAAGCTAAACCAGTTGTCGTAGGGCCGTAATATTTTAGTATGATCTAGAAGACTATGGTATCTACCGTCAAAAAAATAAACATAAAAATAGTCGAAATTTTTTGTTTAAAAACTTTATTACAAGAAAACGGCCCGGCCGATCTCTACCAAAAACTAATCAGCACGATTTCCAACCAATATCTATCGAACGGTTTTGAATTTTCAAAATCGATTCAGAATTGCGGGCTAAAACGTAGACGAAAAATTTTTCACTTTTCTGCGATTTATAGAGAAACGGCTTGGCCGATCGTTGCACAAAATTGACAAACGATAATCCTCGTCGAGATACATCGAACGGCTTTTAAATTTTTGAAATCGGTCCAGCCGTTTTCGAGAAAACGTCGATTTACGGCAAAAAATCTGTTCACATACACGCACGCACGCACGCACGCACACACACACACACACACACACACACACATACTTTTTCCAAATTTGGTCTCATTCGATTCAGAATGGCTTGAAACGTCGAGAAAACATAAAATTAGCAATTCGGATTTTTTTATGAAAACATAAACTTCTCCTTCGGGAAGTTAAAAATATGCTTACCTGTCCATAAGTGCGTCTTCCAACAACGGGCTGACTGCATAAATATAATCCTTCCCCATCTCACCAATATATTCAAAAAGAAAACTCAACGACTTCAACACACCATTCTGCACATTCAATTCAGGAACCCTATATTCATTCATCAAAGCCGGTAAGACTGTAAACGGAGAACAAGTCTCAGCAACAATAGCAATTGCCACAGTGGTACAGACACGATTCTGTCTTTCCTGCACTTTCAAATTATTCAACAAAGTAGCCAACACATCATGTGGACCGATAGCTTTAGCAATATAGCCAAAAGTGTTCACCGTAGCTCTCCTGATAGCCTTTTTGTGGGCCTTTAACAATTCTAGTAATTCAAAACATTCTCATCCATTCTCTGGCGGAGACGTATTCTGGTCCTCTATCAGCAATTCGGCCGACAAGGTCGATGCAGTTTTCTTGTACTTTTTCGTGACGATTTTTCAAAATTGGTGTCAGTCTTGGAAGTAAATCTTTGATTGGAGGTGTCATTTTGGTCATGCCAATTACATTGACAATGGCTTTTAGGGCTCCAAGGATGGAACCTAGTACTTCAGGGTATTCTTCTCCTAAGTATTCGTAAAGGACGACACCTAAATGGCTCATTAACTTTTCCTAGAAAATAATTAAAACAGTAATTAAAAAATTAATATAATTTTAGTAAGATGATACCAATAATGATTTGAATAATGACAACGTGCTGATTTTTAAATATTTGAAATTAAAAACCACTCTAGTTTGAGTTTTTAAGACAAATTGCTGGAACTGCCCATACAATGCAATTGATAGTTTTTATTTTTTTTTTGAAGATTTTTAGTTTTTAAAAGATTATTTAAATTTTTTAAAAGAATTTGAAATTTTTTTGAAAAAAAAAGACTGAGAAATTTGAGATTATTGATAAGAATTTTTGAAATTTTGAAATTTTTTGAATATTTTGGAGAAATTCATATTTATTTAAAAAAAAGTCGAGGTTTTTGGAATTAAAAAAGAATTTCCCTACGAGATGTTAATAATGAAACTAGGTACAAGTGGCATCTTGTTTTTTGGCAATTTAGATATTTAGATAAAATTTTCAAATTTTTTATTCAATGAAACAAATATAATTTTGATAAGATACCAATAATGATTTGAATAATGACAACATGCTGTTTGTAAATATTTGAAATTAAAAACCACAAGTTTGAGCTTTAAGGCGAATTGCTGGAACTGCCCATACCTTATTTAAAGTTTTTCAACTTTTGAAAATACATTTGATAATTTTAATTTTTTTTTAAAGAGTTTTAATTAAAAAAAATATTTAAAAAGAATTTGAAAATTGGACTACCGAATAATTTTGCATCCGAGTTGAATGAAAACAAAAAACTTTCTGCTTGTTTGTCGAACCGATTGCTTTTAGATTTTTTTTTTTTTAATTCTTTTCCAAAAAATATTTTTTTTTTTACTAAATTTTATTCTTCAAATATATCATTATGGTACGTGAAGTTCCAGCAGTTTGCCTTAAAGCACAAAGCCATACACTACTAGTC
>NW_020536999.1:85442527-85461860 GCF_003426905.1 Ctenocephalides felis
TGGTTAAGGAGATCGATTGCTTGCTGGATGAAACATGCTTCAGGAGTGAATTCCTCTATCTTGTAGACTCGATTTAGATCTGCCAGATTGACATTGATCATATCCAAAATCTAAAAAAGTGATTACTGAAGTTAATTATAATGGAAAATTATATTAAAGAATTAAAATATGTAATTTTTTTACATTTTTTAAGTAAACTGCACATTAATTTTGTTCATTACATAATTTTCATTAAAATGTATATTTTTGAAAATATTTGCAAAAAACAATGAAAAACACCAAAAAGAAACGAATTTTAGTAGCCAGTAACTTGAAAAATATTTGCTTTTTTGAAAAATATTATAAAACACATATTCCTTATTATTAGTTCTATTGATATTGAATGTTGTTTTGTATTAATTTAATCACACCACTGAGAAGGGGTGTCATTCCCTCAGGGGATTGCGCTGAAATCCAAATAGCTTTCAGGGTAATATGAACCTAATTCCAAAATTTCATGCAAATCGGAGAACCGTAACAAAATTCAGGCCCAAACGCTCCATTGACTAGAGTATAGGTAAATTTACCTGTTGCAAGTTAGCTTGTAACAACTTGCAATATTTAGAAGCAATGGGTCCATCACTGATGTTGGGCAAAACCAAATTATTTTGCATAGTAGAATCAACAGGCCAAGCTTGGTTACAATTTCTCGGTCTCCTCATCAGTTGCAATGTTATAGTGCTGTTTAAACCAAATGTTGCAATCGGGGCCCAGCACACACTAAAAGGATAAGAAATATTATTTCATGATCTACAATTTTCATTTATATTATTATTTTTGTATTATTGTCATTATTTTATTTTATTTTAACTTTGTTTCGTTTTATATTCAATTTACTGTATTTTTTGTTTCTTTTCTTTTTGGTACCAATCAATTTTGTAAATAAGACAGGTTAAATTGGTAAACATATAGAACAGGATGTCAAGTAAATTGATAAACAGGTAAATTGGTTGACAGATAAAATGGTGCATTGATAAACAGGTTGATAGTTAAATTGAGAGACAGGTGAATTGGTAAACAAGTAAATTGGTCAACAAGTAAATTGGTCAACAAGTAAATTGGTCAACAAGTAAATTGGTCAACAAAGTAAATTGGTCAACAAAGTAAATTGGTCAACAAAGTAAATTGGTCAACAAGTAAATTGGTCAACAAGTGAATTGGTCAACAAGTGAATTGGTCAACAAGTGAATTGGTCAACAAGTGAATTGGTCAACAAGTGAATTGGTCAACAAGTGAATTGGTCAACAAGTGAATTGGTCAACAAGTGAATTGGTCAACAAGTGAATTGGTCAACAAGTGAATTGGTCAACAATGAATTGGTCAACAAGAGAATTGGTCAACAAGTGAATTGGTCAACAAGTGAATTGGTCAACAAGTGAATTGGTCAACAAGTGAATTGGTCAACAAGTGAATAGGTCAACAAGTGAATTGGTCAACAAGTGAATTGGTCAACAAGTGAATTGGTCAACAAGTAAATTGGTCAACAAGTAAATTGGTGGACAGCCGGTGGTCAGGTAAATCAAAGTCTTGATTAACAAAAATAAATTATAACAAAAAAAATCTACAATTTCATTGTTGTTTTTCATTCAATTATCTTACCTTTTCAAATCTTTAAGATGAATGGCTTCGTAGCAAATGGGGCACTTTCTCCATGGCTTATCGGACAAAGCCAAATAATGAAGAATGCAAGGGTAGCAATAAATATGACCGCAACGCGTAATCCTTCCTGCCAATGGCTCTTCCAAACAAATGGGACAATGTGGTGAATCTTCAGATTTAGTTATCTGTAAAAGATAAGTGTATAATCATGAAACTGGTGAAAACATAAACTAGCCCTTCAGAGAGTTAATAAACTTCTCTATCTTTCTACATATGTGTAATTGTTATGCATTCATAAACTATACGTCCGATCGTAGTGAAAATTTGGGAAATTGTCAGGTAAATCCCGATTTTGGATATTTTTATTGAAGCCACAGTGACAGTAATATTTTTTTAAATTTCTTTCGATCAATCTTAATTTTTTAATTTTTTTAAAATGTGTAAATAAATAAAGTAAATTAGAGATTTTATAAAATGGTATACAGGACAACTGGTACATAGGCAAATATCTAATTGGCAGGCAGGTAAATAGGTAAACATAAATAGATAGATAAATAAGTAGACAGATGATCAGGTAGACAGGTATATTAGCAGATAGGTTAACTGATGGACAGATAAATTGAAGGATATGTAAAATGGTAGACAAGACAACTGGTAGACAGATAAATATGTAGACAGATAAACAGGTTAACATGTTAATTGGTAGATATGTAGAACAGGATGACAGCTAAATTGGTGTACAGGTTAATTGGTAGACAGGATGAGATGAACAGGTAAATTGTTCGACAGTTAATTGGTAGGCTGATAAACAGATTGACAGGTATATTGGTGTACAAGTAAACTGGAGTACAAGTAAACTGGTGGACTGTTAAACTGGAGTACAGTTAAACTGGTGGACACTTAAACTGACATGCAGATAAACAGATAAACAGATAGATAGATATGTAGACAGATGATTAAAAGGTAGGCTGATAAACAGGTTTACAGGTATATTGGTGGACAGTTAAACGGGTGGATAGGTAAGCAGATAAACAGATAGATGGACACATATACAGATGAATAGGTAGACCTATAAATTGGTAGATCGGTAAAATGGTAGTCAGGTGAATTGGAGGATTTATAAAATGGTAGGCAGGACAACTGGTAGATAAACAAATAACAAGACAGATAAACAGGTTGACAGGTAAATTGATAGACATGTGAAACGGGTTGACAAGTAAATTGAAAGGCCAATAAAATGGTAGATTGATAAACAGGTTGATAGGTAAATTGTTAAACAGGTAAATTGTTACAGGTTAATTGGTACAGAACAGGATGAGAGGTAAATTGATAAACAAGTAAAATGGTGTATTGGTAAACAGTTTGATAGGTTTGACAGGTAAATTGTTGAACAGCTGGTAGTCAGATGAATTAGAAGATATCTAAAATGGTAGACAGGACAACTGGCAGATAGACAAATAACAAAACAGATAGACAGGTTGATAGGTAAATTGGTAAACAAATTGTTAAACTGGTAAATTGTTGAACAGTATGAAACGGATTGACATGTTAATTAGGTGACAGGTAAATTGATAGGCCGGTAAAATGGTAGAACGAGAAACAAATTGGTGAACAGGTAAATTGGTGAACAGCTGGTAGTCAGGTAAATTGCAAGATATGTAAAATGGCAGACATGACAAATGGTAGATAGACAAATAACAAGACAGATAAACAGATTGACAGGTGATCTGGTAGGCATGTCAAACGGATTGACATGTAAATTGAGTGACAAGGTAAATTGGTAAACCGATGAAATGGTAGATTGATAAACACATTGATAGGTAAATTGGTACACAAATTGTTAAATCGGTAAATCGTTGAACAGATTAATCAGTAGACACATAGAATGGGATGACAGGTAAATTGGTAGACAGGTAAAATGGTGTATTTATAAACAGGTTGATAGGTAAATTGGTAGACAGGTAAATTGGTAAATGAGTAAATTGTTGGACAGCTGGTAGTCAGACAAATGGGAAGATATGTAAAATGCTAGACAAGACAACTGGTAGAAACCCAAATAACAAGACAGATAAACAGATAAACAAGTTGACAGGTGAATTGGTAGACATGTCAAATGTCTACCAACTAGGCCGGTAAAATGGTAGTTTCAAAAACAAGTTGACAGGTAAATTGGTAGACAAATTGTTAATCAGGTAAATTGTTGAACAGTTAGTAGACATATAGAACGTAAATTGTTGGGGATGACAGGTAAATTGGTGTATTGATAAACAGGTTGATAGGTAAATTAGCAGATAGGTAAATTGGTAAATGGATCAATTTTTGGACAGCTGGTAGTCTGGTAAATTGTAAGATATCTGAAATGGGAGACAAAACAACTGGTAGATAAATAAATAACAAGACAGATAAGCACATAAACATGTGAATTGATAGACATGTGAAAATGATTGACATGTAAATTGGGTTACAGGTAAATTGGTAGACAAATTGTTGAACAGGTAAATTGGTGATTAGCTAAATTGGTAGACTGATAAACAGGTTGACAGGTTGGACAAATGAATTGATGGCCATGTAAATTGATGGACTGGTAAATTGATTGTTGCCAGGTAAACTGGTAGACAGGTAGAGAGGAAGACAGATAGTAATCTAAACAGGAAGACTGGAATACAAAATAACTGGTAGGCTCAATGTGACAAATATACATTTTTGTTCATATTTGTAATATAAACTAAAACACAGCAAAGCGTAAATAGTACTTACTATTTGTTCAATATAATCCCATTCAACTAACGCATCAGGATTTTTCAAACAAATTGAATAATCTTCACCTTCTCGCACAATGAACTGGCAACTAGAAATAATAAAAGCAATATTTAAAACTAAACATTATTCTTTAAATGTTAGTATTAATAATAATATAATTTGTTTTCCATTACACTTACTTAGCTTGTAAATAATGCTCCTTATTATACTTAGGATAATTAATTTTTCCCTTTTTGTATTGCCGTCCATAATTCGTAGGACCTCCAACAGATCGGGGAGTATAGTGAAAGTTTAAAAGATGATTCAAACTTTGCTTTTTGTTGCCAAATTTCATTACCGAACCTGGTTCGAGTTGTTCAAACTCTAGCCTGAGAAACAAACATATAAATGATTAAAAAATATAAATGCTAATTATTATAATGGATTAAAGAAGAGTGTTTTTTCACCTGGTTTCCGCCTTTCCACCCATCTGACTACCACCGCGGGGCCTTGGACGTTTGTCAAATCCAACATACTTATTTCTTTGAGGAGGGGGCTTAGGATTGTTTGGGATATTGTTGTTTCGTAAACCTTTTGTCCAAGGTTTACTGTTGGGAACATCTGAAAAATAAATACTGAACTTTATTCACATACATCAAAAAGGACAAAGGGTTTTAAAAACACTTAACAATTATTTTTATGGAATAATGCAATTTTATGAATAAAATATTTTTCTTCATAGAAATTATCAACCATTATTAATTACCATCTGTACTAAATTCTATAAAATGGGATAATATGTACAAATGGGTACCTTTTGAAGACGGAGTTTAATATTATTAATCTGTACTTTTAACTTCCCTAGGATAGGTGTAAGTTTTTTTTTTAATTTAATTTTATTCTGCAATCTGTATATATAGTTACATTTAGCAGAGAATTCTGACAAATTGTTTACAAATTAGTAGACAAGCCCCAGTGGCGTATCTACTATAGCTAATATAATAAAAAAAAACTAAAAACAAAAGGGAAAAAACAACAAAAAGCAGTAAAATGAAAGTATTACAGTTGATTAAACTATATTAAATCTCCAGGTATTTTTTTTTAAGTCTGGTCGGCTGGCTTTCCTGGTTTCTACTCTTATAATTATTGGCAACCATTGTTATATGTTCTGGAATTGTAGATATACCTGTGTCCTTGTAGGTGTTAGTAATAGCAAATATACAGAAAATGAAATTTTTTATATACCTTTCCGTTTCAACACCATAAAAAAATGGATGTACGTTGTATGTGTGCAGTAGGTATGTGTTTTGTATGGATACAATTTTTTCGTCTACGATTTTGAAAACAGGGATCAACCAATTTTAATGATTTGATTTGACAAAAACCATTCAATTCCTGTTGATGGGAATACATGCTGAGTTTTTGGCCAAGGCAAGTCCAACCGTTTGACAAAAAGAGCAAATTTTGTTCACATTTCTATGAGTTTTGTGCCAAAATTTATATTGTCCACCAATGCCATTCACCACTAGTTACATTTTATTTTTACCACTAGGTAAAACCACGATACTAGGAACTTATCCCTAGTTGATGTAATTTTATAGCTTGAAGTTTTTATAGACGTGCATGTTGAATCTTCGGGCTAAACCCAGCTGATAATAATAGCTTCGCATCTATTACAAAATGGCTTTCTTTATGAAGAATTATGACAAAAAGCGCAAAATCTGGTATATGCCCTATAATTAAGTTAAATGGTAAGTAAAAGTAGAAAGATAGCGTAAAATATCTTGCCCAGTAAAAGATAGCGTAAAATATCTCGAAATATACTTAGACTAGACTCCAAATTGAACTGGAAGGTTCACATTAACAAGAAAAAACAGCAGATTGATGAACTTAAAAAACATTGCTGGTTGCTAAATAAACGATCCGAACTGTCGCCAAACAACGAACTAATTATTTACAGATGTATTTTCAAACCAGCGTGGTCCTATGGGATTCAACTATGGGGCACCGCCAAAAAAAACAATATACAGATCATTCAGCGAGTGCAGAACAAAATCATACGGCGGGCACTGAACGCACCCAGGTACGTTCCCAACTGGTTGATTCACCAGAATAGCAACATGATGACAGTAAATGAAGAAATCCAACAAAAATCAGAAAACTATAAAAGAAGAATTGACGAAGACCCAAATTACTTGGCACAGAAAGTATTTTCAGAAGCGCGCCCAACCAGGCTAAAACGAAAAATTCTCAATGATCTGATAAATAGCCATTTATAAACGCTAACATTAATATTAATATTATTATTATTATTATCATTATCATTATTATTATTATCTTATTATTTCTAATATTGTTATTTTGTTGTATTTATTATTATCTGTCACTTATTGTTTTAATTCCACTTTATTGTTTTTCTAGTATTTTATTATTCAGAAATTTCATTTATTTTATTTATTAATTAACTTCCCGAAGGAGAAGTTTATGTTTTCAAAAAAAAAAATCCGATTCGCTTATTTTATGTTTTCTCGACTTTTCAAGCCATTCTGAATCAAATGAGACCAAATTTGGAAAAAGTATGTGTGTGTGTGTGTATGTGAACAGATTTTTTGCCGTAAATCGACGTTTTCTCGAAAACGGCTGTGACGATTTCAAAAATTTAAAAGCCATTCGATGTATCTCGACGAGGACTATCGTTTGTCAGTGGGACGATAGGCCGAGACGTTTGTTTATAAATAGCAGAAAAGTGGAAAAAAAAATTTCCACGTTTTAGCCCGCAATTCTGAACCGATTATGAAAATTCAAAAACGGTTCGAAAGATATAGATTGGGAATCGTGCTGATTAGTTTTTGGTAAAGATCGGCCGGGCCGTTTTCTTGTAATAAAGTTTTAAAAAACTTTTTTTCGATGATTTTTATTATTTTTTTGACGGTAGATACTATAGTCCTCTAGATCATACTAAAATATTAAGGCCCTACGACAATTGGTTTAACTTTGAAAATTCGTCAAAGTTTTTCAAAAATTGGTATTGTTTTTTTGGAATTTGTCAAAATTAGACCTTTCATCGACGCTTTCTCAAAATCTCTCGATTTCAGAAATTTAAAAGCCATTTGATGTATTTCGATGAGGACTGTCGTTTGTCAGTTTTGCAGGACAATCTGCCAAGCAGTTTCTCTGTAATTTGAAAAAAAGTGTTAAACTTTTCGTCCACATTTAAGCTCATCCTACCGAACCGATTTTAAAAAATCAAAAACTGTTCGGACGATATTAGTTGGGAATGGAACTGATTAGTTCTTGTAATTAACTTTTATTTTTTTTTATATAGAATTTTTTTAGCGATATATATCATGGTCTTCTAGAACTTACTGTAATATTACGGCCTTACAACAAGTAGTTTAATTTTAAAAATTCATCAAAGTTTGAGAAAATGAGTAGTTTTTTTGACGTTAGCTAAAATTAAAATTAGACGATTTACTTGGTATAACAATATAGTACTTGGTCTTAATAAACATACTAAACCATTAAAATTCTACGGGAACTGGTTCAAATATAATAATTGTTGATTTTTAAAAAGTTGCTTTTTGAAAATACTCCGAGTTAACGTGTTTGTTCGTTTTCAATTATGTGTAATAAATCCACTCATAAATCAATTTATTTTTTATTGATTAAGTCGATTATTTACACATATCGGGAAGTTCATGTAACTTTAATTTTATATTAAATCATCATACTACGGATATTATTTTAATGTAAATTCTAAACTTTGTATTCTTATTTATTTAAATTTATGTTATTGTTTATTATTATTACTAGATGTTAAATTATTTAACAGTTGTAATAAATATTGTAATTAAAAAAAATAAAACCCAGCTGATGTGAATTTATAACTAAAATATATTAATTACTTCCTGAAGGCTAAAGGCCGAATCACACGAGGCTTGTTTTGTTGCTTTAAGGCTCTGCTGGCCAGGTAGCTTGCAGTCAAGGGTGGCAAATGCAAGCTACTTGGCCAGTTGGCCATGCAGCAACCTGGATTTACAAGATAGAACGTGAGCTATTTTTTATAGATGGATTCGTCCGCCCGAACCAATCGGAAAGTAGTATTTTGTCACATGGTTTATCACGTGATTTTGACGGCATGCCCCCATAGCTAGGACAGCATGGAGAGTGTTTATTTTATGTTTTCGTGCGTTAGTGTTCAGATCAATTCAGAGAAAATGGAGTTTAGAACAGAAAAGTGGAGCAAAGAAAAGACTGAAGCATTGATAGAAGCTTTTAAGGAGGAGGAAATCCGAAGAGAAGCCTTGGAAAGAGTACTTGTAAAAGTCTGCAAGTTCAGGGAAAGCTGCACACCAGTGGGCCAACATATAGTACCATCGATAGATATGGAGACAATTGAACCGAAAAGAAGAAAGAAGGATAGAGAGAAACTATGGATACTGAAACAGTTTTCAAGCCTTCGAAAACTGTTGGATGCACTAAAAGTTCGTCTATCTAAAGAACCTATCAAGCAGTATTGTTATATAATACCAAAGCATTTAGACCAATTATTGAGATCTTACGAAAACTCAGAGTTGCAGCAAAGAACTTTATTGAAAATAGAGCAATTGATAGTGGATGGAAGGATACAAGATATCCGAAATCCAAAATCAGACAAATAAATGATAATTTTTAAACATTAAGTTTTTTTTAATTTAGTTAGAGCATTTTATTTTCAGCATTCATTTTATTATAATATTTATAAATGCCCTTTTTACAATTGCTGTATGTTGTTATGAAACAGTTCGTCTTATTCAGTGATTTAGTTAGTTTGATTTACAAATTACTTCATAACATTACAATTAATTTTAAGATAATAATATAGAAGCATTAAATGAATAAAAGCTTTTTTTAATTTAGTTAGAGCATTTTATTTTCAGCATTCATCGTTATTACGTTAATTACATTTACGAATTTGGTATTGATCAAAGGGACATTTTGTCAAATAACATTTTCCCAGTAATAATTTCCCAGAATTTATCGACGAATAGATAGTAATATATGAAGGTCCGGGGTTTAAAAAGGTCCACCACCGATGTGTCAAAAATCAGTAGTAAAGTTAAGCATTGTTAACAATATTTGAAAGTAGAGGAAAAAAGATGTATAACCAACACACCTGATTTGAAAACGGTAATCTTTGAAATGGGGGAGATAAACGGTAATCTTTGAAAATCCATAATAAAAGTATTTTCTTCCGTTGGTAGTTTTTTAGCTTTAGTTAAAAAATGTAATTATTTTGTAAAATACCTTTAAAAATTATAATAAGGCTTTAAACCTTTTAGCCACCTTTTCAAGTAACCCCGCCTATAGGGTAAAAAGGTCTAGATAACAAATTTTTGAAAGACATCAAAAAAGTACATTTCTACAACGATGAAGTAGAAGGCAGTTTACTGAACGTAGTCAGATAATTGTTCGTTTGATATGTGTTATTTGTTGTGATAAAATTGTTATGGTTTTCACAATATAGTTTATATTTGCTCAAAGTCAAATTGGACCTTTGCGCCTCGCCCTGCTCTACATATAATTTTTTTATTAAATTTACTTTTACATTCATATTTTAATTTTATTTACTTTTTTATTAAATTCATCGAATGTTACTTGAATCTTTTCAAAAAGCAGGTCAAAAAAGTAAGACTTAATTTATTTTCTATCTCTCCTCGCAAAAATTTGAAAATTTTGTATAAGCTCAGTTGTATTATTTACAATTATACACAAAATCCAGAATCCAAAAAGAATGTGAAAAACTTGAAACGTAACCAATAAGTCGAAAGACCAAAAAAGACTTGGATTGGATTATATGTTTTCTATAGAAAGTGTATAAAACTTCCAGTTTGATAGTGTTCACAAAATATAGACAAACTAATGGGGTTTATTGTTTTTATAATACCTCATTGTATATTGCATTCAAACAGCACATCCTTATACACTTAAAGTATTAATATTTTTGATTCTCTAGAAATTGTTTAGAATATAGCGTACTTAGCAAAACAACGTTTGCCGGGTCAGCTAGTATAATAATAATATTATGAGATGTCTGTGATCCTTGCAGAAGATTTTGATGTGAATTTATTCCTAACTAAAATTCAAACATTATTAATCATCCTTGAAGGCAATTTTGGATTAAATATGATAAATAGTAAAAAGAATCCACTAGGGAGCTGCCATTAATGTAGTTTTTGCAAGAATATCTGTGTCCTTCAGCAAAAGATTTAATTATAAATTTCTTGTAACTGAAGCTGATACATTATTAACCTTCCTTAAACTCAAATTGAATCAACTTTCATAAATTTAGATTGAAAATGATTGAATTGTAAAAATAATGCAACAACCAAAGGTGAAGCTACCATCAACGCAGTTTTGTGAGAATGTCTGTGATCCTCAACTTTATTCCTTTCTTGAATGGAAATTGAATAAACTTCCATAAATTTGAATTGAAAATGATGAATAATACAAAAAATGCAGCAGCCGAAGGTGGAGCTACCACTAGTGCAGTTCTGTGAGAATGTCTGTGATCCTCGACAGAAGATTTCAATGTGAATTTGTCACTAACTAAAGTTCAAACATTATTAACCATCCTTAAAGACAAAGTTGGATTGAAAATAATAAATAGTAAAAATAATGCAACAGCCAAAGGTGCAGTACCAACAATGCAGTTTCGTGAGAATGTCAGTGATCCTGGACAAAAGATTTTAATGTCAATTCATCATTAACTGAAGCTGAAACATAATTAACCTTCCATAAATATAAATTTGGATTAAAAATGACGAATAATTAAAATAATGCAATAACCAAAAGTGCATCTACCAAGTGCAGATGCAGTTTTTGTGAGAATGCCTGTAATCCTCAACAGAAAGATTTTGATGTGAATTTCTAGTTAACTGAAGCAGACTTCATTGAACTTCTTAAAAAAACAAATTTGTACTGGAAACAATAAATGATAAGAACAATCCAATAATGAAAAGGAAAGCTGTCAATAATGCAGTTTGTGTGAAAAATGAATATTGACTAAAATTAAACAAATGTTTCATATCTCGCTTAGTTACCTTTGCAAAAGTCTGCTGGATTTCTCCTCTCCGAAATGATAATTAAAAGATGCAATTGTGATGTGAAAATAAAAATAAAAGTAATGAAAATAAAACTTGTCTTGAAGGAAATTCACAGGTACCCTTGTATAACAAGGTAGTTACGATTCAAAACACTAGAATGTTATAGACAAAGTTTGTCTCTAATCCGCGTTATATGGGACAAAGAACCAGTTAGAAAAAAGTAGTTACTCTCCAAAAATTCAAAAAAACATGCTGCATATCATGATTTTATAATAAATATTGTTATAGTTATAAATTTTTATAAGAAGTAATATACATTACATAAATTATATTTTTTTTTCTCATTTTTGCAAGATATCCTCATCCCCCGAGAAGATTCCAGTGCTACCTCCAAATCCATGCATTATTTTTTGCCAACAAATTTATATTTGCGATTTTTTGCTTTTAGCAAAATGATATTTATATATTTAACACATGCAAAGCTATCCTTATTAAACTTTTATGCTCATTGTCTTTAAAGAATCCATGTTTAAAAAATATGAAATATATTGTTCGGCTAATCCACTAGTTTAATCAGATTTATTGGCAATTTTACTAATTTTAGATTAGATAAAGTTTGAGTTTCATAGGTTTTACTATATTTCTTATTTTATCCAGGTTTTGCTCAATTCTCAAACCGTGTTATAGCAAACCCGTGCTTTTATAGCACCATGTTATGAGATTTATGGTCTCAATTCTTTAACCGTGTTATTCGGCGACAACCTGTAAGTTCAACTAGTACAACAATTGAGCAACTATCCAATCAAGCAATTAAAGACCAAAGCAGATTCACAATTGGCTTACCAGGAAGCTGCTTAATAGACTTTTTAGCCACAGGCTTGCCTGGTATAAACACAGATTGGACAAAATGGCTGTGTATATTATGTGATCCAAAACTCTTTAATCCACTCATCATAGTAGGTTCACCTCGGAATTCGAGATACCCAGCTTTAACCCTTTGAGTGCCGGGAGCCGATATATCGGCTCCTGCTACACTCGCGAGAAGTGCCAGAGCCGATATATCGGCCCGCGCCTCGAAGCGCTTTACTATTCGCATTGCGGGAGAACTCTATCTCAAAATAAATTTGTAATACGTTATAAATGATCTAATTTCACTATGAGAGAATTAAAAAAAATAGTTTTTCGTTTTTAACTCTTTGTGGACGACGACCTTTTCCTATCGCTTGGAGGTACCGAAGTCTAACATAAACACCGATGGTAAAGTACGGAAACTGCCTGGAAAACTGAAAAGGGTTTGCGTGGTGTGCAGCAGAAAGGATGGTGGCCCAAAGAGAAAATCACGCACAGTTTGCAATAAGTGCAACAAAGGATTGCATGGAGTGTGCATTAGTAGCCACGAATCCTAAATAAATTATTTGTTTGAGTTGCAATAACAAAATTTTACACATTTCCAATATATATATATATATATATATATATATATATATATATAAATATTTATGACAAAATAATTTTGTTTCAGCAATGTTATATTACCGATAACAATTACATATTTCGAAAGATTACATCCGCCTGGCGCCTACCGTGTACCTTCAAGTTATGTTTTATTTTTGTTATATAATATTGTTTATCTTGTTACAAAATATATTGGAAATACAAAATATATGCTTCATTATAATTGACCCATATAAAATTGCGGTGAAAAGATGGCTGTTTGTATGTGCAAACACGTTTTGTACGAGAGAACTCAACTTTTACTTCATTTATAAACATATATACCTTTGTTTTTACTATAATTCTCAAATGAGCACAAAAAAACTAGTGTCATTGTTTCGTTCTGTATTTCATCTATAATACGCAGCTTTTTGAATCATGTAAATATCATTTCTCGTTTAGTTTATATAAGCATTTTCCCGAACCCTTGTAAAACTGTGATATTCGGCCTGTTTTTCTCGCATAGGCACCTCCATTTCGCCCGGCACTAAAAGGGTTAAGTATGTAAATACTTGTATATTGACACCCTAAAGTTGTCTCAAAACCTTCATATAGTATTGACACCCTACCGTATGTAGGTTTTGAGACAACTTTAGGGTGTCAATATACAAGTATTTACAGACTTACAGCTGGGTATTTCAAATTCTGACATTCTTACCTAATTTAAGCTTAAATAACTAAACTACTTCACAAAAAAAATACAAATCACATCCTTACAATTTCTCACAATCAACTCAAACTTGTCACTATCATCAAGTGCAAAGGAAAGGCCGAGATGGTTAAAAAGATTGTTAAAGAAGGTGAAGATTTGCCAGTAGGATTGGTTAAAGATTGTTGGATGAGGAAGCTGGAATTTTATTGAAACAGGTAATGTAGTTTAGTAAGAATCAGTTTCTATTAATAAATTTCATTACATCCAGTAAGGGAAACTCTAAACACTATTTTCATCCTCTTGTTTTTTTATAGTAAGGACAAATCATAACAATATGTGTGTGATTATAAATATAACCTAGCAAATTAAAAATTCACCTGTTCTCTTGTCACATTCCTACAACAGATAACATCCTAAAATAAAAGTCCCACCTGGAAGGTAGAGCATTTTTCGTTAGTGTAAGAAGTGAAAAATTCACATCACATCCAGTCAAATCGGTAGTGCCTCAAAGTAGTGTCATTGGGCCACTATTATATCTCATATACATTGCAGACCTACCACAGAAAGATGACATTTTGACAGCAACATATGCAGACGACACAGGCATTCTGGCAACACATGAAGACCCCATAATTACATAAAATCATCTCGACGTGATACAAAAAATGGTTAAGCTTGTGTAGAATAGAAGTCAACAGTAGCACGTCAAAATATATCACTTTCACTCTTTGCAAATGGACTTGTCATGCAGTAAGACTTAATGAAAAAATTATAGATCAAACAGTCAAATATCTAGGTTTATACCTCGATATAAAAGACTAACCTGGAAAGAACACATTGAGGAAAAGAGGAGGCTGCTTAAAGAGGCCAGATGAAGATATAATTGGCTCCTCGAACAAAAATCAAAACTTGATACATAATAAAATTTACCTCTAAAAAGTCATCATTAAACCTATTCAGACATACGAGATACTGCTATGGGAATCAACTTCCAACTCAAATGCTTTGATAATTCAAAGATTTCAAAACGAAATTTTGATAGCACCAAAGTATGTTCCAAATTGGTTAATACATGAAGACACAGGCACTAGCACAGTTAAGGATGAAACGCTTTCTCACAAAAATATAGAAATCGTGTAGCTGATCACCCAAACTTGCTCACCAGAAAACTTCAAAACAATTCTACCAGGGCCAGGTTAAAAAGAAAATTTCTTCTGCATTAATCAACAATAGATAAGACCTTCGACAAATCACTGGCAATGGTCAGATGATTTGTATTTTGCCAACAATGTCAGTTTTATGTCAAATATTCTAATTCTATCTGTTTCAGGGCAGTTGTAAGAATTATTATAATAATAAAAAAAAATGTGTATGATTATAAATATAACCTAGTAAATTACAAAATCACCTGTTCTCTTATCAGATTCCTACAAGATAACATCAAAATGATACGCAATTGTAATCTCCCTCCACAATTTATAATCTAAACAATTCCCTCGACCTTGAACCTTCTTTTGACAATTGCATTTACCTTGATTCTTCTTACTTTCAGCACCCTGTCCCTTCCCAGGGGGCTGATTGGGTCTCAAAAGCGTCTTTTTTTCCATCTCTTGTTGCATCAACAACCGAATTCTTGGAGTGATCTCCACACGGAGAAATCTTGAGCACTTTCAAAGGAGACATTTAGTATGCCATGTTTACAACTTCGGAAATAAATAATTAGAACAATGACTGTTGTAATTATTAGCAATTCGCGATTAAAGATGTCGAAATAAAGGATTTAATTATTAAGGGAGAGCCTCCCTATCTCCGCGGAGACGATGTTAGAATTTTTTTGAAACAAATGAGCCCGTCGGTGAAATGGCGACGAGTAAAATAAAAGTGTTGCCAGGGAGGGTGAAGTTAGATGCGAACGGGCATAAAAGGGATATTTGGAATCGGGTAATACCAATGGCCAGCGCGATTTTTGAATAGAGAAAATTCAAAAATTGTGAGGTATTTTTATAAATAATTAATGGCTCAATTTAATTGCAATTTGTTACTCGATTGTTTTTATATATTTGACAAATCAATTAACTTTATTACTTGATATACATAAATCATGTTATGTAAGATTTTGGATAGTTATTATTAACCCTTTCCACTCGGATTCCGCCGCTCCGGCAGCAAAATACAAACTAGTGGGGTGTATGAAGTGGGATTGTTGGATCTTCTCGTACCGTAACGAAATGTTCGAAGAATATTAAATATTTTCAAATAGATTATTATAAATACTTTAACTGTAATAATGATGAGAATTATATAAATTGTATTACAAAGTTAAAATTATTTATTTAAAGTATATAAGTGAGCTTTAGAATTTTAGCCAGAATTAAAATTAAAATCTCAATTATTTTCGATATAAAAAAAAAAAAATTGATACATTTTGTATGTTAAAACAAGCAAAAAGTTCTTTAAATCATTCAAATCGGACGCTTAGTTCTCTTAAAAACTGCCATTTTTTGCATATTTAGCTCTGTATCTTCGAAATGACTGGACTTGCCTTTGCCAAAAACTACCAACCTCTTCTCCCAATCATTACCAATTGAATGTTTTTTAGATCATTCAAATCTGATACTCCGTTCTCCCAAAAGCTCGATTTGTATTTTCTGCACTTTTTGCTCCGTGTTTCCGCAAAGGCTGGACCTGCCTTTGCCAAAAACTAATCAGCACATCTCTCTATCGATAAGAATCGAATGTTTTTGAACTGGCTAAAAAATTGTATCCATACATACATACACACACACATTCATTTTTTTTTCCAAACTTTAAAAAAATCGATTTTACCAAAAAAAATTACTTGAAAAATTTGGATTTTTTTATATTCTGAATTTTTTTCTAGGCTTTTTTTAACTGAAAGAAATGTCGAAGCGCGAAGGCGCCGGATCGCTGTCTAACGGATAGATATTGATACGGAACTCATAGAAATATATACTCATTATTAAAACCTCTATGAAATATCTGATAATCTGATGTGCATATGTCTAATAATCATTTGTGTCCGCCAACTGGAATTTATTTTTAGTTTTTTAATTGGATTTCCAAAACTGCTAGACCTGTCTTTCCAAAAATACAATCAGTTCTTCATTTGGTCAAATGTTTTTGAATTAATCAAATCAGACGCTCCGCTCTCTCAAAAACTGATTTACCACTTTTGGCTCTTTATGCACCGTACCTTTGAAACTGCTGGAACTGTCTTGTCCAAAAACTAATCAGGGAATGGAATGATTTTTAAATTATTCAAATCGATTGATCCGTGTTCCCAAAATCGTTGACAAATATTTGTATCCGCACACACACACAATACACACACATCCATCGATGTTTTCTAAGGTATGCCAAAATGTTCAGAAACCTTAAACGTAAAGATAAATTTTCATTTGCGATTGCTATATAGCATACCCTACTGGATGTTCATATAGTATGTTAGTGTGTGATGTGAGTCAAATTTGATCTTCTATCTACATTTTTACAAAATATTATGGTCTAACAAAAAATAGTTTTTTCATAAAAATTCATTAAAGCAGGTGTCTATGCACTTTACAAAGTTATAATTAATTAATTCAATTATAAATATCAGTTTCTTTAAAAGCATCATTTGGAAATCATCTTGATTAGGTTTTAATAAAATCGAAAACTCTGTTTTCGAAATAAACAGTTGAAAATTATATCTAAAGGGCTATATCTCATTTTTTTTTAACTATTAAGGCAATTATTCACACATTCATGCCAAGAGCAAAATGCCATTTGCACCTAGTAATTTGATTTTAATTTTCTTAGCTAAAAAGCCTCATTCAAAAAATATTTTTTTTTTTATAAATATCATTCAAAATTTCAAAGATATGAAATATACCTTTGCTGCTTTTTTTGTCTAAATTAAACACTTAAAAATAAATAATTAAAAAATACTTAAAAAAGTGTATAGATATATGTAAGAAAATGGAATCGAGAATGAAATAAGTAACAAATAAAAAATATTTCCTTTTTTAAGGCTTTTGGTTTCAAAACTCAAAATCATAAATTAAATAATATATTAATGGTTATTTCTTACCGACTTTTCAAAAAACAAGTATGACCTATCAATTTATTTGCACGTTTAACTCATACATATTTGTTAAGTATTTAAAAATCAGGATCTGCACCATTGCAGTGAATGTTTAAAAAAAGTGAATACCAATCATTAACATACAAAAATGATTGAAATAGAAAAATTAAATCAACTTGACTTATTTATAAAATAAACTAATACAAATTTATAACATATAATCTAATTCATATCTTGCATATTGA
This sequence comes from Ctenocephalides felis, assembly GCF_003426905.1. Classification (NCBI taxonomy): domain Eukaryota; kingdom Metazoa; phylum Arthropoda; class Insecta; order Siphonaptera; family Pulicidae; genus Ctenocephalides; species Ctenocephalides felis. The sequence goes on from NW_020536999.1 coordinate 85,460,465, forward strand.
TTTTTGGGATCGTTTTGTATCCTAGGATAACCTGCCACGAGTGCATCTTGACCTCCTATGTATAAAGAATTATATATTTTCCAGTAGACGTCTCGTACTTTCCTTGCTGGATGGAAAAGACCCTGAAAATGGTAATAGATTGATATTAGTAATACAACACAAATTTTTAGCTAAAAAACTTAGATTAATTTATCTTTTCCATACCTGTAAAGTGTACTGTAATATTTTAATTGGTCCTAAGCTACTCGTAATCCTTCAATGGCGTCCATAAATGCCTGCACTAAATGAGGTGATGATTCAAAGATATTAGGCCAGACGTGATTTAATAAGTGAATTAAAGCGTCTTCACATCCAAAACCAAGACTCCCAAAGCCATATGCTTGATTGCTGCACATGCCGTCTGTCTGTGCACCAAATCCCTAAATAAAAAATATAATTAGTACTAGAAATTTTATAAGAATATACAGGGTGTCCCTGAACTCAACATCAAGCCAAAACGAGATGACAGTATTAAGATTAAGATTCATTCATATTTAATAGTATATCTATACAATCAATAATTTATTAAAGTTTTAATTATTATTGCTATACTGCAATAATATTTTCATTTCAATAATTCATTGCTACTTTTTCATATATAACAAGTCCTCAGTGGTCATGGTCTTTGTGAAAACGTTTACCGCAGTAATTGACAAAAGACTTCGTGGGGAATTAAATGTTAACCACAATAACTGAAAAATGGTTACAGTTTTACCAGAAATCTTGGTTGTGCTTAAAATTTCTAAAATACTTTCTAATTTATTTCATGCTAGTTACTCCATTTAGGCTTGTTAAGTTTTGGGATACCGTGTATAACTAGTTGGTTTGGTATTTAGCCTTGAGGCAAGTTACATGAACTTCCCGATATGTGTAAATAATCGACTTAATCAATAAAAAATAAATTAATTTATGAGTGATTATAAGTATTCCGAGTGAATTTATTACACATCATTACAAACGAACGAACGAACACGTTAACTCGGAGTATTTTCTAAAAGCAAATTTTCAAAAATCAATAATTTTAATTAATCAATAATTATAATTGAACCAGTTTTCGTATGACTTTAATGGTTTACTATGTTCAACACTATCGTTATACCAACTAAATCATCTAATTTATTTTAACAAACGTCAAAAAAAACTACTCATTTTCTCAAACTTTGATGAATTTTTGAAATTAAACTACTTGTCGTAAGGCCGTAATAATTCAGTAAGTTCTATAAGATCATGATATATATCGCCAAAAATAGTTCCATAAAAATCGGTCTATATTTTTTTTTTCAACAGTTAATTACAAGAAAACGGCTCGGTAGATTTTCACCTAAACTAATCAGTATCATTCCCAAACTAATATCTT
>NW_020536999.1:85461960-85490347 GCF_003426905.1 Ctenocephalides felis
AATTTTTTTTTAACACTATTCCTACCGACATTTCATGTTTACTATTCCTACGCGACCGGTCAAATGACCGGTCATGCAAAATCGGTATTTTTCAGTATTGAATGAAGAGTTAATGCTAGTTTAAGAGTTTATAAATACAAATACATATATTTCTTTTATTTTATAATGCGAATTCTACATTTTATACTGTTTTATCCAATTTTTCACGATTTTTTTTCTTAGAGTGTATTTTCTGCACACGCATTTTTTACGTTTTTGGCTGATTTTGTTTTCTCTATCATTTTTCTAAAGCATTATCTGGAATAGTTTCTTTTAGGGAATCTGTTTTGTACTTGTACTTAGCTGATTTTTTTCTGAATTCTTGTTGGAACTATACGACAAGTTAATTGGAATAGAAAGTTCCTGCCTTGTACATTGTCTTCTCGTAATTTCTTTATGTAACAACAATGGATTTATCCTGAATAATCCAAAATAATGTAAATCTTGATGAATTCTCTCTAAAATTCATATTTACCAAATAATTCTGACTATTTTATGAATGGCATCTACACCAGTCCCGACGCTAATACCAATAGAATTAACTCCCGTATTAGTGTAATTTTTTCAACATATGTGTATGTAAGTGAAAATTAGAATCTTCTTTCTTATCTTCCAAAATTGTAAATATTATTTGAGTATTGAAGTCTTTGATTTTTCGTTCTGCCAGTATTTATAGCTGTTATATTGCTTCAATTGTACCTACCATCAGTTTTCTTTTACTAAAAGTTTAGCTATATGTAGGATGGTAAAAACGTTATATATTTTTATGTCGTACTAGCGATTTTGATAATACGGTTTCATCAGTTATAAATCTTCAAAGAATATCTCAGTTTGCTACGTATACTGGATGGTTACCAAGATTTTACACCCCATTTGTGCGATTTGCAGGGCATAATTATATTTACATCGTATATTGAACAGTTACTAATATTTATACGTTTTCCTACATACTATTGAACATATGTTGAATGAATTTACACCTTACCTTTATTGAAATATATGTTTGTCGATAGTAATACGTAGTCTTTTACAACAATTTTGATTGCTGTCAATGTAGTTGAACCAACCTTTGGATTCAAACAAAACCTATCGATTTATTGTTTAGATTCCTTCGTAAAAATCTGTCTATACATAGACATTGAGAAAATTGAGAAATCCCACTTTTATACCGTAGAAATGCAATATTTATACTACTTGCCTTATTTGCGCACCGCGCATACAGAATCGAAAAAAATGCATATAAATTTGCAGAAGGCAGTTTTTACCAGTCTAAATTCTTCTGAATTTACATTTTCTTGTAAGTTCCAAAATATTCTTAACAATTACTACAAAAAATCCCATCCGAACATCGTCTTTCGTACTACCGGTCAAATGACCGGTCGCGGGTAGGTAAGACAGCATACAATTTTTTTTCCAAAAATAAAATTGAAAAAACAAATTAACATTGAAAAATGTTTTATACTCACATATTAGGAAAAGTCATAAAGTTTGATGACGATTCAATTACGTTTGATATGAAAAAACTAATCGAAAAATCAAAAACGGTCATTTGACCGGTCCCGGTAGGAATAGTGTTAAATAAAATTCAAGCTTTTTCATGAACTCAAAAAAATCTTAACTAAAATCATATCAAATAATAGTTCAAATTAAAATTAAAATAAAATTGAATCCAAAATTTAAAAAATAAGGGCCAACAACCCTTGATAAAAATAAATAATTTTCGAAACAAAAAGAGTTATATGTATTTTTCAATTTCGAATTATAGAATGTTAAAATAAAGGAAATTTGTTCCAAAATTTAAGAAAATTTTGGAGAGGACAGTCCTTGATAAAAAAACTAGTATTTGAAGAAAAAAGAGATACATTTTTTCAATTCCCCATTAACAAAATTAAAACGAAGAATATAGATCCAAAATTAACTAGTTGGTATTGGTATTTTGCCTTGAGGCAAATTACATAAACTTCCCGAACTATGTGTAAATAATCGAATTAATCAAAAAAAAACAAATTAATTTATGAGTGATTAAAAGTATTTCGAGTGGATTCATTACACATCATTGAAAACGAACGAACACATTGTCTCGGAGTATTTCTAATAGCTAATTTTGACAAATCAATAATTTTTATAATTGAACCAGTTTTCGTAGGACTTTAATGATTTAGAATGTTCATTAAGGCCAAGTACTCTATCGTTATACCAAGTAAATCGTCTAATTTTAATTTTTACAAACGTCAAAAAAACTACTCATTTTCTCAAACTTTGATGAATTTTTAAAATTAAGCTACTTGTCGTAAAGCCGTAATATTTCAGTAAGTTCTACGAGACCATGATATATATCGCCAAAAAAAGTTCCAAAATTAAACGACTTGTCGTAAGGCCTTAATATTTTAATATGATCTATAAATCTAGTGTTAATGGGAATGATAGATGACAAAGGGTAAGGAGTAAAGGAATCATTTATCGGTAAGGCTCTCACACCATGGGCCTGCCTTCGGGCAGACTTATTATGGGACCGATTTTGCCGCATAACAGAAAAATGTTTAGGCAAGGCCATGTTATGCTTCATTTTCCATACATTATGCTACTGAATCATACTGAATACCTTCAAAATGTCATGTATTTGCTGAGTATTCAGATGTTTCACACATAAACTGCAACCTGCAACGTCACTCGTATGTTATGAAGCTGGGTTAAAAAGACCCTGTTATCTAAGATCGTTTTTTGAGGTTTTCTATCTGACAATCTGAGACTGCGCAGAAACCACATGGCTTTTGTCAATATTTTCTGTTATGCGGCAGAATCGGTCCCAATAATATACAATGCAATGCGATATCAATATAAATTTGAAAATGAAATTTATAATATATTATTTATATATATTTTTTTAAATATAAAATCTAAAATAATTAATAAATTATAATGAACAATCCAATTTAACTATGAGTCAAAAAAGCATATTCAGTTTGCAATGTGATATCAATAGAAATAATTAACCAAATAATAACTCTGCAAATTTGTAAATTATTGTTCTACTTATTGTTTAATGTACTTTTAAACTTTTTTCTTCGTTTGAAGTTAATGTGGAATCGAAAAAGAAAATATTTAGTGTTAAATTAATTATTGGGCGCTATTGGTGAAAAATGGTGAGCTGATTTAGTTGAAATGGCACTTCAACTTGTTAAAGAAATATATACTAATTATATTAGAGAAAATGGAGAGTCGATGATAAAAAAAATGGCTTGTTTATTCCGAAAAATTGAATTGTAACTTTTGTTATTGTTGTAAATGTTTCACATCTGATGAACTTTGAACGTTGAAAACATGCGTGGTTAGGTTTATGAAGCAAATATGGAAAATGGAAGCAAAATGTACTTAGGAACAAAAATCTTTAAGCTTTTTTATACATAATTTAATTATTAACTAAGCAGAAACAATACAGATACAAATATAATTTGTTTCAGTACAGTTAAGGGAATGTGTAATTTCTTTGCATCTTTTACTAATCTTTGGACAATACTTTAAAAATACGTTAAAAGTTTAACTTTAAAACAACAATTTGATACATTGAATCTGATGGGAAAGTAAAGCTGAATACAATTCGGCCCTTACGAAACCAATAAGGAGAAGTTTATGATGCAATTTTGGATATTGTAAATAATAAAAAAATAAATTAAAATAGGATTTTAAAAATCCAACATAAAATACGAATGCTATGTTTGAAAATTAAAGACTATTCTTTTTTGCTCTTTTGGCGTGATTTGCTCTATAGAATAAATCGCATAATAAATAAGTTAAATGTTTCAAAACCCAAATATTAATATTACACCTATGTTAGAAATAATGGAGAATTTAAAAATATTTGATTATGATCATACCGCAAATCGCCTCTATTTTCTTAATAAATTTAAAATCAATGTATTTTATACACTATTACATTATATCTAATTTTTTATGTACTAAATTTAAAATTATGAAAAATAATTAAAGAATTTACGTAAATATTTTTAACTTCTCGAAGGATTAAACGCGCAAGTAATCCATAATCATAGTTCATTTACTGTGAAAGTGAAATTAATCCACAAAAGTGATCACAATTTAAATACTTTTTTAATTGTATCCCCATATGGGGGTACGTTAAGTGATATTATAGTTTTCATTTATGAAAACACTTCAAGAGAATAATAATATGCCAAGTTCAAACTGCGAATTCGATGAAGGCCAATTAAAAAACAAAATACAACCTAACACAATGTCAACTAATTTGAATTTAGAGGAGACCGAAATAACAATGGAAGAAGACAATATTTCTTGGCAAATAGCTTCAAAATCGAAAAAAAAAAACACAAGATCCTAGAACGCCCATAGAACTAAGGAATAGATTCAGTATATTAGAAAACACGTCGAATGAACCCGAAAAAATTGTCAAACCTCCGCCGATCTTTGTTTCAAACGTTTCTGAGATTAACGACATGTTCAACGACATAAAAAAAGTGTTAAACGATATTACTATAAATATTACTATAAATGCATGCTTGATAATTCAATTAAAATCCAGTGCTCAAATTCTGACTCATATAGACATCTAGTGAAGTTATTAATAACCAAGAAAGCCGAGTTTCACACTTTTCAACTTAAAGAAGAAAGAGCACTTCGAGCAGTAAGTAGATATATCCACCATTCAACACCCATTGAAGAAATAAAATCAGAACTGCTCAAATCGGGACACGTAGCAAGAAACATAACTAATATTAGAAGTAAATATGATAACGAACCACTTAACTTGTTCTACATTGACTTAGAACCAGCTGATAATAACAAGTATGTATTTAACATAACTAAATTTAAAAACTCAATTATAAAAATTGAACCACCTAGAATTCACAAACGAATAGTACAATGCAGCCGTTGCCAAAAGTATGGTCACACCAAGGCATATTGCCATCATATCCACCGCTGTTTGAAATGTTCAGATTTTCATGAGACTGCAAAATGTAAAAAAGAGCCTCATCTTCCAGCCAAATGCACCTTATGTGATCAAGACCATGTTTCGAGTTACAAAGGTTGTCCCGTATATCAAAATTTATACGCTCAGAAGTATAAACAAGAGGTCCGGATTAACATACCGAAATGCAGTTTACTCAAATCCGACTTACACTCAACATACTACCGAATCAAATATAAAACAAACATTTCCTACAAATGGAAATCGTTCAAATCTTAACAACGTATCCTACGCCGATGCCACTAAAAATAATCGTTCCTTTCAAAACTCATCACCAGATTCTTCCACTCCAATAAATGAATTCTTAACCGAGTTCAAAATTATGTTCCAACAAATGTACCAACAAAATTCAACTATTCTCAATATGCTAACCATTTTAGTAAACAAATTAAATAATGGTAAAAGCAATTAAAATATGTCAATGGAACGCAAACGGCGTCATTCAACGTAAATACGAATTGGAAATATTTCTAAAACTCAATCTAGTCGATATTCTACTAATTTCCGAAACTCACTTCAACGATAAATCATATTTCAACATTCACAACTACATAACCTATTCTGCAAATCACCCGGATGGGAAATGTCACGGAGAAGCAGCAATTCTTATAAAAAACAATATTAAACACCACACCTTGCCCCCTGTTCAATCAGAGACTATACAAGCTTCTTTAATCTCTATGCAAACGAAAATTTATGATATAACACTAGCATCTATTTACTGTCCGCCAAGACATAAAATTTTAGCCGCTGATTATACTTCATTTTTCAGCAGTTTAGGCAATAAATTCATTGTCGGAGGTGATTTTAACTGCAAACACACATCATGGGGATCAAGACTAACCACTGCCAAAGGGAAAGAACTACTAACATCAATAAATCAAATAAATGCTTCACATATAACTACTAGTCAACCAACATATTGGCCAACCGATGTTAATAGAATTCCAGATTTGCTTGATTTCTTCATAATAAAAGATATTCCAACATCGCAACTCATTATTGAACCTAACTTTGATTTATCTTCCGACCATTCCCCAATTCTTTTAACCTATTTTTCAAGTCCGATTCCTGTTTATCGGCCTTGCAGTTTATTCAATAAATTTACTGACTGGAACAATTTCAGAAACATTATAAATTCAAAAATTAAGCTAATTCAACGCCCGAAACTCGCTGATAAAATTGATAATCAAGTTTTGTTTTTGAATAAAACTATCATTGACGCATGCGTTGAATCAACACCAAGTATCCCACCACGAAAAGATAATCAAGTAATACCATCCGACATAAAAAGATTAATAGCTGCAAAGAGGAAGGCCAGGCGGAGGTGGCAACAAACTCATTGGCCGGAGGACAAAAGTAGTTTTAACCAAATTTATCGGCCTTGCAGTTTATTCAATAAATTTACTGACTGGAACAATTTCAGAAACATTATAAATTCAAAAATTAAGCTAATTCAACACCCGAAACTCGCTGATAAAATTGATAATCAAGTTTTGTTTTTGAATAAAACTATCATTGACGCATGCGTTGAATCAACACCAAGTATCCCACCACGAAAAGATAATCAAGTAATACCATCCGACATAAAAGATTAATAGCTGCAAAGAGGAAGGCCAGGCGGAGGTGGCAACAAACTCATTGGCCGGAGGACAAAAGTAGTTTTAACCAAATTAGCAATAAATTAAAGAAAATCATCGCCATTTGGAAGAATGATTCCTTTAATTCATATGTTTCGCAGCTAAATAGATATGATGCCTCTATTTGGAAACCTATAAAGAACAAACATAAACCTGTAATGTCGAAATCGCCTCTCAAAGTTTGCTCTCAGAACCACATAACTTGGGCTAAAAGTGACGCTGAAAAGTGTAAAGCATTCGCAGAATACTTGATTGATGTTTTCAAAAAACAAAACTTGTCACCTGAAATTGAAATATTGAATGCGCTTCAAGGAAATCGCCAAACGTCTACCATAAGACCTTTTAAACCAAGTGAAATCAAAAATAAAATCAAAGTTATCAAATCAAAATCAGCCCCCGGAAACGATCAAGTCTCTCCTAAAATGTTAAAAGAACTTCCACCAAAATGTCTATTATTTATCACATCCATTTTCAACTCCATTCTTCAATTTAACTACTGGCCATCTGTTTGGAAGAATGCAAAAATCATAATGATCCCAAAACCAAACAAAGATTCATCTGACGTAAAATCTTATAGACCTATAAGCCTGCTTCCATCCCTATCAAAAGTATTCGAAAGATTAATTTTACAAAGACTACTAGAAGATCATCCCGAAGAATCCTGGATACCTAACCACCAATTTGGTTTTAGAAGACATCACTCAACAATACAGCAATGCAACAGAATAACCAACTCAATCCTCACAGCCCTGAATAAAAAAGAATTTTGTGTAGCAGTTTTTCTAGACATCAGCCAGGCCTTTGACAAAGTTTGGCACATGGGATTATTATATAAATTAAAGAAAACATTTCCAAAATATTTCACAATTTTGGAATCTTACTTATCAAATAGAACCTTTCAAATTAAAGAAAATGAAGAACTCTCCCCTCCAAAACCAATTCATTCCGGTGTTCCGCAAAGCAGTGCTCTCAGTCCAATACTATATTTGCTATACACCAGTGATATGCCACTCGATCCGACATTAACGATAAGCACCTATGCTGATGACATTGCTATAACCTCAAGTCATAAAGATGTAACAACAGCTACTTTTTTATTTCAAAATTACCTGGCGAAAATAGAACTAGGGCTAGATAAATGGAACATAAAAACTAACGCTAAGAAATCTCAACACCTCATCATTTCACTGAGAAGTCACACAAGTCCTGACTTGTATTTGAATAAGACAATTATACCAAACCAGGATTCCGTAAAATACCTGGGAATACATTTAGACAGTAAACTAAAATTGGAAAACGCATATTTTAAAGAAAAAAAAACAAATAGATTTGAAACTGAAGGAAATAAACTGGCTAATGAGAAGATCATCTAAACTGTCTCTAGAAAATAAACTCCTATTATACAAAGCAATAATAATCCCAATATGGACTTATGGGATAGAGCTATGGGGCTGCGCCAGCAAGAGTAACATTCAAATAATCCAGAGAGTACAAAACAAAACTCTGAGAATGATTTGTAAGGCTCCGTGGTTTATGACCAACCACATGATCCATAAAGACCTAAAAATTCCAACAGTGGCGGAAGTTATTAAAAACAGAAGTTTTATCTTTCAAAACAAATTGGATGCACACGTCAATCCGGAAATGCAAATAGTACAAACAGCCGAAAAATTAAAACGCCTGAAAAGAAAATGGCCCAGCGATCTACCGTCAACAACATAATTTCCCTGTTTTGCACAGGAAAATTTTCAAACAAGTTATTTTTAATTATTATTTATTATTGATTATCGTTTTTATTATTAATACTATTATTTTAATTATTATTTATTCATTCATTTTTTCTATTTCTTTTCTTTAATTTCCTTTATTCTATTTTTTTTTTCTTTTTGATTTTGATTTTCAATACCATAACTTTTAACTTATAGATTGTATTGTAATCTGATTGTTAAAATTAACAGAAATAAAAAAAAAAAAAAACTTCTCGAAGGAGAAGTTTTCATCAAAAAATCCGATTCGCTAATTTTATGTTTTCTCGACGTTTCAAGCCATTCTGAATCGAATGAGACCAAATTTGAAAAAAGTATGTGTGTGTGAACAGATTTTTTGCCGTAAATCGACGTTTTCGCAAAAACGGTTGGACCGATTTCAAAAATTTAAAAGCCATTTGATGTATTTCGATGAGGACTAGCGTTTCTGAGTTGTGTGTGACGATCGACCGAGCCGTTTCTTTGTAAATCGCAGAAAAGTGAAAAAATTTTCGTCTACGTTTTAGCCCGCAATTCTTAATAGATTTTGAAAATTCAAAAACCGTTCGAAAGATATAGGTTGGGAATCGTGCTGATTAGTTTTTGGTAAAAATCGGACGGGCAGTTCTCTTGTAATAAAGTTTTCAAAAAAAAAATTTCGACGATTTTTTTCATTATTTTTTTGACGGTATGTACCATAGTCCTCTAGATCAGGGGTTCTTAAAGTGGGGGTCGCGACCCCCAGGGGGGTCGCGAGACTACAAAAGAGGGGTCGCAAAAATCTGATACTTTTCAATCATTATAAACAAAATTTTAAAATTAGTATTATTAGGCCGACTATTTTCACGATAATTTATGGCTTCTCAAGCTATGCTATTTGGCCAATATTTTTGATAAAATCAATGATATGAATTTATCAATGCAGGGAGTCTGCGTTAATATGTTTATGTTAAAAAATAAACTTGAGGCCTTTGTTAAAATAATTCTTATATGGAAAAACAGAGTAGAAAGTGGATCGCTCGAAATGTTTCCATTTACTGACGAGTATATAATTAGTAACAATATTTCAAAAAATATACTCCTATAACAAAATTATAGTTAATCATTTGAAGAATATGGAAGTTTACATGCATAGGTATTTTCTCAATGATATCGATACACAACAATGGATTTGCAATCCATTTTCAATTTAAATGGAAGAAATTAATTTTTCAAACTTAAAAGCACAAGAAGAATTTACCGAATTAGCAAGTGATACTACCTTGCGACTCAGATTTTTTCAAACGTCTGTGCATGAATTTTGGATTGATATCAAATCAGAATATTCCCTACTATCGGAAATGGCAATAAACAAATTACTGCCATATTGTGCAACATATTTATGTTAATCAGCCTCTTCTACATTAACGTACATAAAATCGAAAACCCGTTCAACTTTAATATACGTTGAAAATTTATTACGATCTGCACTAACTTAAATTGAGCCTAGATTTAATTATTTGTGTAAAAATAAATAATCACATTCATCACATTAATATTGTTTGATGTTTTTAATAGGTTTTCATTAAAAAATGTTACAAAATTTTATTTTTTCTATTGAATATGTAGATATAGTTTTGTTTTCTTATAAAGAATTTGTTACAAAAATTTATTTTTTCTATTGAATAAATATATCTATATATATATATATATATATATATATATATATATATATATATAAGTCGGGTTTTCCTTCCTGACGAAATAACTCCAGAACGCACGAACTGATATCGACAATTTAGCATTTGTTGGAAAGGTCTCGGGCTCCGCAAGGTTTATAGCTAAGAAAATTGTGGTGCATGGCATAGTGCCCTAATGCAAATTGCTGGAACTTCACGCACCGTAATTAAAATTTCAAGTAATTAGTGAGAATTATCAGAATTATGCTTGGTTAAGTCAACGAGCAATTCTTGCCGCAAAGAATAATGATATACTCGCACTGAATTTCACCATTAAATAAAAAATTGCTGGCGATTTGGTGACATACCAATAATTCCGACTGGTTTTTCGTTTGACTTCAAACGATTGCAATTTCCAGTTCGCCTTGCGTTCGCAATAACAAGTCGCAAGGCCAATCGCTTAGTGTTTGCGGGATAAATTTCAAATAGATTATTTAGAAAATCATTGTTTTTCACATGGGCAGTTATACGTGGCCTGTTCACGAGTTGGAAAACCATCCGCTTTGTTTGTGTTAACGTCAGACCAAAAAACAAAAAATATGGTTTACCAAAGAGCTATTCAATGAAACGGATAATTTGCGGATTCACTTTCATTTACTTAGAGAAGTTCAACTAAAAAACACTTCATTTTTGTAATCGAAATAAATTCATTACTGTTTTATAATAAAATCACATTTTTCCTTTTCAAATATAAAATAAACAAAAAATTTCTTCATCTTTCTCACGAAACCATCTGGTGGCGAAACGGAGTTCGTCGGGTTTGCTAGTATATATATAGTTTTATGTCAACGTTTCCAATTATATATAACATGAGTACACATTCTTCAATCCTTATTTTATTTACATTGTAAAATAGTGCGATAACGGTTAACATATATTTTATTATTTGGAGGAGGGGGTCGTTTAAAATTTTCTAAGCTTGAAGGGGGTCGCGATATAAAAAAGTTTAAGAAGCCCTGCTCTAGATCATACTAAAATATTACGGCCCTACGACAACTCGTTTATCTTTAAAAATTCGTCAAAGTTTGCAAAAATTGGTATCGTTTTTTTGGCATTTGTCAAAATCAGATCTTTGATTTGTGCGACGATCTGCCAAGCCGATTCTTTGTAATTTGAAAAAAAGTGTTAAATTTTTCGTCCACATTTAAGTTCATCCTACCGAACCGATTTTAAACAATCAAAAACTGTTCGAAAGATATTAGTTGGGAATGGTACTGATTAGTTTTAGGTGAAAATCTACCGAGCCGTTTTCTTGTAATTAACTGTTTAAAAAAAATGTAAGCCGATTTTTATGGAACTATTTTTGGTGATGTATCATGGTCTTATAGAACTTACTGAAATATTACGACAAGTAGTTGAATTTTAAAAATTCATCAAAGTTTGAGAAAATGAGTAGTTTTGTTGACGTTTGTTAAAATTAATATTAGATGATTTACATGGTATAACGATAGATTACTTGGTCTTAATGAATATACTAAACCATTAACGTCCTATGGAAACTGGTTCAATTATAAAAATTATTGATTTGTGAAAATTTGCTTTTAGAAGATACTCCGAGTTAACAACGTGTTCGTTCGTTTTCAATTATGTGTAATAAATCCTCTCGGAATACTTCTAATCACTCATAAATTAATTTGTTTATTATTGATTCAGTCGATTATTTACACATATCGGGAAGTTCATGTAACTTGCCTCAAGACTAAATCCCAATACCAACTAGTTTTCTGTTATGCGGCAGAATCGTTCCCAATAATATACAGATAGATAGATAAATGTAATATATAAGCTATACTTTCTGTATCTCTGCCTTCCGTTTTTCGTGACGCAATATTTGTTGTTTTGCAATACGCGATTTACGTTGTCGCATTCGTTCAATTTCAAGCCTGGCTTCTCGTTGTTCTGGTGTTTCCGCCTTACGCTTCTGGATGTGTCTTAGTCTCCTCTTCTCTCGATCGGCGGCTCGTTGTTCCTCAGTCATATTCAAACGGCGTCTTTTTGCTCTTCGTGCCTCTCGAGCATCGCGGTTGATTATTGATTTGCGAGGAGCCATTATTTCGGTTATCACTGAAACATAAAAAAGTCATTTTTAGTTTTATTTATAATCATGCTCTACAATTATAGACAACTAGCAAACCCGGCGAACTTTGTTTCACCACCATATGGTTTCATTTTATGTAATAGAGATGGGTAACTCACTCCGGAGTTATCACTCCGATACAACTTCTCCCTAGGAGTGAATCCGAGTGGAGTTGTCTCACCGGATTTGTCATATCCGACTTCCCTAAACTAGTACTAAATCTGTTACTGCGTTGTTGCTTTGGGAAGGAAGCTGTCGCTTTCTCGTCTCACAGGCAGTTTTATGACCTTTTAGGTATACGGTTTTTTTTCAGAAAATATTACTTCAAAGATACAGAACAATGAAATCGTGCTTAAGTGTGAATAGCTCCAATGTATAATTTATTGAATAGTGAGGGGACATATTTCTAGCCACGACAATCTTTGGCCGTGAATGACGGCAATCAGGAATATACACACCGAAAAATACACGAAACAAAATACATTTAATCTGGTTTTTCCATAGCCTGAAATAACAATACTTTAGACTGCAAAGTATATCAGTGACGTCAATAGTATTTTTAAAAAAAATTAGAAAGCAGAAGTATTATTATTTGGTGAAAATATTTTATGATCAATGTTTTGCTTTTATCACAAAGTTTACTAAATTATTTTTATATAAAACTAGCCGACCCGACAGACTTCGTCCTGTCAAAAAAAATTTTAATGTGGCGGTGTTTTGTTTCTATCTTTTTTCTATAATTTGCAAAAAAATATCCTGAACAGAACCGTCACCCTGGTAATAATTCGGTGTGAATTAAAACTAATTAAATAAAACACTATAAGCATTTAAAAGTAAGTAATTTTATCATGTAAATCATAATTCATAAATCAGTTCAATTTTCATTGTAGTGCTTTGTGATAAACAATGTTTTTTTTTGATTACCTGGCGCATAGACAAACAAATCTGATGGTTTTCCAATTTTCCACGGGAACAGATAACATACAATTTTCCATGTGAGAAACATGTTTTTTCCAAATTAATACCACAAAACACTTAATGATACCATAAACGCACTGGAAACTGTAGTCGTTTAATCTCAAATGGCACATCAGTCGGAATCATTGGGATGCACGGTGCGAGAACATCTTCTGCTTTATACTATCCTTTCAATATAGTTGCTCACATCATGTTGTTTGGTAGTTTTTTTTTCGCTAACCTTGTTCCGTTGCAAAAGCGCGGTTGGTCGATATTTCGCAACATTATAATTGCCGAACCAACCTTTAATTGAAGATTGTGAGGTGACAATCCTAGCAGATCCAGCGAGTTTAAAAACTCCGGTGGATCGTCTTGGTTAGTTGCCGAATCAACTAATTCGCCTGTAATTTGTTCTTGAATTTTGAAATTTAATTCATTCACATCAATGTTTTTGGCTGCCAATATAGCTCGTTAATTAATAGAAAGATATTTTCTATGTTTATATAAATATATTAAAAATTAGATTATCAAAAACTACACAAAATGTCATGACATAGATTATTGTTTTTTCTACAAATTTCGTTGCCTACTCGATTAAAAAATAAAAGGGCTATTTTTATGGTTTTTCCGGCAATTATTCGATTTTTTCTCGCCGTAAGAACCATGCTTGGACTTCAACAAACATTTAAAAAAAATAATTGGCCAAATTGGTCCAAGCGTTGTTGAGTTATGCGCTTACCAACAAATTTTGCGATCCATTTTTATATATAAGATTAATCGAAAAAAAAATTACGAGTCATTGAGACGATCATGTGGTTGACCGAAAAATGTTTAAACTCGTCATTTATTTTTGAATTTTTTAGAAAAATTATATTATTGATATTTTTTAATTTTATTTTATTCATGAATTTTCATTTCAAAAAATTAAATGGTATTTGACAAATTCTTAGATGCATCAAATTTAATGCATTATGAATACATTTGTATCGAGTATTTCGGTTTCAAAGTTGTCGGAGTCGTGGAGTTGTTAAGCAGATCTAACTCCTCCCTGAAGCGGAGTCAAATCCGAGTCGATCCGGCTTCGGATATGATAAACCCATCTCTATTATGTAACATTTCGTTTGGCGATTAAATAATGAAGAAAAAAAAAATTGTGTTTCATATTTAAAAGAAAAAAATTTACTACATTTCACAACAGTAATGAATTTATTTCGATTACAAAAATGAAGTGTTATTTAGTCAGGGGCGTAACTCCGCCGTATCAAAAATACGGGGCCCCCGAGCCAGGGGGGGGGGCAAAGAGCGCAAGCAGAAAGCAAAACAACAATTTTTAAAAAAATTGAATAATTTTAACGTAGTTTGCATTTCTTTTTGTTATCGAGAAGTATTGAACTTCAACTTGTAAGCTAACGCTTTAAGAGAATTTATATCTGCTGCAATATTTCTGCAAGCTCTAGCAATCAATTCAATTAGTAAAGCTTTTGCACATCCGATAAGTCAACATTCTTGTGTAGATATGAACAAATATATAAAACTAATCCAGTTTATACATTCTCCATCGAAAATTGGAATTTGAAATTTTTATAGTTATATTTATAACATTTTTAACTACCCGAAGGAGAAGTTTATGTTTTCATAAAAAAAACCTAATCGCTAATTTTATGTTTTCTCGGCGTTTCAAACCATTCTGGATCAAACCGAACGAAATTAGGAAAAAGTATGTGTGCGTGTGTGAACAGATTTTTTTGCCGTAAATCGACGTTTTCTCAAAAACAGCTGGACCAATTTCAAAAATTTGAAAGCATTTGATGTATCTCGATGAGGACTAGCGTTTATCAATGTTGCGCGACGATTAGCCGAGCCTTTTCTTTGTATTAGGTGCGCAACTAAGTTCTCGCTGTTTGTCAGTATATGGCTCTACCAGTAAGGGTTGGTCGATTTTGACAAATACAAAACGTCATGAGCCAAGCTTAGACATATGGCAAACAAACTGATGCGACACATAAGTGATTTAGTTTTTGCATTATATACTTCTGATCAAATGAAAATGTCTAATGTTATGCCAAATAATCGCCATTTGCGGGAAGTGTTGATTTTCTTCTCTCATTCGAAAAAAAAACGGCAGCTCAAGTTCATCGAGAGCTACGGAAATGCTACTTTGGGCGAATCAGCATGTCGTGATGGGTTTTGTCGCTTCAAAAACGGCGATTTTAATGTTGACGACCTTCCTACTAAAGGAAGGCCAAAACCTTCAAAAACGCTAAATTGAAGGCCCTGCTCGAAGAGGATTCGTGCCAAACTTAAGAAAATCTTGCTTCAGAATTAGGAGTCACCCATCAAGCCATTTCCAAGTGATCACATGCGTTGGGGAAGATTCAGAAGTAAGAAACTTGGGTACCTTGTGAGCTGAAGCCAAGAAACGTCGAGCGTCAATTTTACGCCTGTGAACAACTGCAGCAAGAAAACCTGTGAACCAGTGGCAAGAAAAGAAGGGTTCTTTATCAAACCGTCACAGGTGATACAAAATGAATGCAATAGAGCAATCCAAAAAGAAGAAAATCTCGGTTTGGCCAAATATTCACTACGAAGGTTATGCTTTGCATATGATGGAACCAGGTCGGTGTTATTTATTATGAGCTGTTGAAACCGAGCGAAACCATCACTGGAGAACTGTATTCAACTCAATTGATGCAATTTAACCGAGCACTGCGCGAAAAACGGACACAATACGAGCCGAGTGATTTTACTGCATGGCAAAGCTCGGCCTCACGTTTTCAAGCCCCTTAAAACTTATTGGGAACGATCAAATAAAAAGTCCTACCCCACCCGCTACATTCCCCAGATATTGCACTGTCCATTTTTTACATGGTCCGTTCGATGGCACATGGCCTGGCTGATCAGCGGTTCAACTCATATGAAGACGTCAGACTTGGTTCGTGAATAGCCTCAAAAGACGAACTTTTCTGGCGCCAAGGTATTCGAGCTCTGCCAGAAAGATTAGCTGAAGATGTGTCCAGCGATGGACAATATCTTGAATGAATCCATATGTAAGAGTTTTTATATAATAAAGTTACATTTTCATCGAAAAACAGCGAGAACTTAGTTGCGCACCTAATAAATAAATATTCCTTTAATTTTATATATTTTTATATTTTGTAAAACAATTTTTGAAGGAGGAGGCCTCCAAACAAATTTTGATACGGAGCCCCGCCAAGACACGCTACGCCCCTGTAATTAGTGGAACTTCTCTAAGTAATTCATTAATCCAATGTCAAAATTTTCATCATCACCGTAGTTCGCAGTGGGATCATATTGAAATGCCAAGCGATTGTATGATGCCAATGATCTTATTTGTGTGCTCACGCGTTGTCTCAACCGGGCATTTTCTCTTATTAAATTTTGTCTTTCTTCGCTTAAGTTCCGTGAATACGCTTGTTGCTGGCTTGCATGTCTTGCGCGGCGGCCGATGTTCCCACGTCGTCTTCTAGGCATTTTAGACTATGGACAGAGTGGTGAATTTAACTTTAACCCAACTTAAGGGGTTACAACCACTGTAGATTTTTCTAAAAAACGAAAAAAAAATTAGGCTTAAAATAACTTTGAACCTTTTAGAATATGAGGAAAAACATTTCATGCCTAAAACTTTCTTTTTTTTTACTTGTAATTATGAGCTTTTACCCATGCGCGTTGGGCTGCTCCGAATTGACAGCGCTCAAATACATTTACTAAAAACGAGAAATTTTAAACGTTTTCAAATATATTATCATAAATACTGTAACTTTCATTATTTTTGCCGTCTTGTTATATCCGAGCAAATCAAATGTAAACTAGTGGTGTATGGCATCGTGCCTTAAGGCAAATTGCTGGAACTTCCCGTACCGCAATTAAAAATCTTGGTACGGAACCAAAAAAAAATTACACAAAATGTGTACACATTGATAAAATCTCTGTAAAATATCTGATAATTTGATGTACATATGTCCAATAAATATTTTTGGCCGCTAAATGACATTTTTTTAACTTATGTTTATTGAGAGTCCATAACCCCTGGACCTGTCTTCACAATAATTTGAACAGTTCTTCTTGTCAATACAAGTAAAATGTTTTTTGAATTATTAAAATCGGAAGCTCCGTTCTCTTAAAAACTGAGTTACAGTTTTTGGCATTTTTTGCTCCTTATCTACGGAACGGCTAAAGCTGCCGCCAAAAACTAATCAGCACGTCTCCTTATCAATACGAAACGAATGTTTTTTAAAATATTCAAATCGGTTGATCTGTGTCCTAAATCGTCGACGAAAATTTGTATCCGCACTCACGCACCCACATATACACATATACATACACACACATATATATATCCATTTTTTCTAAGGTATGCCAGAATATTCAGAAACCTTTGAAACGTGAAGATATATAAAAATTTTCATTTTCCATTTTTTGCGATTACTATAACTTGACTGAATCACATAGTCAAAAATATTCATTTAAAGTATATAAATGAGCTTTAAAACTTTAGCGAGAATTAAAATTGAAATCTGAATTATTTTCGATCTACAAAAAAAGAAAAAAAGTGAATGAATTTTTTTTCTCCAAAAGCAATTGTTTTGTCAACACAAGCTGAAAGTTTTTTGAATCATTCAAATCGGATACTCCGTTCTCTCAAAAACTCGATTTGTATTTTCTGCACTCTTTGCTTCTTATCTCCGTAACGGCTGGACCTGCCTTTGCCAAAAACTAATCAGCACATCTACTTTTCGATAGGAATCGAATGTTTTTTGAACCATTCAAATCCGTTGATCCGTGCGCCCGAAAACGTGAACGAAATATTGTATCCGTACATTCATACATACACACATCCATTTTTTTCTGAGGTATGCCTGGAAAATGTTCAGAAACCTTCAAAACGTCGAGAAATGTAAAAATGTTCAATTTCGATTTTCGGCCCATTACAATAACTCACCCTACGGGAAGTTAAGAATAAACTGACTTTTTTTTATTTTTTCTTATCTATAATTTATTTCAAAACTTTAAACGCGTTTTTCTCGAAACACGATTTTACAACGCGGCACGCAAAATAACTACAACAATTTGTTTTTTTTTTCATTCGAATTTTTTACAGTATAAATAAATTACACTTTTAAATGCCTATAATATCGGAGCGCCTCTAATTTGAATTGGCTGTGGTACCGCCGTTTTAATTTTTTTTACAATTATATTTTATTTTGTTACTTTAAAGTACAGTAAATAACTATCTTTAATATCATGATATTATTACTTTTTCTGCCGCCCGAAAAAAAATGGCCAAAACATACGTTTTTTTTGGCTCCTACAGTGGTGTAAGCTCTTAAAGACAAATGCCTGCTGTTGAAACTGAATAAAAATTTGCACAATACACGTGATTGATTTGATCGTTTCCAATTGAAATGTTAGGAAACGAATAACTTATTTTTTTTTTACTTTTTTCACAATTTCACAGTGAACACAATACCGGTTTGTCACATGAAATTAACTGAGCAGAGAACAATGAGTAGCTTTCAAACAAATGAGTAGCAGTCAAACAACGTATCTACTGGCGCCATCTACTTAAAAAATTGGTTTGTAGAACATGCTAAGTATCAGAGATGGCGCTGTGTTTAAAAAAAGAAAAAATGTTTTCCGCTTTTCTGTTGAAATTTTTCTTCAATTTTCTTTGCTATAAACCTCGCGGAGCCAGAGACCTTACCAACGAGTGCAAAATCGTCGAAATCGGTTCGTGCGTTCTGCAGTTATATCGTCAGAAAGGAAAACCCGACTTATTTTTATATAATAGAAGATTTCAAAATATGGCTTATGGAGGATAGCTCCATTTAATATTATGTCATTAAATATCTAATTAATGGGCCGATTCTGCCGTACAACACACCAATGTTATGGCAAGGCCATGTTATGAAGAACCTTCCGTACTAAATATTGACAAAAGACATGTGGTTGCTATGCAGTCAGGCAATTCTCTAAAGTTGTCAGATAGAAAATCTAACCTAGAAACCGCACAAATGTCAAAAAACGATTCTAGGTAATAGGGTCTGACCCAGCTTCATAACATTGGAGTGACGTTGCAGTTTATATGTAATGCAGTTTATGTGTAAAACGCCTGAATGCACAGCAAATACATGACATTTTGACAGTATTCAGTATTATTCAGTAGCATAATGTATGGAAAATGAAGCGTAACATGGCCTTGGAAGAAACAAAAGTGTTTTTAAAAAAACATTTTTTTATTTATTTACTGTCGACGTTTCGGAACTAGGTACATTCCATCTTCAGGACATATGTCAAGAAACATGATCTTGATAAGATTTAAGCAAACCATGTATTTAAGAAAAGCAGAAGATGGGGGATTTCTTATATAAAATAAATAAAATTGTGGAATAAATAATGTGCAGAAATATGACCATATAATCAATATAAAAATGATAAAAATAAATGAGTGGATTACATAACAAAATATTAAGAATGTTAAAAAAATTAGGAAGTTTTAGAACATTTTAAGAAAAGGTTACTGAAAAAACAGAATTAATTACCTGTATGATTGATGATACATTAATACTTTTTCACTCAAAAAGATTTTATCAAAAAAAGTACTTTTATAAATTTCTTTTCAGACGAAGAAACAAATTTTGTAATTCAAAATTTCTTTTTTGAGTTTGTTATGTGAGACAAAAAGTATTATTTCCTCGATGTTATGAGACGACTATTGGTAATAAACTGATTATTAAACGAAAGGGATTTTATTAAAAACTTTTTAAGAAGAAATTAAAACCTGTGTAAATGTGTGCGTGTTGTTTTTATATATCAGGATGTAAATACTTAAATTATTGGTTTTAAAAGGATGTCGATATTAATTATTTGTCAAAAAGTATAAAAAATTGAAATATATATACATATAGTATAGTATATACACATATAGTATATATATATATATATATATATATATATATAAATATATATATGTATTTGCCCTCCAACTTGAATTGAAATTGAGCAAAGACATAAAAGTTATGAATAAAAAAAAGACAAAATGCCTACAAACAGGCCGGAGAGTGGTTTCTCGGTAATAAAATTATACTTAATAAAAATAAAACTGCTTGTATCAATTTATCTTCTAGTAGAAGGCATGTCAAATTTCAAGGCGGTTATGTTAGATACTTGAGACTAACAACATATGCTGACCTAGGCTTAACACACAGATTTACTATACACAAGGATTTCGAAAGCCATCACAAGTTCCATAATAAATCATGAATTTGCCAGGAAAACCTACTTTGCTATGTTCCATTCTGTATTTTCATATGGAATATTAGATTGCATAGTGCACACACTTCAAAAGTTATGGATCTACAAAAGAATATTTATTATTTACTTATATTTGGCGACAAGCTATTGCAATGCATGCTGATAAAACAAATCATATATTGAGAAGTGATGTCCATGAACACAATATGCAAAATAGGAATGCTGTGATATGCCCAACTTAAATCATCGATAAGAACTACATTAGGTGCCAAGATCTATAACAAGCTACCCGTTGGATGGAAGTGGGATACTAAAAACACTTTTAAAAATATTGTTAAAAATCATTTGATAAATAATCATAATTATTTTATAAACACATTTTCAGAATAATTATGAATTATGTAATATAAATGACATAAATAAATATGAATTATCTAATATAAATGACGTATTTATTACCACACCCTAAAGACATTTTATCCACAGGAACCTTTCCAGAGAAGATGAATCTGGCAAAATACTACCATTATATAAATCAGGAAATCTTCCATCAGCAGCAAACTACTGAGCAACAAACTCATAGCCATGCTGCCAATATTTTCAAAAATTATAGCAATGTTGTTAGCATTGAAAATTACAAGTTTCTTTGATGCTAATAACTATTTTATAAAGAATCAAGTTGAATTTAAGAAGAAAATTAATACAATTGATGCTGTTTTAGACTTTTTGAACTTTATATCAAATTCAGTGGAAGATCTAAACACTGTGGTGCACTAATTTGTGATCTCAGCAAAGCTTTTGATTGTGTTCCACATGACATATTTCTCAGAAAATTAGAATATTATGGATTTAGAGGCGTAGCCCTTAAACATATACAATCATATGTAAGTAACAGGTATCAGTTTATGGAAAAGAAAAAATAAACAAAGTAATATAGCAACATTGAATGTAGGGGTTGCCCAAGGGAGTGTTCTTAGCCCACTTCTTTTTATCATATTCGTGAATAATCTATCACCGAACATCAACTGCCACACAATGCAGTTTGCAGATGATACAGCATTGGCGGTTGCAAATAGAAAGTAAAAAATTCAGTATACTCACAAGCACGATGAAAAATTGTTTTTAGCAAATCAAGTTGTACTCAACAATAGAAAAACAATCCATATCAACTTAATTTTCAGTAGGAGACATAAGGAGCTGCAAAGAAGGAAGGTTAAATATTTGGGTCTCATCTCATATGAGAAGAAATCAATTTATATGGTATCAGAAGAGTTAGATACATAATAAATGAGAAATGGGCCGGGGAGGCTAACTATGCCATGTTTCACTCTGTGTACTCATAAGGAATATTGGCATGGGGACACTCGGTGCAGACCTCCAAGATAATGGTCTTACAGAAGAAGGCTGTAAGGGCAATCAGAGGGGCATCACCTAGAGAACACTGCAGACTCTTGTTTACTAAATTTAGAATACTAACTGTTACCAGCCTTTACATCTACTGGCAGGCGATTGCAGTCCATGCAGACAGAACAAACCATGTAGTGAGGAGTGACATCCATGGCCACAACACGCAAAACAGGAGTACTGTTGTTCCTCCAAAACTGAAACTGAAATCTTCGCAAAGGAACAAGCTAAGTGTCAAAATTTACAACAAGCTTTTCAATGAATGGAAATGTAAAAGCAAGAAGGGTTTTAATGTGAACCTCAAAAAACATCTTGTGGAACAACCTGCTTATTCAATAAATGAATACTTTAATCTAAGTTAATTATTAATGTCATTAGGTTAATCCTAAAGTTATTCTTAGTTATTAGTTATTATTAGTGAATAAGCCAACTATATTCACGTTATGAATATTAAATTTAAATAAAGTATGCACCTACCTAAATAAAAATAATAAAATTATTACCAGCAAATCACTTGCACACTAGAATGATCACATTGAACACTAAATATAAATATTTAAACTTAATACTTGACTTAATTTAACTTATTATTGTGTTATATCATTTATTTTGTTAAAATACTTCATTCCTAATAAATAAATTCTTTGGACACTTATTTGACATTTGTTTAAATCAAAATGGCGCCAACCTTAAAATACCACGTGTTTATGTGGCGCCAAGGATGAATTTTTCAAAATATTAAATTGTTGTTTCATTGCAAATTAAAAGTAGAACTAAATCGTTATATTTAATTGTAATTGATTTCCATGACTTTTTAATATAATAAAAAATGTATAATATATATATAGCTACGTAAAAGAATTCCAAATTGGTTGTAACACCAACAAAAATTATCACAATTTATATTTGTCTACATAATGTCAACAGTTAAAAACTTACCAATTTGTATGTTATAATGAATTTATTGTAATATTTATTTTATTGGATTAATTTATTAAAAATAAATAAATTCTTTTAACACTTTTTTGACATTGGTATAAATCAAAATGGCGCCAAAGATGAAATTTCAAAAGAATAAATTGTTGTTTCAAGTATATTAAAAGTAGAACTATAAATTGTTATATTTATGTATGTTATAATAAGTTTATTTTGCTTTAAATTTATTGTAATATTTAGTTTATTAGATCAATTTATTAAAAATAAATAAATTCTTTTAACACTTTTTTGACATTTGTATAAATCAACATGGCGCCAAAGATAAAATTTCAAAAGAATAAATTGTTGTTCCAAGTATATTAAAAGTAGAACTATAAATTATTATATTTGATTGTAATTGACTTTTATGACTTTTTGAAGTAATAAATAACTAGTGGCGCATGGCATCGTGTCTTAACGCAAATTGCTGGAACTTTCCGTACCAAAAATTATTTGATTTTAAAAAGATTAACATTTTTAAAAAAAAATCACTCTGAAAAAAGATTTTTGAGAAACTATAAATTTTTGACAAAAATTTACTTTTTTTTTGAAAAAAAAACTTTTTGAAGAAAAATTTATTTTGAAATATTTTGGAAATTCTGAACCTTTTTTCAAAGCAATCGTACTGCTTTGAGTGCATAGAGACGAAATATCGAAGCGCGTAAGCGCCGCGTCGTCGTCTAACGGATAAACATTGATATGGAACCCATAGGAATGTAAATAAAATGTATACTTATTGTTAAAATCTCTATAAAATATCCTATAATTTGATGTGCATATGTCTAATGATCATTTTTTACTGCCAAATGGCATTTTTATTTACTTTTTTCACTAGATCTCCGAAACCGCTAGACCTGCCTTCATGAAAATTTGATCAGTTCTTCATCTTGTTAGTACAAGTAAAGTGTTTTTTGAATTATTCAAATCGAACGCTCCGTTCTCTTAAAAACTGAGTTACCATTTTTAGCACTTTTTGCCCCATATTTTCGGAACGGCTAGACCTGCCTTCGCTAAAAACTAATCAGCACGTCTCCTTATCAAATACAAATCGAATGTTTTTTGAATGATTCAAATCGCTTCATCCGTGTTCCCGAAATCGTCGACGAAAATGTGTATCCGCACACACATACATACACACTCACATTCATTTTTTCTAAAGTATGCCAAAATGTTCAGAAGTTATGAAACGTAAAGATATATAAAAATTTTCATTTTCGATTTTTTTGCGATTACTATAACTTACCCTACAGGAAGTTAAATATAATATATTAACTTTGTAAAGTAATAGGTTGTGATCAATAAAAATTATCACAATTAATATATTGATCTATATAACGTCAACAGTTAACAAGAACTTCTGCTTCAAATTTATTGTATTATTTAATTAAAAATAAATAAATCTTTCACACACTTTTTTGACATTTGTATATATAGTGAAGAGACGTTAGTAATGAATTTACTAATTAATGATTAAATGTAACCAATTTTTAATAACTTCTTGAGTAGATTAGAGTTTTATTTGGAATACTTAACGATGAGAATTGGAACATTTTAGCTCTTCTGAAAGTGTGTGAAATCAAAGAATTCATTTAGATACAAAAATGTATTCATTCTATTACAATATTTTAGTTGTTACTTTTTCAATAGCTCAGGACTAACTAACTTTATATTTTTACATTTTTAAAAATATTTCCAATATTTCTAGTTTTATGATAACTCGCCGAGGGTACATGAGCTATCATAAAGTTTTATTAAGGGTTGTCTTGCAGATGTACAAGATATTTGCAACATTTACCATTATTTGGGATCATACATTGTAAAATGAATTTATTTATGATTCTTATTTATAACACAATTCTCAACAATAGATAAATATAAGCATAAGTGTTTCCTTGTTAACTCAATAAATATAATAGTGAAGTAAAAATATGGTGTTTTGTGTCGATTTAAAACAAATTTGTTTGCTTCTGTTTCAGAAGTTGACAGAATTTTGCCAGAAATATTTCATCAATTTTTACATTTATTAACTCAATAAATATAACTGTGATACATCTTTGCTTCACACTTATTAACTTAACAACGAAACACTTGTATGATATATGTAAAATTTGATGAATTGTTTCTACCAAAGTCGTTAACAGCAAATTTTATAATCTCTGAAACAAAAGCGAAAGAATTTGTTGTAAACATCTGACATCAACACAAAACACTTCAGCGTCGCATTTATATTTATAGAGTTAATAATGAAACACAAGAATTATAATTTGTATTCTTTCTATCAGAAAATTTCGCCACCAGCGATTGTGGATGTTGGTGCCTATGTAAAATAATATATATAATAATAATAAGTAATAAAAAGGGATCGTTCAAGTATTATGTAAGCAGATTTATTACAATTATTTACCCCCCCATCCCCCTTGTCAGCAAAAGTAAGCAAAGCTCTTACCCCCTACCCCAATGCTTATGTAAACATTTTGCAATTAATGTAAAAAAATAAAAATACTACCTATAACGTAATCATCATCCAGACTCCCCTGCCCCCCATGTCAACCCAAAATAAGCAAATCAACAACCCCCCCGCCCCCCTATAGTGCTTACGTAATACTTGAACGGCCCCAAATAAATAAAAATAATAATATATAATAATAATAAAATAATGCGGTCAGAATATTATGCTTAAGATATTTATGTCAAAAACCAGAAAAGGCTACAATATTAAGATTTGATTGAATTTATTACAGTATTTCAACATTTTATATCGAAAAATTAAGTTTTAAATATATCCTGATAAACCACGATAATTCGAATTGCCAGTTGTCTTTTTCTCATTTTATCAAAACGCAATAAAGCTTTTGTTTTCATAACATTCATAGGATTTGTGAGAATCATTTTATCGCGTAGTGCTAAATTAATATCATTAACCAATATTTGATAAAATATGGAACAAAATGGTTTAAAAATATTAACTTTAAATTATGAATTGGGCAATCAAAATTAAAATTTTGAGTAAAAACAAGTTTATCCAAAAGCAATGTTTTCAAATTATTCTTCACACAAACTTTAGGCAAAAATGTTCTGAAACTCTAACGCTTTTTAATAAAATATTCCAAAGCTTCTACAAGGAAAGGCAAGGGATCTTCCAGTCCGATCCCTAATCCTTATTAACCAATAATCTATCCACTCCTTTCTGTTGCCAAAATATGAGTCTTGCACAGCAAGCAAGATTTAACATTTTTCAACATTTTCCTGGAAATGAGCCAGTCATGTATGTGATAACTTGAAGATGAAGTAAACTACTACTTTCTTCTTATAATGTAAATTCATCAGTATTCACATTAGACAAAGTTAGAATAATCTTCATTCAAACTAGACTCACACGTAACATTGACTGAAGCATTACTCAATAATAATGTTTTAAATAAATCAATAGCTCCTTCAGTTATGTCGAGCTCACAATTAGCAGAATGAGAATAAACAGAATGAAACTTATTGACAACAAGGCTTTTGTAGAATCCAATAAATGCACTGCAAGTAGGATTGCGATTATTAACACCATGACTTCTAATATTAGCAAAAAAAAATTCTAGGGGGATTTGGTAAAAATTGCGAGTTAACAAAAATTTTATCTCTGGAGATTTTATTTTCTGCCAAATATATTCAAAACCCTCTAGAGTTTTAATTTTCAATTTCAAATAGTTAGAGGAGTTTTAACTCTCTTACCTTTTTTATAGAAGTTTATGCTTTTCAGCCCTAGTTTTTTTCCAAAATGTTAAATGTTGCCCACAATTGGCAGAATAAGAATGAACAGAATGAAACTTATTGACAACAAGGCTTTTGTAGGATCCAATAAATACACTGCAAGTAGGATTGCGATTATTAACAGCATGACTTCTAATACTACGAAAATAAAATTCTAAAGGATCTTGATTAAAATTACGAGTTGGCAAACATTTTATCTCTGGAGAATTTATTTTCTGCCAAATATATTAAACCTCTAGAGTTTTAATCCAATTTTCAATAGCTTTAGGAGTTTTAACTCTCTTGCCTTTTTTATAGAAGCTCATGCTTTTTAAGACACCCCTAGCCTTTTTCCAAAATGTTAAATGGTTAGACTTATATGTGAGAGCACCACATAGAGGTTTATAGTCCCTAGCAGAACTAGAAGCTGTCCCACCTACACTATCAAAGAGTTTATCCACAAATATCAGGAATGCAACAATCCCAGTACCTTCTTGGGGAAAAATATCATCTAGAATATGAATAAAAAAAAGTTTAATTATAAAATACATCATACAATATTTTCATTTACTTACAAGTTAAGAAATCTCAGCACCTCATCATTTCACTGAGAAGCCACAGAAGTCCTGCCTTGTATTTGATTAAGACTATTACCAAACCAGGAATCCGTGAAATACCTAGGAATATAGACAGTAAACTAAATTGAAAAACGCATATTTTAAAGAAAAAAAAAAATCAAATAGATTTGAAACTGAAGGAAATAAACTGGCTGAGTAATGAGAAGATCATCCAAACTGTCTCTAGAAAATAAACTTCTATTATGCAAAGCAATAATAATTCCAATATGGACTTATGGGATAGAGCTATGGGGCTGTGCCAGCAAGAGTAACATTCAAATAATCCAGAGAGTGCAAAACAAAATTCTGAGAATTATCTGTAAGGCTCTGTGGTTTATGACCAACCACATGATTCATAAAGACTTAAAAATTCCTACAGTAGCAAAAGTTATTAAAAACAGAAGTCTAATCTTTCAAAACAAATTGGATGCACACGTCAATTCGGAAATGCAAATAGTACAGACAGCCGAAAAATTAAAACGCTTGAAAAGAAAATGGCCCAGTGATCTACCGTCAGCAACATAATTTTCTTTGTTTTGCACAGGAAAATTTTCAAACAAGTTACTTTTAATTATTATTTATTATTGATTATTGTTTTTATTATAATATTAATACTATTATTTTAATTATTATTTATTCTATTTATTTCCTTTAACTCCTTTTATTCTATTTTTTTTTCTTCTTGATTTTGATTTTCAATACCATAACTTTTAACTTATAGATTGCATTGTAATCTGATTGTTAAAATTAGCAGAAATAATAAAAAAAAAATTACTTACACTGCTTAGTAGTGTATCTATTCATCATTGAAGATACACTATAAGAGAAAACTACTGCAGCATCTTTCACTCTCATCTTCCTCATCTTTTCAGGATACACATTATGTGCTCGCAAATTATAACACATAGGGAAATTTGGCAACTCTGAATTAATTTCATACAATTTAATTGTTCCATAACCTTGTATGATAAAAAACCGGTTCGTAAACATTTCAGCATTTAGTGGCACAATTTCTTGATCTCCAACAAAAAAACCTTGAAGTTTGCAAATTCGATCATCTCTAAGAAACTGTGCTCTTGTCTCATTAAGCAACATGTTCATAGCAGCTGCATTTGTAGCATGTTGATCACACACAGTAGCTACATTATTGATGCCAATTTGCTGCAGGTTTGATATAACATCTTTGATGTAGACCTTGATTCA
>NW_020536999.1:85491347-85508165 GCF_003426905.1 Ctenocephalides felis
GCGGCGAATGGTGCGTCACGAACAAATTTGCGCAGCGGAGTGATACTGTGCGAACGCACGAATTCCTTTAAATTTGTCCACTGCGCATGTCCATAGCGCACTTTTTTCTTCTTTTTTTGTTTGAAAATGGGAGGGGGTTATTTTTAGAATTACGTACCCTGCCGAACATGGTCGAAGCGACACGAAAATTTCAATAGCTTGCGTTCGCGGCGCTCGCTCCCGCCGCGAGCAACCCGACGCATCGGGCTGCCGAGAATACCCGACCGACACTAATAGATTAGCGTCAAAGCGCGGATCAAAATGTAAATAAGTAAGCAGTCATTAAAATTGATGTACTAATTATAATTTTATCTAACTATTAGTATAGGAATACATCGGTAATTAAGTTATAGATATGTTGAAATATATGTATATCCAACTAAAATATATTTTGGTAGACTTTATTTATCATATTTCAGAGTTTAATTTTATATCATCATGATTTATCATGTATATATATATATATATATATATATATATAATATATATATATATATATACTCTTACTACTTATATGACGTATCATATATTATTATTCAAATAAATTAAATGTTTTCAAAAAAAATGGTAATATTGTATTATTTGCAATTACGCTAAATATCATTTAAAATCTTATTAATATGCAGACTGAATTTTTGCTCAAAGTCTTTTCTGACAAGTATTTATATTTAGAACAGAAGTAATAATTTTTATTCAAAACTGATAATTGTTGGTCAGCCTGCCTCTGTATTCGTATACGTTATTTCTTTGAACTTGTACGTAACGTTGATCTGTGCTACGGTATAAGTTCAATTGTACAGTGAAGGCATTAAGATATTTCATCGAATCCTCAATTTTGAAAATGAATATGCGTAGAAAAGATGTTATACTTCTTTACACTTCTTATAATTGAACTGTATCAAGAAAAAAAATATTATGGAATCCTAAAAATTTCAAATGTATCAAATTGCTCGCAGTGTGCGTCGCGCACAAGAGCCACGCATGCGTGCGTCGCGAACAGGATTCGCCGCACGGATTCGTGCAGTGGGACGCAGCATAACAGGTGGAGCGCGGCATACATGTTCGAGCAAAAAAGATTTAAGCCCTCACTGCTTTGAGTTTGAGCGTTTGTTTGGAATTAATTGCCTTCGTTCGTGTTCCGTGTTTGTTCTACTTTTAAGGTGCTCCACACCTAACGAACGAACACGAACGAACATAAAAGAACGTACCAGAACGAACGGCAACAGCATAGTGTGGACGCTACGACGATCACGAACGAACATAAACAACATGGCGAGCAATGTTCCGCAACTTGTCGGTACATCAAAGGGAATTGTTCGTTCATGTTTGAACTCGTGTGTGCAGTGTGGACGTCTCAACGAACGCAAACGAACATTTTTGTTTTAATAATTTTAATAATTTAATAATAATTTTTTAATAATTTTAATAATTTAATAATATTTACTTTTAATTTTGTGTACAGTTTGAAAATTTTGAATAAATTATGGAATGGTCAAATGACGTAATTTTATCATTCATAAATGAAATAGAAAAGTTTCCTATAATATGGGTACTAAAGACCCTTTTTATAAATTATTAGAAAAAAAACGATACTTGGAAAGTGTAGGCAAAACGTTTGGGATGTCAGAAGCTGCAGTAAAGAAGAAATGACAGTCTTTACAAGTAAATATTAAACTTGTTATCATACATAGACATTCAACATATATGCTGAGGATGAGAGTTTGAAAATTGAGTATAGTTAGCTCAAGTCTGGAATGTTCAGCTTGCTCCGAATATGAATGCTGAGGAAAGAAAACGACTCAAATATAAATATTAAATACAAAAACTGAGTGAAATTATTGAATAATTTATTTACAGTATATTTACAAAATACACAAACAAAAATCACACAAAAACCAGTGAAAATGCCGTCTGATTAAAGCTTACATCCATATCAATAATAAAACTGACGTTTCACGGAACATCTACGAACAACGAAAATTCAAGCGCTCACTGCTTTAAGCGCTTGTTCAAGTTCGTTTGGATTTTTTCCGTTCGTTCGTGTTCCTGTTCGTTCTTCTTTGTATTTTCTTGTTCGACATGTTCGTTCGTGTTCGTTCGTTAGGTGTGGCGCACCTTTAATTACACGGCTCTAAACACCGGATTAACAAAGTGCTGAAACGAAAAAATCACGGTACCAACATTCAAAAAATCAGAAATTCTTCTGAGCAGGCATACCAACAGCAGAGCATTCATATATGTCAAAACATTTGTCGCAACTGTCGAAACTTAACCTCAATTTCTTATTTTGGTGTTTAGTAATAATTTTTCATTCAGTCAGAAATTTGTTGCAATATTGGATTTTTGTTATGTATGGTAGATTTCAATTGAAGAACACTGGTAAACGTAAACTATTTTGTGTGTGCATAAATTTGCTTGATCACAAAAATGTATAATTATGTAAGCCAAGTACTGCTACATTTACAATCTTTCGTATTTATTATATCAAGACTACGTGTATAATTAAATTTTTTTTTTACCATTTCTTATATCTGTTCCATACTAGTGTGCAATATAATTGTTGAAAACTTCAAAATTGTTGACTACAAATGATTGAATTTTAGAACAAAATCTTTATTATCAGAATAAGTGCATTATTCAAATCCAGGACTGTTCCAGTTTTTAACAGTAGTTTAACTGTAGGATGCAACATTGAATAACTGAAAACTTTTAGATCACATAATTTTGCTACTGAAACAAAGCTATTTTTAAAAAAAAAAAAGATAAAGCATAATTGTGGTAATATTTTTATTGAATGTGAATTAAATATATAGTTATTTACAACAAGTAGTTTACGAGTTAAAATCTATTTACACAATGTTAATATTAATGAGTAAAGTATAAAGTATAAAGCATGTCGTGAAAGAAAATTAGAAACAAATTGTACCACATACCAGTAGAACACACAACCACACGAGTCAAACACAATTCTTCATGATTCAAAACTTATTATTAGTAATGTTATAATAATAAATCAAATATTCACAATTTAAAACCTATCACTATAAAATGTAATAAAAATTAAAAACCTATTACCATACTGTAATAATATAAAAAATATATCGACAATTCAATACGTATCACCGTAATGTAACATTAATATCATATTTACAATTTAAAACCTATTACTGCAAAGTAACAATAAATAAATCATATTGACAATTCAAAACCTATTACCATAATATGAAAAGAAATATCATATTTACGATTTAAAACCTATTACCGTAAAGTAACAATAAATAAATCATATTGACAATTCAAAACCTATTACCATAATATGAAAAGAAATATGTATGATTATAATTAAAAACTTATCTCCGCAATATAGCTGTTAATAAATGTTATTCACATTAGAAATTTGAAAGATAGAATTGAAATGATAATATAAGCAAATGAAACCAAATACCATAAATTGTGAGAGAAGAACTTTGTTGCATCATTAGATACACAAAATGCTCATTTCAACAATAGTGAGTTATTACACAAACACACCACTCAAGTTGATTAAAAAGTAAAGCAACATAAATTATATAACATTACAGGTCAAATCCAACTCCAAATAAATCATAATATAGTTATAATTAGTCACAGAGTTATACATTTAATATTAGCAAAATAACATGTTTTATATGTTTTATGTTTAAATTTACTGCTTTTGAATATAGTAATGCCAATATATGAATGTTCATTTTCTCATTGTAAAAAAATAATGATTATAATTTGAATTTGAAGAATTTGTGAATATGAATATATGAACATTTTCATTTATATTTAGATGCAATATCAACTTGAAAAAATAACAGTTAAAACATACGACGATATTGTAAGTTGATTATAATTATACTTGGAACAATAGTTTCCAATATCCAACACCCATTTGCAATCCATTAGGATTAATTCTGTTTATGATTAATGTATATTATATTATTTTTTCTGTTACTTATCATATCACAGATATTGTTGAAATAAGACTGAACTGATGATATTTTTCAATATCCACCTATATGCTCCAATTCTATTTATGTCATATGCCAATAGTTGTAATCATAAATATTGTGTATTTTATGGTTCACAATACAACTACTCGATCGATTATTTAGTAATCAATTTTTTGTAATATGTCCTAGTACTATTATTAGAGGTTCTTCACACATTTTAGTGTAGCTATTTTGATCTATTATTGTTAATGCAAGTATGTATTATGATGTGCTGTATATTATTAGCTCTTTTATTTTTGCCATTTTGATCTAATATTGTGAATGTATGTATGTATTATGATGTGCGGTGTATTAATAGAAGCTCTTTTATTTTTGCCATTCTGATCTAATATTGTGAATGTATGTATGTATTATGATGTGCTGTGTATTATTCGAAGCTCTTATTTTTTTGAACTGGTTTTATTCTCTTAAATATAATAACAATTAGGAAAAGAAACTATGGTGCAAGGCATCGTACCTTAAGGCAAATTGCTAGAACTTTTTGCACCGGATTAAATATTCGAGGGAAAAAAAATCAGTAATCAATAAATATTGATTTTTGATTATAATAATTGTTTTAAACATTTTCAAATAGGTAATTATAATCCTATGTATTTTATTTACATCTTTTTTTTTTTTGTAAGATATGCCGAAATGTTCAGAAACCTTTGAAACATAAAGATAGGACTGATTAGTTCAATGACAATTAAGTCAAATGATAAAAGTGGTTGATTTATAAAAATCTATATATCATTTTTCAACGTAATACCAGTTCCCTAATGTATTTTATATGATTCGGTCGATTATTTTTGAGGCTTGTTATGAATACATATGCTAATTAATAATTACTTGTCTAAATGATGTGTGATCTAAAGGATGGTGTGATCAACTTCGATATGTTGATGTAAGCCATTGTATCTGGAAAATAACCTTTGACAATTGTCAAGGGGGCACAAGATCCTAGATTTCCTTTGAGTACCTATTAAAACATAATATTATTACTGTTTGCTGCATCGTTGTTTAATAACATTTTGGTACACATACCTGAATATAGTTTATCTGCTGTTGAACACTGGTGCAAGAAGTGGATTGTGTGGCAATGGAGTTGATGATGGTGGTAGAAGTTGATGGTGTAGGTGAAATTGAGGCAGCATAGGAATGAAGGGCGACTGATGTTCTAGGGTTGATGCGGAAATTATTGAAGTAGGTGTGGTGGGTGATATGATCGGATGAACTGTTTGAATATGTGAGGAAGAATTTGATGAGTGAGTGTCAGTGGCTAGAACAGAATTGGGAGCTGATGGTTGAAGAGGAATGGTAGGATGAAAGTGTACAATATGTCTTTTCAAAGCATATGTCGAATGCAAAGCCTTACTGCAATAAATGCACTGAAATATTTGATCGAAATGCATGGGTTCTTTCCCATGCTTGGCCCTAATATGCCGATATAAAGAACTGTTTGTTTTACATACTGTAGAACAGTACAAACAGGTTTTAGTAGTCGAAATATCCATAAGAAATAAAATAAAAATGTAGATTATGTAAACATAATAGAGTAATAAAACGTAAGTGCTAAACCTTAAATAGTAAATAAGCTATACCTTAAAATAGTAAATAAGCGAAGCTATATACCCTAAACAATGAATGAAAAAAAGAATAACCTAACCTAAGTGGTAATCAGTAAAAAATGAATAAAAGGAAGCTTATAACTAAAGTGATTACCCTAAAATGATAAAGTAAAGTGAATAACCTAAGTGATAGCCTAAAGTGAATAATCTAAGTGCTAGCCTAAAGTGATTAAAGTAAAGTAAGTAAAGTAAATGTAAGTGATTAAAGTAATTTAAGAATCTAATAATAGTATAGTTAAGAATGTAAGAATCGTATAGTTAAGAATGTAAGGGATAAAGTAAACTTAATCTAATAATCTAAGTGATAAAACCAAAGTTAAGAATCTAAGTGAATAAAGTAAATTAACGGCTAAAATTAAAGGCTAAAAACTGAATGAAACTAAAAGGTAATGGGATGAAAAAACTCGCGTCTCTTGCTGGAAAGAAACTAACCTTATTCCTATAGAAGCTCTTGAATCCCGCAATAAAACAACAAATATAAAATGTAAAGAAATAAAATAACGCACAATCAGAAAAAGCACAAAATGATTAGTACACGTAGCAAAAAAACGAAATGAAAGAAAACGCGAATAAAATATAAAACGATACGACGAGTTACACAATAAGCACGCCGAAAAAAAATTATAGTAATGAAGTAATCGTAACAGCGATTCCAACATAAAAAAGTTGAAAGCACAGTGCAAAAGATTTGACAAATCTGGTAATGTGTTACAGCTAACTTCAGCCACTTTCTCAGCACTTTGTTATCCGGTGTTTTGAAACTCTTCCTTTAATTAAGTAACATCGGCTCACTAGCGCCGAATTCTCACCTACATGTCGATAATACGAATCACGGTTGTGATCGAGGATTTTGCTTCTGTTTGTGTCCCTGTTTGTGTCTGACTAACAAATTTTAATGTACTGAACGAACTTTATATTTTTTGTATATTTAATTATTAATTAAATGTTTAAGTATATTCAGTATGTATAAATTTAAATATAAATATATAATAATATGTATTATAAAGCGGTATTTGTGATTGATTGCTGAACATAAAGGTAGTGTATAATACTTTGAGGTTATTCCACGTGACTAACTTTTAATTAAATTCATTTCATTCCGAAAAAAACATTTAATTCTAAATAAAGATACGCAAAGAAAACGTAAAGTAAATTTTACTTTTTTTCATTTCAGCTCTGCAATAATTATATGACAAGTCAATAGCTTTAGTTGATTCAGAATCACTGTCTGTCAAATATAAAGTCTTTTGAAGAAGAAATTCTCTTGGCGACATTGTCCAAAATAGACTCCTGTTAACTTAATGTAAGATTACATGCTTAGACAAATCCATTACGAATATATTATATTCTCAGAATCATTTGTGTTGACAGTTGAGAACGATTATTAATTTAAACATACACTCTTGTAAAATGTTATGAAAGCATAAATGCAATGCACTTTCTAAAATCATACTCCATGCTCCAACTGTCAATAACTAATGTTTTCATTTGTATTTCTAATCAAATTAATTATCATATTTAACAATAGTTAATTTAAACTAACCAACTATTTTGTTCATGCTTATAGAACATACTCAGTGCACAAATATCTGAAAATGTCAGAAGCTGCTGATGATCCGATAATTAAAATTGAACCACAAGAATATCCAATCGAAGACATTAACAGGAAATTGAGGAAGACCCTGAATCGTGCTCAGAGGATGACAAAACATGTCTAAAGAGATTTATGAACTCTATTGTAAAAATAGAAGAAGATGTCAAACAGGAAATAATTCAAACTGCTCCTTATAAATGTGACAAGTGTCATAGAACATTTAGAAAGTTGCATTATTTAGAACAGCATATGGTAAATTATTGTCATAGTGTACATATTGTTCAAAGACTTTTTCAGATGCAAGTGCATTAGAATACATATAAAATCTCATACAGGTGAAAAACATTTCACATGTACAAAGTGCAATAAAGCATTTACTGAAAAATATCATTTAGATCAACACATTTGCGCTTCTGCGAAAGAACAGATTTTACATTTGAATGAATCTAGTAATCGAAACGAAATATTCGCGCTCATACTGCAAAGGGACAAGGTGGACGTCCCTATATTTGCCAAATTTGTGATAAGACATTCACAGTATTGAGTGCCTTGAATAGACATATGATCATCCACACTGGTGAACGTTCGCATATTTGCCAAATTTGTGATAAAACATTCACACAATTGGGTACCTTGAATAGACATATGTTCGTCCACACTGGTGAACGCCCTATATTTGCAAATATGTGAAAAGACATTCACACAATTGGTTGTCTTGAATAGGCATATGCTTATTCACACTGGTGAACGTACCTATATTTGCCAAATTTGTGATATGACATTCACACAATTTTCTCATTGAATAGACATATGTTGATTCACACTGAAAAACGCCCCAATATTTTCAAATTTGTGATAAGACATTCACACAATTGGGTACCTTGAATAGACATATGCTAATTCACACTGGTGAACGTCCCCATATTTGCAAAATATGTAAAAAGGCATTCAAACATTTGAAATTTTGAATAAACATATACTTATTCACACTGGTGAACGTCCCCATATTTGCAAAATATGTAAAAAGGCATTCACACAATGGGTAACTTGAATCAACATATGCGAATACACACTGGTGAACGCCCCTATATTTGCAAAATATGTGATAAGGCATTCACAGAAATGGGTACCTTGAATAAACATATGCTCATTCACACTGGTGAAAGTCACATATTTGCCAAATATGTAATAAAACATTCGCACGATTGAGTACCTTGAAATTGCATATGCTAATTCACACTGGTGAACGTCCTCATATTTGCAAAATATGTAAAAAGGCATTCACACAAATGGGTAACTTGAATCAACATATGCTCATCCACACTGGTGAGAATCCTTATATTTGCCAAGTTTGTGATAAGACATTCAGTTACTTGTGTAACTTGAATAGACATATGGTCATTCATACCGAAGAATGCCCCTACAAATGCAAATTTGTGATAAAGTATTCAAACGTTCAAAAGCCCTGAAAAGGCACATGGTTGCTCATACCAATAAGTAATTAGTATTCAAAATTGGTAACAAAATTACATATGACTGCTTATAGAAATTAATGTTATTAGATATATGAATTAATTTATACATTTTAAAAAATAAATAAACATTGTTATCAATGGCTTTAGGGTAAATATTTTATTAATGATGTACATTCATTCCAGGTTTAATAAGATTTGCAATTGAGCCACAACTGTTAGTAGAATCTTCAAAAAAGCCTAGTTTTTTAACTTACCGTAGGTTAAGCTATTGTGATCGCCCAAAAACGAAACTGAAAAATTTTGCATATCATTACGATTCAGAGGTTTCTAAACATTTTGGCATACCTTAGAAAAAATTGATATGTGCATGTATGTGTGGATGCAATTTTTCATCGACGATTTCAAGCGTACGGATCAACCGATTTGAAAAATTTAAAAAGCAATTGATTCTTACAAATAGAGAGACGTGCTGATTAGTTTTTGGTAAAGGTAGGCCAGCCATTTCGGAGTTACGAAGCAAAAAGTGTAGAAAATAGAAATCGAGTTTTTTTAGAGAAGGTGCATCCAATTTGAATGATTCAAAAAACATTTAATTCGTAATGATGAGTAAAAGTGGTGAATAGTGTTTGGTCAGCGGTCCAAATGTTGACAATTCATATAGGCAAAATGATTATTTTTGGGGAAAACCAAAACCAAAAGCGAATTGTTTCCTTAGAGAAGACAATTTTGGTAAGAAATAACTTGGCATATAATTTATCTATGTAGGATTTGAATTTTATGTTATGTATCTCTGAATAATGCAATTTGGATTAGTTTTTTTATTTTTATTTATTTATTTATTTGATATAATTCATACATACTGTATCTCAGTCAGACAATTATTCTGGTATGAGAGATCACAGCAATTATAACAAAAATAAAATCTAAATTTTATGTAACAGACTTACATTAAGACATATATTTTTACTTATTACTATTATACACACATATATAAACACAGAATGTTTGCGTACATACATACATACTTATACTTAATTGTAATTAATATTTTTACAAAGCAGAAGTAATATAGTATTTAAAATAGGAATTTTAACTCATTTGTTTCATTTATCTCTTATGTAATTTTTCAATTTAATTTTGAAATTGTCCGTCATTGTCTTTAGTTCGTCCGGTAGTTTATTGTAAAGGCTGCTTGCACTTCTCAGAGGACTTGCAAGTCCTTTACTAGTTTTTGCATGTTTCATGTGAAAGTTTCGGTTTTGTCTTGTTTGATGGTCGTGTATATCCTGGTTTGTCTCTATTTTGGTGCAAGTTTTGATTTTGTTATTTTTTATTTTGAGTATTAGTATACATTTTTCTATTTCTATTGTTTTGTGTAGTGATATGTTCTTACTCTTTTGTAGAAGTTCTTTTGTCGGGGTGAGGTAGGGATAATTGTAAGTTGATTTTATTGCTTTATTCATTATTCTTTGTAGTGTCTTTATATTTTTATTTATTGTTTGACTCCAAATCGTGATGCCGTACGTCATAATCGGAATTATATGAGATTTTAATATTAGTTCTTTGTTCTTAATTCCAAGGTGTCGTATTCTTCTTATGGCCCCAGAAAGTGCTGCAATTTTTTTTTTGATTTTCTCAATTTGGTCACTCCATTCTAGTTTCTGGTTTATAATCATACCCAAATATTTAGTTTTTTCTATTTATTTTCTAGTTATTAAACAAATTAAATAAAATGTGTTATTCTTATTGCAGAAGATTGTCATGCAAAGCCATTTTTTACAATGCACTTTACAGTGCAAACAGTTGCAGTAATATCACTTAATAAAGAAAATGTAATTCAAAATGAAATAACCTTATTGCATTCTGGATCGCTGGATGTTTGATCTTTCATTAAAGGTATTTTAAAGTTATTTTATACAGGTTATACTTGAAATTTCAGTAAAATTAATAGGTTCAATTAAAATTGTAGCGGATCTATCTGCACACGCAGGTGTTCCAGTTGTGCTAGATACTCCAGATTCGGTTACATCAGATGTTCCTGCCGAGCATATCTCTATAAGACGATCAGGTATATATATATAATATATATATATATATATTATATATATATATATATATACTCAGATTTTTAACACACACTTTATTTAATAATTACAGACATTTCGAGACCAAGGTATGCCTTGGTCTTATATTTACTTAGTAGTACTAGTAAATAGTTCTTATCTAATGTAGTATATATACACACATATATATGAGTATATATATATATATACACATTCTTCAATATTTTATTTAATTTTTGATATACAAAAACACCAACTATTCCGTGCAATGCTTAACTCAGTACTAGAAAACATGTGACGGTTACATATTATTAAACAAATCTTAAGTATCGAGATGGAGAACAGGAAGGGTATTATTAAATATAAACTAGCTGTAAGTGGAATTCTGTCTTAAGGCAATTAAGGCATCGTGCCTTAAGGCAATTGCTGGAACTTCCCGTACCAAAAATTATTATTTTTTTTAAAACATTTTTGAAAAAAATTTACCTTGAAAAAAAGATTTTTGAGAAACTATAAATTGGACAAAAATTACTTTTTTTTGAAAAAAAATTTTTTTTAAAAAAATAATTTTTTTAATTTTTTTTTTTGAAAAAAAAATTTTCTTTATTTTGACATATTGTGGAAGATCTGAACTTTTTTTTAAAGCAATCGTACTGCTTTAACTGCATAGGGACAACATATAAAGCGCGTAAGCGCCGCGTCGCTGTCTAACGCATCAGCATTGGTACGGAAACCCATAGGAATGTAAACAAAATTT
Source organism: Ctenocephalides felis (assembly GCF_003426905.1). Classification (NCBI taxonomy): domain Eukaryota; kingdom Metazoa; phylum Arthropoda; class Insecta; order Siphonaptera; family Pulicidae; genus Ctenocephalides; species Ctenocephalides felis. The sequence continues at coordinate 85,502,920 of NW_020536999.1, forward strand.
ATACTTATTGTTAAAATCTCTATAAAATATCTGATAATTTGATGTGCATATGTCTAATGATCATTTTTGACCGCCAAATGGCTCATTTTTTTACTTTTTCCTCCATATTTCCGAAACCGCTAGACCTACCTTCATGAAAATTTTATCGATTCTTCATCTTATCAATACAAGTAAAATGTTTTTTGAATTATTCAAATCGGACGCTCCGTTCTCTTAAAAGCGGAGTTACCGTTTCCGGCACCTTTCGCCCCGTATCCTCGGAACGGCTAGACCTGCCTTCGCCAAAATCAGCACGTCTCCTTATCAATACGAATCGAATGTTTCTTGAATTATTTAAATCGGTTGATCCGTATTCCCGAAATCGTCGACGAAAATTTGTATCCGCACATACATACACACACGTACATACATACACACATACACACACACACACCACATACACATACATCCATTTTTTCTAAGGTATGCCAAAATGTTCAGAAACCTCTGAAACGTAAAGATATATAAAAAATTTCATTTTCGATTTTTTTGCGATTACTATAACTTGCCCTACGGGAAGTTAACAAAACGAGTGCGATTACGTACAAAAATCAACAAATATGGAAACAAATTAATTGCAAGTAATTTTACTTTTTCTTCATTGGAACAATTAAAATTTTATATTCCAACTTTAAAGATGAACCCTTTAACAAAAAAAAGATATAGTTTATAAAATAAATTGTTTTGGATTGTAATTGTTCTTATATTGGCCAGACTAGCCAGAACTTAGAAAAAAGACTCAGGCAGCATGAATTACAATGCGAAAAATAGATAACAAAAAATTTAAAAGTACGCTTGTGGATCATGTTAATATCAATAACCATAAGTTTGATTTTGACAATCCCCAAATCTTGTTCCATGAAAAAGACTTATTCAAATGGAGCATGGCAGAATCAATGTTAATAGTTTGGACTAACAATAGCGTAAATCTGAGAACCGACACAAATATTTTACACGACCCTTATATAAACATCATTAATAATTTATATTTTTTTTATTTCTCTTATTCTCTTCAATAAATTAATTTGATTTCATGTTTGTTGATTTTTGTATGCCATTGCACTCCTTTTGTTTACATTATAATACCCTTCCTGAATATTTCTGTAAGTGTCACATGTTTTTTAGTACTGAGTCAAGCATTGCAAGGAATAGTTGGTGTTTTTTGTATAAAAAAAATTAAATGTAATTTAAATAAAATATTAAAGAGTGTGTAGTATATAAGTAACTGTTTTTGAAATTACACTGAAGATGAGGCATACCTTGGTCTTGAAATGTCTGCAATTATTAAATAAAGTGTGTGTTGTATTGTTCATATTTAACATTTAATATATATATGTATATATATATATATATATATATATATATATATTATTTATTATTTATCATATTTTCATTAATCTAATCATTCATTTTGTTAGATATTCGAACTCCAAAGAGTAATTTCTTGAGGTTTGTTGGCCTAAGGCATTGCAGGAGACTTTCTCCAGAAGTAAAGAAATGCCATGACATAATCATGATGATGAAGAGAAGTGCCAAAAGACTTATGAAAAATAATGAAATTGCCAGAGCAGAGCTGAAGGAAGCATGCCAGTATTTAAAAAATGTGAATTCACTCACTGCAACATTAATAAAGTGCAAGATGAGGATCCGGTAGAAATATAACCTTGATGAAAAGCCCTTGGAATAGCATTATATAAGCAGAGCCCAACGTACTGTAATATTGTACATCCTTTTTGGCTCTACCTTCTAAAAGTACTGTTTCTAGGTCATTGGCAACAATTTCTGTCAGTGCTGGCATTAATAATCTTTCATGGAGACTTTGTGCACTTCTGTTCTTAAGATGAATCCTTCTAATAGAAACTGTGTCCTCATGTTGGTTTAAATTAGCATTGCAGCAGGTATTGAATATGATGCAACTAAGGACAGAATAATAGGTTTTGAGGAAGTCACTGAAAAAAGGCCAAAGTTTGCTGATCATGCTTTGGTGTTTATGATTAAAGGCATTTGTAGTTATTTTATATAACTTCAGCGGCATTTTACTTTGCTGAAAGCAGTGTTAGAAGTCCTGAATTCGAGGTCTGCATTGTTATCGCAAAGGTTTAGGAATAAATACTAACATGTTTTTAGAAAGTTTCCATAACCAATGAAAACTCGAGTTTTGGGAAGAAAATGTACTAGGAGGATGGATAAGGTCATTCAATTGGTGTTACGCCTCGAAATGAATGCTTTTGTTCAGAGGACTCGTAGAATAAATGGAACATTATTATCGACAAGGCAGAGAGATGTTCGAGTAACCCATGTAAGAGGTGCAGCAATATTGCCGCATCGTATTCTAGAATGCATTCCCAACACACAATGGAATGTTTTGGCCAACAGAAGATAACGTTGCACCATACGTGGTTACCAAAGAAAATCAAACATGTAATAGTATATGCATGAGATGTGTAGCATGTAAGATTTGTTTGCATATGTACACATGCAGATGCATAGATTATTTGATAACATCAAATATTTGCAAACACATCCATGCATGTGTAAAGGTTTACCCGAGTGATACTGGTTTTAGGCGTGAACTCTTAGAAAAAAGATATATTACAAAAATCTCAGGATTTCAAAACCAGAGAATTTTCAAACAAGTACAAAAGATGATGAAGAGGCTTGCTATGCCATTATAAAACAAGCAGGCCAAGAGATCATGAATTTAATACAGGATAAACAGTTTGGTAATTATAAAATATTTAAGGACCAAATTTGTTCATTTTTGGCAGCAAGTAAAGACATCGGCCCAAGAAATATGAGAGAAAGTGGAAATAAAAAGAGAGTGCCAAAGGCAGGCAAGAAAAAGACCACTTGATTTGTTATTAAATTATCTAATTTATTTAAATTCTATTAGTAATGTTATTTAATTAATTATTAATTTATATATATTTATTATATTTCTTCAAGAAATTGTTTATTAAAAAACTTTTCTTGTTTTTTATTACTTTTGGATTCTCGTTCGAAACTCTACAATATATATATATACAGTAGGCCCTCGCTTTACAAAATATATATATATATATTATTTATTATTTATTGTTTATTATGTTTTCATTAATCTAATCATTCATTTTGTTAGATATTCGAACTCCAAAGAGTAATTTCTTGAGGTTTGTTGGCCTAAGGCATTGCAGGCGTCTTTCTCCACAAGTAAAGAAATGCCATGGCATAATCATGATGATGAAGAGAAGTGCCAAAAGACTTATGAAAGATAATGAAATTGCCAAAGCAGAGCTGGAGGAAGCTTGCAAAATTTATTTTAATGAGGAACCAGTAGAAGGGTATAACCTTGATGAAAAGGCCCTTGGAATAGCATTATATAAGCAGAGCCCAACGTACTATAAATATTGTACATCCTTTTTGGCTCTACCTTCTAAAATAACTGTTTTTTAGGTTTTTGCAACCATTCCTATCAGTGCTGCTGGCATTAATAAATCTTTAATGGAGACCTTGTGCATTTCTGTTCTTAAGATGAATCCTTCTAATAGAAACTGTGTCCTCATGTTGGTTTAAATTAGCATTGCAGCAGGTATTGCATATGATGCAACTAAGGACAGCATAATTGGTTTTGAGGAAGTAACTGAAAAAAGGCCAAAGTTTGCTGATCATGCTTTGGTGTTTATCATTAAAGGCATTTGTATCCATTTTAAAACTTCATTGGCATTTTACTTTGCTGAAAGCAGTGTTAGAAGTCCTGAATCAAGGTCTACATCAAAGATGTTATATCAAACCTGCAGCAAATTGGCATCAATAATGTAGCTACTGTGTGTGATCAACATGCTACAAATGCAGCTGCTATGAACATGTTGCCTAATGAGACAAGAGCACAGTTTCTTAGAGATGATCGAATTTGCAAACTTCAAGGTTTTTTTGTTGGAGATCAAGAAATTGTGCCACTAAATGCTGAAATGTTTACGAACCGGTTTTTTATCATACAAGGTTATGGAACAATTAAATTGTATGAAATTGATTCAGAGTTGCCAAATTTCCATATGTGTTATAATTTGCGAGCACATAATGTGTATCCTGAAAAGATGAGGAAGATGAGAGTGAAAGATGCTGCAGTAGTTTTCTCTTATAGTGTATCTTCAATGATGAATAGATACACTACTAAGCAGTGTAAGTAAATTTTTTTTTTTATTATTTCTGCTAATTTTAACAATCAGATTACAATGCAATCTATAAGTTAAAAGTTATGGTATTGAAAATCAAAATCAAGAAGAAAAAAAAATAGAATAAAAGGAGTTAAAGGAAATAAATAGAATAAATAAATGAATAAATAATAATTAAAATAATAGTATTAATATTATAATAAAACAATAATCAATAATAAATAATATTAAAAGTAACTTGTTTGAAAATTTTCCTGTGCAAAACAAAAAAATTATGTGCTGACGGTAGATCACTGGGCCATTTTCTTTTCAAGCGTTTTAATTTTTCGGCTGTCTGTACTATTTGCATTTCCGGATTGACGTGTGCATCCAATTTGTTTTGAAAGATTAGACTTCTGTTTTTAATAACTTTTGCTACTGTAGGAATTTTTAAGTCTTTATGAATCATGTGGTTGGTCATAAACCACAGAGCCTTACAGATAATTCTCTGAATTTTGTTTTGCACTCTCTGGATTATTTGAATGTTACTCTTGCTGGCACAGCCCCATAGCTCTATCCCATAAGTCCATATTGGAATTATTATTGCTTTGCATAATAGAAGTTTATTTTCTAGAGACAGTTTGGATGATCTTCTCATTACTCAGCCAGTTTATTTCCTTCAGTTTCAAATCTATTTGATTTTTTTTTTCTTTAAAATATGCGTTTTTCAATTTAGTTTACTGTCTATATTCCTAGGTATTTCACGGATTCCTGGTGGATAAATATGTTTTTAATTTGAATTTCGCGCTACTATTTGTATGGCTTCTCCCCACTACCATCGGCAAAGCGTCCATCTTGCGCATAGGTTTCGACCATGTTTGTACAAATATATGCTCTCTTTTATACAAACTACCTAACCTATAACCCGTGATTCTGAGTGATTTAAATGAATTCTAATTATATATTAAATAAAGATATTCACTGTTCATCGTGTTTAACTTTTGTACCCCTTTTGGTAATAGTCTTAATCAAATACAAGGCAGGAACTTCTGTGGCTTCTCAGTGAAATGATGAGGT
>NW_020536999.1:85509165-85559213 GCF_003426905.1 Ctenocephalides felis
TATACGCATACAACGACAGATCTCTATTCACATACACGACGACTAACCACAATCGACCCGCATTGAAATGATTTCATCGAAAGCGAATGACGTGCAGTTCGGGCGTAACGCTATTTCCGTTGCATTTGTACAGATTTACACCCTAGTCGCGCCTAAGAAGTTTTTACTTCAATAAAACAAATACTCAAACTTCGACTTTAATTTTACAGTCCACATAATGTTACCAACTTTGTTAGAAGACATATATATTTTTATATATCAATAAAAAGGTAATAAATTTTTTATAAAATCGTGAAACAATAACTACACATTGCTATATTGAAAATAAACAAATACCTAAACTTTTACTTTCATTCTACAGTCCATGTAATGGAACCAAAGTAATGTAGTATTTACTGTATATTTCATACAATTTATACATTTATTACTACATGCAAAAAAATTCACAATATTTGAATTTAAGTGAACAAATAATGCTTATGTTTCATTGATCTTCACCACGCTTCTGACTGTGAAGTGCCATGTGTCTCTTCAAGTAAATTCCTTATTACATACTTCACATTTATATGAAGGCTCTCATTTATGATCAGCATATGTTTTTTCATATGACCTCTTTCTGTGAATGTTTTTTTTGGCGAACTCCAGTGTGAACGATCATGTGACGTTTCAGACTACCTCTTTCTGTGAATGCCTTATTGCATATATTGCATTCATAGGGACGTACTCCACTGTGTATCAGCATGTGACTTTTCAGATGACCTGATTGTGTAAATTTCTTTTTGCATATATTGCATGCATGGGGGCGTACTCCATTATGAATGAGCATGTGTTTCTTCAGATCACCTGCTCGCATGAATGCCTTTTTGCATACATTGCATTCATGAGGACGTGCTCCAATGTGTATCAGCATGTGACTTTTCAGATTGGATAATAGTGTGAAAGTCTTATTGCATATACTGCATCGATAGGGTCGCTCACCTCTGTGAATAAGCAGGTGACTTTTCAGATTACATAATAGTGTGAATGTCTTATTGCATATACTGCATTCGTGGGGTCGCTCACCTCTGTGAATAAGCATGTGCCTTTTCAGACTACCTAATTGACTGAAAGTCTTATGACAGATTTTGCATTTGAAAGGACATTCTTTGATTTTGTTAGGAATATGATCGGCCATATGCTCTTTTAAATGATTTGATTCTGCAAATGATCTATTGCAAAGGTCACATTCATAAGTTGATGTCTCAACTAACTCCTGTTTGACTTCTTCTTCAATTGTCACTTCGGAATTCATAAATCTTTCTAAACACGTATCATCATCTTCAGCACACAATTCAGATTTAACAACAACGTCGGAATCATCAAAATCAACCTCTATTTCGAGTTTAATGTCTTCTGGTGAATATTCTGGTGGTTCAATTTTAACTGCCTGATCATTCATAGACGTAATTGTTTCCTCCGACATTTTTAAATATTGTCACAAAAAAATAGTTTTGTACTAAATAATAGTCTAGTTTTATCAATAATTTTTCTGAATGTGATAAAAAATTTCAACTTTTACATTATTATTTGAGAAGCTAAGAATTTGACGGAAATTTGACACTTGCTAAGAGTGCAAAATCCATAGATAAAAGAAGAGTATTCAAGCAGTGTTGCCAGGTCCACCATAGAGAAAAACTGTAGATAGGCCAGAAAAAAACTGTAGAAAACTGTAGATTTCAAATTGAAAAACTGTAAATCTACAGCTTCATCATTAAATGATGGTAATATTATATAGTTATAATAGAATATTTATAGCAACTAACAAAATATAACATTAGTGGTATTTTTGAAAAAAAAAAGTTGTAAGCAATTATGATCTCTGGCGGTTTTGTATATTCATTCAGCCCAAACATCGTTACCTATCAAAAAGCGATAATTCTTGAATATAGGTTTTCCATCGTAGCTTACACAATATATAGTATATTTTATTAATTATTTATTATTTCATGTTATTATTAGTAAAGATAGATGTGAATCAAACTTAAACTAGTTGAGTATTAAATAAAACAAAATGCAATGAATAATTTTATTTAAAATATTGATTATTTAGATTATATATTACATTCGTAAAGGTTGAAAATATTACCATTTGATAATAATATGCTTTCAACGCATTAACAAATCAGTTGGTTTTCAACTTTAAATTTAACAATCTATTTTTTGTGTCGACAAATCGATTTAGATTGACTTATGGCCCATCTCCACTGCACGAACGCGCACGGCAAATCCTGTTTTTGACATGCGCGTGGTTTGCTTTTGCTTGCAAAATTTCTGTCTGCGCACTTTGCGAACAGATTCGCCGTACGAATTCGTGCAATGGAGCGGGCATAGTCATATTAAAATAGACATTATACATATAATATATAGAGTAATTTATAAAAATAAAAGTAATTTATAAAAATATTCCTGTTGGGATTATAAGCTTGAAGATGATTATCAAAACCATATCAAAACATTTCTTTCTAAAATTTTACGACGGGAAAAATTCCTTATGCTGCAAGTATCACCTTAAATTAGTTCAATTTAATATCATTGATTAAAACACATGATTAATTAGTACACAACCGTTTTCTCTGTTATAATCAGGTAAAATATCTTATAATGTCAGAAGAAAAAACTACCTCGGTTAAAATTGAACCACTAGAATATTCAGCAGAAGATCCTCAAGATGAAGAGGATATTAAGTCGGAATCTTGTTCAGAGAATGGAGAAACATGTCTGGAAAGATTTATGAATTCTAAAATAACTGTAGAGGAAGAAATCAAACAGGAATTAATGCAGGCTCCTATAAACCCTTTCGTATGCACAATATGTGATAATGCATTTGCTTTAAGACACCATTTAGATCGACATATTATTGCTCATAACAGAGAACTGCCAATTCATGCCGGAGAACTTCTTTTGAAGTGCAAAATATGCAACAGAGACTTCCATTCATCAAAAGGTTTGAAACGACATATGTACACTCATACTGGAGAACAGCAACATATTGCTCATAACAGAGAACAGCCAATTCATTCTGGAGAACTTCCTTGCAAATGCAATATATGTAACAGAAACTTTCGTTCACCAAAAGGTTTGAAACGACATATGTTCACTCATACTGGAAAACAGCAACATATCTGCAAAATATGTGATAAGACATTCACACGATTGATTCGATTAGAGAAACACATGCTTATTCATTCTGAAGAACTTCCTTATAATTGTGGAATATGTAACAAACTATTTCGTTCCGTATATGTTTAAAAAAACATATGACTAATCATTCTGGAAATTTTCTTCAGAAATGTGGAATATGCAATAAATCATTAGCACAATCTGATGCTTTAAATGCACACAAGTTTATCAATTCTAGAGAATTTCCTTATCAATGTGAAACATGTAGCAAATCTCTTCATGCATCAAAAACTTTAAATAAGCATAAAGCTCAATAATTTAAAGTATATGAGAAGAGACACTTGGGTGCTATGTGAAAGCCAGTGAAATATTTATAAACGATTATTTCTGTAAACCTGCTCTAATATTATGATTATTCTAGTATTGTTTAAATTGATGTACACATTTACATATATATTGATCGTAAGCTTTTAGGACGTACAAGCACTTGGTTGTGCATTATAATTAATTTAATTACAGATTTTTTAGTGATATCAGTTCATGTAACTTGCCTCAAGGCAAAATGCTACTTACATGTAGTAGTTTTAGTATTATATTTCATATTATATATAGTTTTAGATATATATCGATTTTATTAGCAATAATATGTTATTCAATGTCTCTTACTGTGATTGTTAGTTTGAAATTTGCCTCTTTTACAAATTATCGTTATATTATTCTTGTGTTGGCAGCATTTATACATAACGATTTTCATTGTTATGACTAGGGTTATGACATGACAGAATTGGCATCACTGGAAGGCTTTAGATATCAACATTCAACAAGACGTTTGTAACCTAGAAGCAAACTTTGCAATGATAATGTTTAATAAATTTCTTTTTTAATATTAAATTTGTATATTTAAGTTTTAATTTAGTCAAAAATGAGGAAAGAACGTTCAGTGGATAATTCCAGACTGTTTAAATTATAAGTAGTCTACCAAGTTTTCATTTGCAGGTGTATAGATATATAAATTCATTAAAAATATTTATTTTACAGCTCATCAAATATTAAGTTTGACTGGTATTAGCTTCGAGAGGAAGAGTATAATTGTAAATATTAAATACAAATAATTCTCACTTTATTTTATCAAACTACAAAAATTTGTGTACTCATTTTTATAATAGGGCTTCGTGGAATTGACAATAGTACCTTTGAAAGACAATTTGAGAAGCATTAAACTAAATGCTAAGCAATGTAGAATTTATAGAGTCACATTAGGCGATTGTGAGCTACTTTTCAATATTTTGATCCCTTTTTGGATATCTGCAAAAATGATTCAAAGACGTAAGTTGTTCTATGTTTTTACCCATAATTATCAATTTCTACTAGTAGGATTGTTGATAAATATCCTTTCTATTACCAGGAGGTCTTTGGAGGTATTTTCCAAGTGTCACTTAGCGGCTGCTCAAAATATAGATCCTGATTGTAATGCAGGAGAATTATTTATCAATGTGCCCCATGAAGCAAGCCATCTCATTGGTGAAGGTAGAGGTTTAAGAGTTGGAATAGAATTTTCTTTAGAGCAACCTCAAGGTGGCTTGCATTTTGTTGTGCCTGAAACTGAAGGCACCATGGAAGAGGTTTGTGAAAGAAAATCACAATATAACGGGCAGTATTTTTATGATTGTTTTTTTAGAGGGCAGCTCATATGTACACCTATGCACATGAAAACTCATCAAGACTCTGGTTTCCTTGCGTGGATTCTTATGCCGAGCCTTGTACTTGGAGTCTTGAGTTCACTGTTGACGCAGCAATGACAGCTGTCTCTTGTGGTGATCTTGTAGAAATTACTATGACGCCTGATATGAGGAGGAAGACTTACCATTATGTTTTAAATACTCCTGCTTGTGCTCCTAATATTGCTTTAGCTGTTGGGTATGAACTAGATGCATCAGTATTGTATGATTTATCAATAACTTTGTGCTTTTTTTTCATTCTAGACCTTTTGAAACTTATGTGGACCCCCATATGCACGAAGTGACCCACTTTTGTCTACCACAACTAATGCCATTATTGAAGAACTCTGTTCGATATATGCATGAAGCTTTTGAGTTTTATGAGGAAACTTTAGCTACCAGATATCCATATCCTTGTTATAAGCAAGTTTTTGTTGATGAGGTGAGTAAAGTTTCTTTAGAATTTAATTTAATTTATAGATTGTAAAATTAATCCCCTTTTTTTTTTTAGACTGTTCAAGATGTAGCTGCCTACACTACCATGAGCATTCTGAGTACTCATTTGCTTCATTCCATTGCTATAATTGATCAAACTTATATAACCAGGAAAGCAATGTCTCAAGCAATAGCTGAACAATTCTTTGGCTGCTTCATTACAATGCAGAGCTGGTCTGACACCTGGCTCAATAAAGGAATTGCTGAATATCTATGTGGGTTGTACTCGAAGAAATGTTTTGGAAATAATGATTACAGAGAGTGGGTTAGACAGGAATTGTTGGATGTAAGTAACAGATTATATTGTCGTATTACTTTGATCGTATTACTTAATTTTTTACATTGTTCTTGCTTTTAGGTTGTGGCTTATGAAGAACAGTATGGTGGTATAGTTTTGGATCCCAGCCAAGCACCTGCACCGCTTCCTGTTGCCGCTGCCTCTGGCACATCTCCTGTAACAGATGCAGGTGGGCCCCAAGGACGAGGAGGCAGTCACCATGCTACAGTGGCTCAAAATATTGGGCAGAATGTACACCATTTCCCTACCAGAAGTCTGCATACTATGTCACCAAAGTATATACAGGTATATGATCACATGCATTTTATTAAAGTTGGATGCATTTTGTTAATGCATTTTTTAGGCAATGAGAAAAAAGGCTCATTTAGTCATTAGAATGTTAGAACATCGGATTGGTCAAGAATTACTGCTGCAAGTGTTTAACAAACAATTAGCTTTGGCTACGAATGCTTCTACACAAAAAATTGGTAAAATTCAGTTAATTAACTTATTACATATTATGTTTTTTGTTTATATTCTTATATTTTAGGCAGTGGATTATGGCATCATATGCTAATTTCTACAAATGTCTTCACAACTAAGCTATTTACTGTTACCGGCAAAGATATGGCTGTTTTTGTTGATCAGTGGGTCAGGACTGGTGGACATGCCAGATTTTCGCTGACATCAGTTTTTAATAGAAAAAGGTAATAATCAGAAAGCTTGCCATATGTTTTCTGCATTAATTAAAAAGTAAATGAATTTTCTCAATTTAATTTCTTTTAGAAATACTGTAGAGTTGGAAATCAGACAGGATGCAGTTAGTCAAAGGGGTATTAGAAAATATGTTGGTCCATTGCTAGTTACTTTGCAAGAACTTGATGGAACTTTTAAACATACTTTACAAATTGAAAATACAGTTGTTAAAGCTGACATCACTTGTCATTCCAAGAGTCGTAGAAATAAAAAGAAAAAGATTCCTTTGTGTACAGGAGAAGAAGTTGATATGGATTTGAGCGCTATGGAGTAAGTAAAGTAAAGTTATATTTTCTACTTTTATATCCATATTGATATATTTTCTCTTTCACAGTGATTCTCCAGTTCTCTGGATTCGCCTGGATCCTGAGATGACTCTTCTTAGATCAACTCAAATCGACCAGCCAGATTACCAATGGCAGTACCAGTTGAGACATGAGCGTGATGTCATTGCTCAGATGGAAGCGATTGATGCATTGGAACGCTACCCAACTCCTGCCTCGCGAATGGCTTTGACTGTCACTATTGAGAATGAGCAAGCATTTTATAAAGTTCGATGCAAAGCTGCTCATTGTCTGACAAAGGTGAGAACAAATATATTAGTGCTAGATGGAATTAAATGTATTACATGGTTTTAGGTGGCCAATGCAATGGTTTCCACTTGGGCAGGGCCTCCAGCCATGTTGGCTATTTTCAGAAAAATGTTTGGGTCTTTTTCAGCTGCTCATATCATTCGGCAGAATAATTTTACTGATTTTCAACACTATTTTCTACAAAAAACTATACCTGTTGCAATGGCAGGTAAATGACATTCAAAGAAAATTGTTTTCAAACAATATTTGTGATAAAATATTACTTAATACATAAATGTATATAGGGTGTCCCAGAACTCAACATCAAGCCATAATGGGGTGATAGTATTGACTAACTGTCCTGGAAAAGTTTAGAAAAAAAAATTATCTCAAGTTATTTGAAAATTATGAGCTATTGTTTAATATTAAATATATTATGATATATTGTGACCATTCTTCAATTATTGTATTACTTTTCTTCATTTATACTTTTAATTTATTCATGACAAGTTAGGTCAATACTATCACCCTGTTTTGGGTTGATGTTGGGTTTTGGGGCACCAGTATAAGTAACACTGTCAATTTTTATTTCCACAGGTCTCAGAAATGCTCATGGCATTTGCCCTCATGAAGTAATAAGATTTTTAATAGAACTATTCAAATACAATGATAACTCAAAAAATCATTACTCAGATTGTTACTATAGAGCTGCATTGGTTGATGCTTTGGGAAACACAGTTACACCAGTTGTTTCTATGGTGCACCAGGTTAGTATAATTGATATATATATATATATATATATATATATATATATATATATATGTTTAATTTGAGTTTAATATTCGGGCATAACATCAATAAAAATAGTATGAGAGTTTTTTTAAAAATTTATTTATTTCAAATCCATACGTTTCAGCTAAAATCTATTTTCTTTTCCTAAACATATTGTTTGCTAAAATCTCATCAAGATCATGTTTCTTGACAGATGTCCTGAAGATGGAACGTACCTAGTTCCGAAACGTCGACAATAAACAAATAATTAAATAAAGAAATTGTTTTTTTAAAAACTTTTCTTGTTTTTTATTTTGTATTATTTTTGGATTCTTGCTCGAAACTCTACAATATATATAATATATATATATATATATATATATATATATATATATTGTTGGACACCGCGTTGATGAACAGAAAGGGCTGTTGGCGCCGCTATATGCAAATCGATGTTGTTGCTCTGGACCTTCCGACTTTCCTGAAAACTCACTTGCTGAAAATACTTGAGATTGATAAATAAAAAGACTATTTCAAAAACTTCACTTTATTACACTTTAAGTACAAGGAACTCGGAGGTATTAGAAGAGAAGTGTTTGCCCGGCGACCGACAGATTAAGACTGATTTATTTCATAATTATTAAAACTAAAGTCCTTTGAAACGTAGTGGGGATTTGTCTCGAATATTCTATGCAACGAAAAAGACAAAGTAATGAATTTAGCTGATTAAACAAAATGTTATTCATGCGAACTTGGTGAGAATTGTTAACTAGGCGGAATGTCGATAATATGATCTTGCTGAGATTTGATATATATATATATATATATATATATATATATATATATACTTAATATTCAGTAATTTATCATATTAATATATGTTTTTATATTTCATTCTGCTAAATTTCAATCAGCTAAATTTCAATCATTTATATTATATCAATGTTTATTTTTATTCCTAGGGTGCTCCCATAACTGCAGAATCACTATCTGCAGACACAAAACTGGTTTTGGAAGAAATCACAAGAATGCTGAATTTAGAAAAGGTTCTGCCTTGTTATAAAAACACAGTATCCGTGTCTTGCTTGAAAGTTATCAGAAAATTACAAAAATGTGGGCATTTGCCAAGCAGGCCTACATTATTTAAGGCATATGCAGAATATGGACAGTATATAGGTAGTTCCAAATTGTCAATGATTGATTTATTATAAAACACATTTTTACATTTTGCCTTTCCTCAGATGTTCGATTGGCAGCTCTAGAATGCCTGGTGGATTTTGTTCGAGTTGATGGCAGGCGAGATGACTTGAACAAACTTTTAGATGTAGTAGAGACAGATAGAGACCCCGGGGTCAGACATGCTCTCGTTAGAATGCTAATTGATAAACCGCCTTTTGAAAAAGGACACAGGCATAGGTTGGATACGAAGGATTTGGTGGAGAGAATTTGGAATAATATCAAGTAAGATTAGATTTGTATATAATACATAACTCTGCAATGGTTAATGTTTATTTATATTTTTAGTGGCATGTTGTCGCATGATACAAGACTACGTTGTGATCTGGTAGATTTATATTTTGCATTGTATGGATCTAGAAGACCTCAATGTCTTCAAAGCAATGAAATGTCTAACTTGGTTAAACCTCAACGAGTATCAAATCCTAGGCCTAGAAGTCCACATTTTGGAGGAGAGGTAAAATAAAATAAGCATTATCTCTTAAAGCAAATTGCTGGAACTTCATATATAGTAATTTAAAAGTTTTAAAATCTTTAAAGTTTTAAAAGCTTTATGAAAACTAAACTTTCTAAGTTTAGAATAATTTGATTTTTTTATTATTTGTATTTTTTGAAAACCTATAGATATTGAAAGCACTGAACCCTACCTTTCCTAAAATCTAATCATTTGCTTCAGAAACCGCTAGCCTTGCTGCCTTCCTAAAAATTACATAATAATACTAATTTTCTCTATTTTTTAGTCAAAGCACCATTTCACCACCTCCATGGCTACTTCAACAATAACCAAACCCAGTTACAATCCGTCGCCCTTGATGTCATCTCATGACATGGACATATCAATGTCCAGTGGGCATCTGAAGAGACCTCATCCAGAATCACAAGATGTTCCTGGTCTGCATAACATTAAAAGTGAAGGAGATGAAATCGATATAAAGCCTGTTAAGAGGGAATGTTTGGACATGGATGACCAACTTGGAAGACAGATTGTTGATTATTCTGATATGCACGAGGTTAAAGTTAAGGTACAATAGATTTTGATAATAACCTTTATACATTTATTTGATCATGTTTTTTTATATATATTTTTTGTTTATTAGAGTGAATTAGAAATTGATAAAAATATTGAATTCATGAGGCAAAATGTAGCACTGCCTATTGATCGAAAACCATTTGACTTGAGCAGTTCATTTGTGAAGCAGGAATCTCAATCTGGTGCTGATGCAAGCATTTCAAAGGTGAGTCACATGTTTATATAAACAGAACATTTAATATTATTGTAAATGCTGTTTTGTGATTAAATTTCACATCTATTAAGAGAAATTCCAAAGAGTTCATAAAATTCATAGGATCTTAACATTTTCAAACAACTAACATAATTTTCAAACAATTTCAATAATTTTAGACAATTTGCAAACTTTTTATGCATTTCACAACATTTGAATATATTCTACAACATTTTTAAACAATTTACATTTTCAGTAAATTTGCAACATTTTTAGGCAACTTGTTTGTGTATATTATAACATTTTGATAGTATTTACAACATTTGAACAGTATCTACAACATTTTCAAACAAATTACAACATTTTCAGGCAATCTGCAATATTTTTAGACATACTACAACAATATGCAACATATTTAAACAAATTATGCCATTTTGAGACAATTTATAATATTATTAGACCATCTACGACATTTTGAAACCATCTTCTCGATTTGCTAATATTTTTATTACCACTGTAGATGAAAAAGAAGAAAAAGGATAAAAAGAAACACAAACATAAACATAAACACAAGCATAGCAAAAAGGACTCTTCGGGACAATCTATTAAAAAGCACCATAGTCATGATGGCAGCGGACAGCATACAAAGACACATCTATCAAGTGTTCTCGAACAGGATAATCAGGAGACTCTAAGCAGTGTTAGCTCAACGCCAAGCCCTGGTTCAAATTCACAAGACGTTCTTTGAGATATTTGTGATGAGGTAATTTATATAATTTGAATTATTCGTATATATTAGGGTGGTCCTTAAAATGGTCATTTTCGAATTTCCTTGCTCCCAGGGGCTCAAATGGTTCCAAATAGATATAAAACAATTCTCTGAAAGTTTTAGCTCTTAATATTAACGTTTAGATAGAGCGCAATTCATTCAAAGTTTGTATGAAAAGAGCATGGAAAAAAATTTGAAAATTAAAAAAAAAATGTTTTAGGTGTAACTTAGCGACAAATGAATGAGTTTTATTCATTCATTTGTTCACTAAATTACATCTAAAAAACATTTTTAAAATTTTTGAAACTTTTTCCATGCTATTTCCATACAAAACTTTGATTGAATTGCGCTCTATCTAAACGTTAATATTAAGAGCTAAAACTTTCAGAGAATTGTTTTTTATCTATTTGGAACCATTTGAGCCCCTGGGAGCAAGGAAATTCGAAAATGACCATTTTAAGGACCATCCTAGTATATATATATATATATATATATATATATATATATATATATATGCGTGTGCATGTGTATGGATGTGTGGGTGTAAACATTAAGAAAAATATATCAACAATAGGCTTTTTCGATAATTCGTATATATATACATATATAGAAAAATATTAATAGACAACTGACAAGATCTTCAGACAACTGACAACATTTTCACAAAATTCAAAACCTGTTAATATAATTTACAACATTTTCAGGCAAGTGTTGACATTTTCATACAATTTGCAACAATTTCAGATAATTCTCGATATTTTCATAAAATTTAAAACATTTTTAGACAATCTACATCATTCTCAAACAAATTACAACATATCCATACAACTGTCGACATTTTCATACAATTTACAACAGTTTCAGACAATTAGAGCATCTTCAGACAAACAGCAATGCTTTCAAGCAACCTAAAACATTTTCATATCTTCTACAACATTTTAACACAATCTGCAACACTTTCAGACAACCTAGAACATTTTGAGACAATAAAAAAATACTTTCATGCATTTTACAACATTTTCATAACATCTGCAATATTTTTATACAAATAACAATCTTTCTATTCCCCATTGTGAGATAATGCAACCTTGCTGGAAGTAAAACGCCATTGGTTTTGTATTAATATAATTTATTTATAAATTTTATAAAATGAGAATATTTCCATTTAATTATTTTTTATAAAACAAGTAATATCATAAATAACAATTTTATTCGCTGGTAACAACATAACTGACATCTTTAATGCAAAATACAGCCCTGCAAACCGGGCAAGTGCATTTCTGCAGTAGCCACGTACTGCTTTGCTGGGGGTCCTGTCGATGAGCAAACCATCGAGCCATGCACTCATCGCACCACATGGGGCCACATCGACAGGACACACAAGCATTTGGTGTCTCATTGTTAACATTTCTGCCGTTGCGGCGATTTCTAATTCCATCTTGAGCATTGTTAGCTTCAATTTCCTCATTCGATGATGATAAGTGACACTGTTTTTGGAGTTTCACATTTGATGGTTGTTGCATGCATCATCCCATGCAGGAATCAGGAGCCTGGGGGAGGGAACAATAGTTGTAACTAGGTGTAAGTGGCATATAAGCTTTAAAGCAAGTTGCATGAACTTCCGGACATGTGCAAATAACCTATTTAATCAATAAGTAATCGATATATTAATTTAATAGTAATTTATAAGTACACATTGTTGTTGTAGGACATTACAATGTGTTAAACAGTTGCTCTTGCAGCGCAAAATGCAGATTATTGAATTTTGCACAATATTTCCAACTTTTAGTTATTTATTTAGTTTAGTTTACGTTTAGTTATTTAACAAAAATTATCACAATTAATATATTGATCTATATAACGTCAACAGTTAACAAGAACTTCTGCTTCAAATTTATTGTATTATTTAGTTTATTGTATTATTTAATTAAAAATAAATAAATCTTTCACACACTTTTTTGACATTTGTATATATAGTGAAGAGACGTTAGTAATGAATTTACTAATTAATGATTAAATGTAACCAATTTTTAATAACTTCTTGAGTAGATTAGAGTTTTATTTGGAATACTTAACGATGAGAATTGGAACATTTTAGCTCTTCTGAAAGTGTGTGAAATCAAAGAATTCATTTGGATACAAAAATGTATTCATTCTATTACAATATTTTAGTTGTTACTTTTTCAATAGCTCAGGACTAACTAACTTTATATTTTTACATTTTTAAAAATATTTCCAATATTTCTAGTTTTATGAAAACTCGCCGAGGGTACATGAGCTATCATAAAGTTTTATTAAGGGTTGTCTTGCAGATGTACAAGATATTTGCAACATTTACCATTATTTGGGATCATCGTAAAATGAATTTATTTATGACTATTATTTATAATTATAAAGAACACAATTCTCAACAATAGATAAATATAAGCATAAGTGTTTCCTTGTTAACTCAATAAATATAAATGTGAAGTAAAAATATGGTGTTTTGTGTTGATTTAAAACAAATTTGTTTGCTTCTGTTTCAGAAGTTGACAGAATTTTGCCAGAAATATTTCATCAATTTTTACATTTATTAACTCAATAAATATAACTGTGATACACCTTTGCTTCACACTTATATTTATTAACTTAACAACGAAACACTTGTATGATATATGTAAAATTTGATGAATTGTTTCTACCAAAGTCGTTAACAGCAAATTTTATAATCTCTGAAACAAAAGCGAAAGAATTTGTTGTAAACATCTGACATCAACACAAAACACTTCAGCGTCGCATTTATATTTATAGAGTTAATAATGAAACACAAGAATTATAATTTGTATTCTTTCTATCAGAAAATTTCGCCACCAGCGATTGTGGATGTTGGTGCCTATGTAAAATAATATATATAATAATAATAAGTAATAAAAAGGGATCGTTCAAGTATTACGTAAGCAGATTTATTACAATTGTTTACCCCCCCCCCATCCCCCTTGTCAGCAAAAGTAAGCAAAGCTCTTACCCCCTACCCCAATGCTTACGTAAACATTTTGCAATTAATGTAAAAAAATAAAAATACTACCTATAACGTAATCATCATCCACACTCCCCTGCCCCCCATGTCAACCCAAAATAAGCAAATCAACAACCCCCCCGCCCCCCTATAGTGCTTACGTAATACTTGAACGGCCCCAAATAAATAAAAATAATAATATATAATAATAATAAAATAATGCGGTCAGAATATTATGCTTAAGATATTTATGTCAAAAACCAGAAAAGGCTACAATATTAATATTTGATTGAATTTATTACAGTATTTCAACATTTTATATCGAAAAATTAAGTTTTAAATATATCCTGATAAACCGCGATAATTCGAATTGCCAGTTGTCTTTTTCTCATTTTATCAAAACGCAATAAAGCTTTTGTTTTCATAACATTCATAGGATTTGTGAGAATCATTTTATCGCGTAGTGCTAAATTAATATCATTAACCCAATATTTGATAAAATATGGAACAAAATGGTTTAAAAATATTAACTTTAAATTATGAATTGGGCAATCAAAATTAAAATTTTGAGTAAAAACAAGTTTATCCAAAAGCAATGTTTTCAAATTATTCTTCACACAAACTTTAGGCAAAAAATGTTCTGAAACTCTAACGCTTATTTAATAAAATATTCACAAAGCTTCTACAAGGAAAGGCAAGGGATCTTCCAGTCCGATCCCTAATCCTTATTAACCAATAATCTTATCCACTCCTTTCTGTTGCCAAAATATGAGTCTTGCACAGCAAGCAAGATTTAACATTTTTCAACATTTTCCTGGAAATGAAGCCAGTCATGTATGTGATAACTTGAAGATGAAGTAAACTACTACTTTCTTCTTATAATGTAAATTCATCAGTATTCACATTAGACAAAGTTAGAATATCTTCATTCAAGCTAGACTCACACATAACATTGACTGAAGCATTACTCAATAATAATGTTTTAAATAAAGCAATAGCTCCTTCAGTTTTGTCAAGCTCACAATTGGCAGAATCAGAATGAAGAGAATGAAACTTATTGACAACAAGGCTTTTGTAGGATCGAATTAATGCACTGCTAGTAGGATTGCGATTATTAACACCATGACTTCTAATATTAGCAAAAAAAATTCTAGGGGGTTTTGGTCAAAATTGCGAGTTGACAAAAATTTTATCTCTGGAGATTTTATTTTCTGCCAAATATATTCAAAACCCTCTAGAGTTTTAATTTTCAATTTTGAATAGTTAGAGGAGTTTTAACTCTCTTACCTTTTTTTATAGAAGCTTATGCTTTTCAGCCCTAGTTTTTTTCCAAAATGTTAAATGTTGCCCACAACTGGCAAAATAAGAATGAACAGAATGAAACTTATTGACAACAAGGCTTTTGTAGGATCCAATAAATACACTGCAAGTAGGATTGCGATTATTAACACCATGACTTCTAATACCACCAAAAAAAACATCTAGGGGGTCTTGGTTAAAATTGCGAATTGACAAAAATTTTATCTCTGGAGATTTTATTTCTGCCAAATATATTCAAAACCCTCTAGAGTTTTAATCCAATTTCGAATAGTTGGAGGAGTTTTAACTCTCTTGCCTTTTTTATAGAAGCTTATGCTTTTTAAGACACCCCTAGTCTTTTTTCAAAATGTTAAATGTTTAGACTTATATGTGAGAGCACTGTGTAGAGGTTTATAATCCCTAGCAGAACTGGAAGCTGTCCCATTTACACTGTCAAAGTGGTTATCCACAAATTTCAGTACCAGTAACTTCTTAAGTAAAATTATCATCTAGAATATGAATAAAAAAAGTTTAATTATAAAATACATCTTACAATATTTTCATTTACTTACTGCAGCATCTTTCACTCTCATCTTCCTCATCTTTTCAGTTTACACGTTATGTGCTCCCAACTTATAACACATATGGAAATTTGGCAACTTTGAATCAATTTCATACAATTTAATTATATGATTCCAGGATGCCCTTTTCTGTCGACTTGTTGTATAACCTGGTATGATGAAAAACTGGTTCGTATACATTTTAGCATTTAGTGGTACAATTTCTTGATTGCCAACAAGAAAACCTTGAAGTTTGCAAATTCGATCAACTCTAAGAAACTGTGCTCTTGTCTTATTAAGCAGCATGTTCATAGCAGCTGCATTTGTAGCATGTTGATCACACACAGTAACTACAATATTGATGCCAATTTGCTGCAGGTTTGAAATAACATCTTTGATGCAGACCTCGAATTCAGGACTTCTAACACTGCTTTCAGCAAAGTAAAATGCCACTGAAGTTTTAAAATGGCCACTGAAGTTTTAAAATGGCCATTCCATGCCTTTAATCATAAACACCAAAGCATGATCAGCAAATTTTGGCCTTTTTTCAGTGACTTCCTCAAAACCAATTATGCTGTCCTTAGTCGCATCATATTCAATACCTGCTGCAATGCTAATTTAAACCAACATGAGGACACACTTTCTATTAGAAGGATTCATCTTAAGAACAGAAGTGCACAAAGTCTCCATGAAAGATTTATTAATGCCAGCACTGACAGAAATTGTTGCCAATGACCTAGAAACAGTACTTTTAGAAGGTAGAGCCAAAAAGGATGTACAATATTTACAGTATGTTGGGCTCTGCTTATATAATGCTATTCCAAGGGCTTTTCATCAAGGTTATATTTTCTACCGGATTCCTCATCTTGCACTTTATTAATGTTGCAGTGAGTGAATTCACATTTTTTAAATACTGCATGCTATCTTTACTGCATGCTTCCTTCAGCTCTGCTCTGGCAATTTCATTATTTTTCATAAGTCTTTTGGCACTTCTCTTCATCATCATGATTATGGCATGGCTTTTCTTTACTTCTGGAGAAAGTCGCCTGCAATGCCTTAGGCCAACAAACCTCAAGAAATTACTCTTTGGAGTTCGAATATCTAACAAAATGAATGATTAGATTAATGAAAATATGATAAATAATAAATAATAAATATATATATATATATATATATATATATATATATATATTAAATGTTAAATATGAAATATACAACACTCAGATTTTTAACACACACTTTATTTAATAATTACAGACGTTTCAAGACCAAGGTATGCCTCATCTTCAGTGTAATTTCAAAAACAGTTACTTATATACTACACATTCTTTAATATTTTATTTAAATTACATTTAATTTTTGATATACAAAAAACACCAACTATTCCTTGCAATGCTTGACTCAGTACTAAAAAACATGTGACAAATTTTCTACACAAATCTTAAGTATCGAGATGGAGAACAGGAAGGGTATTATTATAATGTAAACAAAAGGAGTGCGATTGCGAACAAAAATATAGAAACAAATTAATTGCAAGTAATTTTACTTTTTCTTCATTGAAACCATTAAAATTTTTATATTCCAACATTAAAGATGAATCTCCTTTAGCAAAAAAGAAAGAGACGCTTGTGGATCATGGTAATATCAACAACCATAAGTTTGATTTTGACAATCCCCAAATCTTATTCCATGAAAAAGACTTATTCAAACGGAGCATGGCAGAATCAATGTTAATAGTTCAGACTAAGAATAGCGTAAATCTGAGAACCGATACAAATATTTCTACTAATCAACAATATTTCCTTCAATTTACAAGCCTTGAAAAGTTAATGTAGTTTTTTTTTCCTGCAATTTTATTTGATGGATGATGGAATCAAATCATGTCTTTATAATAATGTCTCTATTGTAAGGCTTTAGTTTGACCAAAAATAATAAAAAAATAAGTAAATTAATTTATTATTTACTTATTCTATTGATAAAATATTATTTATCATTATTATATTGTTTTTATTGAGAATTATTTCGAGATTATGACATAAGCTTTGAGGCACTTAAGGGGGTATTCTACTGTAGAATTTTGAACAAATCGAAAAAATTTTTTTTCATATTTTCAAAGTTTAGTTATTCAAAAATATGCCATTAAAAGGATTTTTCAAAATTACTATTATTTCCTGAGTTATAGCCGTTTTAGTGACGTGACCTCGGTTCGGATCCGACTTGTCTCAAAACTTTGAACGCGTTTTTCTCGGAACTACTTTTTTTTGAGCTGGCGGTAAGGATATCTCGAGTTCTAATGAGCCGATTTACTTCAAATTTGGAGAGAATCTTCTCTATACATCGCTTTATCGTATGGACCTTGCCCAAAACTATAACTTTTCATTTAGTATTTTTAAAAAATTCGGATTTGTTAAAAAAACATGAAAAAAAATATTTTTTTTTTCAAACTGCCGCCATTCAAACAAAACAAATCTGTTTAACTTATCCAAGGTTCATACGATAGCGGCATCTAATTAAGAATCCATCTATTTTTTATGTTTCAAATCACCAAGAGGGTTGGAATCATGTAAGCCAGGACACCCTCTTTTTTTTTGGGAATCTCCACTTTGACTGCTCATAACTTTGTGAATTTTAATTTTTTTTTAATAATAATTTTTTTATGTAATGATAAAATATCAATAAACAAATGATAAAAAAATCGATAGTAAAAATATTATTGGTTTCCTTTATACAGCGCTTCAAAAACCGGGCGAAATTCATGACTCTACAGTAGAATACCCCCTTAACCTTAGAAATGTTTACTGCATTTCTTTATTTAATTAATCATTATACTTAACTATGTTTTAAGTGCGTTGAAGTAAATTTATTATTTTCAATAAACATTCAGCGTTCACATTATTACTGTGTCTTGTTTATTATAATTTATAACATTTATTTAATATCTTTTTTCTTTAACAAACATATATAAAACTCATGAAAACCACAAACTGATAGCCCCAATTAGTTCATATTTATTATGGCGCTGCAGGGGCGCTCTGAGCGTATACAGAAAATAGCATTTTTTTGTTTTTTTATGTTAATATTCGCAGTCCCACGTTAGTTTATGCTGTGATTGTTATGTGATATTGCTATTATTGACAAATTTTGTAAATTTGATGACTTTAAATAATTTTTATCTTCACCGCTACTTTAAATAACAAAACTGACGTTTCACGGAACATGTTCGAGCAAAAAAGATTTAAGCCCTCACTGCTTTGAGTTTGAGGCGTTTGTTTGGAATGAATTGCCTTCGTTCGTGTTCGTGTTTGTTCTTCTTTGTAATTTCTTGTTTGTCATTTTTATTCGTTAGGTGTGGATGCAGCTTAAGAACATCGGCTCACTAGCGCCGAATTCTCACCTACATGTCGATAATACGAATCACGGTTGTGATCGAGGATTTTGCTTCTGTTTGTGTCCCTGTTTGTGTCTGAATAACAAATTTTAATGTACTGAACGAACTTTATATTTTTTGTATATTTAATTATTAATTAAATGTTTAAGTATATTCAGTATGTATAAATTTAAATATAAATATATAATAATATGTATTATAAAGCGGTATTTGTGATTGATTGCTGAACATAAAGGTAGTGTATAATACTTTGAGGTTATTCCACGTGACTAACTTTTAATTAAATTCATTTCATTCCGAAAAAACATTTAATTCTAAATAAAGATACGCAACGAAAACGTAAAGTAAATTTTACTTTTTTTCATTTTGGCTCTGCAATAATTATATGACAAGTCAATAGCTTTAGTTGATTCAGAATCACCGTCTGTCAAATATAAAGTCTTTTGAAGAAGAAATTCTCTTGGCGACATTGTCCAAAATAGACTCCTGTTAACTTAATGTAAGATTACATTCTTAGACAAATCCATTATACGAATATATTTATATTCTCAGAATCATTTGTGTTGACAGTTGAGAACGATTATTAATTTAAACATACACTCTTGTAAAATGTTACCAAAGCATAAATGCAATGCACTTTCTAAAATCATACTCCATGCTCCAACTGTCAATAACTAATGTTTTCATTTGTATTTCTAATCAAATTAATTATCATATTTAACAATAGTTCATTTAAACTAACCAACTATTTTTGTTCATGCTTATAGAACATACTCAGTGCACAAATATCTGAAAATGTCAGAAGCTGCTGATGATCCGATAATTAAAATTGAACCACAAGAATATCCAATCGAAGACATTAAACAGGAAATTGAGGAAGACCCTGAATCGTGCTCAGAGGATGACAAAACATGTCTAAAGAAATTTATGAACTCTATTGTAAAAATAGAAGAAGATGTCAAACAGGAAATAATTCAAACTGCTCCTTATAAATGTGACAAGTGTCATAGAACATTTAGAAAGTTGCATTATTTAGAACAGCATATGGTAAATTATTGTCATAAGTGTACATATTGTTCAAAGACTTTTTCAGATGCAAGTGCATTAGAAATACATATAAAATCTCATACAGGTGAAAAACATTTCACATGTACAAAGTGCAATAAAGCATTTACTGAAAAATATCATTTAGATCAACACATTTGCGCTTCTGCGAAAGAACATATTTTACATTTGAATGAATCTAGTAATCGAAAACGAAATATTCGCGCTCATACTGCAAAGGGACAAGGTGGACGTCCCTATATTTGCCAAATTTGTGATAAGACATTCACAGTATTGAGTGCCTTGAATAGACATATGATCATCCACACTGGTGAACGTTCGCATATTTGCCAAATTTGTGATAAAACATTCACACAATTGGGTACCTTGAATAGACATATGTTCGTCCACACTGGTGAACGCCCCTATATTTGCAAAATATGTGAAAAGACATTCACACAATTGAAAGTTTTGAATAAACATATACTTATTCACACTGGTGAACGTCCCCATATTTGCAAAATATGTAAAAAGGCATTCACACAAATGGGTAACTTGAATCAACATATGCGAATACACACTGGTGAACGCCCCTATATTTGCAAAATATGTGATAAGGCATTCACAGAAATGGGTACCTTGAATAAACATATGCTCATTCACACTGGTGAAAGGTCACATATTTGCCAAATATGTAATAAGACATTCGCACGATTGAGTACCTTGAAATTGCATATGCTAATTCACACTGGTGAACGTCCTCATATTTGCAAAATATGTAAAAAGGCATTCACACAAATGGGTAACTTGAATCAACATATGCTCATCCACACTGGTGAGAATCCTTATATTTGCCAAGTTTGTGATAAGACATTCAGTTACTTGTGTAACTTGAATAGACATATGGTCATTCATACCGAAGAATGCCCCTACAAATGCAAAATTTGTGATAAAGTATTCAAACGTTCAAAAGCCCTGAAAAGGCACATGGTTGCTCATACCAATAAGTAATTAGTATTTACAAAATTGGTAACAAAATTACATATGACTGCTTATAGAAATTAATGTTAATTAGATATATGAATTAATTTATACATTTTAAAAAATAAATAAACATTGTTATCAATGGCTTTAGGGTAAATATTTTATTAATGATGTACATCCATTCCAGGTTTAATAAGATTTGCAATTGAGCCACAACTGTTAGTAGAATCTTCAAAAAAAGCCTAGTTTTTAACTTACCGTAGGTTAAGCTATTGTGATCGCCCAAAAAACGAAACTGAAAAATTTTGCATATCATTACGATTCAGAGGTTTCTAAACATTTTGGCATACCTTAGAAAAAATTGATATGTGCATGTATGTGTGGATGCAATTTTTCATCGACGATTTCAAGCGTACGGATCAACCGATTTGAAAAATTTAAAAAGCAATTGATTCTTACAAATAGAGAGACGTGCTGATTAGTTTTTGGTAAAGGTAGGCCAGCCATTTCGGAGTTACGAAGCAAAAAGTGTAGAAAATAGAAATCGAGTTTTTTAGAGAAAGGTGCATCCAATTTGAATGATTCAAAAAACATTTAATTCGTAATGATGAGTAAAAGTGGTGAATAGTGTTTGGTCCAGCGGTCCAAATGTTGACAATTCATATAGGCAAAATGATTATTTTTGGGGAAAACCAAAAGCGAATTGTTTCCTTAGAGAAGACAATTTTGGTAAGAAATAACTTGGCATATAATTTATCTATGTAGGATTTGAATTTTATGTTATGTATCTCTGAATAATGCAATTTGGATTAGTTTTTTTATTTTTATTTATTTATTTATTTGATATAATTCATACATACTGTATCTCAGTCAGACAATTATTCTGGTATGAGAGATCACAGCAATTATAACAAAAATAAAATCTAAATTTTATGTAACAGACTTACATTAAGACATATATTTTTACTTATTACTATTATACACACATATATAAACACACAGAATGTTTGCGTACATACATACATACTTATACTTAATTGTAATTAATATTTTTACAAAACAGAAGTAATATAGTATTTAAAATAGGAATTTTAACTCATTTGTTTCATTTATCTCTTATGTAATTTTTCAATTTAATTTTGAAATTGTCCGTCATTGTCTTTAGTTCGTCCGGTAGTTTATTGTAAAGGCTGCTTGCACTTCTCAGAGGACTTGCAAGTCCTTTACTAGTTTTTGCATGTTTCATGTGAAAGTTTCGGTTTTGTCTTGTTTGATGGTCGTGTATATCCTGGTTTGTCTCTATTTTGGTGCAAGTTTTGATTTTGTTATTTTTTATTTTGAGTATTAGTATACATTTTTCTATTTCTATTGTTTTTTGTAGTGATATGTTCTTACTCTTTTGTAGAGTTCTTTTGTCGGGGTGAGGTAGGGATAATTGTAAGTTGATTTTATTGCTTTATTCATTATTCTTTGTAGTGTCTTTATATTTTTATTTATTGTTTGACTCCAAATCGTGATGCCGTACGTCATAATCGGAATTATATGAGATTTTAATATTAGTTCTTTGTTCTTAATTCCAAGGTGTCGTATTCTTCTTATGGCCCCAGAAAGTGCTGCAATTTTTTTTTTGATTTTCTCAATTTGGTCACTCCATTCTAGTTTCTGGTTTATAATCATACCCAAATATTTAGTTTTTTCTATTTATTTTCTAGTTATTAAACAAATTAAATAAAATGTGTTATTCTTATTGCAGAAGATTGTCATGCAAAGCCATTTTTTACAATGCACTTTACAGTGCAAACAGTTGCAGTAATATCACTTAATAAAGAAAATGTAATTCAAAATGAAATAATCTTATTGCATTCTGGATCGCTGGATGTTTGATCTTTCATTAAAGGTATTTTAAAGTTATTTTATACAGGTTATACTTGAAATTTCAGTAAAATTAATAGGTTCAATTAAAATTGTAGCGGATCTATCTGCACATGCAGGTGTTCCAGTTGTGCTAGATACTCCAGATTC
Organism: Ctenocephalides felis; assembly: GCF_003426905.1. Classification (NCBI taxonomy): domain Eukaryota; kingdom Metazoa; phylum Arthropoda; class Insecta; order Siphonaptera; family Pulicidae; genus Ctenocephalides; species Ctenocephalides felis. Next base: position 85,532,434 of record NW_020536999.1, read on the forward strand.
GGTTACATTAGATGTTCCTGCCGAGCATATCTCTATAAGACGATCAGGTATATATATAAAAAAAATATATATATATATATATATATATATATATATATACTCAGATTTTTAACACACACTTTATTTAATAATTACAGACATTTCGAGACCAAGGTATGCCTTGGTCTTATATTTACTTAGTAGTACTAGTAAATAGTTCTTATCTACTACAGTATATATATACTCACATATATATGAGTATATATATACACATTATTTAATATTTTATTTAATTTTTTATATACAAAAAACACCAACTATTCCGTGCAATGCTTAACTCAGTACTAGAAAACATGTGACGGTTACAGAAATATTATAAACAAATCTTAAGTATCGACATGGAGAACAGGAAGGGTATTATTATAATATAAACAAAAGGAGTGCGATTACGTACAAAAATCAACAAATATGGAAACAAATTAATTGCAAGTAATTTTACTTTTTCTTCATTGGAACAATTAAAATTTTTATATTCCAACTTTAAAGATGAATCTCCTTTAACAAAAAAGAAAGATATAGTTTATAAAGTAAATTGTTTGGATTGTAATTGTTCTTATATTGGCCAGACTTGACAGAACTTAGAAAAAAGACTCAGGCAGCATGAATTACAATGCGAAAAAATAGATAACAAAAAATTTAAAAGTACGCTTGTGGATCATGTTAATATCAATAACCATAAGTTTGATTTTGACAATCCCCAAATCTTGTTCCATGAAAAAGACTTATTCGAATGGAACATGGCAGAATCAATGTTAATAGTTCGGACTAACAATAGCGTAAATCTGAGAACCGACACAAATATTTTACACGACTCTTATATAAACATCATTAATAATTTATATTTTTTTTATTTCTCTTATTCTCTTCAATAAATTAATTTGATTTCATATTTGTTGATTTTTGTATGCCATTGCACTCCTTTTGTTTACATTATAATACCCTTCCTGTTCTCCATCTCGATACTTAAGATTTGTTTAGAATATTTCTGTAAGTGTCACATGTTTTTTAGTACTGAGTCAAGCGATGCAAGGAATAGTTGGTGTTTTTTGTATAAAAAAAATTAAATGTAATTTAAATAAAATATTAAAGAGTGTGTAGTATATAAGTAACTGTTTTTGAAATTACACTGAAGATGAGGCATACCTTGGTCTTGAAATGTCTGCAATTATTAAATAAAGTGTGTGTTGTATTGTTCATATTTAACATTTAATATATATATATATATATATATATATATATATATATATATATATATATATATATATATATATACTAGCTGACCCGACAGACTTCGTCTAGTCAAAAAATCTACCAAAGCGGTTTTGATTGCTCTGTTGATCTTTTAAGATTCAGTCTAAAGCGTCAAAAGATTTTTTATGTGCCAACGTGCATTCAGAGTTCTTCGAAATGTTGCAAGTTGGAGTTTTATTGCTTTGCATATTCAATGGCAATTTTAGTACTGAATGGGCTGTTCGACCACATTCGAGTAAAGTTGCTGTGATTCCCGATGAAGCGGGTGCAAGTGCAATTTTGTTTTGTGAGCAAATTGTTGCTAATATTAATAAAATCAAAAAAGTTTTTTCTGTACCACCAGGCGCATCTAAGAAGTAAATCCCCCCAGTTCCATCATTTGTTACTTTCATAAGAATATCAAATACATACCTCTGTTGTTCATTCAACAGAGGAAGATTTGTTTCGATTAATTCTTTCAAATTGTTGAGATCATACAGTTTTTCTCAGTTAAAAGCATGCATTGGACGATTGGGCGCGGCAAGGCCTAAGTGAATTAATACTTTGTTTGACATCATCAAGCACATTACTACATAGCGGCCCATTTGGTATTGAGTAACTTTTATGTTTATTTCGGTCGTCATGTTTTTAGCTTTGTTTGTAGCATTTCGTATCTTCTACTTAAATTGCCTCTTCTTATAGGAGACAATATCAAAATATTGTGTCATATGCAATAACTTTTTATTCAAAGGTAGATAACAAAACACTACAAACAAAACAAAAGCACACTCAGTAGAGTATAACAGAAAATGCAAGAAAACACCACCGGCAAGGGCGGCAAATGGACATTGACATTGATTTCTTTAATCTTTTATGACTTGAAGTTAAATTCTTTAACACCATACCAATTTTATCGCCTGTCGAAAGTAAAACAAAATAAATAATATCAAGAAGCCGACTACGATTATTTGTATTAGTTAGAAAAGGACTGTTTTTATGGTTTTTCCGACAATTATTCGAATTTTTCTCGCCGTAAGAACCATCCTTGGACATCAATGAACATTTTAAAAAAAGAATTGGCCAAATTGGTTCAGGCGTTGTTGAGTTATGCGCTTACCAACACATTTTGCGATCCATTTTTATATATAAGATATTTATATTATTTATTATTTATCATATTTTCATTAATCTAATCATTCATTTTGTTAGATATTCGAACTCCAAAGAGTAATTTCTTGAGGTTTGTTGGCCTAAGGCGTTGCAGGCGACTTTCTTCAGAAGTAAAGAAATCCCCATGCCATAATCATGATGATGAAGAGAAGTGCCAAAAGACTTATGAAAGATAATAAATTTCCCAGAGCAGAGCTGGAGGAAGCATGCAGAATTTATTTTAATGAGGAACCAGGTAGAAGGTATAACCTTGATGAAAAGCCCTTGGATTAGCATTATATAAGCAGAGCCAAACGTACTATAAATGTCGTACATCCTTTTTGGCTCTACCTTCTAAAAGTATTGTTTCTAGGTTATTTGCAAGAATTCCTATCAGTGTTGGCATTAATAAATCTTTCATGGAGACTTTGCGCACTTCTGTTCTTAAGATGAATCCTTCTAATAGAAACTGTGTCCTCATGTTGGTTGAAATTAGCATTGCATCAAGTATTGAATATGATGCGACTAAGGACAGCATAATTGGTTTTGAGGAAGTCTCTGAAAAAAGGCCAAAGTTTGCTGATCATGCTTTGGTGTTTATGATTAAAGGCATTCGTAGCCATTTTAAAACTTCAGTGGCATTTTACTTTGCTGAAAGCAGTGTTAGAAGTCCTGAATTCGAGGTCTGCATCAAAGATGTTATTTCAAACCTGTAGCAAATTGATGTTAATGGAAAAAACATTATTGGATGTGAAGGAGAATGTAATGATTGGTTCCACAAAAAGTGTGCGAAAATTACTAATGAATAAGGTAAGATATTCACATGAAAGTAATTGGAAAGAAATAATAATATTATTTATATATTGTCAGTACTATTGTAGCTACTGTGTGTGATCAACATGCTACAAATGCAGATGCTATGAACATGTTGCTTAATGAGACAAGAGCACAGTTTCTTGAGATGATCGAATTTGCAAACTTCAAGGTTTTTTTGTTGGAGATCAAGAAATAAGAACCACTAAATGCTGAAATGTTTACAAACCAGTTTTTCATCATATCAGGTCATGCAACAAAAGGGCATTCTGGAATCATATAATTAAATTGTATGAAATTGATTCAGAGTTGCCAAATTTTGTATTTGTATGTGTTATAAGTTGCGAGCACATAATGTGTATCCTGAAAAGATGAGGAAGATGAGATTGAAAGATGCTGCAGTAGTTTTCTCTTATAGTGTATCTTCAATGATGAACAGATACGCTACTAAGCAGTGTAAGTAAATGAAAATATTGTATGATGTATTTTATAATTAAACTTTTTTTATTCATATTCTAGATGATAATTTTCCTCAAGAAGGTACTGGAACTGTTGCATTCCTGAAATTTGTGGATAAACTCTTTGACAGTGTAAATGGGATAGCTTCCAGTTCTGCTAGGGACCATAAACCTCTATGGGGTGCTCTCACATATAAGTCTAAACATTTAATATTTTGGAAAAAGGCTAGGCTTGTCTTAAAAAGCATAAGCTTCTATAGAAAAGGCGAAAGAGTTAAAACTCCTCCAACTATTCGAAATTGGATTAAAATTCTAGAGGGTTTTGAATTTATTTGGCAGAAAATATAATCTCCAGAGATAAAATTTTTGTCAACTCGCAATTTTAACCAAGATCCTCTACAATTTTTTTTTGTAGTATTAGAAGTCATGGTGTTAATAATCGCAATCCTATTTGCAGTGCATTTATTGGATCCTACAAAAGCCTTGTTATCAATAAGTTTCAATCTGTTCATTCTTATTCTGCCAATTGTGAGCTTGACAAAAATGAAGGAGCTATTGATTCATTGAAAACATTATTATTGAGTAATGCTTCAGTCAATGTTACGTGTGAGTCTAGTTTGAATGAAGATATTCTAACTTTGTCTAATGTGAATCTTCAAGGCTTCATTTCCAGGAAAATGTTGAAAAATGTTAAATCTTGCTTAATGTGCCAGGCTCATATTTTGGCAACAGAAAGGAGTGGAGATGATTATTTGTTAATAAGGATTAGGGATCGAACTGGAAGATCTCTTGTCTTTCCTTGTAGAAGCTTTGTGAACATTTTTTCAAAATGCGTGAGAGTTTCAGAATATTTTTTGCCTAAAATTTGTGTGAAGAATAATTTGAAAACATTGCTTTTGATAAACTTGTCTTTACTCAAAATTTTAATTTTGATTGCCCAATTCATAATTTAAAGTTAATATTTTTAAACCATTTTGTTCTGTATTTTATCAAATATATTGGGTTAATGATATTAATTTAGCACTACGCAATAAAATGACTTTCACAAATCCTATGAATGTTATGAAAACAAAAGCTTTATTGCATTTTGATAAAATTAGAAAGAGACAACTGGCAATTCGAAATATCGTGGTTTATCAGGATATATTTAAAACGTAATTTTTCAATATAAAATGTTGAAATACTGTTATAAATTCAATCAAATCTTAATATTGTAGCCTTTTCTAGTTTTTGACATAAATATCTTAAGCATAATATTCTGACAGCATTATTTTATTATTATTATTATATATTATAATTTTTATTTTTATTTATTTTTACTATTTATTGCATCCACAATTGCTGATGGGAAAATTTGCTGTTGACGATTCTGATAGAAATAACACAAATTATAATACTTGTGTTTCATTATTAACTCTATAAATATAAATGCGACGCTAAAGTGTTTGTATTGTAGTGTTTCGTATTGGTTTCAGATGTTTGCAACAAATTCTTTCGCTTTTGTTTCAGAGATTATAAAATTTTATGCTGACGACTTTGGTAGAAACAATCCATCAAATTTTACATATATCATACAAGTGTTTCGTTGTTAAGTTAATAAATATAAATGTGAAGCAAAATTGTATCACAGTTATATTTATTGAGTTAATAAATGTAAAATTTGAAGAATTATTTCTGGTAAAATTCTGTCAACAGCAAAATTCATAACTTTTGAAACAGAAGCGAACAAATTTGTTTTAAATCGACACAAAACACCATATTTTTACTTCACTTTCGTATTTATTGAGTTAACAAGGAAACACTTATGCTTATTTATCTATGTATACAAGTGTCAAAAAAGTGTGTGAAAGATTTATTTACTTTTAATTAAAGTATTATAACATACAAATTGGTAAGTTTTTGTTAACTGTTGACCGTTATATAGATCAATATATTAATTGTGATAATTTTTGTTGATCACAACCTATAACTTTACAAAGTTAATATATTATATATTATTTATTGCATCAAAAAGTCATAAAAGTCAATTACAATTAAATGTAACAATTTATAGTGCTACTTTTAATATACTATGAAACAACAATTTATTTTTTTGAAATTTTATCTTTGGCGCCATTTTGATTTATACAAATGTCAAAAAAGTGTTAAAAGAATTTATTTATTTTTAATAAATTAATCCAGCAAACTAAATATTACAATAAATTTAAAGCAAAATAAACTTATTATAACATACAAATTGGTAAGTTTTTAACTGTTGACATTATGTAGACAAATATAATAATAATATGATAATAATGATAATGTGATAATTTTTGTTGGTTACAACCAATTTGGAATTCTTTTACGTAGCTAATATATTATACATTTTTTATTATATTAAAAAGTCATGGAAATCAATTACAATTAAATATAACGATTTAGTTCTACTTTTAATTTGCAATGAAACTACAATTTCATATTTTGAAAAATTCATCCTTGGCGCCACATAAACACGTGGTATTTTAAGGTTGGCGCCATTTTGATTTAAACAAATGTCAAATAAGTGTCCAAAGAATTTATTTATTAGGAATGAAGTATTTTAACAAAATAAATGATATAACATAATAATAAGTTAAATTAAGTCAAGTATTAAGTTTAAATAATTATATTTAGTGTTCAATGTGATCATCCTAGTGTGCAAGTGATTTGCTGGTAATAATTTTATTATTTTTATTTAGGTAGGTGCATACTTTATTGTAATTTAATATTCATAACGTGCATATAGTTGGCTTATTCACTAATAATAACTAATAACTAAGAATAACTCCAGGATTAACCTAATGACATTTAATAATTAACTTAGATTGAAGTATTCATTTATTGAATCAACAGGCTGTTCTACAAGATGTTTTTTGAGGTTTACATTGAAACCCTTTCTGCTTTTATATTTCCATTCATTGAAAAGCCTGTTGTAAATCTTGACACCTAGCTTGTACCTTTGGGAGGATTTCAGTTTCAGTTTTGGAGGTACGACGGTACTCCTGTTTTGTGTGTTGTGGCCATGGACGTCACTCCTCAGTACATGGTTTGTTCTGTCTGCATGGACCGCAATTGCCTGCTGGTAGATGTAAAGGCTGGTAACAGTCAGTATTTTAAATTTAGTAAACAAGTGTCTGCATTGTTTCTAACGTGATGCCCCTCCGATTTCACTTACAGCCTTCTTCTGTAAGTCCATTATCTTGGAGGTATGCACCGAGTGTCCCCATGCCAATATTCCATATGAGTACACAGAGTGAAACATGGCATAATAAGCCTCTCTGGCGCATTCCTCATTTATAATGTATCTAACTCTTCTTATAAATTGATTTCTTCTCATATGAGATGAGACCCAAATATTTAACCTCCCTTCTTTGCGGCTCCTTATGTCTTCTACTGGAAATAAAGTTGTTTTGGATTGTTTTCCTATTGTTGAGTACAACTTGATTTGCTAAAACCAATTTTTCATCGTGCTTGTGAGTATACTGAATTTTTTACTTTCTATTGGCAACCGCCAATGCTGTATCATCTGCAAACTGCATTGTGTGGCAGCTGATGTTCGGTGATAGATCATTCACGATAAAAAGAAGTGGTCCAAGAATACTCCCTTGGGAAATCCCTACATTTAATCTCGCTATATTCCTTCGTTTATTGTTCCATTCCACAAACTGATATCTATTACATAGGTACGATTGCATAAGTTTATGGGCTACGCCTATGATATTCTAATTTCCTGAGAAATATGTCTTGTGGAACACAATCAAAAGCTCTGCTGAGATCAAAATAGTGACCACTTTATGATCTTCCACCGAATTTGAAATAAAGTTCAAAAAGTCTAAAACAGCATCAATTGTATTAATTTTCTTCTTAAATCCAACTTGATTTATTTATTTATTTATTAGCATCAAAGAAACTTGTAGTTCTCAATGCTAACAACATTGCTATAATTTTTGAAAATATTGGCAGCATGGCTATGGGTCTGTTGGTCTGTAGTTTGCTGCTGATTGAAGATTTCCTGATTTATATAATGGTAGTATTTTGCCAGATTCATCTTCTCTGGAAAGGTTCCTGCGGATAAAATGTCTCTGGGGTGTAGTACAGAATAGAATAGAATAGACATTTACTGAAATCCAATAAATATGTCATTTATATTACATAATTCATAATTATTTATGTCATTTATATTACATAATTCATAATTATTCTGAAAATTTATTTATAAAATAATGATTATTTATCAAATGATTTCTAACAATATTTTTAAAAGTATTTTTGGTTTCCCACTTCCATCAATCGGGTAGCTTGTTATAGATCTTGGCACCTAATGTAGTTCTTATCGATGATTTAAGTTTCATTCTTGGACATATAACAGAATTCCTATTTTGCATATTGTGTTCATGGACATCACTTCTCAATATATGATTTTTTTATCAGCATGCACCACAATAGCTTGTTGCCAAATACAAGTAAATAATAAATATTCTTTTGTATTCTTTTGTAGATCCATAACTTTTGAAGTGTGTGCACTATGCAATCTAATATTCCATATGAAAATACAGAATGGAACATAGCAAAGTAGGTTTTCCTGGCAAATTCCTGATTTATTATGGATCTAATACTTCTGATGGCTTTCGAAAGCCTTGCGTATAGTAAATCTATGTGTTAAGCCCAGGTCAGCATATGTTGTTAGTCTCAAGTATCTAACATAACCGCCTTGAAATTTGCCTTCTACTAGAAGATAAATTGATATAAGCAGTTTTATTTTTATTCAGTGCAATTTTATTGGCACTGAATATATATATATATATACACACCTAAGTCTGTTTTTACAACGGTAGATTGGTTCCAGAAGAAGCCGTGTAAAAAAAAAACGTGTAAAAAAAGACATTGATCTTATACAAAAATGGGTGATTTGTTCCTAATCTCTAAAACCTATTAAAATTAGTGAAAAGCAAGAATTTTTAATAACAAGAATTTATGTTTATTTTATTAAATCAAATATATAATGCTTATTTTCACAAGCATTGTAATTAATGATAAAAAAGATATGCACTCTAATCTTAAAAGTAATATAAATTAAATGTATGGCTGACAGATACAAGATTATATGGAGCTCTTTATATTTACATCAAATCTAATAATATAAAATTGTAAATGCAATATACATAAAACAAAGATATATATGTAAGAGATAGTGTAGATATTATGTAATTTAGTTTATGGCTAATGTACCAGTTTATAAAGCCAATAAAATAATAAAAAAAAAATGTATGGCAAGTTCAGGAACTAAAAAACTATGTTGTGAACGAAAAGAATAGGTTATTCAATTTTTAAAGCGCTAAAGAGGAATTCACTTAAATCTGACCAGTAAATTTTATTGTATGCACATAAAGGGAATTCCCCTAAATTAGTGCTTATTCACGTTTGCTTTGACCAGTAAAAATTGTTTGTACGCGCTAAAGGGGAATTCACTTAAATCTTTAAGCTAGTGTTCGCAAACTATCGATACTATCGATAGTTCAGACTTTTTTCTTTCATAAATACTTTTTTGTGATATGAACATACTTCGCAAAAATTAAATTTGACAAAAAAAATTTAAGTACATAAAATTTCAAATCGTGCTAAATGGAATAAAATTGTGTAAAAAATTAAAAATATTCAATTTTTAAACCGTGTTATATCAAAACCGTGTACAAAAAGACCGTGTAAAAACAGACTTAGGTGTATATATATTCTATTTCAATTTTTTATACTTTTTGACAAATAATTAATATCGACATCCTTTTAAAACCAAGAATTTAAGTATTTACATCCTGATATATTATAAAAACAACACGCACACATTTACACAGGTTTTAATTTCTTCTTAAAAAGTTTTTAATAGAATCCCTTTCGTTTAATAATCAGTTTATTATCAATAGTCGTCTCATAACATCGAGGAAATAATACTTTTTGTCTCACATAACAAACTCAAAAAAGAAATTTTGAATTACAAAAATTTGTTTCTTCGTCTGAAAAGAAATTTATAAAAGTACTTTTTTTGATAAAATCTTTTTTAGTGAAAAAGTATTAATGTATCATCAATCATACAGGTAATTAATTCTTTTTTTCAGTAACCTTTTCTTAAAATGTTCTAAAACTTCCTCATTTTTTAACATTCTTAATATTTTGTTATGTAATCCACTCATTTATTTTTATCATTTTTATATTGATTATATGGTCATATTTCTGCACATTATTTTTTCCACAATTTTATTTATTTTATATAAGAAATCCACCACCTTTCTTTCTTAAATACATGGTTTGCTTAAATCTTATCAAGATCATGTTTCTTGACATATGTCCTGAAGATGGAATGTACCTAGCTCCGAAAAGTCAACAGTAATTAAATAAAGAAATGTTTTTTTAAAAACATTTTTTGTTTTTTTTTCAAGGCTCCGTTTTCCATACATTATTCTACTGAATCACACTGAATACTGTCAAAATGTCATGTATTTGCTGTAAATTCATTGCACATAAACTGCATTACATATAAACTACAACGTCACTCCTATGTTATGAAGCTGGGTCAGAAAGACCCTGTTGCCTAGGATCGTTTTTTGACATTTGTCCGATTTCTAGGTTAGATTTTCTATCTGACAACCTTAGAAAAACGCCTGACTGCACAGCAACCACATGGCTTTTGTCAATATTTAGTACGGAAAGTTCTTCATAACATGGCCTTGCCACAACATTAGTCTGTTGTGCGGCAAAATCGTCCCATTAGAAATTTAGTGCCATAATAATAGATGGAGCTATCCTCCATAAGCCATATTTTGAAATCTTCTATTATATAAAAATAAGTCGGGTTTTCCTTTCTGACGATATAACTGCAGAACGCACGAACCAATTTCGACGATTTTGCACTCGTTGGTAGCAAAGAAAATTGAAGAAAAATTTCAACAGAAAGCGGAAAACATTTTTTCTTTTTTTAAACACAGCGCCATCTCTGATACTTAGCATGTTCTACAAACCAATTTTTTAAGTAGATGGCGCCAGTAGATACGTTGTTTGACTGCTACTCATTTGTTTGAAAGCTACTCATTGTTCTCTGCTCAGTTAATTTCATGTGACAAACCGGTATTGTGTTCACTGTGAAATTGTGAAAAAAGTAAAAAAAAAATAAGTTATTCGTTTCCTAACATTTCAATTGGAAACGATCAAATCAATCACGTGTATTGTGCAAATGTTTATTCAGTTTCAACAGCAGGCATTTGTCTTTAAGAGCTTACACCATTGTAGGAGCCAAAAAAAACGTATGTTTTGGCCATTTTTTTCGGGCGGCAGAAAAAGTAATAATATCATGATATTAAAGATAGTTATTTACTGTACTTTAAAGTAACAAAATAAAATATAATTGTAAAAAAAATTAAAACGGCGGTACCACAGCCAATTCAAATTAGAGGCGCTCCGATATTATAGGCATTTAAAAGTGTAATTTATTTATACTGTAAAAAATTTGAATGAAAAAAAAAAACAAATTGTTGTAGTTATTTTGCGTGCCGCGTTGTAAAATCGTGTTTCGAGAAAAACGCGTTTAAAGTTTTGAAATAAATTATAGATAAGAAAAAATAAAAAAAAGTCAGTTTATTCTTAACTTCCCGTAGGGTGAGTTATTGTAATGGGCCGAAAATCGAAATTGAACATTTTTACATTTCTCGACGTTTTGAAGGTTTCTGAACATTTTCCAGGCATACCTCAGAAAAAAATGGATGTGTGTATGTATGAATGTACGGATACAATATTTCGTTCACGTTTTCGGGCGCACGGATCAACGGATTTGAATGGTTCAAAAAACATTCGATTCTTATTGAAAAGTAGATGTGCTGATTAGTTTTTGGCAAAGGCAGGTCCAGCCGTTACGGAGATAAGAAGCAAAGAGTGCAGAAAATACAAATCGAGTTTTTGAGAGAACGGAGTATCCGATTTGAATGATTCAAAAAACTTTCAGCTTGTGTTGACAAAACAATTGCTTTTGGAGAAAAAAAATTCATTCACTTTTTTTCTTTTTTTGTAGATCGAAAATAATTCAGATTTCAATTTTAATTCTCGCTAAAGTTTTAAAGCTCATTTATATACTTTAAATGAATATTTTTGACTATGTGATTCAGTCAAGTTATAGTAATCGCAAAAAATGGAAAATGAAAATTTTTATATATCTTCACGTTTCAAAGGTTTCTGAATATTCTGGCATACCTTAGAAAAAATGGATATATATATGTGTGTATGTATATGTGTATATGTGGGTGCGTGAGTGCGGATACAAATTTTCGTCGACGATTTAGGACACAGATCAACCGATTTGAATATTTTAAAAAACATTCGTTTCGTATTGATAAGGAGACGTGCTGATTAGTTTTTGGCGGCAGCTTTAGCCGTTCCGTAGATAAGGAGCAAAAAATGCCAAAAACTGTAACTCAGTTTTTAAGAGAACGGAGCTTCCGATTTTAATAATTCAAAAAACATTTTACTTGTATTGACAAGAAGAACTGTTCAAATTATTGTGAAGACAGGTCCAGGGGTTATGGACTCTCAATAAACATAAGTTAAAAAAATGTCATTTAGCGGCCAAAAATATTTATTGGACATATGTACATCAAATTATCAGATATTTTACAGAGATTTTATCAATGTGTACACATTTTGTGTAATTTTTTTTTGGTTCCGTACCAAGATTTTTAATTGCGGTACGGGAAGTTCCAGCAATTTGCCTTAAGGCACGATGCCATACACCACTAGTTTACATTTGATTTGCTCGGATATAACAAGACGGCAAAAATAATGAAAGTTACAGTATTTATGATAATATATTTGAAAACGTTTAAAATTTCTCGTTTTTAGTAAATGTATTTGAGCGCTGTCAATTCGGAGCAGCCCAACGCGCATGGGTAAAAGCTCATAATTACAAGTAAAAAAAAAGAAAGTTTTAGGCATGAAATGTTTTTCCTCATATTCTAAAAGGTTCAAAGTTATTTTAAGCCTAATTTTTTTTTTGTTTTTTAGAAAAATCTACAGTGGTTGTAACCCCTTAAGTTGGTAAGTTAAACTGTGTAAATTATGTGGATCATGCATTTAAAGTTAAATTCACCACTCTGTCCATAGTCTAAAATGCCTAGAAGACGACGTGGGAACATCGGCCGCCGCGCAAGACATGCAAGCCAGCAACAAGCGTATTCACGGAACTTAAGCGAAGAAAGACAAAATTTAATAAGAGAAAATGCCCGGTTGAGGCAACGCGTGAGCACACAAATAAGATCATTGGCATCATACAATCGCTTGGCATTTCAATATGATCCCACTGCGAACTACGGTGATGATGAAAATTTTGACATTGGATTAATGAATTACTTAGAGAAGTTCCACTAATTACAGGGGCGTAGCGTGTCTTGGCGGGGCTCCGTATCAAAATTTGTTTGGAGGCCTCCTTCAAAGAAAAATTGTTTTACAAAATATAAAAATATATAAAATTAAAGGAATATTTATTTATTAGGTGCGCAAATAAGTTCTCGCTGTTTTTCGATGAAAATGTAACTTTATTATATAAAAACTCTTACATATGGATTCATTCAAGATATTGTCCATCGCTGGACACATCTTCAGCTAATCTTTCTGGCAGAGCTCGAATACCTTGGCGCCAGAAAAGTTCGTCTTTTGAGGCTATCCACGAACCAAGTCTGACGTCTTCATATGAGTTGAACCGCTGATCAGCCAGGCCATGTGCCATCGAACGGACCATGTAAAAAATGGACAGTGCAATATCTGGGGAATGTAGCGGGTGGGGTAGGACTTTTTATTTGATCGTTCCCAATAAGTTTTAAGGGGCTTGAAAACGTGAGGCCGAGCTTTGCCATGCAGTAAAATCACTCGGCTCGTATTGTGTCCGTTTTTCGCGCAGTGCTCGGTTAAATTGCATCAATTGAGTTGAATACAGTCTCCAGTGATAGTTTTGCTCGGTTTCAACAGCTCATAATAAATAACACCGACCTGGTCCCACCATATGCAAAGCATAACCTTCGTAGTGAATATTTGGCCAAACCGAGATTTTCTCCTCTTTGGATTGCTCTATTGCATTCATTTTGTATCACCTGTGACGATGTGATATAGAACCCTTCTTTTCTTGCCGCTGGAGAGCAATTGCTCACAGGCGAAAAAATGACGCTCGACGTCTCTTGGCTTCAGCTCACAAGGCACCCAAGTTTCTTGCTTCTGAATCTTCGCCAATGCATGTGATCACTTGGCTTGATGGGTGACTCTTAATTCTGAGGCAAGATTTTCTTAAGTTTGGCACGAATACTCTTCGAGCAGGGCCTTCAATTTAGCGTTTTTGGAGGTTTTGGCCTTCCTTTACTAGGGAGGTCGTCAACATTAAAATCGCCGTTTTTGAAGCGACAAAACCCATCACGACATGTTGTTTCGCCCAAAGTTTCCGTTGCTCTCGATGCACTTGAGCTGCTGTTTTTTTCAAATGAAAGGAGAAAATCAACACTAACATTAGACATTTTCACTTGATCAGAAGTATATAATGCAAAAACTAAATCACTTATGTGTCGCATCAGTTTGTTTGCCATATGTCTAAGCTTGGTTCATGACGTTTTGGATTTGTCAAAATCGACCAACCCTTACTGGTAGAGCCATATACTGACAAACAGCGAGAACTTAGTTGCGCACCTAATACAAAGAAAAGGCTCGGCTAATCGTCGCGCAAAATTGATAAATGCTAGTCCTCATCGAGATACATCAAATGTTTTCAAATTTTTGAAATCGGTCCAGCCGTTTATGAGAAAACGGCAAAAAATCTGTTCACACACGCACACATACTTTTTCTAAATTTCGTTCGGTTTGATTCAGAATGGTTCGAAACGTCGAGAAAACATAATATTAGCGATTAGGTTTTTTTATGAATTCCAATTTTCGACGGAGAACGGATGTGCAAAAGCTTTACAAATTGAATTGATTGCTAGAGCTTGCAGAAATATTGCAGCAGAAATAAATTCTCTTAAAGCGTTAGCTTACAAGTTGAAGTTCAATACTTCTCGATAACAAAAAGAAATGCAAACTACGTTAAAATTATTCAATTTTTTCAAAAATTGTTGTTTTGCTTTCTGCTTGCGCTCTTTGCCCCCCCCCTGGCTCGGGGGCCCCGTATTTTTGATACGGCGGAGTTACGCCCCTGACTAAATAACACTTCATTTTTGTAATCGAAATAAATTCATTACTGTTGTGAAATGTAGTAAATTTTTTTCTTTTAAATATAAAACACAAAAATTTTTTTCTTCATTATTTAATCGCCAAACGAAATGTTACATAATAGAGATGGGCTTATCATATCCGAAGCCGGATCGACTCGGATTTGACTCCGCTTCAGGAAGGAGTTAGATCCGCTTAACAACTCCACGACTTCGACAACTTTGAAACCGAAATACTCGATACAAATGTGTTCATAATGCATTAAATTTTATGCATCTAAGGATTTGTCAAATACCATTTAATTTTTTTAAATGAAAATTCACGAATAAAATAAAATTAAAAAATATTAATAATATAATTTTTCTAAAAAAATCACAAATAAATGACGAGTTTAAAAAAATTTCGGTCGACCACATGATCGACTCAATGACTCGTAATTTTTTTTGTATTAATTTTATATAGAAATAATTTAGTAAACTTTGTGATAAAAGCAAAACATTAATCATAAAATATTTTCACCAAATAATACTTCTGCTTTCTAATTTTTTCTTAAATACTATTGACGTCACTGATATACTTTGCACTCTAAAGTATTGTTATTTCAGGCTATGGAAAAACCAGATTAAATGTATTTTGTTTCGTGTATTTTTCGGTATGTATATTCCTGATTGCCGTAATTCACGGCCAAAGATTGTCGTAGCTAGAAATATGTCCTCTTACTATTCAATAAATTATACATTGGAGCTATTCACACTTGAGCACAACTTCATTGTTGTGTATCCTTGAAGTAATATTTTCTGAAAAAAACGTATACCTAAAAGGACATAAAACTGCCCGTGAGACGGGAAAGCGACAGCTTCCTTCCCAAACAACAACGCAGTAACAGATTTAGTACTAGTTTAGGGAAGTCGGATATGACAAATCCGGTGAGACAACTCCACTCGGATTCACTCCTAGGGAGGAGTTGTATCGGAGTAGGGAATGCAATACCGGTATACTGGTATACCAAATTACCGGTAAACCGCCCGATTTTTCGGCGGTATTTTTACCGGTAATTACCCCAAAAATACCGGTATTTTCTGTATTTTTACATAAGCGCTATTTGATACATAATACACTAAAGTTTAAATTTTTCGGAATAAATTTATCTTTAAATTCCATAATCGCATAAACAGCTATATCTTCAAGTGATTCTATAGGATAAACAAATGTCAAATATTATCTCAACACTGAATATTTATTGCTTTCCAAAGGGCTTCATATCGTGTTACAATAAATAGAATTGGACTGATAGATAATGATGTTTGTTTAATCTTATGTAAAAATGTAACGGTTTTTTAAGTGATATTTGCGCCAAAATATTTTATATCATACAGATTACCCTTGCGTAATCTTTATTTTTTTTCTAACTTTATACATAATAATTATGATAATTACTAAATATTTTTGCTTCTTATTACAATTATAAAATATTATTTTTCGAAAATGTTTCTAAATTTGAAAATATAGTAACTTATTATTTATCTCGACAAAGTACCCGATCTTAAATTAGTGTAGATTTTTTTTTTTTAAATATTGAAGATTATGCTATTTTAACACATCGGATGTAGACAATACAGTTTATTATAATAATGTAATATGATCTTTTATGAGTTTTTGGTCTTTCTTACTCATAAGTTTATTTTTGGTGAAAAGTACTCAATATACTCGATAGTGATAATGAATTAATTAAATTGGATATAATTTTGCTTGTTTTTATTGTTTAGTTGAATATAGTTGTAGTTGTATATACATTTTTTTATATTTGTACTAGTAACTTTCAATTTTGTTTACGTTTGTTTAAGATAATAAAAATACAGGTAATTTACCGGTACTCCGGTTTTAAAATGAAAAATTACCGAAATACCGGTATTGAAATTTTCCATCGGTATTGCATTCCCTATATCGGAGTGATAACACCGGAAGAGTTACTCATCTCTATTACATAAAATGAAACCATCTGGTGGTGAAACGGAGTTCGCCGGGTTTGCTAGTTGTAGCTTGATGTACTTATTGCATAGAGCATGATTATAAATAAAACTAAAAATGACTTTTTTATGTTTCAGTGATAACCGAAATAATGGCTCCTCGCAAGTCAATAATTAACCGCGATGCTCGAGAGGCACGAAGAGCAAAAAGACGCCGTTTGAATATGACTGAGGAACAACGAGCCGCCGATCGAGAGAAGAGAAGACTAAGACACGTCCAGAAGCGTAAGGCGGAAACACCAGAACAACGAGAAGCCAGGCTTGAAATTGAACGAATGCGACAACGTAAATCGCGTATTGCAAAACAACAAATATTGCGTCACGAAAAACGGAAGGCAGAGATACAGAAAGTATAGCTTATATATTACATTTATCTATCTATCTGTATATTATTGGGACCAGTGGCGGATTAAGCTTTCTGTCGCTCTAAGCCCTATCCGTTCAGGCGCCCTTTTTAATAGACAAAATTTTACTTTTTTAATTAAACAATTTATTTTAAATTA
Source organism: Ctenocephalides felis (assembly GCF_003426905.1). Classification (NCBI taxonomy): domain Eukaryota; kingdom Metazoa; phylum Arthropoda; class Insecta; order Siphonaptera; family Pulicidae; genus Ctenocephalides; species Ctenocephalides felis. Next base: position 85,549,894 of record NW_020536999.1, read on the forward strand.
TTTAGATATAATTTTTAACTTTGCGTTGGGTAAGTTATAACAATTTCAAAATGAAAATGTTTTTTTTTATCTTCAAGTTTCAACATTTTGGTATACTTGTACATTAAACCTTGTACAGTAAACCCTCGCTTTACGCGGCAAGTGCGTACCGTGCAGTATGGGGACCGTGCTATAAAAACCTCGTATTTAACATACAATTCAGGCTAATTCGTAATGCGTTCTATAGAACCTTACATAGTGCAGTATGGGGACCGTGCTATGAGAGACTCAGAGTTTGTACAAATCGCACCAGTTTTATTGTGCTGTATGAAGACCAAGAAATACAACTTGAAGTAGGAGTAATACGGACGAAATGACATTTATGACATTGACACCTTATTCAAAAATTGGCGCGACGCAGTAGTCAGCTAAAACGTGTTTTTAGGCAGCTATTATATAATCAGACATGCCTAAAAGATTGAAGTCGATAACAAAACTTTACATTAACACCCTTTTGATATCAAGTTCCTATAATCACTCATACGTTGCGCAAGGAATTACTGCGCTGTTGAACAAAAACGGTGTAATAGGAAGTCCGTGTTGTCGGAGGGATGTCGGATTTTTAGCCCCGTGTAGTATGGGAACCGCGTACCCAGAGTGCCGTGTAAAGCGAGGGTCTACTGTATATGTGTGTACGCAGTGGCGGCGCTAGACCATGCGTGGGCGTCGGCGAAATTCGTTTGCGAGGCCCCCTTTTTTTACCAGTTGCAAGTTGACTAGAGGTGCATGGCATCGTGCCTTAAGGCAAATTGCTGCAATTTTCCATGTTGTAATTTAAATTTTTTAAAAGCTTTGAAAAAATTTGGAATCTGAAAGAATTTGACTTTTTTAATTTGAAAATTGTATTTACCAAAAACTAATCAGCACATCTCCCCGACAATTGAATCATTCAATCGGTTGATTCGTCTCAAAAACGTCAACAAAAAAATGCAACAGCAAATACACGATCATACTTTTATTTTTCAAAATGTTTAGAAGGTTTTGAAACAAAAATATTTATAAACAATTGATTTACGTTTCGTTTTTCGAATTACTATGACTTACCTGTGAAGGAAATGCCAATTGGTGGTCCAAGTGATCAATGAACATAAGCACACCAAATTGGCAGATATTCTAGTTTAGGTTCACTTTTATCTTATAGATGTCATTTTAAAGAAAAAACTAGTGGCATCGTGCTTTATGGCAAATTGCTGGAACTTTCCGTACCACAAATTATTATTTTTTTAAAAACAATTGACATTTTTAAAAAAAAATTACTTCGCAACAATTAGATTTTTGAGAAACTATAAATTTGACAAAAAATTACTTTTTTTTGAAAAAAATTTTCTTTTTTGAAAAAAAATGTTATCTTTATTTTGACATATTTTAGAAATTCTGAACTTTTTTTCAAAGTAATCGTACTGCTTTAACTGCATAGAGACGAAATGTCAAAGCGCGTAAGCGCCGCGTCGCCGTAACAGATAAACACTGGTACGGAACCCATAGGAATGTAAACAAAATTTATACTTATTGTTAAAATCTCTATAAAATATCAGATAATTTGATATGCATATGTCTAATGATCATTTTTGACCGCCAAATGGCATTTTTTTACTTTTTTCATATGATCTCCGAAACCGCTAGACCTGCCTTCACGAAAATTTGATCAATTCTTCATCTTGTCAATACAAGTAAAATGTTTTTCGAATTATTCAAATCAGAAGCTCCGTTCTCTGAAAAACTGAGTTACCGTTTTTGGCACTTTTTGCCCCATGTCTTCGGAACGGCTAGACCTGCCTTCGCCAAAAACTAATCAGCACGTCTCCTTATCAATACGAATCGAATGTTTTTTAAATTATTCAAATTGGTTAATCGGTGTTTCCGAAATCGTCGACGGAAAATTGTATCCGCACACACACACACATACATCAATTTTTTAAAGGTATGCCAAAATAGTCAGAAACCTTTGAAACGTAAAGATATATTTATATAAATTTTCATTTTCGATTTTTTGCGATTACTATAACTTACCCTACGGGAAGTTAATAATATACTCGAACAACAAAATAATTAATTTATTATAAAATAACACTTAATATATTATGTTAATTTCCGAACTAATATAAGAAACTATTTTAAAGCGTTTTGTATGTAAGATTCACCTTAACAAAGTTGCAAGAAATGAACAGAGCTTCAATATTTCTTCCAAAGAACCTTATCAATTTATTTATTTATTTCTCCCTTATCAATTATTTTATTTCTTAATTATTTTATTAACTTCCGTTTGTTTTCGTCAAAAAATCCGACTCACTAATTTTATGTTTTCTCGACATTTCAAGCCATTCTGAATCGAATGAGACCAAATTTGAAAAAAGTATATGTATGTGTGTTTGTGCGTGTGCGTGAACGTTTTTTTTTGTTGTAATTCGACGTTTTCTCAAAAACGGCTGTACCGATTTCAAAATTTTATAAGCCATTCGATGTATCTCGATGAGGACTATCGTTTATCAATTTTGTGTGACGATCGGCCTAACCGTTTCTTCGTAAATAGCAGAAAAGTGAAAAATTTTTCGTCCGCGTTTTAGCCCGCAATTCTGAATCGATCTTGAAAATTCAAAAACCGTTCGAGAGATGCACACATTGATTGGGAATCGTGCTGATTAGTTTTTGGTAAAGATCGGCCGGGCGGTTTTCTTGTATTAAAATTAAAGTGTTAAAAAAATTTTTTGGTGATTTTCATGATTTTTTTTGTGATAGATTTCATAGTTTTCTAGATCATATTAAAATATTACGGCCCTACGACAAATCGTTTAATTTTGAAAATTCGTCAAAGTTAGTATCGTTTTTTTGGCGTTTGTCAAAATTAGAACTTTCATCAACGTTTGCTCTAAAACGCTTGAACCGATTTCAGATTATGTATTCATTTGATGTATCTCGATGAGGATTGTCGTTTGTCAGTTTTGTGCGACGATTTGCCAAGCCGTTTCTTTATAATTTGGAAAAAAGTGTTACACTTTTCGTCCACATTTTATTAAGCTCATACTACCGAATCGATTTAAAAAAATCAAAAACTGTTCGAAAGATATTAGTTGGAAATGACACTGATTACTTTTAGGTAAAAATCTACCGAGCCGTTTTCTTATAATTAAATGTTGAAAAAAAAATTTAAACCGATTTTTTTGGAGCTTTTTTTGCCGATATATATCATGGTCTTATAGAACTTACTGAAATATTACGGCCTTACGACAAGTAGTTTAATTTTAAAAATTCATCAAAGCTTGAGAAAATGAGTAGTTTTTTTGACGTTTGTTAAAATTAAAATTATACGATTTACTTGGTATAACGATAGAGTACTTGGCATTAATATACATTCTAAATCATTAAAGTCCTACGAAAACTGGTTCAATTTTAAAAATTATTGATTTGTCAAAATTAGTTATTAGAAAATACTCCGAGACAACGTGTTCGTTTGTTTTCAATTATGTGTAATGAATCCACTCGGAATACTTTTAATCACTCATAAATTAATTTATTTTTTATTGATTAAATCGATGATTTACACATAGTTCGGGAAGTTCATGTAACTTGCCTCAAGGCAAAATACCAATACCAACTAGTTAATTTTGGATTTATATTCTTCGTTTTAATTTTTTTCACAAAACAGAGTTTTATTAGATGATTTATATCTACATGTATATAAAAAAAGTCGGGTTTTCCTTCCTGACGATATAAGTCCAGAACGCACAAACCGATTTCGAAAATTTTGCATTTGTTGGCCTCGGGCTTCGCAAGGCTCATAGCTAAGAAAATTAGTGGTGCCTCAATGCAAATTGCTGGAACTTCACGCACCGTAATTAAAAATTAGTGAGAATTATCAGAATTATGCTCGGTTATGTCAACAAGCAATTCTTGCCGCAAAGAATAATGATGTACACGCCCTGAATTTCACCATTCAATCAAAAATTGCTGGCGATTTGGTGACATACCAATGATTCCGACTGGTCTTTCATTTGACTTCAAACGATTGGAATTTCCAGTTCGCCTTGCGTTCGAAATAACAAGTCGCAAGACCAATCGCTTAGTGTTTGCGGAATAAATTTCAAATAGATTATTTAGAAAACCATTGTTTTTCACATGGGCAGTTATACGTTTCCTGTTCACGAGTTGGGAAACCATCCGCTTTCTTTGTGTTAACGTCAGACCAAAAAACAAAAAATGTGGTTTACCAAAGAGCACTTCAATGAAACGGATATTTTGCGAATTCACTTTCATTTACTTAGAGAAGTTCAACTAAAAAACACTTTATTTTTGTAATCGAAATAAATTCATTACTATTGTGTAATAAAATCAGGTGGCGAAACGGAGTTCGTATAAATATTCATCTTAATTAATTTTCATGCACAAATTATATTTATAATTACAGAAAATTGTTTTTCTAGTTTGTTGAAGAAGAACTGGCGAAAAGAAAACCACGCTCAAGACAAACAATCAATAAACATCTTTTAGCATTGTTACCAATTCAATATCTTCAAAAGAAACAAGAAATAGATAATTATGAAATAACTGAAATATGTCCAAAAAATGAAGAAATATGTCTACAGCGATTTTTAGAGTCTGAGATAAGAATAGATGAACAAATAAAACAGGAACCGGTTGTTGAGCATGTTGATGTGGCCTCTAGTAGAAATCCAACTGAAATATGTCCAGAAAATGAAGAAATATGTCTACAACGATTTTTAGAATCTGAGATAACGATAGATGAACAAATAAAGCAGGAACTGATTGATGAGCAAGATGTGGCCACCAGTACAAATCAAACAAGTGAAGTAGTACTGATGAACGCCTTTGTACATTGTAGGTCATGCAATACAATAAAATCTACATTAAATCGTCATGAAAGAATTCATACTGGACCATACCCTTATATTTGTGAAACATGCAAAAGAAAACAGTAAGTTATTATCGTTATTATTTTAATTTATGATTTAAATACTTGCCTGATGACATGATGATTTTTTGTTATCTAATTTGATATAGTTTATATTGAGATATAATGATAAAATTTACATCGAGGAAGTCGTTTTCACGCAAGATAAGAATGTAATAAATTGTAATGAATTATTTGGTAATGTAATATACTAAAGTCTCAAAAACATTCATTTCATTGTTTATAGTTCATTGTTTAAATTAATGTTTGCGATTTAAATATCGCGCTTTAAACCTGAAGTTAACTTCATGATAATGTCAAAATGGCGGTATGCGTCAAAATTTATCTGTTTTTTCTTAAGTAAAACTTCTTTAGACGCCGCCAGGGTGTAAATCTGCGATAATGCAACGAAAATTGCGTTACGCCCGAACTGTACGTTATTTGCTCTCGATTAAATCATTTCAATACGGGTCGATTGTGATTAGTCGTCGTGTCGCGTGAATAGACATCTGTCGTTGTGTGCGTACCGATATCAACAAGAAAATCTGCATAGATAAATAAACATTTTAAGGTTACATCGTAGTACAAATCTTGATTTAATAAAAAAAAATCCTGAATCAAGAATATTTTACCCTGTTTCCCGTAAATAATTATAATGAAAATAATAAAAAATAAAACATTTGTGCTATGTACTAAACGTAATTTTATTAAATTAATTTCTATATTATTCGTATTTTCTATAAACTTTTGAAGTTATTAAAATGGAAAATATTTTTCAGGCAAGACAGATATTACAGCTGCTCAAAGAATGAGATTATATCGCCAGTGAAAAAGTAAAAAAATATCACGCGATTGAAGTAAAACTTTTTTGCTATTGCATGAGATGGCATTTAAGTAAAAAATAAATACATCATATAACAATTTTGAATAATCTTTATTAGTAATATGGTAACACTCGTGATGCACACATTTATTAGTGCCAATCCTTATACATATTTATATAACAATATATTATAAATTATATATTTATAATAGAATTACAAATATTTATTATATTTGAAAACAATAATGTAATTAAAGTCTACTTCAAATATGACATGATCGGTTTGTCATTGTAATTAGCGTTTAGTACTTGAACCTTTATTAGATAAATGAAGTAATTGCTGATTAATAAATTCTATAATATTCGTTCACACAGTGGATTATGTTAAACAATGCCTGAAGAAATATTGTTTTCACAATTTCACTCTCCATGTAATAATTGTGTTTGAAGAAACACAATTATTACATGAAGAACTTCATGTAATTAAAATTATTATTATATATTTTTATTTTTTTGCTGTATATAATCTCATTCTTTGAGTAGCTGTAATCTAAAAAAGAGCTGTAGTCTAAAAAATATTTTCTATTTTGTTAACTTCAAAGATTTATAGAAACTACGAATAATATAGAAATTAATTTAATAAACTTATGTTTAGTACACGGCACAAATGTTTCATTTGTTTTGTCATTTTCATTATAATTATTTATGGGAAACAGAGTAAAATATTTTTCTAATTCTGGCATTTGTTTTATTAAATCAAGATTTGTACTACGATGTAACCTTAAAATGTTTATTTATATATGCCGATTTCCTTGGTGATATTGGTACGCATACAACGAAAGATCACTATTCACTCGACACGACGACTAATCACAATCGACCCGTATAGAAATGATTTCATCGAGAACGAATGACAAACAGTTCGGGCGTAACGCAAATTCCGTTGCATTCTCACAGATTTACACCCCAGTCGCGCCTAAGAAGTTTTACTTTAAAAATACAAGCAGTCAATAAATGTATGTTAATTTTAATTCTTCAAACACAATTATTACATGATGAATGAAATTGTGAAACAATATATGTTTAGGCGTTGTTTAACATAATCTGGTGTGAAGGAACATTGTAGAATTTATTAATCAGCAATTACTTCATTTCTCTAATGAAGGTTCAATTCTAAATGCTAATTACAATGACAAACCGATAATGTTACATTTGAAGTACGACATTACTGTACGATATTATTGTTTTTAAATATGATACTATTATGAATTATATAAGTGTGTATTATAATTTGTTTATTATAATACATTATTTGTTTGTTATAATGATGTTTCAAAAACATATTTAAGTTTATTGTTTTAAGTTAATTTGCGATTTAAATATTGCGCGTTAAAGCTGAAGCCAACTTCAAGACAATGTAAAAATGTCGCTATGTGTCAAAATTTGTTTTTTTGGTATTTTTTAATTTGAATGAGTAATATTAAAATAAACTAGCTGTAAGTGGAATTCTGTCTTAAGGCAATTAAGGCATCGTGCCTTAAGGCAAATTGCTGGAACTTCCCGTGCCAAAAATTATTATTTTTTTTAAAAACGATTAACATTTTTGAAAAAATTTTACTTCGAAAAAATAAGATTTTTTAGAAATTTTAAATTGGACAAAAAATTACTTTTTTTGAAAAAAAAATTTTTTTTAAAAAAAATTTTTAAACTTTTTTTTTGTAAAAATTTTTTTTGGAAAAAATGTTATCTTCATTTTGACATATTTTGGAAGATCTGAACTTTTTTTTCAAAGCAATCGTACTGCCTTAACTGCATAGAGACAAAATATAAAGCGCGTAAGCGCCGCGTCGCTGTCTAACGGAAAAACATTGGTACGGAACCCATAGGAATGTAAACAAAACTTATACTTATTGTTAAAATCTCAATAAATATCTGATAATTTGATATGCATATGTCTAATGTCTAATGATTATTGTTGACCGCCAAATGTTATTTTTTTTAGTTTTTTTTACTAGATCTCCGAAACGCGCTAGACCTATCTTCATGAAAATTTGATCAAATCTTCATCCTGTTAATACAAGTAAAATGTTTTTTAATTATTCCAATCGGACGCTCCGTTCTCTTAAAAACTGAGTTACCGTTTTTGGCCCTTTTTGCCCCATATCTTCGGAATGGCTAGACCTGCCTTTGACAAAAACTAATCAGCACGTCTCCTTATCAATACGAATCGAATGTTTTTTTGAATTATTCAAATTGCTTCATCCGTGTTCCCGAAATCGTCGACGAAAATTTGTATCCGAACACACACACATGGACGCACACACACACACAACACATACATAAATTTTTCTCCAAGGTATGCCAACATATTCAGAAACCTCTGAAACGTGAAGATATATAAAAATTTTCATTTTCGATTTTTTTGCGATTACTTACCCTATGGAAAGTTAATTATAAATAAATCTTTATCATCTCCAGAACATTAACAATCGTCATTTCATTTCGAATCAAATTCCAAAAAAAATAGTTGCCAAATTTACACAAAATTGAAAAAGTGCTCCCGCATAGTCACAGTCTAAACGCATTTGCAAATAATTCTTTGCGACATTTTCACTTATACTGTGCTCAGCTTGGCGGCATTTTCACATTTTTCAATAATTTTCACAAAATTGGAAAAGTGCTCCAGTACACAAACAGTCTAAACGCACTTGGGTAAACATTTGTACCAGAGTGGCGCTTAGACTGTGCTTAGCTTGGGTGATTTTTTGAATTTTTAGTCCAAAATTACAAAAAAAATTTTTTTGAAAAAAATTAGAATCAAAAAATTTTTTTTTCCAAAATCAATTGTTTTTGTTGAAAAAAGCAGAAAGTTCTTTGAATCATTTAAATCGGACGCTTAGTTCTCTCAAAAACAGCCATTTTTTTTAAATTTAGCTCTGTAACTCCGAAACCTCTGGGCCTACCTTTGCCAAAAACTAATCAGCACATCTCCCTATCAATAGGATCGAATGTTTTTTTAAACCATTCAAATCGGTTGATCCGTTCTCTCAAAAATTCCGTTTCTATTTTTTGCACTCTTTGCTCCATATCTCCGTAACGGCTGGACCTGCCTGCAAAAACTAATCAGCACATCTCCCTATCAATAGGAATCGAATGTTTTTTTTAACCATTCAAATCGGTTGATCCGTGCGCCCGAAAACGTGGACGAAAAAAAGCGGACATACAAAACACACACACACACACACACACACACACACACACACCACACATCCATTTTTTCTGAAGTATGCCAAAATGTTCAAAACCTTCAAAACGTCGAGAAATGTAAAAATTTTTGATTTCGATTTTTGGACGATTACTATAACTTACCCTACGGAAGTTAAAAATCAATCTGCCAGACCATTTCGACCTGCACAAGTACCTGCCAACGAGCTGGGAAAGTTGAGCAAAATGCCCCAAAATTAAACTTTGTCCTGTAAAGCTGGAATTTACATATGTGTTTATCTAAGCAATCGAAAAAGGTCTGTGCAATTGCCAGACCATTCTGGCTAG
>NW_020536999.1:85560213-85573414 GCF_003426905.1 Ctenocephalides felis
GGGAACATCGGCCGCCGCGCAAGACATGCAAGCCAGCAACAAGCGTATTCACGGAACTTAAGCGAAGAAAGACAAATTTAATAAGAGAAAATGCCCGGTTGAGACAACGCGTGAGCACACAAATAAGATCATTGGCATCATACAATCGCTTGGCATTTCAATATGATCCCACTGCGAACTACGGTGATGATGAAAATTTTGACATTGGATTAATGAATTACTTAGAGAAGTTCCACTAATTACAGGGCGTAGCGTGTCTTGGCGGGGCTCCGTATCAAAATTTGTTTGGAGGCCCCTCCTCCTTCAAAAATTGTTTACAAAATATAAAAATATATAAAATTAAAGGAATATTTATTTATTAGGTGCGCAACTAAGTTCTCGCTGTTTTTCGATGAAAATGTAACTTTATTATATAAAAAACTCTTACATATGGATTCATTCAAGATATTGTCCATCGCTGGACACATCTCAGCCTAATCTTTCTGGCAGAGCTCGAATACCTTGGCGCCAAAAGTTCGTCTTTTGAGGCTATTCACGAACCAAGTCTGACGTCTTCATATGAGTTGAACCGCTGATCAGCCAGGCCATGTGCCATCGAACGGACCATGTAAAAAATGGACAGTGCAATATCTGGGGAATGTAGCGGGGTGGGGTAGGACTTTTTATTTGATCGTTCCCAAGTTTTTAAGGGGCTTGAAAACGTGAGGCCGAGCTTTGCCATGCAGTAAAATCACTCGGCTCGTATTGTGTCCGTTTTTCGCGCAGTGCTCGGTTAAATTGCATCAATTGAGTTGAATACAGTTCTCCAGTGATGGTTTCGCTCGGTTTCAACAGCTCATAATAAATAACACCACCGACCTGGTTCCATCATATGCAAAGCATAACCTTCGTAGTGAATATTTGGCCAAACCGAGATTTTCTTCTTTTTGGATTGCTCTATTGCATTCATTTTGTATCACCTGTGACGGTTTGATAAAGAACCCTTCTTTTCTTGCCACTGGTTCACAGGTTTTCTTGCTGCAGTTGTTCACAGGCGTAAAATTGACGCTCGACGTCTCTTGGCTTCAGCTCACAAGGTACCCAAGTTTCTTACTTCTGAATCTTCCCCAACATGTGATCACTTGGAAATGGCTTGATGGGTGACTCCTAATTCTGAAGCAAGATTTTCTTAAGTTTGGCACGAATCCTCTTCGAGCAGGGCCTTCAATTTAGCGTTTTTGAAGGTTTTGGCCTTCCTTTAGTAGGAAGGTCGTCAACATTAAAATCGCCGTTTTTGAAGCGACAAAACCCATCACGACATGCTGATTCGCCCAAAGTAGCATTTCCGTAGCTCTCGATGAACTTGAGCTGCCGTTTTTTTTTCGAATGAGAAGAAGAAAATCAACACTTCCCGCAAATGGCGATTATTTGGCATAACATTAGACATTTTCATTTGATCAGAAGTATATAATGCAAAAACTAAATCACTTATGTGTCGCATCAGTTTGTTTGCCATATGTCTAAGCTTGCTCATGACGTTTTGTATTTGTCAAAATCGACCAACCCTTACTGGTAGAGCCATATACTGACAAACAGCGAGAACTTAGTTGCGCACCTAATACAAAGAAAAGGCTCGGCTAATCGTCGCGCAACATTGATAAACGCTAGTCCTCATCGAGATACATCAAATGCTTTCAAATTTTTGAAATTGGTCCAGCTGTTTTTGAGAAAACGTCGATTTACGGCAAAAAAATCTGTTCACACACGCACACATACTTTTTCCTAATTTCGTTCGGTTTGATCCAGAATGGTTTGAAACGCCGAGAAAACATAAAATTAGCGATTAGGTTTTTTTTATGAAAACATAAACTTCTCCTTCGGGTAGTTAAAAATGTTATAAATATAACTATAAAAATTTCAAATTCCAATTTTCGATGGAGAATGTATAAACTGGATTAGTTTTATATATATTTGTTCATATCTACACAAGAATGTTGACTTATCGGATGTGCAAAAGCTTTACTAATTGAATTGATTGCTAGAGCTTGCAGAAATATTGCAGCAGATATAAATTCTCTTAAAGCGTTAGCTTACAAGTTGAAGTTCAATACTTCTCGATAACAAAAAGAAATGCAAACTACGTTAAAATTATTCAATTTTTTTAAAATTTTGTTTTTGCTTTCTGCTTGCGCTCTTTGCCCCCCCCCCTGGCTCGGGGGCCCCGTATTTTTGATACGGCGGAGTTACGCCCCTGACTAAATAACACTTCATTTTTGTAATCGAAATAAATTCATTACTGTTGTGAAATGTAGTAAATTTTTTTCTTTTAAATATGAAACACAATTTTTTTTTTCTTCATTATTTAATCGCCAAACGAAATGTTACATAATAGAGATGGGTTTATCATATCCGAAGCCGGATCGACTCGGATTTGACTCCGCTTCAGGGGAGTTAGATCTGCTTAACAACTCCACGACTCCGACAACTTTGAAACCGAATACTCGATACAAATGTATTCATAATGCATTAAATTTGATGCATCTAAGAATTTGTCAAATACCATTTAATTTTTGAAATGAAAATTCATGAATAAAATAAATTAAAAAATATCAATAATATAATTTTTCTAAAAAATTCAAAAATAAATGACGAGTTTAAACATTTTTCGGTCAACCACATGATCGTCTCAATGACTCGTAATTTTTTTTCGATTAATCTTATATATAAAAATGGATCGCAAAATTTGTTGGTAAGCGCATAACTCAACAACGCTTGGACCAATTTGGCCAATTATTTTTTTTAAATGTTTGTTGAAGTCCAAGCATGGTTCTTACGGCGAGAAAAAAAAATCGAATAATTGCCGGAAAAACCATAAAAATAGCCCTTTAATTTTTTAATCGAGTAGGCAACGAAATTTGTAGAAAAAACAATAATCTATGTCATGACATTTTGTGTAGTTTTTGATAATCTAATTTTTAATATATTTATATAAACATAGAAAATATTTTCTATTAATTAACGAGCTATATTGGCAGCCAAAAACATTGATGTGAATGAATTAAATTTCAAAATTCAAGAACAAATTACAGGCGAATTAGTTGATTCGGCAACTAACCAAGACGATCCACCGGAGTTTTTAAACTCGCTGGATCTGCTAGGATTGTCACCTCACAATCTTCAATTAAGGTTGGTTCGGCAATTATAATGTTGCGAAATATCGACCAACCGCGCTTTTGCAACGGAACAAGGTTAGCGAAAAAAAAACTACCAAACAACATGATGTGAGCAACTATATTGAAAGGATAGTATAAAGCAGAAGATGTTCTCGCACCGTGCATCCCAATGATTCCGACTGATGTGCCATTTGAGATTAAACGACTACAGTTTCCAGTGCGTTTATGGTATCATTAAGTGTTTTGTGGTATTAATTTGAAAAAACATGTTTCTCACATGGAAAATTGTATGTTATCTGTTCCCGTGGAAAATTGGAAAACCATCAGATTGTTTGTCTATGCGCCAGGTAATCAAAAAAAAACATTGTTTTCACAAAGCACTACAATGAAAATTGAACTGATTTATGAATTATGATTTACATGATAAAATTACTTACTTTTAAATGCTTATAGTGTTTTATTTAATTAGTTTTAATTCACACCCGAATTATTACCAGGGTGACGGTTCTGTTCAGGATATTTTTTTGCAAATTATAGAAAAAAGATAGAAACAAAACACCGCCACATTAAAATTTTTTTTGACAGGACGAAGTCTGTCGGGTCGGCTAGTTTTATATAAAAATAATTTAGTAAACTTTGTGATAAAAGCAAAACATTGATCATAAAATATTTTCACCAAATAATAATACTTCTGCTTTCTAATTTTTTTTAAAAATACTATTGACGTCACTGATATACTTTGCAGTCTAAAGTATTGTTATTTCAGGCTATGGAAAAACCAGATTAAATGTATTTTGTTTCGTGTATTTTTCGGTGTGTATATTCCTGATTGCCGTCATTCACGGCCAAAGATTGTCGTGGCTAGAAATATGTCCCCTCACTATTCAATAAATTATACATTGGAGCTATTCACACTTAAGCACGATTTCGTTGTTCTGTATCTTTGAAATAATATTTTCTGAAAAAAAAACGTATACCTAAAAGATCATAAAACTGCCTGTGAGACGAGAAAGCGACAGCTTCCTTCCCAAAGCAACAACGCAGTAACAGATTTAGTACCAGTTTAGGGAAGTCGGATATGACAAATCCGGTGAGACAATTCCACTCGGATTCACTCCTAGGGAGGAGTTGTATCGGAGTGATAACTCCGGAGTGAGTTACCCATCTCTATTACATAAAATGAAACCATCTGGTGGTGAAACGGAGTTCGCCGGGTTTGCTAGTTGTAGCTTAATGTACTTATTGCATAGAGCATGATTATAAATAAAACTAAAAATGACTTTTTTATGTTTCAGTGATAACCGAAATAATGGCTCCTCGCAAGTCAATAATCAACCGCGATGCTCGAGAGGCACGAAGAGCAAAAAGACGCCGTTTGAATATGACTGAGGAAGAACGAGCCGCCGATCGAGAGAAGAGGAGACTAAGACACATCCAGAAGCGTAAGGCGGAAACACCAGAACAACGAGAAGCCAGGCTTGAAATTGAACGAATGCGACAACGTAAATCGCGTATTGCAAAACAACAAATATTGCGTCACGAAAAACGGAAGGCAGAGATACAGAAAGTATAGCTTATATATTACATTTATCTATCTATCTGTATATTATTGGGACCAGTGGCGGATTAAGCTTTCTGTCGCCTTGCCCTATCCGTTCAGGCGCCCTTTTTAATAGACAAAATTTTACTTTTTTAATTAAACAATTTATTGAAGTAAAACTTATTTAGGCGCGACATGGGTGTAAAAACTTCTTTAGGCGCGACATGGGTGTAAATCCGTACAAATGCAACGAAAACACCAACGTGAAGTTGAAGACTGCGACGCTAGTAAGCGCAGCTATCGCAATTATTCGATCTAGTCTGCGAGCAAAACAAAAAATACATCAAATGTCAAATCATATGTCAAAAACAAAACAAAATGTGTCGACTTTCACTTGAGTCTTGTATTTAGCTCGTATTCTCTAAACATTTTCTGAAGTAAAACTTCTTTAGGCGCGACATGGGTTAGCAGTATAATTCGTGAGTTAATAAAAATGTCAGGATCGGAAGAATATTTTATCTCGTCCCCCATAAATAATTGTAGTGCAAATGATCGCAAATAAATAATGAAACTAAGGAAAAATTTGCGCTGCGTAAGAAATGATAGCTTTGGCTATGTATGTTTTGTGTGTGATCGACTTTGGCTTCAAAGTGGCTTAGAAATATCAAATGATGCTCAAAAAAAATTCTTAATAATGTTTTTTCAATATTGATTGAAATAATCAGGTTGTATGTCAAACTTTCGAAAGATATTAAATTCGGGTAAAATTCCCACTTTGTGTAAATTTAACGGATTTGTATTTCTACCTATACCAAATTATCTTCCTAAACTAGATACTGTATCTGAAAGGTTAATTTCACCTATACATAGATCAAGCTATGTGCAGGGCTTAATAAATAAAACAAATATAAAAGTATGGCTTCAATTTGTTAGGCAAGACGGATATTACAGCTGTTCAAGGAATGAGATTATATCGTCAGCGAAAAAGTTAAAATATACAAACAGTGAATGAATGTATGTTAATTTTAATTACATGAAGTTCTTCAAACACAATTCTTACAGGATGAGTTAATTTGCAAAAACAATATTTGTTTAGGCGTTGTTTAATATAATCCACTGTGTGAATGAATATTATAGAATTTATTAATCAGCAATTACTTTAAAACGATCATGTCATATTTCAAGTACGACTTTGGTTACATTATTGTTCACAATCATAAATATATAATTTATAATTTATCATTATATAAATGTGTATAATGATTGACGACACTAATAAATGTGTGCATCACGAGTGTTACCATATTACTAATAAACATTCAAAATTATAACAATTTGTATGATGTATTTAGTTTTACTGAACTTAAATTTGCTACTTTATACAGTAGCGAATGAGTTTTACTTCAATCCTTACGCGTGTGATCCTTACGCGCACTCTTTTTTTTAAATGATTTAGATATAATTTTTAACTTTGCGTTGGGTAAGTTATAACAATTTCAAAAGAATCGAAAATGTTTTTTTTATCTTCAAGTTTCAACATGTTGGTATACTTCAAATTGTACATATATGTGTGTACGCAGTGGCGGCGCTAGACCATGCGTGGGCGTCGGCGAAATTCGTTTGCGAGGCCAACTTTTTTACCAGTTGCAAGTTGACTAGAGGTGCATGGCATCGTGCCTTAAGGCAAATTGCTGCAATTTTCCATGTTGTAATTTAAATTTTTTAAAAGCTTTGAAAAAATTTGGAAACTGAAAGAATTTGACTTTTTTTTAATTTGAAAACTGTATTTACCAAAAACTAATCAGCACATCTTCCCGACAATTGAATAATTCAATCGGTTGATTCGTCTCAAAAACGTCAACAAAAAAATGCAACAGCAAATACACAATCATACTTTTATTTTTCCTAAGGTATGCCAAAATGTTTAGAAGGTTTTGAAACAAAAATATTTATAAACAATTGATTTACGTTTCGTTTTTCGAATTACTATGACTTACCTGTGAAGGAAATGCCAATTGGTGGTCCAAATGATCAATGAACATAAGTACACCAAATTGGCAGATATTCTAGTTTAGGTTCACTTTTATCTTATAGATGTCATTTTAAAGAAAAAACTAGTGGAGCGCATGGCATCGTGCTTTATGGCAAATTGGTGGAACTTTCCGTACCACAAATTATTTTTTTAAAAACAATTGACATTTAAAAAAAAAAATACTTCGCAAAAATTAGATTTTTGAGAAACTATAAATTTGACAAAAAAATACTTTTTTTTGAAAAAAAATTTCTTTTTTGAAAAAAAAAATATTTATTTTGACATATTTTTTTTATTTTAAAAATTATCAAATTATTTATTTCTCCCTTATCAATTATTTTATTTCTTAATTATTTTATTAACTTCCGTCTGTTTTCGTCAAAAAATCCGACTCACTAATTTTATGTTTTCTCGACATTTCAAGCCATTCTGAATCGAATGAGACCAAATTTGAAAAAAGTATATGTATGTGTGTTTGTGCGTGTGCGTGAACGGTTTTTTTTGTTGTAATTCGACGTTTTCTCAAAAACGGCTGTACCGATTTCAAAATTTTATAAGCCATTCGATGTATCTCGATGAGGACTATCGTTTATCAATTTTGTGTGACGATCGGCCTAACCATTTCTTCGTAAATAGCAGAAAAGTGAAAAATTTTTCGTCCGCGTTTTAGCCCGCAATTCTGAATCGATCTTGAAAATTCAAAAACCGTTCGAAAGATATTGATTGGGAATCGTGCTGATTAGTTTTTGGTAAAGATCGGCCGGGCCGTTTTCTTGTATTAAAATTAAAGTGTTAAAAAATTTTTTCGGTGATTTTCATGATTTTTTTTGTCATAGATTTCATAGTTTTCTAGATCATATTAAAATATTACGGCCCTACGACAAATCGTTTAATTTTGAAAATTCATCAAAGTTAGTACCGTTTTTTTGGCGTTTGTCAAAATTAGAACTTCCATCAACGTTTGCTCTAAAACGTATGAGGATTGTCGTTTGTCAGTTTTGTGCGACGATTTGCCGAGCCTTTTCTTTGTAATTTGGAAAAAAGTGTTACACTTTTCGTCCACATTTTATTAAGCTCATACTACCGAATCGATTTTAAAAAATCAAAAACTGTTCGAAAGATATTAGTTGGAAATGACACTGATTACTTTTAGGTAAAAATCTACCGAGCCGTTTTCTTATAATTAAATGTTGAGAAAAAATTTAAACCGATTTTTATGGAGCTTTTTTTGCCGAAATATATCATGGTCTTATAGAACTTACTGAAATATTACGGCCTTACGACAAGTAGTTTAATTTTAAAAATTCATCAAAGCTTGAGAAAATGAGTAGTTTTTTTGACGTTTGTTAAAATTAAAATTAGACGATTTACTTGGTATAACGATAGAGTACTTGGCATTAGTAAACATTCTAAATCATTAAAATCCTACGAAAACTGGTTCAATTTTAAAAATTATTGATTTGTCAAAATTAGCTATTAGAAAATACTCCGAGACAACGTGTTCATTCGTTTTCAATTATGTGTAATGAATCCACTCGGAATACTTTTAATCACTCATAAATTAATTTATTTTTTATTGATTGAATCGATGATTTACACATAGTTCGGGAAGTTCATGTAACTTGCCTCAAGGCAAAATACCAATACCAACTAGTTAATTTTGGATCTTTATTCTTCGTTTTAATTTTTTTCACAAAACACAGTTTTATTAGATGATTTATATCTACATATACGAGTATATAAAAAAAGTCGGGTTTTCTTTCTTGACGATATAAGTCCAGAACGCACAAACCGATTTCGAAAATTTTGCATTTGTTGGAAAGGTCTCGGGCTTTGCAAGCCTTATAGCTAAGAAAATTAGTGGTGCCTCAATGCAAATTGCTGGAACTTCACGCACCGTAATTAAAAATTCGAGTAATGACATTAGTATTATCAGAATTATGCTTGGTTAAGTCAACGAGCAATTCCTGCCGCAAAGAATGATGATGTACACGCACTGAATTTCACAATTCAATCAAAAATTGCTGGCGATTTGGTGACATACCAATGATTCCGACTGGTCTTCCGTTTGACTTCAAATGATTGCTATATCCAGTTCGCCTTGTGTTCGCAATAACAAGTCGCAAGGCCAATCGCTTAGTGTTTGCGGGATAAATTTCAAATAAATTATTAAGAAAATCATTGTTGTTCACATGGGCAGTTATACGTTGCCTGTTCACGAATTGGGAAACCATCCGCTTTGTTTGTGTTAACGCCAGACCAAAAAAAAAATGTGGTTTACCAAAGAGCACTTCAATGAAACGGATATTTTGCGAATTCACTTTCATTTACTTAGAGAAGTTCAACTAAAAAACACTTTATTTTTGTAATCGAAATAAATTCATTACTGTTGTGTAATAAAATCAGGTGGCGAAACGGAGTTCGTATAAATATTCATCTTAATTAATTTTCATGCACAAATTATATTTATAATTACAGAAAATTGTTTTTCTAGTTTGTTGAAGAAGAACTGGCGAAAAGAAAACCACGCTCAAGACAAACAATCAATAAACATCTTTTAGCAATGTTACCAATTCAATATCCTCAAAAGAAACAAGAAATAGATAATTATGAAATAACTGAAATATGTCCAAAAAATGAAGAAATATGTCTACAGCGATTTTTAGAGTCTGAGATTAGGATAAATGAACAAATAAAGCAGGAACCGGTTGATGAGCAAGATATGGCCTCTAGTACAAATCGAACTGAAATATGTCCAGAAAATGAAGAAATATGTCTACAGCGATTTTTAGAATCTGAGATAACGATAGATGAACAAATAAAGCAGGAACTGATTGATGAGCAAGATGTGGCCACCAGTACAAATCAAACGAGTGAAGTAGTACTGATGAACGCTTTTGTACATTGTAGGTCATGCAATACAATAAAATCTACATTAAATCGTCATGAAAGAATTCATACTGGACCATACCCTTATATTTGTGAAACATGCAAAAGAAAACAGTAAGTTATTATCGTTATTATTTTAATTTAATGATTTAAATACTTGCCTGATTACATGATGATTTTTTGTTATCTAATTTGATATAGTTTATATTGAGATATAATGATAAAGTTTATATCGAGGAAATCGTTTTCACGCAAGATAAGAATGTAATAAATTGTAATGAATTATTTGGTAATGTAATATACTAAAGTCTCAAAACATTCATTGTTTAAATTAATGTTTGCGATTTAAATATCGCGCTTTAAACCTGAAGTTAACTTCATGATAATGTCAAAATGGCGGTATGCGTCAAAATTTATCTGTTTTTTCTTAAGTAAAACTTCTTTAGACGCCGCCAGGGTGTAAATCTGTGATAATGCAACGGAAATTGCGTTACGCACGATCTGTACGTCATTCGCTCTTGAGGAAATCATTTCTATACGGGTCGATTGTGATTAGTCGTCGTGTATGTGAATGGAGATCTGTCGTTGTATGCGTACCGATATCAACAAGGAAATCGGCATAGATAAATAAACAACGTGTTAACAAACAAACAAACAAACAATGTTAAACAACGCCTGAAGAAATATTGTTTTTGCAATTCACTCTTCATGTTTATTTATTTATGCGTCATGTAATATTTTTTTTTTATTTTTTTGCTGGATATAATCTTATTCTTTGAGTAGCTGTAATATCTGTCCTGTCTAAAAAATATTTTCTATTTTAATAACTTCAAAGATTTATAGAAACTACGAATAATATAGAAATTAATTTAATAAACTTATGTTTAGTACACGGCAAAAATGTTTTATTTGTTTTGTCACTTTCATTATAATTATTTATGGGGAACAGAGTAAAATATTTTTCTAATTCTGGCATTTGTTTTATTAAATCAAGATTTGTACTACGATGTAACCTTAAAATGTTTATTTATATATGCCGATTTCCTTGGTGATATCGGTACGCATACAACAACAGATCTCTATTTACGCGACACGACGACTAATCACAATCGGCCCGTATAGAAATGAATTCATCGAGAGCGAATGACGTACAGTTCGGGCGTAACGCAAATTCCGTTGCATTCTCACAGATTTACACCCCAGTCGCGCCTAAGAAGTTTTACTTTAAAAATACAAGCAGTCAATAAATGTATGTTAATTTTAATTCTTCAAACACAATTATTACATGATGAGTGAAATTGTGAAAACAATATATGTTTAGGCGTTGTTTAACATAATCCACTGGTGTGAACGAACATTATAGAATTTATTAATCAGCAATTACTTTATTTCTCTAATGAAGGTTCTTTTCTAAATTCTAATTACAATGACAAACCGATCATGTCATATTTGAAGTATGACTTTAATTACATTATTGTTTTTAATTTTTTTTAAATTTTGTTTTATTATTATTATTCTAATAATTCTTACAACTGTCCTGAAACGGACAACAAGTAAAAAATTTGACATGAAACTGAAGGCGTTGGCAAAATACAAATCATCTGACCATTGCCAGTGATTTGTCGAAGGTCTTATCTATTGTTGATTAATGCAGAAGAAATTTTCTGTTTAATTGGGCCCTGGTAGAGTTGTTCTGAAGTTTTCTGGCGAGCAAGTTCGGGTGATCAGCTAGGCGATTTCTATATTTGTTGAGTAAGCTATTATTTCATCCTTAACTGTACTAGTGCCTGTCTCTGTGTATTAACCAATTTGGAACATACTTTGCGCTTTCAAAATTTCTTTTAATAACCTGTTTTGAAATCTTTGAATTATTAAAGCGTTTGAGTTGGAAGTTGATCCCCATAGCTGTAGCCGTATGTCCAAATTGGTTTAATGATGGCTTTATAGAGGTAAATTTTATTATGCGTGTCAAGTTTTGATTTTCATCCAAGCAGCCCAGCCATGATATCTTCTTCTGGTTTCTTCAAGCTGCTTCCTCTTTTTTCTTAATGTGTTCTTTCCAGTTCGTCTTTATCCGGTGTAAACCTAGATATTTGACTGTATCTGTTTGATCTATAATTTCGTCATTAAGTCTTACTGCAGGACAAGTCCCTTTGCAAAGAGTGAAAGTGATGTGCTTTGACTTGCTGCTGTTAACTTCTATTCTCCACAAGCTTAACCATCTTAGTATCAGGTCAAGATGATCCTGCAGCATTTTTGACGTGATTATGGGATCTTCATGTGCTGCCAGTATGCCTGTGTCGTCTGCATATGTTGCTGTTAAAATGTCATCTTTCTGTGGTAGGTCCTCAGTGTATATGAGGTATAATAGTGGCCCAATGACACTACCTTGAGGCACTCCCGATCTGACAGGATGTAATGAGGATGTTTCACCTCTTACACTAATTGTTTTTAAATATGATAATGCTATTATGAATTATATAAATGTGTATAATTTGTGTTTTTTTTTGTGAATGTTTGAATTTGTTATTTTTATTTGGAATGAATAATATTAAATCAAACTAATAGTTATAATGATGTTTCAAAAACATATTTGAGTTTATTGTTTAAGTTAATAATTTGCGATTTAAATATTGCGCGTTAAAGCTGAAGCTAACTTCAAGACAAAGTAAAAATATTGCTATGTGTCAAAATTTGTTTTTTTCTTGTAAATGTTTGAATTTGTTATTCTTAATTTGAATGAGTAATATTCAATTAAACTTAACATAAAGTAAATTATTGTTTGTTATTATTTATATTTAGTGTTTAATGTGATTATTGCAGTGTGCAACAAGTTCCTTATATTAATTTTCTGGTAATAATTTTATTATTTTTATTTATTAGTATATATAGTATAGAATAGAATAGCCATTTATTGAAATTCAATAGATAAAATTTACATCATTTATAATACCTAATTTTGTCTAAAAATTCATTTATAAAATAATGAGGATTATTTATCAAATGGTTTTTAACAAAAGTTTTGTTCTTCCATCCATCGGGTAGCTTGTTACAGATCTTGGCACCTAATGTAGTTCTTAGCGATGATTTAAGACAAATCTTAGCATTTCTATTTTATGTATTGTGTTCATGAACATCACTTCTCAATATATGATTTGTTTTATCAGCATGCTCCGCAGATAGCTTGTTGTCAAATATAAATGTTTGTAGCAGTTGGGATTTTATGATTGATATATAGTGATCTGCAAGCTCTCGAGGTGAGGATCCTTCTATCGCTCTAACAGTCTTCTTTTGTAGATCTATAACTTTTGACGTGTCTGCATTGTGTCACAATACACAATATTCCATATGAAAGTACAGAACGGAACAAAGCAAAGTAGGTTTTGCAGGTACGTTCTTGGTTTATTATGGATCTAATCCTACTAATGACATAGATCAGTAGTCTGAGAACCAGAATAAAAAAAATTGTGGTAAAATGGGATAAAAATGGTATTTCTGGTGGCTAAAAGTATGTATTGTTAAATGATATTTACAGTATTTCCTACCTAGTATGGGGGTAATCTTTCCATGAGGGTAATATAGGGTAAT
>NW_020536999.1:85574414-85668619 GCF_003426905.1 Ctenocephalides felis
CTGTTACGAATCCGTGCGGCGAATGGTGCGTCACGAACAAATTTGCGCAGCGGAGTGATACTGTGCGAACGCACGAATTCCCTTAAATTTGTCCACTGCGCATGTCCATAGCGCACTTTTTTCTTCTTTTTTTTGTTTGAAAATGGGAGGGGGGGTTATTTTGAATTACGTACCCTGCCGAACATGGTCGAAGCGACACGAAAATTTCAATAGCTTGCGTTCGCGGCGCTCGCTCCCGCCGCGAGCAACCCGACGCATCGGGCTGCCGAGAATACCCGAACCGACACTAATAGATTAGCGTCAAAGCGCGGATCAAAAATGTAAATAAGTAAGCAGTCATTAAAATTGTGTGTACTAATTATAATTTTATCTAACTATTAGTATAGGAAATATCGGTAATTAAGTTTAGATAGATATGTTGAAATATATGTATATCCAACTAAAATATATTTGGTAGACTTTATTATCATATTTCAGAGTTAATTTTATATCATCATGATATTATCATGTATATATATATATATATATATATATATATATATATATATATATATATACTCTTACTACTTATATGACGTATCATATATTTATTATTCAAAATAAATTAAATGTTTCAAAAAAAAATGGTAATATTGTATTATTTGCAATTACGCTAAATATCATTTAAAATCTTATTAATATGCAGACTGAATTTTTGCTCAAAGTCTTTTCTGACAAGTATTTATATTTAGAACAGAAGTAATAATTTTTATTCAAAACTGATAATTGTTGGTCAGCCTGCCTCTGTATTCGTATACGTTATTTCTTTGAACTTGTACGTAAACGTTGATCTGTGCTACGGTATAAGTTCAATTGTACAGTGAAGGCATTAAGATATTTCATCGAATCCTCAATTTTGAAAATGAATATGCGTAGAAAAGATGTTATACTTCTTTACACTTCTTATAATTGAACTGTATCAAGAAAAAAAATATTATGGAATCCTAAAAATTTCAAATGTATCAAATTGCTCGCAGTGTGCGTCGCGCACAAGAGCCAACGCATGCGTGCGTCGCGAACAGGATTCGCCGCACGGATTCGTGCAGTGGGGACGCAGCATAACAGTGGAGGCGCGGCATACATGTTCGAGCAAAAAAGATTTAAGCCCTCACTGCTTTGAGTTTGAGGCGTTTGTTGGAATTAATTGCCTTCGTTCGTGTTCGTGTTTGTTCTACTTTAAGGTGCTCCACACCTAACGAACGAACACGAACGAACATAAAAGAACGTACCAGAACGAACGGCAACAGCATAGTGTGGACGCTACGACGATCACGAACGAACATAAACAAACATGGCGAGCAATGTTCCGCAACTTGTCGGTACATCAAAGGGAATTGTTCGTTCATGTTTGAACTCGTGTGTGCAGTGTGGACGTCTCAACGAACGCAAACGAACATTTTTGTTTTAATAATTTTAATAATTTAATAATAATTTTTTAATAATTTTAATAATTTAATAATATTTACTTTTAATTATTGTGTACAGTTTGAAAATTTTGAATAAATTATGGAATGGTCAAATGACGTATTTTATCATTCATAAATGAAATAGAAAAGTTTCCTATAATATGGGGTACTAAAGACCCTTTTTATAAAATTATTAGAAAAAAAACGATACTTGGGAAGTGTAGGCAAAACGTTTGGGATGTCAGAAGCTGCAGTAAAGAAGAAATGACAGTCTTTACAAGTAAATATTAAACTTGTTATCATACATAGACATTCAACATATATGCTGAGGATGAGAGTTTGAAAATTGAGTATAGTTAGCTCAAGTCTGGAATGTTCAGCTTGCTCCGAATATGAATGCTGAGGAAAGAAAACGACTCAAAATATAAATATTAAATACAAAAACTGAGTGAAATTAATTGAATAATTTATTTACAGTATATTTACAAAATATACACAAACAAAAATCACACAAAAACCAGTGAAAATGCCGTCTGATTAAAGCTTACATCCATATCAATAATAAAACTGACGTTTCACGGAACATCTACGAACAACGAAAATTCAAGCGCTCACTGCTTTTAAGCGCTTGTTCAAGTTCGTTTGGATTTTTTCGCGTTCGTTCGTGTTCCTGTTCGTTCTTCTTTGTATTTTCTTGTTCGACATGTTCGTTCGTGTTCGTTCGTTAGGTGTGGCGCACCTTTAATTACACGGCTCTAAACACCGGATTAACAAAGTGCTGAAACGAAAAAATCACGGTACCAACATTCAAAAAATCAGAAATTCTTCTGAGCAGGCATACCAACAGCAGAGCATTCATATATGTCAAAACATTTGTCGCAACTGTCGAAACTTAACCTCAATTTCTTATTTTGGTGTTTAGTAATAATTTTTCATTCAGTCAGAAATTTGTTGCAATATTGGATTTTTGTTATGTAT
Source organism: Ctenocephalides felis (assembly GCF_003426905.1). Classification (NCBI taxonomy): domain Eukaryota; kingdom Metazoa; phylum Arthropoda; class Insecta; order Siphonaptera; family Pulicidae; genus Ctenocephalides; species Ctenocephalides felis. Next base: position 85,576,838 of record NW_020536999.1, read on the forward strand.
GGTAGATTTCAATTGAAGAACACTGGTAAACGTAAACTATTTTGTGTGCATAAATTTGCTTGATCACAAAAATGTATAATTATGTAAGCCAAGTACTGCTACATTTACAATCTTTCGTATTTATTATATCAAGACTACGTGTATAATTAAATTTTTTTACCATTTCTTATATCTGTTCCATACTAGTGTGCAATATAATTGTTGAAAACTTCAAATATTGTTGACTACAAATGATTGAATTTTAGAACAAAATCTTTATTATCAGAATAAGTGCATTATTCAAATCCAGGACTGTTCCAGTTTTTAACAGTAGTTTAAACTGTAGGATGCAACATTGAATAACTGAAAACTTTTAGATCACATAATTTTGCTACTGAAACAAAGCTATTTTTAAAAAAAAAAAAGATAAAGCATAATTGTGGTAATATTTTTTATTGAATGTGAATTAAATATATAGTTATTTACAACAAGTAGTTTACGAGTTAAAATCTATTTACACAATGTTAATATTAATGAGTAAAGTATAAAGTATAAAGCATGTCGTGAAAGAAAATTAGAAAACAAATTGTACCACATACCAGTAGAACACACAACCACATACGAGTCAAACACAATTCTTCATGATTCAAAACTTATTATTAGTAATGTTATAATAAATAAATCAAATATTCACAATTTAAAACCTATCACTATAAAATGTAATAATAAATTAAAAACCTATTACCATACTGTAATAATAAATAAAAAATATATCGACAATTCAATACGTATCACCGTAATGTAACAATTAATATCATATTTACAATTTAAAACCTATTACTGCAAAGTAACAATAAATAAATCATATTGACAATTCAAAACCTATTACCATAATATGAAAAGAAATATCATATTTACGATTTAAAACCTATTACCGTAAAGTAACAATAAATAAATCATATTGACAATTCAAAACCTATTACCATAATATGAAAAGAAATATGTATGATTATATTAAAAACTTATCTCCGCAATATAGCTGTTAATAAATGTTATTCACATTAGAAATTTGAAAGATAGAATTGAAATGATAATATAAGCAAATGAAAACCAAATACCATAAATGTGAGAGAAGAACTTTGTTGCATCATTAGATACACAAAATGCTCATTTCAACAATAGTGAGTTATTACACAAACACACCACTCAAGTTGATTAAAAAGTAAAGCAACATAAATTATATAACATTACAGGTCAAATCCAACTCCAAATAAATCATAATATAGTTATAATTAGTCACAGAGTTATACATTTAATATTAGCAAAATAACATGTTTTATATGTTTATGTTTAAATTTACTGCTTTTGAATATAGTAATGCCAATATATGAATGTTCATTTTCTCATTGTAAAAAAAATAATGATTATAATTTGAATTTGAAGAATTTGTGAATATGAATATATGAACATTTTCATTTATATTTAGATGCAATATCAACTTGAAAAAATAACAGTTAAAACATACGACGATATTGTAAGTTGATTATTAATTATACTTGGAACAATAGTTTCCAATATCCAACACCCATTTGCAATCCATTAGGATTAATTCTGTTTATGATTAATGTATATATATATTATTTTTTCTGTTACTTATCATATCACAGATATTGTTGAAATAAGACTGAACTGATGATATTTTTCAATATCCACCTATATGCTCCAATTCTATTTATGTCATATGCCAATAGTTGTAATCATAAATATTGTGTATTTTATGGTTCACAATACAACTACTCGATCGATTATTTAGTAATCAATTTTTTGTAATATGTCCTAGTACTATTATTAGAGGTTCTTCACAAATTTTAGTGTAGCTATTTTGATCTATTATTGTTAATGCAAGTATGTATTATGATGTGCTGTGTATTATTAGCTCTTTTATTTTTGCCATTTTGATCTAATATTGTGAATGTATGTATGTATTATGATGTGCGGTGTATTAATAGAAGCTCTTTTATTTTTGCCATTCTGATCTAATATTGTGAATGTATGTATGTATTATGATGTGCTGTGTATTATTCGAAGCTCTTATTTTTTTGAACTGTTTTTATTCTCTTAAATATAATAACAATTAGGAAAAGAAACTATGGTGCAAGGCATCGTACCTTAAGGCAAATTGCTGGAACTTTTTGCACCGGATTAAATATTCGAGGGAAAAAAAATCAGTAATCAATAAATATGATTTTTGATTATAATAATTGTTTTAAACATTTTCAAATAGGTAATTATAATCCTATGTATTTTATTTACATCTTTTTTTTTTTTTGTAAGATATGCCGAAATGTTCAGAAACCTTTGAAACATAAAGATAGGACTGATTAGTTCAATGACAATTAAGTCAAATGATAAAAGTGGTTGATTTATAAAAATCTATATATCATTTTTCAACGTAATACCAGTTCCCTAATGTATTTTATATGATTCGGTCGATTATTTTTGAGGCTTGTTATGAATACATATGCTAATTAATAATTACTTGTCTAAATGATGGTGTGATCTAAAGGATGGTGTGATCAACTTCGATATGTTGATGTAAGCCATTGTATCTGGAAAATAACCTTTGACAATTGTCAAGGGGGCACAAGATCCTAGATTTCCTTTGAGTACCTATTAAAACATAATATTATTACTGTTTGCTGCATCGTTGTTTAATAACATGTTTGGTACACATACCTGAAATATAGTTTATCTGCTGTTGAACACTGGTGCAAGAAGTGGATTGTGTGGCAATGGAGTTGATGATGGTGGTAGAAGTTGATGGTGTAGGTGAAATTGAGGCAGCATAGGAATGAAGGGCGACTGATGTTCTAGGGTTGATGCGGAAATTATTGAAGTAGGTGTTGTGGGTGATATGATCGGAATGAACTGTTTGAATATGTGAGGAAGAATTTGATGAGTGAGTGTCAGTGGCTAGAACAGAATTGGGAGCTGATGGTTGAAGAGGAATGGTAGGATGAAAGTGTACAATATGTCTTTTCAAAGCATATGTCGAATGCAAAGCCTTACTGCAATAAATGCACTGAAATATTTGATCGAAATGCATGGGTTCTTTCCCATGCTTGGCCCTAATATGCCGATATAAAGAACTGTTTGTTTTACATACTGTAGAACAGTACAAACAGGTTTTAGTAGTCGAAATATCCATAAGAAATAAAAATAAAAATGTAGATTATGTAAACATAATAGAGTAATAAAACGTAAGTGCTAAACCTTAAAATAGTAAATAAGCTATACCTTAAAATAGTAAATAAGCGAAGCTATATACCCTAAACAATGAATGAAATAAAAAGAATAACCTAACCTAAGTGGAATCAGTAAAAATGAATAAAAAAAGGAAGCTTATAACTAAAGTGAATACCCTAAAATGATATAAAGTAAAGTGAATAACTAAGTGATAGCCTAAAGTGAATAATCTAAGTGCTAGCCTAAAGTGATTAAAGTAAAGTAAGTAAAGTAAATGTAAGTGATTAAAGTAAATTTAAGAATCTAATAATAGTATAGTTAAGAATGTAAGAATCGTATAGTTAAGAATGTAAGGGATAAAGTAAACTTAATCTAATAATCTAAGTGATAAAACCAAAGTTAAGAATCTAAGTGAATAAAGTAAATTAAACGGCTAAAATTAAAGGCTAAAAACTGAATGAAACTAAAAGGTAATGGGATGAAAAAACTCGCGTCTCTTGCTGGAAAGAAACTAACCTTATTCCCTATAGAAGCTCTTGAATCCCGCAATAAAACAACAAATATAAAATGTAAAGAAATAAAATAACGCACAATCAGAAAAAGCACAAAATGATTAGTACACGTAGCAAAAAAACGAAATGAAAGAAAACGCGAATAAAAAATATAAATACGATACGAACGAGTTACACAATAAGCACGCCGAAAAAAAAATTATAGTAATGAAGTAATCGTAACAGCGATTCCAACATAAAAAAGTTGAAAGCACAGTGCAAAAGATTTGACAAATCTGTAATGTGTTACAGCTAACTTCAGCCAGCTTTCTCAGCACTTTGTTATCCGGTGTTTAGAAACTCTTCCTTTAATTAAGTAACATCGGCTCACTAGCGCCGAATTCTCACCTACATGTCGATAATACGAATCACGGTTGTGATCGAGGATTTTGCTTCATGTGTTTGTGTCCCTGTTTGTGTCTGACTAACAAATTTTAATGTACTGAACGAACTTTATATTTTTTGTATATTTAATTATTAATTAAATGTTTAAGTATATTCAGTATGTATAAATTTAAATATAAATATATAATAATATGTATTATAAAGCGGTATTTGTGATTGATTGCTGAACATAAAGGTAGTGTATAATACTTTGAGGTTATTTCACGTGACTAACTTTTAATTAAATTCATTTCATTCCGAAAAAACATTTAATTCTAAATAAAGATACGCAAAGAAAACGTAAAGTAAATTTTACCTTTTTTCATTTCAGCTCTGCAATAATTATATGACAAGTCAATAGCTTTAGTTGATTCAGAATCACTGTCTGTCAAATATAAAGTCTTTTGAAGAAGAAATTCTCTTGGCGACATTGTCCAAAATAGACTCCTGTTAACTTAATGTAAGATTACATTCTTAGACAAATCCATTATACGAATATATTATATTCTCAGAATCATTTGTGTTGACAGTTGAGAACGATTATTAATTTAAACATACACTCTTGTAAAATGTTATGAAAGCATAAATGCAATGCACTTTCTAAAATCATACTCCATGCTCCAACTGTCAATAACTAATGTTTTCATTTGTATTTCTAGTCAAATTAATTATCATATTTAACAATAGTTCATTTAAACTAACCAACTATTTTTGTTCATGCTTATAGAACATACTCAGTGCACAAATATCTGAAAATGTCAGAAGCTGCTGATGATCCGATAATTAAAATTGAACCACAAGAATATCCAATCGAAGACATTAAACAGGAAATTGAGGAAGACATTAAACAGGAGATTGAGGAAGACCCTGAATCGTGCTCAGAGGATGACAAAACATGTCTAAAGAGATTTATGAACTCTATTGTAAAAATAGAAGAAGATGTCAAACAGGAAATAATTCAAACTGCTCCTTATAAATGTGACAAGTGTCATAGAACATTTAGAAAGTTGCATTATTTAGAACAGCATATGGTAAATTATTGTCATAAGTGTACATATTGTTCAAAGACTTTTCCAGATGCAAGTGCATTAGAAATACATATAAAATCTCATACAGGTGAAAAACATTTCACATGTACAAAGTGCAATAAAGCATTTATTGAAAAATATCATTTAGATCAACACATTTGCGCTTCTGCGAAAGAACAGATTTTACATTTGAATGAATCTAGTAATCGAAAACGAAATATTTGCGCTCATACTGCAAAGGGACAAGGTGGACGTCCCCATATTTGCCAAATTTGTGATAAGACATTCACAGTATTGAGTGCCTTGAATAGACATATGATCATCCACACTGGTGAACGTTCGCATATTTGCCAAATTTGTGATAAAACATTCACACAATTGGGTACCTTGAATAGACATATGTCCGTCCACACTAGTGAACGCCCTTATATTTGCAAAATATGTGAAAAGACATTCACACAATTGGTTGTCTTGAATAGACATATGCTTATTCACACTGGTGAACGTACCTATATTTGCCAAATTTGTGATATGACATTCACACAATTTTCTCAATTGAATAGACATATGTTGATTCACACTGAAAAACGCCCCAATATTTGTCAAATTTGTGATAAGACATTCACACAATTGGGTACCTTGAATAGACATATGCTAATTCACACTGGTGAACGTCCCCATATTTGCAAAATATGTAAAAAGGCATTCAAACATTTGAATGTTTTGAATAAACATATACTTATTCACACTGGTGAACGTCCCCATATTTGCAAAATATGTAAAAAGGCATTCACACAATTGGGTAACTTGAATCAACATATGCGAATACACACTGGTGAACGCCCCTATATTTGCAAAATATGTGATAAGGCATTCACAGAAATGGGTACCTTGAATAAACATATGCTCATTCACACTGGTGAAAGGTCACATATTTGCCAAATATGTAATAAGACATTCGCACGATTGAGTACCTTGAAATTGCATATGCTAATTCACACTGGTGAACGTCCTCATATTTGCAAAATATGTAAAAAGGCATTCACACAATTGGGTAACTTGAATCAACATATGCTCATCCACACTGGTGAGAATCCTTATATTTGCCAAGTTTGTGATAAGAGATTCAGTTACTTGTGTAACTTGAATAGACATATGGTCATTCATACCGAAGAATGCCCCTACAAATGCAAAATTTGTGATAAAGTATTCAAACGTTCAAAAGCCCTGAAAAGGCACATGGTTGCTCATACCAATAAGTAATTAGTAATTACAAAATTGGTAACAAAATTACATATGACTGCTTATAGAAATTAATGTTAATTAGATATATGAATTAATTTATACATTTAAAAAAATAAATAAACATTGTTATCAATGGCTTTAGGGTAAATATTTTATTAATGATGTACATCCATTCCAGGTTTAATAAGATTTGCAATTGAGCCATAACTGTTAATAGAATCTTCATAAAAAGCCTAGTTTTTAACTTACCGTAGGTTAAGCTATTGTGATCGTCCAAAAAACGAAACTGAAAAATTTTGCATATCATTACGATTCAGAGGTTTCTAAACATTTTGGCATACCTTAGAAAAAATTGATATGTGCATGTATGTGTGTATTTTTTAGAGAAAGGTGCATCCAATTTGAATGATTCAAAAAACATTTAATTCGTAATGATGAGTAAAAGTGGTGAATAGTTTTTGGTCCAGCGGTCCAAATGTTGACAATTCATATAGGCAAAACGATTATTTTTGGGGAAAACCAAAACCAAAAGCGAATTGTTTCCTTAGAGAAGACAATTTTGGTAAGAAACACTTGTCATATAATTTATCTATGTAGGATTTGAATTTTATGTTATGTATCTCTGAATAATGTAATTTGGATTAGTTTTTTTATTTTTTTTTTATTTTTATTTATTTATTTATTTGATATAATTCATACATACTGTATCTCAGTCAGACAATTATTCTGGTATGAGAGATCACAGCAATTATAACAAAAATAAAATCTAAATTTTATGTAACAGACTTACTTCAAGACATATATTTTTACTTATTACTATTATACACACATATATACACAGAACGCTTGCGTACTTACATAATACTTAATTGTAATTAATATTTTTACAGAACAGAAGTAATATAGTATTTAAAATAAGGAATTTCATCTCATTTATTTCATTTATCTCTTATGTAATTTTGCAATTTAATTTTGAAATTGTTTAGGTCCGTCATTGTCTTTAGTTCGTCCGGTAGTTTATTGTAAAGACTGCTTGCACTTTTCAGAGGACTTGCAAGTCCTTTACTAGTTTTTGCATGTTTCATGTGAAAGTTTCGGTTTTGTCTCGTTTGATGGTCGTGTATATCCTGGTTTGTCTCTATTGTGGTGCAAGTTTTGATTTTGTTATTTTTTATTTTGAGTTTTAGTATACATTTTTCTATTTCTATTGTTTTGTGTAGTGGTATGTTCTTAGTCTTTTGTAGAAGTTCTTTTGTCGGGGTGAGGTAGGGATAATTGTAAGTTGATTTTATTGCTTTATTCATCATTCTTTGTAGTGTCTTTATATTTTTATTTGTTGTTTGACTCCAAATCGTGATGCCGTACGTCATAATCGGAATTATATGAGATTTTAATATTAGTTTCCTGTTCTTAATTCCAAGGTGTCATATTCTTCTTATGGCCCCAGAAAGTGCTGCAATTTTTTGTTTGATTTTCTCAATTTGGTCACTCCATTCTAGTTTCTGGTTCATAATCATACCCAAATATTTAGTTTTTTCTATTTATTTTCTAGTTATTAAACAAATTAAATAAAATGTGTTAATCTTATTGCAGAAGATTGTCAAGCAAAGCCATTTTTTACAATGCACTTTACAGTGCAAACAGTTGCAGTAATATCACTTAATAAAGAAATTGTAATTCAAAATGAAATAACCTTATTGCATTCTGGATCGCTGGATGTTTGATCTCTCACTAAAGGTAATTTAAAGTTATTTTATACAGGTTATACTTGAAATTTCAGTAAAATTAATAGGTTCAATTAAAATTGTAGTGGATCTATCTGCAGATGCAGGTGTTCCAGTTGTGCTAGATACTCCAGATTCGGTTACATCAGATGTTCCTGCCGAGCATATCTCTATAAGACGATCAGGTATACAAATATAAATATATATATATATATATATATTTATATATATATATATACTCAGATTTTTAACACACACTTTATTTAATAATTACAGACATTTCGAGACCAAGGTATGCCTTGGTCTTATATTTACTTAGTAGTACTAGTAAATAGTTCTTATCTACTATAGTATATATATACACACATATGTATGAGTATATATATACATATTCTTTAATATTTTATTTAATTTTTGATATACAAAAAACACCAACTATTCCGTGCAATGCTTAACTCAGTACTAGAAAACATGTGACGGTTACAGAAATATTATAAACAAATCTTAAGTATCGAGATGGAGAACAGGAAGGGTATTATTATAATATAAACTAGCTGTAAGTGGAATTTTGTCTTAAGGCAATTAAGGCATCGTGCCTTAAGGCAAATTGCTGGAACTTCCCGTACCAAAAATTATTATTTTTTTTAAAAACATTTTTGAAAAAAATTTACCTTGAAAAAACAAGATTTTTGAGAAACTATAAATTGGACAAAAAATTACTTTTTTTTGAAAAAAAATTTTTTTTAAAAAAAATAATTTTTTTTAATTTTTTTTTTTTGAAAAAAAAAATTTTTCTTTATTTTGACATATTGTGGAAGATCTGAACTTTTTTTTAAAGCAATCGTACTGCTTTAACTGCATAGGGACAACATATAAAGCGCGTAAGCGCCGCGTCGCTGTCTAACGCATCAGCATTGGTACGGAACCCATAGGAATGTAAACAAAATTTATACTTATTGTTAAAATCTCTATAAAATATCTGATAATTTGATGTGCATATGTCTAATGATCATTTTTGACCGCCAAATGGCTCATTTTTTTACTTTTTCCTCCATATTTCCGAAACCGCTAGACCTACCTTCATGAAAATTTTATCGATTCTTCATCTTATCAATACAAGTAAAATGTTTTTTGAATTATTCAAATCGGACGCTCCGTTCTCTTAAAAGCGGAGTTACCGTTTCCGGCACCTTTCGCCCCGTATCCTCGGAACGGCTAGACCTGCCTTCGCCAAAATCAGCACGTCTCCTTATCAATACGAATCGAATGTTTCTTGAATTATTTAAATCGGTTGATCCGTATTCCCGAAATCGTCGACGAAAATTTGTATCCGCACATACATACACACACGTACATACATACACACACACATACACACACACACACACACATACATCCATTTTTTCTAAGGTATGCCAAAATGTTCAGAAACCTCTGAAACGTAAAGATATATAAAAAATTTCATTTTCGATTTTTTTGCGATTACTATAACTTGCCCTACGGGAAGTTAACAAAACGAGTGCGATTACGTACAAAAATCAACAAATATGGAAACAAATTAATTGCAAGTAATTTTACTTTTTCTTCATTGGAACAATTAAAATTTTTATATTCCAACTTTAAAGATGAATCTCCTTTAACAAAAAAGAAAGATATAGTTTATAAAATAAATTGTTTGGATTGTAATTGTTCTTATATTGGCCAGACTAGCCAGAACTTAGAAAAAAGACTCAGGCAGCATGAATTACAATGCGAAAAAATAGATAACAAAAAATTTAAAAGTACGCTTGTGGATCATGTTAATATCAATAACCATAAGTTTGATTTTGACAATCCCCAAATCTTGTTCCATGAAAAAGACTTATTCAAATGGAGCATGGCAGAATCAATGTTAATAGTTTGGACTAACAATAGCGTAAATCTGAGAACCGACACAAATATTTTACACGACCCTTATATAAACATCATTAATAATTTATATTTTTTTTATTTCTCTTATTCTCTTCAATAAATTAATTTGATTTCATGTTTGTTGATTTTTGTATGCCATTGCACTCCTTTTGTTTACATTATAATACCCTTCCTGAATATTTCTGTAAGTGTCACATGTTTTTTAGTACTGAGTCAAGCATTGCAAGGAATAGTTGGTGTTTTTTGTATAAAAAAATTAAATGTAATTTAAATAAAATATTAAAGAGTGTGTAGTATATAAGTAACTGTTTTTGAAATTACACTGAAGATGAGGCATACCTTGGTCTTGAAATGTCTGCAATTATTAAATAAAGTGTGTGTTGTATTGTTCATATTTAACATTTAATATATATATGTATATATATATATATATATTATTTATTATTTATCATATTTTCATTAATCTAATCATTCGTTTTGTTAGATATTCGAACTCCAAAGAGTAATTTCTTGAGGTTTGTTGGCCTAAGGCATTGCAGGAGACTTTCTCCAGAAGTAAAGAAATGCCATGACATAATCATGATGATGAAGAGAAGTGCCAAAAGACTTATGAAAAATAATGAAATTGCCAGAGCAGAGCTGAAGGAAGCATGCAGTAAAGATAGCATGCAGTATTTAAAAAATGTGAATTCACTCACTGCAACATTAATAAAGTGCAAGATGAGGAATCCGGTAGAAAATATAACCTTGATGAAAAGCCCTTGGAATAGCATTATATAAGCAGAGCCCAACGTACTGTAAATATTGTACATCCTTTTTGGCTCTACCTTCTAAAAGTACTGTTTCTAGGTCATTGGCAACAATTTCTGTCAGTGCTGGCATTAATAAATCTTTCATGGAGACTTTGTGCACTTCTGTTCTTAAGATGAATCCTTCTAATAGAAACTGTGTCCTCATGTTGGTTTAAATTAGCATTGCAGCAGGTATTGAATATGATGCAACTAAGGACAGAATAATAGGTTTTGAGGAAGTCACTGAAAAAAGGCCAAAGTTTGCTGATCATGCTTTGGTGTTTATGATTAAAGGCATTTGTAGTTATTTTATAACTTCAGCGGCATTTTACTTTGCTGAAAGCAGTGTTAGAAGTCCTGAATTCGAGGTCTGCATTGTTATCGCAAAGGTTTAGGAATAAATACTAACATGTTTTTAGAAAGTTTCCATAACCAAATGAAAACTCGAGTTTTGGGAAGAAAATGTACTAGGAGGATGGATAAGGTCATTCAATTGGTGTTACGCCTCGAAATGAATGCTTTTGTTCAGAGGACTCGTAGAATAAATGGAACATTATTATCGACAAGGCAGAGAGATGTTCGAGTAACCCATGTAAGAGGTGCAGCAATATTGCCGCATCGTATTCTAGAATGCATTCCCAACACACAATGGAATGTTTTGCCAACAGAAGATAACGTTGCACCATACGTGGTTACCAAAGAAAATCAAACATGTAATAGTATATGCATGAGATGCGTAGCATGTAAGATTTGTTTGCATATGTACACATGCAGTTGCATAGATTATTTGATAACATCAAATATTTGCAAACACATCCATGCATGTGTAAAGGTTTACCCGAGTGATACTGGTTTTAGGCGTGAACTCTTAGAAAAAGATATGTTACAAAAATCTCAGGATTTCAAAAATCCAGAGAATTTTCAAACAAGTACAAAAGATGATGAAGAGGCTTGCTATGCCATTATAAAACAAGCAGGCCAAGAGATCATGAATTTAATACAGGATAAACAGTTTGGTAATTATAAAATATTTAAGGACCAAATTTGTTCATTTTTGCAGCAAGTAAAGACATCGGCCCAAGAAAATATGAGAGAAAGTGGAAATAAAAAGAGAGTGCCAAAGGGCAGGCAAGAAAAAGACCACTTGATTTGTTATTAAATTATCTAATTTATTTAAATTCTATTAGTAATGTTATTTAATTAATTATTAATTTATATATATTTATATATATTTCTTCAAGAAATTGTTTATTAAAAAACTTTTCTTGTTTTTTATTACTTTTGGATTCTCGTTCGAAACTCTACAATATATATATATACAGTAGGCCCTCGCTTTACACGGCACTCTGGGTACACGGTTCCCATACTACACGGAGCTAAAAATCCGACATCCCTCCGAGTACACGGACTTCTTATTACACGGTATTTGGTCAACAGCCCATAAGTCCGTTGTGCAAAAGGGTATTGTTGTAAATTTTGTTATCGACTATTATCTTTTAGACATGCCTGATTGTATAATAGCCGCCTAAGAACACGTTTGAGCTGATTACTGCGTCGCGCCAATTTTTGAATAAGGTGTCAATTTCGTCACGTCATTTACGTCATTTCGTCCGTATTTCTCCTACTTCAAGTTGTATTTCTTGGTCTCCATACAACGCGATAAAAATGGTGCGATTTGTACCAACTCTGAGTCTCTCATAACACGGTTCCCATACTGCACTATGTAAGGTTCCATAGAACGCACTACGAATTAGCCTGAATTGTATGTTAAATACGAGTTTCTTATAGCACGGTTCCTATACTGCACGGTACGCACTTGCCGCGTAAAGCGAGGGTTTACTGTATATATATATATATATATATATATATATATATATATATATATATATATATATATATATAGATATATATGATATATGACCGTTAACCGTTGAACCGTGCGGACGTGTTTTTTGAAGTGTCGTAATGTCTCTGACACAATTAAATATTTTGGAATCGGATTCCAAAAAAACCTACAACTGCTGTGAAACAAAACCTTCTGCAAGTGTGGGTGTTTGTAAGAACTGTGGCAAAATTTACCATGTGAGTTGTGCCACAAGAAAAGGTTTTAAATTCATTGTTGGAAATTTGATACAGTGCTGTGAGGTGAGCAGTGAAGTGTCGAGTGACAAACATATGGATACTATTAACAACTTAAAACAAACAATTACCGACAAAAATAACATAATAGACGATAAAATGACAATAATAAAGGATAAGGAATACATAATTCAGAATCTTGAAGAAAAAATTAAGATGCTGCAATTATTAAAGCCAAATGAAAAGAATAAAGAAGTTTCATCAGCTGCACCCAATATTGATATAGTAATACTGAGAAAGCAGCATCTAAGAAGCCTAAACATAAATCTACCAATAAAAACAGTGCCAATGCTAATAAGGTCACAAAAGAACAGGTGAGTGTTGCAGTAGCAACTGCTTTGAAGGAATTAGACAAGCGGAGAAGCGAAACATTCCGAGATGCGGTTGCCAACACGGAGCTGCCTAATCAATCGACCCAAGCTGAACAACAATCAATTAAAGCAAATGACGATGGAAACTGGACTTTGGTCCAGAAAAAGAAGTCGCCGAAACGAAAAAACAAAGCCATAGAAGGAACAAATGTGAGCACTACACTCGCGGGAGTTGTGAGGAAGGCCCACTTGCATGTGTTTCGCCTGGCACCGGAAACATCGACGGAAACTCTAAAAAATTATTTAAATGAGAAAAACTTCAAAAATATTGAATGTGAGAAAATGGCTTCTAAACATCCGAAAACATATGCCTCTTTCAAGGTATCCGTTGCAGAGAGTGAATTGGAAAGAATAAAATCTCCGGATGTTTGGCCAAAAGGAGTCTGTGTGGACCGTTTTTTATTCCATCTGGTAGAAAAAACGCAGAAAAATTGTTAAACTGGTTTAATATATAATGTCCTTGAACATTCAATGTTTATCCAATAAAACGGAGACATTAACAAAAGTTGTCCATGACCAGTCCATGACAATAAAATAAACATTTTTTGTTTATGTGAACATTGGCTTGGCAACGAGCAAATCGACCTATATACGTGATTTTCGGCTAGTCAGCTCATTCTGCAGTAGTATACATATGCACGGAGGTGTAGCTATTTACTGTCGGAAAGAGATAGAATGTTGCGTCGAAATTTACAACAAGCTTTCCAACGAATTTAAAAGCAGGAATTGTTTCAATGCGACTGTCAAAAAACATCCTATAGATCAACCTATTTATACAATAAATGAATTCTTTAATCTAAGTTAATTATTAATTGTCATTAGGTTAATCTTGAGCTGTTCATAAATATCACTGATATTACTATAGTTATATTATAATATTGTGATAAAAATAATAATTGTATTGATGTATTGTAAATGACTTAAATTGTAACTATTGAATTTTAATAAAGTTCTATTCTATTCTATTCTATTCTATATATTATTTATTATTTATTGTTTATTATGTTTTCATTAATCTAATCATTCATTTTGTTAGATATTCGAACTCCAAAGAGTAATTTCTTGAGGTTTGTTGGCCTAAGGCCTTGCAGGCGTCTTTCTCCACAAGTAAAGAAATGCCATGGCATAATCATGATGATGAAGAGAAGTGCCAAAAGACTTATGAAAGATAATGAAATTGCCAAAGCAGAGCTGGAGGAAGCTTGCAAAATTTATTTTAATGAGGAACCAGGTAGAAGGTATAACCTTGATGAAAAGGCCCTTGGAATAGCATTATATAAGCAGAGCCCAACGTACTATAAATATTGTACATCCTTTTTGGCTCTACCTTCTAAAAGTACTGTTTTTAGGTTATTTGCAACAATTCCTATCAGTGCTGGCATTAATAAATCTTTAATGGAGACCTTGTGCATTTCTGTTCTTAAGATGAATCCTTCTAATAGAAACTGTGTCCTCATGTTGGTTTAAATTAGCATTGCAGCAGTATTGAATATGATGCAACTAAGGACAGCATAATTGGTTTTGAGGAAGTAACTGAAAAAAGGCCAAAGTTTGCTGATCATGCTTTGGTGTTTATCATTAAAGGCATTTGTATCCATTTTAAAACTTCATTGGCATTTTACTTTGCTGAAAGCAGTGTTAGAAGTCCTGAATCAAGTCTACATCAAGATGTTAATCAACCTGCAGCAAATTGGCATCAATAATGTAGCTACTGTGTGTGATCAACATGCTACAAATGCAGCTGCTATGAACATGTTGCTTAATGAGACAAGAGCACAGTTTCTTAGAGATGATCGAATTTGCAAACTTCAAGGTTTTTTTGTTGGAGATCAAGAAATTGTGCCACTAAATGCTGAAATGTTTACGAACCGTTTTTTATCATACAAGGTTATGGAACAATTAAATTGTATGAAATTAATTCAGAGTTGCCAAATTTCCCTATGTGTTTAATTTGCGAGCACATAATGTGTATCCTGAAAAGATGAGGAAGATGAGAGTGAAAGATGCTGCAGTAGTTTCTCTTATAGTGTATCTTAATGATGAATAGATACACTACTAAGCAGTGTAAGTAATTTTTTTTTTTTATTTCTGCTAATTTTAACAATCAGATTACAATCAATCTATAAGTTAAAAGTTATGGTATGAAAATCAAAATCAGAAGAAAAAAAAAAATAGAATAAAGGAGTTAAAGGAAATAAATAGAATAAATAATAATTAAAATAATAGTATTAATATATAATAACAATAATCAATAATAAATAATAATTAAAGTAACTTGTTTGAAAATTTTCCTGTGCAAAAAAAAGAATTATGTTGCTGACGGTAGATCACTGGCCATTTTCTTTTCAAGCGTTTTAATTTTTCGGCTGTCTGTACTATTTGCATTTCCGAATTGACGTGTGCATCCAATTTGTTTTGAAAGATTAGACTTCTGTTTTTAAATAACTTTTGCTACTGTAGGAATTTTTAAGTCTTTATGAATCATGTGGTTGGTCATAAACCACAGAGCCTTACAGATAATTCTCAGAATTTTGTTTCACTCTCTGGATTATTTGAATGTTACTCTTGCTGGCACAGCCCCATAGCTCTATCCCATAAGTCCATATTGGAATTATTATTGCTTTGCATAATAGAAGTTTATTTTCTAGAGACAGTTTGGATGATCTTCTCATTACTCAGCCAGTTTATTTCCTTCAGTTTCAAATCTATTTGTTTTTTTTTTTCTTTAAAATATGCGTTTTTCAATTTAGTTTACTGTCTATATTCCTAGGTATTTCACGGATTCCTGGTTTGGTAATAGTCTTAATCAAATACAAGGCAGGACTTCTGTGGCTTCTCAGTGAAATGATGAGGTGCTGAGATTTCTTAACTTGTAAGTAAATGAAAATATTGTATGATGTATTTTATAATTAAACTTTTTTTTATTCATATTCTAGATGATATTTTTCCCCAAGAAGGTACTGGGATTGTTGCATTCCTGATATTTGTGGATAAACTCTTTGATAGTGTAGGTGGGACAGCTTCTAGTTCTGCTAGGGACTATAAACCTCTATGTGGTGCTCTCACATATAAGTCTAACCATTTAACATTTTGGAAAAAGGCTAGGGGTGTCTTAAAAAGCATGAGCTTCTATAAAAAAGGCAAGAGAGTTAAAACTCCTAAAGCTATTGAAATTGGATTAAAACTCTAGAGGTTTAATATTTTGGCAGAAAATAATTCTCCAGAGATAAAATGTTTGCCAACTCGTAATTTTAATCAAGATCCTTTAGAATTTTATTTTCGTAGTATTAGAAGTCATGCTGTTAATAATCGCAATCCTACTTGCAGTGTATTTATTGGATCCTACAAAAGCCTTGTTGTCAATAAGTTTCATTCTGTTCATTCTTATTCTGCCAATTGTGGGCAACATTTAACATTTTGGAAAAAAACTAGGGCTGAAAAGCATAAACTTCTATAAAAAAGGTAAGAGAGTTAAAACTCCTCTAACTATTTGAAATTGAAAATTAAAACTCTAGAGGGTTTTGAATATATTTGGCAGAAAATAAAATCTCCAGAGATAAAATTTTTGTTAACTCGCAATTTTTACCAAAACCCCCTAGAATTTTTTTTTGCTAATATTAGAAGTCATGGTGTTAATAATCGCAATCCTACTTGCAGTGCATTTATTGGATTCTACAAAAGCCTTGTTGTCAATAAGTTTCATTCAGTTTATTCTCATTCTGCTAATTGTGAGCTCGACATAACTGAAGGAGCTATTGATTCATTTAAAACATTATTATTGAGTAATGCTTCAGTCAATGTTACGTGTGAGTCTAGTTTGAATGAAGATATTCTAACTTTGTCTAATGTGAATACTGATGAATTTACATTATAAGAAGAAAGTAGTAGTTTACTTCATCTTCAAGTTATCACATACATGACTGGCTTCATTTCCAGGAAAATGTTGAAAAATGTTAAATCTTGCTTGCTGTGCAAGACTCATATTTTGGCAACAGAAAGGAGTGGATAAGATTATTGGTTAATAAGGATTAGGGATCGGACTGGAAGATCCCTTGCCTTTTCTTGTAGAAGCTTTGTGAACATTTTTTCAAAATGCGTGAGAGTTTCAGAATATTTTTTGCCTAAAATTTGTGTGAAGAATAATTTGAAAACATTGCTTTTGATAAACTTGTCTTTACTCAAAATTTTAATTTTGATTGCCCAATTCATAATTTAAAGTTAATATTTTTAAACCATTTTGTTCTGTATTTTATCAAATATATTGGGTTAATGATATTAATTTAGCACTACACAATAAATTGACTTTCACAAATTCTATGAATGTTATGAAAACAAAAGCTTTATTGCATTTTGATAAAATTAGAAAGAGACAACTGGCAATTCGAAATATCGTGGTTTATCAGGATATATTTAAAACGTAATTTTTCAATATAAAATGTTGAAATACTGTTATAAATTCAATCAAATCTTAATATTGTAGCCTTTTCTAGTTTTTGACATAAATATCTTAAGCATAATATTCTGACAGCATTATTTTATTATTATTATTATATATTATAATTTTTATTTTTATTTATTTTTACTATTTATTGCATCCACAATCGCTGATGGCAAAATTTGCTGTTGACGATTCTGATAGAAATAACACAAATTATAATACTTGTGTTTCATTATTAACTCTATAAATATAAATGCGACGCTAAAGTGTTTGTATTGTAGTGTATCGTATTGATTTCAGATGTTTTCAACAAATTCTTTCGCTTTTGTTTCAGAGATTATAAAATTTTATGCTGACGACTTTGGTAGAAACAATCCATCAAATTTTACATATATCATACAAGTGTTTCGTTGTTAAGTTAATAAATATAAATTTGAAGCAAAATTGTATCACAGTTATATTTATTGAGTTAATAAATGTAAAATTTGATGAATTATTTCTGGTAAAATTCTGTCAACAGCAAAATTCATAACTTTTGAAACAGAAGCAAACAAATTTGTTTGAAATCGACACAAAACACCATATTTTTACTTCACTTTCCTATTTATTGAGTTAACAAGGAAACACTTATGCTTATTTATCTATGTGTACAAGTGTCAAAAAAGTGTGTGAAAGATTTATTTACTTTTAATTAAAGTATTATAACATAGAAATTGGTAAGTTTTTGTTAACTGTTGACCGTTATATAGATCAATATATTAATTGTGATAATTTTTGTTGATCACAACCTATAACTTTACAAAGTTAATATATTATATATTATTTATTGCATCAAAAAGTCATAAAAGTCAATTACAATTAAATGTAACAATTTATAGTGCTACTTTTAATATACTATGAAACAACAATTTATTTTTTTGAAATTTTATCTTTGGCGCCATTTTGATTTATACAAATGTCAAAAAAGTGTTAAAAGAATTTATTTATTTTTAATAAATTAATCCAGCAAACTAAATATTACAATAAATTTAAAGCAAAATAAACTTATTATAACATACAAATTGGTAAGTTTTTAACTGTTGACATTATGTAGACAAATATAAATTGTGATAATTTTTGTTGGTTACAACCAATTTGGAATTCTTTTACGTAGCTAATATATTATACATTTTTTATTATATTAAGAAGTCATGGAAATCAATTACAATTAAATATAACGATTTAGTTCTACTTTTAATTTGCAATGAAACAACAATTTCATATTTTGAAAAATTTATCCTTGGCGCCACATAAACACGTGGTATTTTAAGGTTGGCGCCATTTTGATTTAAACAAATGTCAAATAAGTGTCCAAAGAATTTATTTATTATGAATGAAGTATTTTAACAAAATAAATGATATAACACAATAATAAGTTAAATTAAGTCAAGTATTAAGTTTAAATATTTATATTTAGTGTTCAATGTGATCATTCTAGTGTGCAAGTGATTTGCTGGTAATAATTTTATTATTTTTATTTAGGTAGGTGCATACTTTATTTAAATTTAATATTCATAACGTGAATATAGTTGGCTTACTCACTAATAATACCTAATAACTAAGAATAACTTTAGGATTAACCTAATGACATTTAAAAAATAACTTAGATTAAAGTATTCATTTATTGAATGAACAGGTTGTCCTACAAGATGTTTTTTGAGGTTTGAAACCCTTTCTGCTTTTACATTTCCATTCATTGAAAAGCCTGTTGTAAATCTTGACACCTAGCTCGTTCCTATGCGAGGATTTCAGTTTCAGTTTTGGAGGTACAACGGTACTCCTGTTTTGCGTGTTGTGGCCATGGACGTCACTTTTCAGTACATGGTTTGTTCTGTCTGCATGGACCGCAATTGCCTGCTGGTAGATGTAAAGGCTGGTAACAGTCAGTATTCTAAATTTAGTAAACAAGTGTCTGCATTATTCCTAACGTGATGCCCCTCCGATTTCACCTACAGCCTTCTTCTGTAAGTCCATTATCTTGGAGGTATGCACCGAGTGTCCCCATGCCAATATTCCATATGAGTACACAGAGTGAACCATGGCATAGTAAGCCTCTTTGGCGCATTCCTCATTTATAATGTATCTAACTCTTCTTATAAATTGATTTCTTCTCATATGAGATGAGACCCAAATATTTAACTTCCCTTCTTTGCAGCTTCTTATGTCTCCTACCGGAAATAAAGTTGATAAGGATTGTTTTTCTATTGTTGAGTACAATTTTATTTGCTAAAAACAATTTTTCAACGTGCTGGTGAGCATACTGAATTTTTTATTTTATGTTTGCAACCGCCAACGCTGTATCATCTGCAAACTGCATTATGTGGCAGCTGATGTTTGGTAATAGATCATTCACAAATATGATAAAAAGAAGTGGCCCTTGGGCAACCCCTACATTTAATCTCGCTATATTCCTTCGTTTATTGTTCCATTCCACAAACTGATATCTATTACATAGGTACGATTGCATAAGTTTATGGGCTACGCCTATGATATTCTAATTTCCTGAGAAATATGTCTTGTGGAACACAATCAAAAGCTCTGCTGAGATCAAAATAGTGACCACTTTATGATCTCCCACCGAATTTGAAATAAAGTTCAAAAAGTCTAAAACAGAATCAATTGTATTAATTTTCTTCTTAAATCCAACTTGATTTATTTATTTATTTATTAGCATCAAAGAAACTTGTAATTCTCAATGCTAACAACATTGCTATAATTTTTGAAAATATTGGCAGCATGGCTATGGTTCTGTTGGTCTGTAGTTTGCTGCTAATTGACGTTTTCCTGATATATAATGGTAGTATTTTGCCAGCTTCATCTTCTCTGGAAATGTTCCTGCGGATAAAATGTCTCTGGGGTGTGGTACAGAATAGAATAGAATAGACATTTACTGAAATCCAATAAATACGTCATTTATATTACATAATTCCTAATTATTTATGTCATTTATATTACATAATTCATAATTATTCTGAAAATGTGTTTATAAAATAATTATGATTATTTATCAAATGATTTTTAACAATATTTTTAAAAGTGTTTTTAGTATCCTACTTCCATCCATCGGGTAGCTTGTTATAGATCTTGGCATCTAATGTAGTTCTTATCGATGATTTAAGTTGGGCATATCACAGCATTCCTAAAGTGCATATTGTGTTCATGGACATCACCTCTCAATATATGATTTGTTTTATCAGCATGCATCGCAATAGCTTGTTGCCAAATATAAATGTTTGTGACAGTCAGGATTTCAATGTCAAATTTCATGTCAATCGAAATTGAAATTTTTTACATTTCTTGACGTTTTGAAGGTTTCTGAACATTTTCCAGGCATACCTCAAAAAAAAAAAAATGGATGTGTGTATGTATGAATGTACGGATACAATATTTCGTTCACGTTTTCGGGCGCACGGATCAACGGATTTGAATGGTTCAAAAAACATTCGATTCCTATTGAAAAGTAGATGTGCTGATTAGTTTTCGGCAAAGGCAGGTCCAGACGTTACGGAGATAAGAAGCAAAGAGTGCAGAAAATACAAATCGAGTTTTTGAGAGAACGGAGTATCCGATTTGAATGATTCAAAAAACTTTCAGCTTGTGTTGACAAAACAATTGCTTTTGGAGAAAAAAATTTCATTCACTTCTTTTCTTTTTTTTTGTAGATCGAAAATAATTCAGATTTCAATTTTAATTCTCGCTAAAGTTTTAAAGCTCATTTATATACTTTAAATGAATATTTTTGACTATGTGATTCAGTCAAGTTATAGTAATCGCAAAAAAATCGAAAATGAAAATTTTTATATATCTTCACGTTTCAAAGGTTTCTGAATATTCTGGCATACCTTAAAAAAAATGGATATATATGTGTGTGTATGTGTATGTGTATATGTGGGTGTGTGAGTGCGGATACAAATTTTCGTCGACGATTTAGGGAACACCGATCAACCGATTTGAATATTTCAAAAAACATTCGTTTCGTATTGATAAGGAGACGTGCTGATTAGTTTTTGGCGGCGGCAGCTTTAGCCGTTCCGTAGATAAGGAGCAAAAAATGCCAAAAATTGTAACTCAGTTTTTAAGAGAACGGAGCTTCCGATTTTAATAATTCGAAAAAGATTTTACTTGTATTGACAAGATGATTAACTGATTTTTGGGAAGGCAGTTCCAGGGGTTTTGGACTCTCAATAAATATAAGTTTAAAAAATGTCATTTATTGGCCAAAAATATTTATTGGACATATGTACATCAAATTATCAGATATTTTACAGAGATTTTATCAATGTGTACACATTTTATGTAATTTTTTTTTGGTTCCGTACCAAGATTTTTAATTACGGTACGGGAAGTTCCAGCAATTTGCCTTAAGGCACGATGCCATACACCACTAGTTTACATTTGATTTGCTCGGATATAACAAGACGGCAAAAATAATGAAAGTTACAGTATTTATGATAATATATTTGAAAACGTTTAAAATTTCTCGTTTTTAGTAAATGTATTTGAGCGCTGTCAATTCGGAGCAGCCCAACGCGCATGGGTAAAAGCTCATAATTACAAGTAAAAAAAGTAAGTTTTAGACATGAAATGTTTTTCCTCGTATTCTAAAAGGTTCAAAGTTATTTTAAGCCTAATTTTTTTTCGTTTTTTAGAAAAATCTACAGTGGTTGTAACCCCTTAAGTTGGTAAGTTAAACTGTGTAAATTTTGTGGATCATGCATTTAAAGTTAAATTCACCACTCTGTCCATAGTCTAAAATGCCTAGAAGACGACGTGGGAACATCGGCCGCCGCGCAAGACATGCAAGCCAGCAACAAGCGTATTCACGGAACTTAAGCGAAGAAAGACAAAATTTAATAAGAGAAAATGCCCGGTTGAGGCAACGCGTGAGCACACAAATAAGATCATTGGCATCATACAATCGCTTGGCATTTCAATATGATCCCACTGCGAACTACGGTGATGATGAAAATTTTGACATTGGATTAATGAATTACTTAGAAAAGTTCCACTAATTACAGGGGCGTAGCGTGTCTTGGCGGGGCTCCGTATCAAAATTTGTTTGGAGGCCTCCTTCAAAGAAAAATTGTTTTACAAAATATAAAAATATATAAAATTAAAGGATCATTTATTTATTAGATGCGCTACTAAGTTCTCGCTGTTTTTCGATGAAAATGTAACTTTATTATATAAAAACTCTTACATATGGATTTATTCAAGATATTGTCACACATCTTCAGCCAATCTTTCTGGCAGAGCTCGAATACCTTGGCGCCAGAAAAGTCCGTCTTTTGAGGCTATCCACGAACCAAGTCATTTTCTGACGTCTTCATATGAGTTGAACCGGTGATCAGCCAGGCCATGTGCCATCGAACGGACCATGTAAAAAATGGACAGTGCAATATCTGGGGAATGTAGCGGGTGGGGTAGGACTTTTTATTTGATCGTTCCCAATAAGTTTTAAGGGGCTTGAAAACGTGAGGCCGAGCTTTGCCATGCAGTAAAATCACTCGTATTGTGTCCGTTTTTCGCGCAGTGCTCGGTTAAATTGCATCAATTGAGTTGAATACAGTCTCCAGTGATAGTTTTGCTCGGTTTCAACAGCTCATAATAAATAACACCGACCTGGTCCCACCATATGCAAAGCATAACCTTCGTAGTGAATATTTGGCCAATTTAGCCAATTTGGCATTCATTTTGTATCACCTGTGACGGTTTGATAAAGAACCCTTCTTTTCTTGCCACTGGTTCACAGGTTTTCTTGCTGCAGTTGTTCACAGACGTAAAATTGACGCTCGACGTCTCTTGGCTTCAGCTCACAAGGTACCCAAGTTTCTTACTTCTGAATCTTCCCCAACGCATGTGATCACTTGGAAATGGCTTGATGGGTGACTCCTAATTCTGAAGCAAGATTTTCTTAAGTTTGGCACGAATCCTCTTCGAGCAGGGCCTTCAATTTAGCGTTTTTGAAGGTTTTGGCCTTCCTTTACTAGGAAGGTCGTCAACATTAAAGTCGCCGTTTTTGAAGCGACAAAACCCATCACGACATGCTGATTCGCCCAAAGTAGCATTTCCGTAACTCTCGATGCACTTGAGCTGCCGTTTTTTTTTCGAATGAGAAAAGAAAATCAACACTTCCCGCAAATGGCGATTATTTGGCATAACATTAGACATTTTCATTTGATCAGAAGTATATAATGCAAAAACTAAATCACTTATGTGTCGCATCAGTTTGTTTGCCATATGTCTAAGCTTGGCTCATGACGTTTTGTATTTGTCAAAATCGACCAACCCTTACTGGTAGAGCCATATACTGACAAACAGCGAGAACTTAGTTGCGCACCTAATACAAAGAAAAGGCTCGGCTAATCGTCGCGCAAAATTGATAAATGCTAGTCCTCATCGAGATACATCAAATGCTTTCAAATTTTTGAAATTGGTCCAGCTGTTTTTGAGAAAACGTCGATTTACGGCAAAAAAATCTGTTCACACACGCACACATACTTTTTCCTAATTTCATTCGGTTTGATACAGAATGGTTTGAAACGCCGAGAAAACATAAAATTAGCGATTAGGTTTTTTTTATGAAAACATAAACTTCTCCTTCGGGTAGTTAAAAATGTTATAAATATAACTATAAAAATTCCAAATTCCAATTTTCGATGGAGAATGTATAAACTGGATTAGTTTTATATATTTGTTCATATCTACACAAGAATGTTGACTTATCGGATGTGCAAAAGCTTTACTAATTGAATTGATTGCTAGAGCTTGCAGAAATATTGCAGCAGGAATAAATTCTCTTAAAGCGTTAGCTTACAAGTTGAAGTTCAATACTTCTCGATAACAAAAAGAAATGCAAACTACGTTAAAATTATTCAATTTTTTTAAAAATTGTTGTTTTGCTTTCTGCTTGCGCTCTTTGCCCCCCCTCCCTGGCTCGGGGGCCCCGTATTTTTGATACGGCGGAGTTACGCCCCTGACTAAAAATAACACTTCATTTTTGTAATCGAAATAAATTCATTACTGTTGTGAAATGTAGTAAATTTTTTTCTTTTAAATATAAAACACAAAATTTTTTTTCTTCATTATTTAATCGCCAAACGAAATGTTACATAATAGAGATGGGCTTATCATATCCGAAGCCGGATCGACTCGGATTTGACTCCGCTTCAGGGAGGAGTTAGATCCGCTTAACAACTCCACGACTCCCACAACTTTGAAACCGAAATACTCGATACAAATGTGTTCATAATGCATTAAATTTTATGCATCTAAGGATTTGTCAAATACCATTTAATTTTTTGAAATTAAAATTCATGAATAAAATAAAATTAAAAAATATCAATAATATAATTTTTCTAAAAAATTCACAAATAAATGACGAGTTTAAACATTTTTCGGTCGACCACATGATCGTCTCAATGACTCGTAATTTTTTTTCGATTAATTTTATATAAAAATAATTTAGTAAACTTTGTGATAAAAGCAAAACATTAATCATAAAATATTTTCACCAAATAATACTTCTGCTTTCTAATTTTTTCTTAAATACTATTGACGTCACTGATATACTTTGCAGTCTAAAGTATTGTTATTTCAGGCTATGGAAAAACCAGATTAAATGTATTTTGTTTCGTGTATTTTTCGGTGTGTATATTCCTGATTGCCGTCATTCACGGCCAAAGATTGTCGTGGCTAGAAATAAGTCCCCTCACTATTCAATAAATTATACATTGGAGCTATTCACACTTAAGCACGATTTCATTGTTCTGTATCTTTGAAGTAATATTTTCTGAAAAAAACCGTATACCTAAAAGGTCATAAAACTGCCTGTGAGACGAGAAAGCGACAGCTTCCTTCCCAAAGCAACAACGCAGTAACAGATTTAGTACTAGTTTAGGGAAGTCGGATATGACAAATCCGGTGAGACAACTCCACTCGGATTCACTCCTAGGGAGAAGTTGTATCGGAGTGATAACTCCGGAGTGAGTTACCCATCTCTATTACATAAAATGAAACCATATGGTGGTGAAACAAAGTTCGCCGGGTTTGCTAGTTGTCTATAATTGTAGAGCATGATTATAAATAAAACTAAAAATGACTTTTTTATGTTTCAGTGATAACCGAAATAATGGCTCCTCGCAAATCAATAATCAACCGCGATGCTCGAGAGGCACGAAGAGCAAAAAGACGCCGTTTGAATATGACTGAGGAACAACGAGCCGCCGATCGAGAGAAGAGGAGACTAAGACACATCCAGAAGCGTAAGGCGGAAACACCAGAACAACGAGAAGCCAGGCTTGAAATTGAACGAATGCGACAACGTAAATCGCGTATTGCAAAACAACAAATATTGCGTCACGAAAAACGGAAGGCAGAGATACAGAAAGTATAGCTTATATATTACATTTATCTATCTATCTGTATATTATTGGGAACGATTCTGCCGCATAACAGAAAACTAGTTGGTATTGGGATTTAGTCTTGAGGCAAGTTACATGAACTTCCCGATATGTGTAAATAATCGACTGAATCAATAATAAACAAATTAATTTATGAGTGATTAGAAGTATTCCGAGAGGATTTATTACACATAATTGAAAACGAACGAACACGTTGTTAACTCGGAGTATCTTCTAAAAGCAAATTTTCACAAATCAATAATTTTTATAATTGAACCAGTTTCCATAGGACGTTAATGGTTTAGTATATTCATTAAGACCAAGTAATCTATCGTTATACCATGTAAATCATCTAATATTAATTTTAACAAACGTCAACAAAACTACTCATTTTCTCAAACTTTGATGAATTTTTAAAATTCAACTACTTGTCGTAATATTTCAGTAAGTTCTATAAGACCATGATACATCACCAAAAATAGTTCCATAAAAATCGGCTTACATTTTTTTTTAAACAGTTAATTACAAGAAAACGGCTCGGTAGATTTTCACCTAAAACTAATCAGTACCATTCCCAACTAATATCTTTCGAACAGTTTTTGATTGTTTAAAATCGGTTCGGTAGGATGAACTTAAATGTGGACGAAAAATTTAACACTTTTTTTCAAATTACAAAGAATCGGCTTGGCAGATCGTCGCACAAATCAAAGATCTGATTTTGACAAATGCCAAAAAAACGATACCAATTTTTGCAAACTTTGACGAATTTTTAAAGATAAACGAGTTGTCGTAGGGCCGTAATATTTTAGTATGATCTAGAGCAGGGCTTCTTAAACTTTTTTATATCGCGACCCCCTTCAAGCTTAGAAAATTTTAAACGACCCCCTCCTCCAAATAATAAAATATATGTTAACCGTTATCGCACTATTTTACAATGTAAATAAAATAAGGATTGAAGAATGTGTACTCATGTTATATATAATTGGAAACGTTGACATAAAACTATATATATACTAGCAAACCCGACGAACTCCGTTTCGCCACCAGATGGTTTCGTGAGAAAGATGAAGAAATTTTTTGTTTATTTTATATTTGAAAAGGAAAAATGTGATTTTATTATAAAACAGTAATGAATTTATTTCGATTACAAAAATGAAGTGTTTTTTAGTTGAACTTCTCTAAGTAAATGAAAGTGAATCCGCAAATTATCCGTTTGTTTTTTGGTCTGACGTTAACACAAACAAAGCGGATGGTTTTCCAACTCGTGAACAGGCCACGTATAACTGCCCATGTGAAAAACAATGATTTTCTAAATAATCTATTTGAAATTTATCCCGCAAACACTAAGCGATTGGCCTTGCGACTTGTTATTGCGAACGCAAGGCGAACTGGAAATTGCAATCGTTTGAAGTCAAACGAAAAACCAGTCGGAATTATTGGTATGTCACCAAATCGCCAGCAATTTTTTATTTAATGGTGAAATTCAGTGCGTGTATATCATTATTCTTTGCGGCAAGAATTGCTCGTTGACTTAACCAAGCATAATTCTGATAATTCTCACTAATTACTTGAAATTTTAATTACGGTGCATGAAGTTCCAGCAATTTGCATTAGGGCACTATGCCATGCACCACAATTTTCTTAGCTATAAACCTTGCGGAGCCCGAGACCTTTCCAACAAATGCTAAATTGTCGATATCAGTTCGTGCGTTCTGGAGTTATTTCGTCAGGAAGGAAAACCCGACTTATATATATATATATATATATATATATATATATATATATAGATATATTTATTCAATAGAAAAAATAAATTTTTGTAACAAATTCTTTATAAGAAAACAAAACTATATCTACATATTCAATAGAAAAAATAAAATTTTGTAACATTTTTTTAATGAAAACCTATTAAAAACATCAAACAATATTAATGTGATGAATGTGATTATTTATTTTTACACAAATAATTAAATCTAGGCTCAATTTAAGTTAGTGCAGATCGTAATAAATTTTCAACGTATATTAAAGTTGAACGGGTTTTCGATTTTATGTACGTTAATGTAGAAGAGGCTGATTAACATAAATATGTTGCACAATATGGCAGTAATTTGTTTATTGCCATTTCCGATAGTAGGGAATATTCTGATTTGATATCAATCCAAAATTCATGCACAGACGTTTGAAAAAATCTGAGTCGCAAGGTAGTATCACTTGCTAATTCGGTAAATTCTTCTTGTGCTTTTAAGTTTGAAAAATTAATTTCTTCCATTTAAATTGAAAATGGATTGCAAATCCATTGTTGTGTATCGATATCATTGAGAAAATACCTATGCATGTAAACTTCCATATTCTTCAAATGATTAACTATAATTTTTGTTATAGGAGTATATTTTTTGAAATATTGTTACTAATTATATACTCGTCAGTAAATGGAAACATTTCGAGCGATCCACTTTCTACTCTGTTTTTTCATATAAGAATTATTTTAACAAAGGCCTCAAGTTTATTTTTTAACATAAACATATTAACGCAGACTCCCTGCATTGATAAATTCATATCATTGATTTTATCAAAAATATTGGCCAAATAGCATAGCTTGAGAAGCCATAAATTATCGTGAAAATAGTCGGCCTAATAATACTAATTTTAAAATTTTGTTTATAATGATTGAAAAGTATCAGATTTTTGCGACCCCTCTTTTGTAGTCTCGCGACCCCCCTGGGGGTCGCGACCCCCACTTTAAGAACCCCTGATCTAGAGGACTATGGTACATACCGTCAAAAAAATAATGAAAAAAATCGTCGAAATTTTTTTTTTGAAAACTTTATTACAAGAGAACTGCCCGTCCGATTTTTACCAAAAACTAATCAGCACGATTCCCAACCTATATCTTTCGAACGGTTTTTGAATTTTCAAAATCTATTAAGAATTGCGGGCTAAAACGTAGACGAAAAATTTTTCACTTTTCTGCGATTTACAAAGAAACGGCTCGGTCGATCGTCACACACAACTCAGAAACGCTAGTCCTCATCGAAATACATCAAATGGCTTTTAAATTTTTGAAATCGGTCCAACCGTTTTTGCGAAAACGTCGATTTACGGCAAAAAATCTGTTCACACACACATACTTTTTTCAAATTTGGTCTCATTCGATTCAGAATGGCTTGAAACGTCGAGAAAACATAAAATTAGCGAATCGGATTTTTTGATGAAAACTTCTCCTTCGAGAAGTTTTTTTTTTTTTTTTATTTCTGTTAATTTTAACAATCAGATTACAATACAATCTATAAGTTAAAAGTTATGGTATTGAAAATCAAAATCAAAAAGAAAAAAAAAATAGAATAAAGGAAATTAAAGAAAAGAAATAGAAAAAATGAATGAATAAATAATAATTAAAATAATAGTATTAATAATAAAAACGATAATCAATAATAAATAATAATTAAAAATAACTTGTTTGAAAATTTTCCTGTGCAAAACAGGGAAATTATGTTGTTGACGGTAGATCGCTGGGCCATTTTCTTTTCAGGCGTTTTAATTTTTCGGCTGTTTGTACTATTTGCATTTCCGGATTGACGTGTGCATCCAATTTGTTTTGAAAGATAAAACTTCTGTTTTTAATAACTTCCGCCACTGTTGGAATTTTTAGGTCTTTATGGATCATGTGGTTGGTCATAAACCACGGAGCCTTACAAATCATTCTCAGAGTTTTGTTTTGTACTCTCTGGATTATTTGAATGTTACTCTTGCTGGCGCAGCCCCATAGCTCTATCCCATAAGTCCATATTGGGATTATTATTGCTTTGTATAATAGGAGTTTATTTTCTAGAGACAGTTTAGATGATCTTCTCATTAGCCAGTTTATTTCCTTCAGTTTCAAATCTATTTGTTTTTTTTTCTTTAAAATATGCGTTTTCCAATTTTAGTTTACTGTCTAAATGTATTCCCAGGTATTTTACGGAATCCTGGTTTGGTATAATTGTCTTATTCAAATACAAGTCAGGACTTGTGTGACTTCTCAGTGAAATGATGAGGTGTTGAGATTTCTTAGCGTTAGTTTTTATGTTCCATTTATCTAGCCCTAGTTCTATTTTCGCCAGGTAATTTTGAAATAAAAAAGTAGCTGTTGTTACATCTTTATGACTTGAGGTTATAGCAATGTCATCAGCATAGGTGCTTATCGTTAATGTCGGATCGAGTGGCATATCACTGGTGTATAGCAAATATAGTATTGGACTGAGAGCACTGCTTTGCGGAACACCGGAATGAATTGGTTTTGGAGGGGAGAGTTCTTCATTTTCTTTAATTTGAAAGGTTCTATTTGATAAGTAAGATTCCAAAATTGTGAAATATTTTGGAAATGTTTTCTTTAATTTATATAATAATCCCATGTGCCAAACTTTGTCAAAGGCCTGGCTGATGTCTAGAAAAACTGCTACACAAAATTCTTTTTTATTCAGGGCTGTGAGGATTGAGTTGGTTATTCTGTTGCATTGCTGTATTGTTGAGTGATGTCTTCTAAAACCAAATTGGTGGTTAGGTATCCAGGATTCTTCGGGATGATCTTCTAGTAGTCTTTGTAAAATTAATCTTTCGAATACTTTTGATAGGGATGGAAGCAGGCTTATAGGTCTATAAGATTTTACGTCAGATGAATCTTTGTTTGGTTTTGGGATCATTATGATTTTTGCATTCTTCCAAACAGATGGCCAGTAGTTAAATTGAAGAATGGAGTTGAAAATGGATGTGATAAATAATAGACATTTTGGTGGAAGTTCTTTTAACATTTTAGGAGAGACTTGATCGTTTCCGGGGGCTGATTTTGATTTGATAACTTTGATTTTATTTTTGATTTCACTTGGTTTAAAAGGTCTTATGGTAGACGTTTGGCGATTTCCTTGAAGCGCATTCAATATTTCAATTTCAGGTGACAAGTTTTGTTTTTTGAAAACATCAATCAAGTATTCTGCGAATGCTTTACACTTTTCAGCGTCACTTTTAGCCCAAGTTATGTGGTTCTGAGAGCAAACTTTGAGAGGCGATTTCGACATTACAGGTTTATGTTTGTTCTTTATAGGTTTCCAAATAGAGGCATCATATCTATTTAGCTGCGAAACATATGAATTAAAGGAATCATTCTTCCAAATGGCGATGATTTTCTTTAATTTATTGCTAATTTGGTTAAAACTACTTTTGTCCTCCGGCCAATGAGTTTGTTGCCACCTCCGCCTGGCCTTCCTCTTTGCAGCTATTAATCTTTTTATGTCGGATGGTATTACTTGATTATCTTTTCGTGGTGGGATACTTGGTGTTGATTCAACGCATGCGTCAATGATAGTTTTATTCAAAAACAAAACTTGATTATCAATTTTATCAGCGAGTTTCGGGCGTTGAATTAGCTTAATTTTTGAATTTATAATGTTTCTGAAATTGTTCCAGTCAGTAAATTTATTGAATAAACTGCAAGGCCGATAAATTTGGTTAAAACTACTTTTGTCCTCCGGCCAATGAGTTTGTTGCCACCTCCGCCTGGCCTTCCTCTTTGCAGCTATTAATCTTTTTATGTCGGATGGTATTACTTGATTATCTTTTCGTGGTGGGATACTTGGTGTTGATTCAACGCATGCGTCAATGATAGTTTTATTCAAAAACAAAACTTGATTATCAATTTTATCAGCGAGTTTCGGGCGTTGAATTAGCTTAATTTTTGAATTTATAATGTTTCTGAAATTGTTCCAGTCAGTAAATTTATTGAATAAACTGCAAGGCCGATAAACAGGAATCGGACTTGAAAAATAGGTTAAAAGAATTGGGGAATGGTCGGAAGATAAATCAAAGTTAGGTTCAATAATGAGTTGCGATGTTGGAATATCTTTTATTATGAAGAAATCAAGCAAATCTGGAATTCTATTAACATCGGTTGGCCAATATGTTGGTTGACTAGTAGTTATATGTGAAGCATTTATTTGATTTATTGATGTTAGTAGTTCTTTCCCTTTGGCAGTGGTTTGTCTTGATCCCCATGATGTGTGTTTGCAGTTAAAATCACCTCCGACAATGAATTTATTGCCTAAACTGCTGAAAAATGAAGTATAATCAGCGGCTAAAATTTTATGTCTTGGCGGACAGTAAATAGATGCTAGTGTTATATCATAAATTTTCGTTTGCATAGAGATTAAAGAAGCTTGTATAGTCTCTGATTGAACAGGGGGCAAGGTGTGGTGTTTAATATTGTTTTTTATAAGAATTGCTGCTTCTCCGTGACATTTCCCATCCGGGTGATTTGCAGAATAGGTTATGTAGTTGTGAATGTTGAAATATGATTTATCGTTGAAGTGAGTTTCGGAAATTAGTAGAATATCGACTAGATTGAGTTTTAGAAATATTTCCAATTCGTATTTACGTTGAATGACGCCGTTTGCGTTCCATTGACATATTTTAATTGCTTTTACCATTATTTAATTTGTTTACTAAAATGGTTAGCATATTGAGAATAGTTGAATTTTGTTGGTACATTTGTTGGAACATAATTTTGAACTCGGTTAAGAATTCATTTATTGGAGTGGAAGAATCTGGTGATGAGTTTTGAAAGGAACGATTATTTTTAGTGGCATCGGCGTAGGATACGTTGTTAAGATTTGAACGATTTCCATTTGTAGGAAATGTTTGTTTTATATTTGATTCGGTAGTATGTTGAGTGTAAGTCGGATTTGAGTAAACTGCATTTCGGTATGTTAATCCGGACCTCTTGTTTATACTTCTGAGCGTATAAATTTTGATATACGGGACAACCTTTGTAACTCGAAACATGGTCTTGATCACATAAGGTGCATTTGGCTGGAAGATGAGGCTCTTTTTTACATTTTGCAGTCTCATGAAAATCTGAACATTTCAAACAGCGGTGGATATGATGGCAATATGCCTTGGTGTGACCATACTTTTGGCAACGGCTGCATTGTACTATTCGTTTGTGAATTCTAGGTGGTTCAATTTTTATAATTGAGTTTTTAAATTTAGTTATGTTAAATACATACTTGTTATTATCAGCTGGTTCTAAGTCAATGTAGAACAAGTTAAGTGGTTCGTTATCATATTTACTTCTAATATTAGTTATGTTTCTTGCTACGTGTCCCGATTTGAGCAGTTCTGATTTTATTTCTTCAATGGGTGTTGAATGGTGGATATATCTACTTACTGCTCGAAGTGCTCTTTCTTCTTTAAGTTGAAAAGTGTGAAACTCGGCTTTCTTGGTTATTAATAACTTCACTAGATGTCTATATGAGTCAGAATTTGAGCACTGGATTTTAATTGAATTATCAAGCATGCATTTATAGTAATATTTATAGTAATATCGTTTAACACTTTTTTTATGTCGTTGAACATGTCGTTAATCTCAGAAACGTTTGAAACAAAGATCGGCGGAGGTTTGACAATTTTTTCGGGTTCATTCGACGTGTTTTCTAATATACTGAATCTATTCCTTAGTTCTATGGGCGTTCTAGGATCTTGTGTTTTTCTTTTTTTCGATTTTGAAGCTATTTGCCAAGAAATATTGTCTTCTTCCATTGTTATTTCGGTCTCCTCTAAATTCAAATTAGTTGACATTGTGTTAGGTTGTATTTTGTTTTTTAATTGGCCTTCATCGAATTCGCAGTTTGAACTTGGCATATTATTATTCTCTTGAAGTGTTTTCATAAATGAAAACTATAATATCACTTAACGTACCCCCATATGGGGATACAATTAAAAAAGTATTTAAATTGTGATCACTTTTGTGGATTAATTTCACTTTCACAGTAAATGAACTATGATTATGGATTACTTGCGCGTTTAATCCTTCGAGAAGTTAAAAATATTTACGTAAATTCTTTAATTATTTTTCATAATTTTAAATTTAGTACATAAAAAATTAGATATAATGTAATAGTGTATAAAATACATTGATTTTAAATTTATTAAGAAAATAGAGGCGATTTGCGGTATGATCATAATCAAATATTTTTAAATTCTCCATTATTTCTAACATAGGTGTAATATTAATATTTGGGTTTTGAAACATTTAACTTATTTATTATGCGATTTATTCTATAGAGCAAATCACGCCAAAAGAGCAAAAAAGAATAGTCTTTAATTTTCAAACATAGCATTCGTATTTTATGTTGGATTTTTAAAATCCTATTTTAATTTATTTTTTTATTATTTACAATATCCAAAATTGCATCATAAACTTCTCCTTATTGGTTTCGTAAGGGCCGAATTGTATTCAGCTTTACTTTCCCATCAGATTCAATGTATCAAATTGTTGTTTTAAAGTTAAACTTTTAACGTATTTTTAAAGTATTGTCCAAAGATTAGTAAAAGATGCAAAGAAATTACACATTCCCTTAACTGTACTGAAACAAATTATATTTGTATCTGTATTGTTTCTGCTTAGTTAATAATTAAATTATGTATAAAAAAGCTTAAAGATTTTTGTTCCTAAGTACATTTTGCTTCCATTTTCCATATTTGCTTCATAAACCTAACCACGCATGTTTTCAACGTTCAAAGTTCATCAGATGTGAAACATTTACAACAATAACAAAAGTTACAATTCAATTTTTCGGAATAAACAAGCCATTTTTTTTATCATCGACTCTCCATTTTCTCTAATATAATTAGTATATATTTCTTTAACAAGTTGAAGTGCCATTTCAACTAAATCAGCTCACCATTTTTCACCAATAGCGCCCAATAATTAATTTAACACTAAATATTTTCTTTTTCGATTCCACATTAACTTCAAACGAAGAAAAAAGTTTAAAAGTACATTAAACAATAAGTAGAACAATAATTTACAAATTTGCAGAGTTATTATTTGGTTAATTATTTCTATTGAT
This sequence comes from Ctenocephalides felis, assembly GCF_003426905.1. Taxonomy (NCBI): domain Eukaryota; kingdom Metazoa; phylum Arthropoda; class Insecta; order Siphonaptera; family Pulicidae; genus Ctenocephalides; species Ctenocephalides felis. The sequence continues at coordinate 85,611,965 of NW_020536999.1, forward strand.
ATCACATTGCAAACTGAATATGCTTTTTTGACTCATAGTTAAATTGGATTGTTCATTATAATTTATTAATTATTTTAGATTTTATATTTAAAAAAATATATATAAATAATATATTATAAATTTCATTTTCAAATTTATATTGATATCGCATTGCATTCAAGGCAGGACTGGCCCTGTATCTGTATATTATTGGGACCGATTCTGCCGCATAACAGAAAATATTGACAAAAGCCATGTGGTTTCTGCGCAGTCTCAGATTGTCAGATAGAAAACCTCAAAAAACGATCTTAGATAACAGGGTCTTTTTAAGGGGGGCGATACATGTAATCGCCTTAATTTTTACCATTTTTTGAGGACTTTTTAAACTGGGAAGGAATAACTGAATCTTTTTGAATTTTTTTATGGTTATTTATTATATATTAAAATACACAAAAACATTATTTTTTTATTTTTTTTTTTTAAATGGCTGCCGTAAAAATAGATCTGCCGAGACCCTCTCGGAAAACGCCATCAATCTGCGGGCGTTCTCACTTTTCGTACGGTGATCTGAATTCAAAAAAATTAGTTTGTACGTATTCATAAAACATATATCTTCTAGTTAAACCAAAAAAAATTAAAAAAGTCACAAATCGTAAATTGGCAGACCTCAGAAAAAAAAGTTCGATTTTTCACCATTTTTTCACTGTTTTTTTTGGTAAAAAAAAAGGTTAATTTTTGAAATTTTTTTTGGAATGTTTGAGGTTTAACTAGAAGCTATTACTGTAAAGTAGATGTGTGCAAAATTTCATTGGAATCGGTTGAGAACTTTTTGAGTTATCACGCCCGCAGTATTCAAAATGTCGTTTTGAGAAAAACGCGTTTAAAGTTTTGACACATAGAACAGATAAGAGTTGAGGCGTGGCACTTAAATGAGTTTTTAATGTATAAATAATGATAATTTTGTTTTGAATTTTTGCAGGCATATTTTTGAGATGTTATTGTAACGATTTATGAAAAAAAAAAATCGTTTTTTTTTTTTTGTTACATGTATCGCCCCCCTTAACCCAGCTTCATAACATACGAGTGACGTTGCAGGTTGCAGTTTATGTGTGAAACATCTGAATACTCAGCAAATACATGACATTTTGAAGGTATTCAGTATGATTCAGTAGCATAATGTATGGAAAATGAAGCATAACATGGCCTTGCCTAAACATTTTTCTGTTATGCGGCAAAATCGGTCCCATAATAAGTCTGCCCGAAGGCAGGCCCATGGTGTGAGAGCCTTACCGATAAATGATTCCTTTACTCCTTACCCTTTGTCATCTATCATTCCCATTAACACTAGATTTATAGATCATATTAAAATATTAAGGCCTTACGACAAGTCGTTTAATTTTGGAACTTTTTTTGGCGATATATATCATGGTCTCGTAGAACTTACTGAAATATTACGGCTTTACGACAAGTAGCTTAATTTTAAAAATTCATCAAAGTTTGAGAAAATGAGTAGTTTTTTTGACGTTTGTAAAAATTAAAATTAGACGATTTACTTGGTATAACGATAGAGTACTTGGCCTTAATGAACATTCTAAATCATTAAAGTCCTACGAAAACTGGTTCAATTATAAAAATTATTGATTTGTCAAAATTAGCTATTAGAAAATACTCCGAGACAATGTGTTCGTTCGTTTTCAATGATGTGTAATGAATCCACTCGAAATACTTTTAATCACCCATAAATTAATTTGTTTTTTTATTGATTAATTCGATTATTCACACATAGTTCGGGAAGTTTATGTAATTTGCCTCAAGGCAAAATACCAATACCAACTAGTTAATTTTGGATCTATATTCTTCGTTTTAATTTTGTTAATGGGGAATTGAAAAAATGTATCTCTTTTTTCTTCAAAATACTAGTTATTTTTATCAAGGACTGTCCTCTCCAAAATTTTCTTAAATTTTGGAACAAATTTCCTTTATTTTAACATTCTATAATTCGAAATTGAAAAATACATATAACTCTTTTTGTTTCGAAAATTATTTATTTTTATCAAGGGTTGTTGGCCCTTATTTTTTAAAATTTTGGATTCAATTTTATTTTAATTTTAATTTGAACTATTATTTGATATGATTTTAGTTAAGATTTTTTTGAGTTCATGAAAAAGCTTGAATTTTATTTAAGAAAAAAATTTATTTTTATCAAGGTGTGTTTGACCCTAACACTTTTTTAATTTTGGGGTCAATTTTCTTTATTTTAATGCGAGATTAAAAACGAAATACAACTCTAAATTGTTTCCGCAAATTGTGTATATTAAAATAATTGTGTTAATCTTGCTCATTAATCCGTGATTAGTCCAATTATGTTTTATATAACTAGATAATTGATCAATTGTTATCTTTTTTGTGAATGTCTTTCACAAAACACAGTTTTATTAGATAATTTATATCTACATATATATAAAAATAAATCGGGTTTTCCTTCCTGACGATATTGTCCAGAACGCACAAACCGATTTCGAAAATTTTGCATTTGTTGGAAAGGCCTCGCTAAGAAAATTAGTGGTGCATGGCATCGTGCCTCAATGCAAATTGCTGGAACTTCACGCACCGTAATTAAAAATTTGAGTAATGACATTAGTGAGAATTGTCAGAATTATGCTTGGTTAAGTCAACGAGCAATTCATGCCGCAAAGAATGATGATGTACACGCATTGAATTTCACCATTCAATCAAAAATTGCTGGCGATTTGGTGACATACCAATGATTCCGACTGGTCTTCCGTTTGACTTCAAACGATTGCAATTTCCAGTTCGCCTTGCGTTCGCAATAAAAAGTCGCAAGGCCAATCGCTCAGTGTTTGCGGGATAAATTTCAAATAAATTATTTAGAAAATCATTGTTGTTCACATGGGCTTATAGGTTACCTGTTCACGAGTTGGAAAACCATCCGCTTTGTTTGTGTTAACGCCAGACCAAAAAACAAAAAAAATGTGGTTTACCAAAGAGCACTTCAATGAAACGGATATTTTGCGGATTCAATTTCATTTACTTAGAGAAGTTCAACTAAAAAACACTTCATTTTTGTAATCGAAATAAATTCATTACTGTTGTGTAATAAAATCAGGTGGCGAAACGGAGTTCGTATAAATATTCATCCTAATTAATTTTCATGCACAAATTATATATATAATTACAGAAAATTGTTATTCTAGTTTGTTGAAGAAGAACTGGCGAAAAGAAAACCACGCTCAAGACAAACAATCAATAAACATCTTTTAGCAATGTTACCAATTCAATATCCTCAAAAGAAACAAGAAATAGATAATTATGAAATAACTGAAATATGTCCAAAAAATGAAGAAATATGTCTACAGCGATTTTTAGAGTCTGAGATTAGGATAGATGAACAAATAAAACAGGAACCGGTTGTTGAGCATGTTGATGTGGCCTCTAGTAGAAATCCAACTGAAATATGTCCAGAAAATGAAGAAATATGTCTACAACGATTTTTAGAATCTGAGATAACGATAGATGAACAAATAAAGCAGGAACTGATTGATGAGCAAGATGTGGCCACCAGTACAAATCAAACAAGTGAAGTAGTACTGATGAACGCCTTTGTACATTGTAGGTCATGCAATACAATAAAATCTACATTAAATCGTCATGAAAGAATTCATACTGGACCATACCCTTATATTTGTGAAACATGCAAAAGAAAACAGTAAGTTATTATCGTTATTATTTTAATTTAATGATTTAAATACTTGCCTGATGAGATGATGATTTTTTGTTATCTAATTTGATATAGTTTATATTGAGATATAATGATAAAATTTACATCGAGGAAGTCGTTTTCACGCAAGATAAGAATGTAATAAATTGTAATGAATTATTTGGTAATGTAATATACTAAAGTCTCAAAAACATTCATTTCATTGTTTATAGTTCATTGTTTAAATTAATGTTTGCGATTTAAATATCGCGCTTTAAACCTGAAGTTAACTTCATGATAATGTCAAAATGGCGGTATGCGTCAAAATTTATCTGTTTTTTCTTAAGTAAAACTTCTTTAGACGCCGCCAGGGTGTAAATCTGCGATAATGCAACGAAAATTGCGTTACGCCCGAACTGTACGTTATTTGCTCTCGATTAAATCATTTCAATACGGGTCGATTGTGATTAGTCGTCGTGTCGCGTGAATAGACATCTGTCGTTGTATGCGTACCGATATCAACAAGGAAATCGGCATAGATAAATAAACATTTTAAGGTTACATCGTAGTACAAATCTTGATTTAATAAAAAAAAATCCTGAATCAAGAATATTTTACCCTGTTTCCCGTAAATAATTATAATGAAAATAATAAAAAATAAAACATTTGTGCTATGTACTAAACGTAATTTTATTAAATTAATTTCTATATTATTCGTATTTTCTATAAACTTTTGAAGTTATTAAAATGGAAAATATTTTTCAGGCAAGACAGATATTACAGCTGCTCAAAGAATGAGATTATATCGCCAGTGAAAAAGTAAAAAAATATCACGCGATTGAAGTAAAACTTTTTTGCTATTGCATGAGATGGCATTTAAGTAAAAAATAAATACATCATATAACAATTTTGAATAATCTTTATTAGTAATATGGTAACACTCGTGATGCACACATTTATTAGTGCCAATCCTTATACATATTTATATAACAATATATTATAAATTATATATTTATAATAGAATTACAAATATTTATTATATTTGAAAACAATAATGTAATTAAAGTCTACTTCAAATATGACATGATCGGTTTGTCATTGTAATTAGCGTTTAGTACTTGAACCTTTATTAGATAAATGAAGTAATTGCTGATTAATAAATTCTATAATATTCGTTCACACAGTGGATTATGTTAAACAATGCCTGAAGAAATATTGTTTTCACAATTTCACTCTCCATGTAATAATTGTGTTTGAAGAAACACAATTATTACATGAAGAACTTCATGTAATTAAAATTATTATTATATATTTTTATTTTTTTGCTGTATATAATCTCATTCTTTGAGTAGCTGTAATCTAAAGAGCTGTAGTCTAAAAAATATTTTCTATTTTGTTAACTTCAAAGATTTATAGAAACTACGAATAATATAGAATTAATTTAATAAACTTATGTTTAGTACACGGCACAAATGTTTCATTTGTTTTGTCATTTCATTATAATTATTTATGGGAAACAGAGTAAAATATTTTTCTAATTCTTGGCATTGTTTTATTAAATCAAGATTTGTACTACGATGTAACCTTAAAATGTTTATTTATATATGCCGATTTCCTTGGTGATATTGGTACGCATACAACGAAAGATCACTATTCACTCGACACGACGACTAATCACAATCGACCCGTATAGAATGATTTCATCGAGAACGAATGACAAACAGTTCGGGCGTAACGCAAATTCCGTTGCATTCTCACAGATTTACACCCCAGTCGCGCCTAAGAAGTTTTACTTTAAAAATACAAGCAGTCAATAAATGTATGTTAATTTTAATTCTTCAAACACAATTATTACATGATGAATGAAATTGTGAAACAATATATGTTTAGGCGTTGTTTAACATAATCTGGTGTGAAGGAACATTGTAGAATTTATTAATCAGCAATTACTTCATTTCTCTAATGAAGGTTCAATTCTAAATGCTAATTACAATGACAAACCGATAATGTTACATTTGAAGTACGACATTACTGTACGATATTATTGTTTTTAAATATGATACTATTATGAATTATATAAGTGTGTATTATAATTTGTTTATTATAATACATTATTTGTTTGTTATAATGATGTTTCAAAAACATATTTAAGTTTATTGTTTAAGTTGATATTTGCGATTTAAATATTGCGCGTTAAAGCTGAAGCCAACTTCAAGACAATGTAAAAATGTCGCTATGTGTCAAAATTTGTTTTTTGGTATTTTTAATTTGAATGAGTAATATTAAAATAAAATAATTAAGATAAGGTAAATTAAAGTTTTTATAATTTATATTTAGTGCTTAATGTGATTATTGCAGTGTGCAACAAGTTCCTTATATTGATATTCTGGTAATAATTTTATTATTTTTAGAATAGACATTCATTGAAATTCAATATATACAATTTACGTCATTTATAATTCATAATTTTATCTGAAAATTCATTTATAAAATAATGAGGATTAATTATCAAATGATTTTCAACAATATTTTTGAAAGTTTTGCTCTTCTATCCATCGGGTAGCTTGTAATAGATTTTGGCAGCTAATGTAGTTCTTACCGATGATTTAAGTTTCATTCTTCGACATATCACAGCATTTATGTGGTCATGGACATCACTTCTCAATATATGCTGTGTTTTATCAGCATGCTCCGCAGATAGCTAGTTGCCAAATATAAATGTTTGTAGCAGTCAGGATTTTATGTTTGATGAATAGCGGCCTGCAAGGCTCTTGAGGTGAGGCTCCTTCTATCGCTCTAACAGTCTTCTTTTGTAGATCTATAACTTTTGACGTGTCTGCACTGTGTCCCCTAGCTAATAATATTCCATAAGAAAGTACAGAATGGAACATAGCAAAGTAGGCTTTGCTGGTACGTTCCTGGTTTATTATGGATCTAATCCTTCTGATGGCATAGATCAGTAGTCAGGGAACTAGGATAAAAAAAATTCTGGTAAAATGGGATAAAAATGGTATTTTTTGTGGTAAAAAGTATGTATTGTTAAATGATATTTACAGTATTTCCTACCTAGTATGGGGGTAATCTTTCCATGAGGGTAATATAGGGTAATACACCGAGTTGTTCTATAGCTTTATGATATAAGACAATCTTTTACATCATTCATTTAAAAAATCATATAGTTCAAAAGTTACAAGAGCCTAAATGAATAATTATACTATAAGATCAAGTCAATGGACAATTGAGCACGTGAAGAAGATTACACGATTTTCAAATGCGATTTTAAAGTATACTGAGTTGCTCTAGGAATTTATGATACTAGACAATATTGCAGATAATGTAATTTTAAACAATTTAGTCTTTTACTTCATTAACATTCATGGAATGGTTCAAAGGTTACAAGAGTTTTAATAAGCAATTGCACAGTTACAGTTATGAATAAACATAAATTGAATTTCACAGTATAAAATATTAACATTTAAAATTATAACTTTGCCTAAAACGTAATAAAAAAAAATATTGTTCAATCCATCCAAAATTTATTAACAAATCTTATCAAATTTTGTATTGTTGGAATATTTAATAAAGTTTCATAAATAATTGCAACAAAAAAAATATATATCAACTTAGACAAAAATATTTTGGGTTGATGATTAAAAAAAGTTCCCCGGCCAATGTTACAGATGGATTTATTTATATATGCAGCATTTAAATTATTACAATCAGCTTTTTTTTATAAAATTAAATTCTATAAGATTTCTGTATTTGCCTTAAGTGGGTGTGTTAATCGAGGATTTAAAGAAAACTCTAGAAGTCAATAGAAAAATTATAGATTGTTAACATGAATTACACTTGTCTAAAAATGGAGGAGAGCTATTTGTATAGTTACATACTATTTTTGTATATAGATGCTTAAGTTGCAAGAAAAAGAATGTAACCAGCATCTTGGAAACATTCTGTCCTCTTCGGACATCCTTGATGCTTTCCATTAGCCTAATAGTGATGTTGATAATAAACCAGATAGTATAATAAAACCACATAACAATATCCTACCTTTTCTGGTATCTATACCAGTACTTGTTTGTTTTTTATAAGTTTAATAAACTCTTTAATGATTTTAGGTGTTACTTTCCAGCTATTTTCACAATCAGTGTAAACATGGATTATTTTGTTATCAGCAATGTCAATGTCAACACTTAGTAAGGAAATGTTTGTTGAGTAATTTGCAAATAAGTGTCTTCATTATAGTAAGTTGATCTTCTTAAAGATTTTATTGGTTGTTTTGCAAGATGTTCAATTTTTGTTTTAGGGCATTTGCTAAGTCTAATTCACCTATTTAGATTAATCATATAATACGTCATATTACTGTTTTTTGAGACATTCAATTTTTGTTTCAGGAGTTTTGCAAGTATTATTAGTATTTGAATTATTGTTGAGATATGAGATGTTGTTTTGTTGTATTTTAAGAGAAAGAATTCTCATAAAATGTATGAAAAGACCTACCAGATCAGCAATAGACAAGGTCATCACTTTTGTAAATCATTCTGTAAAAGACTACTCATCCTTATAACGTACCTATAATGATCAATTCATCACTGATTATTTGAATGATGTTCATTTTATAGATGAGCCCATGTGAAAAATTAAGAGCTCTTAAATATTCTGTAATATGATTCTATTTAGACTTTTAAAAGATCTTCCAGTTAAAGGTAAGAGGTTTATAAGTATATTAACACATCGGCTGAAAAGTCGCGGGTACTAAGAAAAACACATTTTTTGGCAATTTTTAATTTCCCTTAGGGAAGGTTATAGTAATCGCAAGAAGATTTTTATATATTTTTACGTTTCAAAGGTTTCTGAATATTTTGGAATACCTTAGAAAAAAATGGATGTATGTATGTGTGTGTGTAATGCGTGTGTGTACGTATGCATGTGCGGATACAATTTTTCGTCGACGATTTCGAGAATACGGAACAACCGATCTGAATAATTTAAAAAACATTCGATTTGTATTGATAGAGAGAAGTGCTGATTATTTTTAGGCATAGGCAGGTCTAGCCGTTTCGAAGATACGGGGCAAAAAGAACAAAAAATGGTGATTTAGTTTTTGAGAGAACAAAGCGTCCGATTTGAATAATTCAAAAAACATTTTACTTGTATTAACAAGATGAAGAACTGATCAAATTTTCATGAAGGCAGTTCTAGCGGTTTCGGAGATCTAGTAAAAAAAAGTAAAAAAATGCCATTTGGCGGTCAAAAATGATCATTAGACTAGACATATGCACATAAAATTATCAGATATTTTATAGAGATGTTAATAATGTGTACATGTTTTGTGTCAATTTTTTGGGTTCCGTACCAAGATTTTTAATTTTAAAATTCACGTATATGGCTCAAAAAAATTATTTCGTCATTTTCGACAGTATGGAATAACCGATTTATATGACCGATTGGTTATATAAACGGTTATGCAGTTTTTGAGAGAACGGATCATCCGGTTAAATTAATTCGAAAAACATTTTGCTTGAGTAGATGGTGTGCAAAATATGATTTTACAGGAAATTTTGTTGTTTTGAAAATTTTCAAAAAAAATTCCAGATTTTCAAAAAAATTCAAATTTTCGAAATTCTTCATTTTCAAAAAAAACTAAATTTTAAACATTTTCAAAAAATACCAGAATTTGAAAAAAACAATTTCTTACAAAATATTGAGAATGTTTCGAAATTTTCAAAAAAATCGAATATTTTCAAAAATTTCCTAATTCTCAAAAAATTAAAAAAAAAACGTTTTTTTTATAAAAATTACAAAAAAAAAACAATTTTTAAAAAATTTCAAAATTTCGAAAAAAAATCTAAATTATCAAAAAAAATCAAATTTAAAAAAATGTAGACATTTCTTATAAACTTGTTTTTTATAATGCTATAAAGTTGTTTGTAGAATACGCTCGTCGCCTAATTTAAAAAGCACTTGTATTTATAATAAACCAGCAAACCCGACGAACTCCGTTTCGCCACCAGATGGTTTTGTGAGAAAGATGAAGATAAAAGAAATTTTTTGTTTGCTTTATATTTGTAAAGGAAAAATTTGATTTCATTATACAACAGTAATGATTTTATTTCGATTACAAAAATGAAGTGTTTTTTAGTTGAACTTCTCTAAGTAAATGAAAGTGAATCCGCAAATTATCCGTTTCATTGAGGTGCTCTTTGGTAAACCACATTTTTTGTTTTTTGGTCTGACGTTAACACAAAGAAAGCGGATGGTTTCCCAACTCGTGAACAGGAAACGTATAACTGCCCATGTGAAAAACAATGGTTTTCTAAATAATCTATTTGAAATTTATTCCGCAAACACTAAGCGATTGGTCTTGCGACTTGTTATTTCGAACGCAAGGCGAACTGGAAATTGCAATCGTTTGAAGTCAAATGAAAGACCAGTCGGAATCATTGGTATGTCACCAAATCGCCAGCAATGTTTGATTGAATGGTGAAATTCAGTGCTCGTACATAATTATTATTTGCGGCAAGGATTGCTCGTTGACTTAACCAAGCATAATTCTGATGATTCTCACTAATGTTATTACTCGAATTTTTAATTACGGTACGTGAAGTTCCAGCAATTTGCATTAAGGCACCACTAAGTTTCTTAGCTAATAAGCCTTGCGGAGCCCAAGACCTTCAAAACTGCGAAATCGGTTCGTGCGTTCTGGAGTTAAATCGTCAGGAAGGAAATTCCGACTTATTTTTATATATATGTAGATAGATAATTTCTCGAATATTTAATTACAGTACGGGAAGTTCCGGCAATTTGCTTCGGTTTTGGAGATCTAGTAAAAAAAGTAAAAAAAATGTCATTTGGCGGTCAAAAATGATCATTAGACATAGGCACATCAAATTATCAGATATTTTATAGAGATTTTAACAATAAGTATAAATGTTTGCATTCCTGTGGGTTCCGTACCAATGTTTATCCGTGAGACGGCGACGCGTCGCTTACGCGCTTCGATATTTCGTCTCTATGCAGCTAAAGCAGTACGATTGCTTTGAAAAAAAGTTCATTTTTTATGTTTCAGTGACAACCGAAATAATGCCTCGCAGGTCCAGGTCAAAATTTGGCCGTCTTACTCCCGGCGGACAAAGCACAAGAAGACGCCGTTTGAAAATGACTGAGGAAGAACGAGCCGCCGAACGAGAGAAGACCAGACTAAGAAACAGGAAGATGCGTAAAGCGGAAACACCAGGAAAACGAGCAGCCAGGCTTGAATATAACCGAATGCGACATCGTCAGTTGCGTTTTGCAAAACAACAGAAATTGCTTCGCGAAAAACAGGATGAACTCAAAAGAGTGATGGTAGCCAAGACTCAAACAAAAAGTACGACTAATATAATTTATTTGTATTTTTTTCAGGAAACTGAAAGCGAAGCACGGGACCAGGAAGCAAGGAAACAAAAGCGCATAAGGAAAATGCATGAAAGTGTATAAGAACAGTAAAATGGTATGGATAATAATAAACAAAAAAGGGACAGGGGGTTTTTTGATTGCGGTGCTCTTACCCATGGACCGCATGATAAAAGATATTCGAATATTTTATTAGTTCTAAAAAATAAAAAGAATTTTGCACAATGAATTGCTTAAAATTAATGTTTGACTTTTCTCTCTATTGTTACTTCGAGTGATGGTAGCCAAGACTCAAACAAAAAGTACGACTAATATAATTTATTTGTATTTTTTTCAGGAAACTGAAAGCGGAAGCACGGGACCAGGAAGCAAGGAAACAAAAGCGCATAAAGGAAAATGCATGAAAGTGTATAAGAACAGTAAAATGGTATGGATAATAATAAACAAAAAAGGGACAGGGGTTTTTTGATTGCGGTGCTCTTACCCCATGGACCTGCATGATAAAAGATATTCGAATATTTTATTAGTTCTAAAAAATAAAAAGAATTTTGCACAATGAATTGCTTAAAATTAATGTTTGACTTTTCTCTCTATTGTTACTTCGAATTTTATGATTATTTTAGGGACCGATTCTGCCGCATAACAGAAAAATGTTATAGCAAGGCCATGTTATGAAGAACTTTCCATACTAAATATTGAAAAGCCATGTGAGTGGTATGCAGTCAGGCGTATTTCTCAGATTGTCAGATAGAAAACATAATCTACAAACCGCACAAATGTCAAAAAACGATCTTAGATAACAGGGTCTTTCTGACCCAGCTTCATACGAGTGACGTTGCAGTTTATGTGTAAAACGCCCGAATGCACAGCAAATATATGACACTTTGACAGTATTCAGTATGATTTAGTAGCATAATGTATTGAAGTTGGAACGTAACATGGCCTTGTTGTAACATGGTCCTTAATATTGTTAAGATCTTTGAATTATTTGTACAAAAGCAAAAATAGCTTCGCGAATAACAGAATGAACTCAAAAGAGTTATGGTAGCCAAGACGCAAACCGAAAGTACAACTAATATAATTTATATGTATTTTTTACAGGAAACTGAAAGCACGGGACCAGAAAGCAAGGAAACAGAAGCGTCGAAAAGGAAAATGCATGAAAGTGTATAAGAATAATGAAATGGTAATGATAGTAAAATGATCTTAAAAAAATAAATCTTATAAATAAAAGAGAACATTGCACAATGTACTGCCTAAAATTAGAGGGCGTTCATATTAATCGTGAGGTTTTTAGGGGTAGGGGGGTTGGTTAGAAAATCACGAAATATCACGTGGGAGAGGGAGGAGTATAGTAAAATATCACGTGTATTTATTTTTTACCCGATTTTTTTTTAAAAAATGCAAGCATTGTCAAACAGATACAAAAATACAAAAAAATTACAATTTTTCTCCTAACTAAAAATACGCGTGATGTTTGTTAGGCGAGATGGGGGTAATTTTAAATATCACCACCTGTGTGGTGATATCCAAATATTTCGAATTTTGTTTTCATTTCTATGGGTTTCGTATCAAGATTTATGATATTTATCCGTTAACCTGCGACGAGACGCTTACGCGCTTTGCGTCTCTAAAACAGCTACATATCGCGACTGCTTTGAGAAAAAAATTCAAAATTTTCAAAAGATTCCTAAATATTAAAAAAACTAGTGGTACATGGCATTGTGCCTTGAGGCAAATAGCTGGAACTTCCCGTACCGAAATCTAAATTATTAAAAAAAAACTTTGCAAAACTTTGAAAAAAAAAAATAGATTTTTGAGAAAATTTGAAGTTTTCGAAAAAAAATTATTTTTTTGAAAAATTGGATTTTATTTATATTTTGATTTTTTTGTATTTTGATTCATTTTGACAAGTTTTTTAAGCAACCGCACTGCATAGCTGATTTGGAGTCGAAATATCAAAGCGCGTAGTCGTCTAACGTGTAAACATTGGTACGGAACTCATATAAATGTACACAAAATTTGTGCCTTATATTTTAATTTTTATAAAATATCTGATAATACGATGTACATATGTCTAATGTTCAGTTTAGACCGCCAAATGGCATTATTTTTAACTTTCTTATTGGGTCTCCGGAGACGCTGGACCTGCCTTTACAAAAATTTCACCAGCTGTTTATTTCGTCAATACAAGTAAAATGTTTTTTGAATTATTCAAATCGGACACTCCGTTATCTCAAAAACTGTAATACCATTTTTGGCACTTATGCCCCGTATCTCCGAAACGGCTAGATCTGCCTTTTGCAAAAACTAATAAGCGCGTGTCTATCAGTGGGAATCGAATGTTTTTTGAATTATTCAAATCGGTTAATCCGTGTTCGCGAAATCGTCGACAAAAATTTGTATCCGCACACACTCACACACACATACATCCATTTTTTCTAAAGTATGCCAAAATATTCAGAAGCCTTTGAAACGTAAAGACATATAGAAATTTTCATTTTCGATATTTTGCGATTACTATAACTTATCCTACGGAAAGTTAATAATATTTTTCAAAAAGTTCATTTCTTCCAAAATTTCAAAAATCTCAAATTTAATTTGGTTAAAGTTTTCAGAAAATTTTACAGTTTTAAATTATGGTACGGGAAGTTCCAGCAATTTGCCTTACGGATGCCATGCACCACCTGTTAATATTGAAAGTACTACTTGGGTTGAACATAATAATGCTTTTAATTGGAATTATTAATCATTTTAAATATTATGACAAATTTAACATTTAACATTTGGAAAAGAAATTTGGTTCTCGTTTGACTTTTTAATTTAAAGCATAGATAATTTATATTAATTAATTTTTATTCATAAATTATATTTATAATTACATTTTAGGATCCCAACCAACAGGTATCGAAAATGTATGGAAAAACATATTCAAAAACAACAAGTCAAATTGAACCAATCGAATATCCTCAAATTGAACGAGAATTTGATTATTGTCCTCAAGTGAAACAAGAATTAGATGATTATGATATTTCAGAAATATGTCCAGAAAACCAAGAAATATATGTACAGCAATTTTTAAAACCTGAGATAATGATACAGGAACAAATAAAACAGGAACCGATTGATGAGCAAGATGGTGAAGAGATCAGTTATGAAATAGTACTGAAGAACGCCCTCATAAACGTAAGACAACATACACAACAAAATCTATATTAAATCGCATGAAATAATTCTTACTAGAGCTTGTCCTTTTATATAATTGTGAATATTCGGAAAAACGCAGAGTTATCATTGTTATTTTTATAATAATGATATTATTTAATAAAATTACTAAATATCCGAAATAGATTTTCTGGAATTATTAAAATTGCCGATTGATATATTTTTAAACTTTTAATTCAATGATATAAACAATTTATTAATTACAAAATTTATTGAAAAATAAAATGACAAGTCCAATTGTTTTTCCTCTAAGTCTAGCCTGTTTGATTTTCCCACACACTCCCTGCCCAGTGTTGACCTCACAGTTTTAAAAAAAATACGGGGAAACACGTTATAAAAATATGGTGGGAAAGCAGATTATAGTAGTGTATAGTGGTATTGGTCAATTAGTAGTTCTTCCAATGGAAAAAATGACAGTTTCGTCGGCAGATCCACCGTATGTCAGGTAATTCGACCTTGCATCATCTTCATACTCTGCATAGGGTTCTGAATATAAATCACGTAGTAAATTTCCTGAACCTCGATGTCTTGGTAAACTTCGAAGATTGCGCCACGATCTTTTTGACTTCTGTAGCCCTTTGGATCCTACATCGGATTCTCGAATCAGACGTGATTCGAAAGAGAGCGTATTAAAGAGTCATCAATTTGACAAGATGCAATCTTAAGTCTTATGCATCAAAAGACGATTTGGTGAGTTAACGGACAAGGAGAGGTTGAATTGCGATTCCAATGACCATTTGATAGTGCATTCAATTCATGACCTAAGGTCTAGGCTCAGAATAAATTTTTGTGTCAGCAATAAACACTGAGGTCTTTGTATACAAAATGGGTGTACCAACAGCAGTCCGGTGTCAGGTAGTAAATGCGTTAACTACGATGAACCGAGGATTGGACGTACCTTATAAGTAGTCACGAAAGACCAGTTATTATGGTGCTGCATCAAAATCTATATTTTTTTAAACCTCAAAAAATGCTCCTTCTCTGTCTTAATCTCAAACGTCGTGGGTCACCACTTTCGGGAATTATTGAAATTGCCAAAAATGAATAAATTTTATATATTTTTATACACGTGGAATTTATACTATCATGTTCATAACTACTTTCTACAAGATTCTATATATTCTAAGATTCAATAATTCTTAATTATTTTGTAACATAAAAGACACCTACACGCTCTTTTATTATAGGAATATTAAATGTTTTCAAATAGATTATTATAAATTTTGTAACATTGTCTAATATTTATAAGAATTATATAAACTGAATTGCAAAGTTGAAAATATTTGTTTAAAGTATATTAGAACGTACATTGAAGTATATAGTCAGAATTACAATTAATATCTGAATTATTTTCGATATACACAAAAAAATATTTTTTGAAATATTTTTTTTTCCCAAAAGAATTATTTTGTTAAAACAAGGAGAAAGTTTTTTGAATCATTCAAAATCGGACGCTTAGTTTTCTCAAAAACTGCAATTTTTTGCACATTTTGCTCTGTATCTCCCAAGCCGCTGGACCTGCCTTTGCCAAAAACTAAACACGACTTCTCCGCGTTATTACAAATTGAATATTTTTTGGATCATTCAAATCGGATGCTCCGATCTCTCAAAACCTCGATTTCAATTTTCTGCTCTGTTTGCTCCGTATCTCCAAAACCGCTACACCTGCCTTTGCCAAAAACCAATCAGCACATCTCCCTATCAATAGGAATCGAATGTTTTCTTGAAGCATTCAAACCGGTTGATCCGTGCGCCCAAAAACGTGGACGAAAAATTGTATCCATACGTACATATGTATGTATGTCAGAAAAAATGGATGTGTGTATATACACACATCCATTTTTTCTGACAATGAGGTATGCCAAAATGTACAGAAACCTTCAAAACGTGAAGAAATGTAAAAATTTTCAATTTCGATTTTCGGCCCATTACAATAACTACCTTGTACAAAAAAAAATGGTGTGACCTTATGTTAGTAAATATGCATAACAAATTTTTTAAAAAATATAAGGCTCGGTAACTTTATACTGCTACATCTGGCAGAAGAGAATAATTTAAATAATTTGAATCTTTTAAAATATTTGAATTTTAAAAAGGTTAAAATTTTATGATTTAGATAATTAAAAATCATGTTTCAAATCGAACCAATCTGAACCGTCCACATCGAAATCGGGAAAATTATGGTGTATTTAAAGTTAAGTTAAATATATCATTAAGAATACCAAAATGTTATTATTAATATCCTGGTTAGAAGTTTATGTTTCCGCAAAAAAATTCATGTTTCAAGTCATTCTGAATGGTTTGAGACCAAGTTGGTAATACCAAACATTAGATTTTATATTGATAGGGAGACCGTTTCGGAGATATGGTACAAAATGTGCAAAAAAAATGGGAATACGTTTTTTGCGATTACGGGGATCCGATTAGATTGATTAGAAAAAATGGATGTATGTGTGTGTGTGTATGTGTATGTGTTCGGATACAAATTTTCGTGGACGATTTCGGGAACACGGATGAAACGAGAAGGCAGGTCCAGCAGTTCCGAAGATGCCAATTAACTCAAGTTTTACTCAGCTTTTAAGAGAACGGAGCGTCCGATTTGAATAATTCAAAAAAACATTTTACTTGTATTAACAAGATGAAGATCTGATCAAATTTTCATGAAGGCGGGTCTAGCGGTTTCGGAGAGCCATTAAAAAAAGTATAATAAAATGCCATTTGGCGGCCAAAAATGATTATTAGACATATGCACATCAAATTACAATCTGTCTTATGAAAAAGACATTTAGTAATTAATCTGAGACTTAACCTAAGTATAATGTTTTTAGAGAACTACCCATTAGTACGTATTCTAATTTATGAAAATATGTACTAAATTTGATGATAATGGTAATAAACAGATAATTAATAATAGCATAAAGTATAAATAATAATAATAACAATATTAATAATAAAATAATAATAATAGTAAACAATAATTCAAAAAAAAATTATAATTAAAGTATGTCTTAGGAATATAAGATGAAGACTTTTATTCCTTAAGTTTTGTTTGTTTACTTTTCATGTAAACATATATAAACGTCGTCGTCCAATTTATAAGCCTCTTATCTCTTGTCGAAAATTACAAATAATGTTACAGTATTTATAATAATCTATTTGATAACATTTACTATTCCTCGAACATTTCATTACGGTGCGGGAAGTACCAACAAATTGCGATACTAAAAAAAATCGAAAATGAAAATTTTTATATATCTTAAGATTATAGTAAATTTATATTTACGTTTCAAAGGTTTTTGAACATTTTACCTTAGAAAAAATTGATGTATGTATGTGTGTGTGCGTGCGGATACAACTTTTTGTCGGGAACATCGATCAACCGATTTGAATAATTCAAAAACATTCGATTCGTTTGATAAGGAAACGTGCTGATTAGTTTTTGGCGAAGACAGGTCTAGCCGTTCCGACAAAAAGTGCCAAAAACGGTAACTCAGTTTTTAAGAGAACGAAGCGTCCGATTTGAAAAATTCAGAAAACATTTAATTTATATTGAAACTAGTGAGGCGCATGGCATCGTGCCTTAACGCAAATAGCTGGAACTTCCATAACCAAAAAAAAATTTTTTTTTAAAGATAAACATTTTTGAAAAAAAAATTACTCTGAAAAATTAGCTTTTTGAGAAACTATAATTTTTTGACAAAAATTTACTTTTTCTTGAAAAAAAGACTTTTTGAAGAAAAGTGTATTTTGATATATTTTGGAAATTCTAAACTTTGTTTCAAAGCAATCGTACTGCTTTAACTGCATAGAGACGAAATATCGAAGCGCGTAAGCACCCCGCCGGCGTCTAACGGATAGGCATTGGTACGGAACTCATAGGAATGTAAGCAAAATTTATTCTGATTGTTAAAATCTCTATAAAATATCTGATAATTTGGTGTGCATATGTCTAATGATCATTTTTGACCGCCAGATGGCATTTTTTTTCCTTTTTTTTATTGGATCTCCGAAACCGCTAGACCTGCCTTTATGAAAATTTGATCGGTTCTTCATCTTGTTAATCTGCGTTCTCTTGAGTAACTGAGTTACCGTTTTTGGCACTTTTTGCCCCATACCTTCGGAACGACTAGACCTGCCTTCGCCAAAAACTACTCAGCCCGTCTTCTTATCAATACGAATCGAATGTTTTTTTAATTATTCAAATCGCTTTATCCGTGTTCCCGAAATCGTCGACGAAAATTTGTATCCGAACACACACACACACACACATACATCCACTTTTTCTAAGGTATGCCAAAATATTCAGAAACCTCTGAAACGTAAAAAAAATTTCATTTTCGCCATTTGGCGGTCAAAAATGTATGCACATCAAATAATCGAATATTTTATAGAGATTTTAATAATGTGTACACATTTGGTGTAATTTTTTTGGGTTACGTACTAAGATTTTTAATTTTGAAGTTTATTTATACGGTTCAAACAAATGTTCTCGACATTTTCGACAGTATGGAATAACCGATTTGCATGATTGAAAAATCATTCGGCAACATGATCGCGAAGCGTTTATGCAAAAGGCAATTTTGCCGTTTCAGAGGTATGGAGCGCGAAGTTTGTAAAAACAATTCAAAGTTTCAAAAAATTCAAATTTTTCAGTCAAATCAGATATTTTATAGAGATTTTAATATGTACACATTTTGTGTAAATTTTGAGTAGAAGATAGTTGTATTATTTTTTAGTAAAAACCCTTAATTATGCTTTACATATATTTCAGGAAATTTACAACTAAATTATTGCTATATTTAGATTATAGACAGAACCAGAAATGGAGAGTCATACATATCAGGGATGCTAAAGGTGCGCCCGCACCTAACGAACGAACATGATGAATTGTATGCGCAGATTAAAAATTTCAAACAAAAGCGAACAACGCGTATATCAAACGCCACGTTCGTTCTTGCTCGTTCGCTAGGTGTGGACGCACCTTAAGAACAATGTTTCTCGCCCTTTGCGTTACATAAAAAACAAACTAACAAAGTTATGAAAATATTACAAACTAGGATTGTATAATAATGGTAAATCTTAAAACTTTATATATTCATATATAATTAAAAAATGTGCTTACACGTTGAATAATGATAATTGTTATAATGCTTAATTTTATGATAATATATTGCACCAGCCTCTTTTCACAGGTTGTAATTTCATCCATGATATTTGCAACATTTTAGATGTTTACATCTTTTTGGTTTTTAATAGAATCCTTTCATTAAATTATTCTTTGTCTTTCTCATGTTTTTATTATAATTTAATTCAAATTTATTTTTATATCAAACAACATTTCTGGCATTTACTTTAGTACATATTTACCATAATATTTCCAATAAAATTTGAAATAACGCAATCTATAAGACTGTTCAGAAAGTAATTTCGTTTTTTTATGGCAGGGAATTTAATTTTACATATTTGAATCCAACATCACACTCAAACTCTATAAATACGGTCACAATTTTTCAGACAGTAGAACCTTCAATTGAACCCACATTGATCACTTTTTTAACAATAAAGACTATAAAGTATACTTTGGAATCATATATGATTCCAAATATGATAAAAAAAAGTTCGACCGAAATGGCCAAAACATAATTTAATAAAAAATATGTTTATTATACGAAAATGATTTGTCAAAATGCTTATAAAAACAAAATTACTTTCCAAACTACCCAGTAAAATAATGTCTACACGAACCAACTAAATCATCACATTATATTTTTGGAAATCTACTAAAATGTCTGTTATATCATTTGCAGCAAGCAGACTATCAGAATGATATTTCTCCAATTTTAGTTCTAGATTTGCAATCAATTCTCTGTGGCAATCGAGTGCTTAGGTTAACTTTTTTTTCATTTCCAAAGAATAAGCAATATGGTTTCTGGTGTCTATAGTAAGGCCATCTACTTCACCCAACACTTCTATCTGCTTTGAAAGTAAATTTTGAAGTACATTAAGAGCCGCATCATAATTGCCCTTTTTGTACAATGCTACACCTCTTAAAACTGTAGAATGCATAGTGTCACCATGCTTTTCACCAAGAACTGTTCCTTGAAGTGGGATCAAAACATCAAATTCTTGTAGGGCTTCATCATATTTTTCTAAACCTATTAAAATGTATGCTATATTATTTCTAATGCGCAGAGTATCAGGATGATGTTTCCCCAATTTCCTTTCTAGATCTGTAAGCAATCCTCTGTAACATTCCAGTGCTTCGACTAATTTTCCTTTCTTTCTCAAAACACAAGCAATATGGCGCCTGGTGGATATAGTATCATCATGTACTTCACCCAACACTTCCACCTGCTTTGGAAGTAAATTTTGAAGTACATCAAGAGCTGCATCATAATCGCCTTTTTCGTACAATGCTACACCTCTTAAAACTGTAGAACGCATAGTGTCACCATGCTTTTCACCAAGAACTGTTTCTTGAAGTGGGATCAAAACATCAAATTCTTGTAGGGCTTCATCATATTTTTCCAAATATTTTAAAGTGTATGCTATATTATTTCTAGTGCGCAGAGTATCAGGATGACGTTTCCCCAATTTCCTTTCTAGATCTGTAAGCAATCCTCTGTGACATTCCAGTGCTTCGACTAACTTTCCTTTCTTCCCCAAAACATAAGCAATATGGAGCCTGGTGTCTATAGTATCGCCATCTACTTCACCCAACACTTCAATCTGCTTTAGAAGTAAATCAAGTGCCGCATCATAATTGCCCTTTTTGTACAAAGCTACACCTCTTAAAACTGTAGAATGCACAGTGTCACCATGCTTTTCACCAAGAACTGTTCCTTGAAGTGGGATCAAAACATCAAATTCTTGTAGGGCTTCGTCATATTTTTCTAAATTTATTAAAATATACTCGTATGCTATATTATCTCTAGTGCGCAAAGTATCAGGATGATGTTTCTCAAACTTCCTTTCTAGATCTGTAAGCAATCCTCTGTGACATTCCAGTGCTTCGACTAACTTTTCTTTCTTTTCCAAAACATAAGCAATATGGCGCCTGGTGGATATAGTATCATCATGTACTTCACCCAACACTTCCACCTGCTTTGGAAGTAAATTTTGAAGTATATCAAGAGCCGCATCATAATCCCCTTTTTTGTACAATGCTTCACCTCTTAAAACTGTAGAACGCATAGTGTCAACATGCTTTTCACCAAGAACTGTTTCTTGAAGTGGGATCAAAACATCAAGTTCTTGTAGGGCTTCATCATATTTTTCTAAACCAACTTCCTTTCTAAAACAGTAAGCAATCCTCTGTGACATTCCAGTGCTTCGACTAACTTTTCTTTCTTTCCCAAAACATTAGCAATATGGAGCCTGATGTCTGTAGTATCGCCATCTACTTTACCCAACACTTCCTTCTGCTTTAAAAGTACACCAAGAGCCGCATCATAATCGCCCTTTTTGTACAATGCTACACCTCTTAAAACTGTAGAATGCATAGTGCCACCATGCTTTTCACCAAGAACAGTTTCTTGAAGTGGGATCAAAACATCTAATTCTTGTAGGGCTTCGTCATATTTCTCTAAATTTATCAAAATGTATGCTATATTATTTCTAGTGCGCAGAGTATCAGGATGATGTTTCCCTAATTTCCTTCCTAGATCTGTAAGCAATCCTCTGCGACATTCCAGTGCTTCGACTAACTTTTCTTTCTTACCCAAAACATAAGCAATATGTCGCCTGGTGTCTATAGTATCGCCATCTACTTTACCCAACACTTCCATCTGCTTTAGAAGTAAATTTAGAAGTACACCAAGAGCCGCATCATAATCGCCCTTTTTGTACAATGCTACACCTCTTAAAACTGTAGAACGCATAGTGTCACCATGCTTTTCACCAAGAACTGTTCCTAGAAGTGGGATCAAAACATCTAATTCTTGTAGGGCTTTGTCATATTTTTCTAAATTTATCAAAATGTATGCTATATTATCTCTAGTGCGCAGAGTATCAGGATGATGTTTCCCTAATTTCCTTTCTAGATCTGTAAGCAATCCTCTGCGACATTCCAGTGCTTCGACTAAGTTTTCTTTCTTTCCCAAAACATAAGCAATATGTTGCCTGGTGTCTATAGTATCGCCATCTACTTTACCCAATACTTCCATCTGCTTTAGAAGTAAATTTAGAAGTACATTAAGAGCCGCATCATGATCGCCTTTTTTGTACAATGCAACCCCCTTCCAACCTATAGTACGCATGGTATCGATATGGTTTTTGCCAAGAGCATCTTCTTGATTTTTAATCAAAATATCAAATTCTTGAAGAGCTTCGTCATATTTTTCACATTCTATTAAAATGTCAGCTATGTCCTTTCTAGTACGTAGAGTATCATAATGATGCTTTCCCAAACTTCTTTCTCGATCTCTCAATTTTTTTCTATGGGAATCAAGTACTTGAAGATAGTATTTTAATCCTTCACTACCATCACCTGAACGATTATAAATTTTACCCAAACACTTTTTAGTATGCAACGTAAGAAGATGATTTGATCCCAAATTAGCTTCACGCAAATTTAAATAATCTTGAAAAATATTTTTGACTTTATCATACTCTAATAACATTAGTAGTGCTTCCATCATGCCACCTTCAATATCAATCAATTCTACATCACTATGAGTTATATTTTCCATGCGCCTAATACACCACAATGTTGTAAAGGCATCTCGATATCTTCCGGAGTTGTTGAATTCTTTTCCTATTAAAATTGCAAGTTGAAAATGTTGTTGGACCAGTTGCTTATACTTTTTAGAATAATTCCAAACTAGAAATGCATGGTCAATATTTTTAAAATTCAGGATCTTTGATACGAATAAATTCAAACATTGTTTTAAAACCTCTTCTTCTTTTTCATCCTTTTGTAAGTTCGATCTAATCACTTGCTGCACCAATCTGTGGACATTGACTTTTCCTTCATGTGAATTTATCATCGAAAACTGTTTCAACAATTCAATGGCGCTGCCTAATTCATTTTTATCATTGAATAATGGCAAAAATAAAAGCATCGGAACATTGTCGGGTCCCATGTAAGATAAAAGATCTAAAACTTCTATTGCCTTGTTTCCATTGTCTTTCATTTTTATTGCATAAATTGAAGCATTCCAAGTCACCAGAACTGTTTTAGAGTAAGTATTCTCGTTATCTGCAGGAAATTCAAAGTCAAGCAGTTCATTTGTCTTCTCTTCAAATATTTCCAAATAATCAAAAACAGTAAATTGTTCTTTGATATTCTTCAGATAATCGTGCATTTTTATGTACGCAACTGCTTGTTGAAGTGCCAAAGGCAAATATTGCAACATTTGTGATAACTTTTTGGCATTCTGTATTTCTGAATTATTATCTAACTCCAGTGACGTTTGAATAAAATCTGATGCTTCTTTTTCTGTGAATACATCCAAGTCTAATCTTTCAATTTTTGTTGGCCATTTCTTGTTGCGCGAAGTTATTAAAATATGAGGCGTATTTAAATTTTCAGGAATTGAAGGAAGAAATTGCTCAATACCATTGTTGTCTCCTTTGTATATTTCGGCATTATCAAAAACAAATAGGCATCTATAGCGCGAGAAAAAGTTGTATACATCCTCTACTATAGTCCGAATCTCCTTAGGGCTGTTATCATTTGTTTTGATTTTAATTCGGAGTTTATCAGTTGCCAATCTCTTAAAAGAATCTTGAAGAGACTCTTTTGTCTCAGCATTTATCCATACAATTTTATTATCAAATGTTTCGCTGTGATCTTTGATATATTTTCTGGTCAATTCTGTTTTTCCGACTCCTCCAAGACCACTTATGCAAACTGTCTTATTTTTCCTAAGTGATTCGTGCAAAGTAACCAACATTTCCGTTCTTCCAGTAAAAGAGTTAATAGGATTTCGCACACCGAACAGGATCGAAATACCCTTTCTGGCTTCATCAAAAACAAATTTGCAATCTTCACATGAAATAAATTTATTGCTTTCTCTATCCTTCACTAAATCCGTTATTAAATTTTGAAGTTTGTAATACACCGTTTCAGTCGTTTCCATGTCAAATTCTTCTTCCTCGCCAATTTCTTTTTTTATAATATCCTGCATTTCTTTTTCATTTGGCTGATTTACTGCAAAAATTAAATGATCTAGAAATTCTTCTATTTCTTCGTTAGTATAAGGTGCTTTTTCATAATCTAGTTTACTTTTTAATGAAGAAACAATGCTATCTTTGCGAAATCTATATCGTTTGGGTAACTTATTACTCTCCATTTTCAATAGTTCATCCTCTCCTATTATTTCATCGATTTCTATATTGTTTTGGTTCAAATTGTTAACATCAAAATAAACATTAGTACAGATGATGACATCTTTGATCACTCCATCTTGAAACATTTTTTCTTTCTTTAACTCGAGATAAGATTTGCAATATTTTATTAGACTAAAGTCATTTGTTTTATTCGCCATCAAATCACGTGAGGTGATTTTCTTCGTACCTTCTTTATTCAGGTGTTTGGCTTGCAGAAGTCTGTAATACTTTTGACCACCCTTTTTATATTCAAACAAAAGATCATCAAATTTGTCCGCTTCTTCTACTTCTGTACCCAATCTAAAATCATAATTTAAAAAAGTGCCTCGACATAGGAAGAGCATGAGTAATTTTATTTGGTACATGTTCCCGTGAAGTGCATTACCACATGGCTTAGGTTTTTTAGCGGTTTTGCCCCTAGAAGTTGAAGGATTTGAAGAGCTTTGATAACTTTTGGCAACAGCCCTTGCTTGAAGGTATTCACTTTTATTCATTTTTATTATTAATGGAACACACCGAACACAATTAATTAAACTATAGAATGATATCTAGCACTTCATGTTTTGATTTTTACCAACAACTAATTTCAACATTTATTGTAAGTATTATTCAAAAAGTCTCTAAACTATAAACACAATAACTGGAAACAAATCACAAACGTGAACACGATATCTAAGGTAAATGTACCATATTACGGGATATTGAAGAACGTTTTACTTTAAAGATGATTGGTAAAAAAAGTAGGAAAGGGAACGAGCTGAAACTGTTCTATTCTATAAATTAGACTTATAACATCATTATAGACCAAAATTTTGCATGCAGAATTTCATTTATAGAAATAATCGGCATTCTGCTGAACCACGCGTTTATATCCCTAATTCCGTGATAAAATTCGACTTATGAACACAATGCCGGGAGTCGTTGTACGTTATTCCGTGATAGCGCACGAAGCATACATTTTTGATCGTATTACCTTGACGAATATACTTAAATTGGTTATAAAAAATAAGGTTAATTAAAAAGCAATACTTTGATATAATTTTAAATATTTATTAATTTCCCGAAGGGGAAGTTTATGTCTTCATCAAAAAATCCGATTCGCTAATTTTATGTTTTCTCGACGTTTCAAGCCATTCTGAATCGAATGAGACCAAATTTGGAAAAAGTATGTGTGTGTGTGTATGTGTGTGCGTGTATGTGAACAGATTTTTTGCCGTAAAACGACGTTTTCTCAAAAACGGCTGGGCCGATTTCAAAAATTTAAAAGCCATTCGATGAATCTCGATGAGGACTATTGTTTGTCAGATTGGCCAAGCCGTTTCTTCGTAAATAGCAGAAAAGTGAAAAGTTTTTTGTCCACGTTTTAGCCCGCAATTCTGAATCGATTTTGAAAATTCAAAAACCGTTCGAAAAATATTGGTTGGGAATCGACCTGATTAGTTGTTGGTAGAGATCGGCCGCGCCGTTTTCTTGTATTAAAGTGTTAAAAAAATTTTTTTCGTCGATTTTTATTATTTTTTTTTGACGGTAGATACCATAGTTTTCTCGATCATACTAAAATATTACGGCCCTACGACAACTCGTTTAGCTTTAAAAATTCGTCAAAGTTTACAAAAATTAGTATGGTCTTTTTGGCATTTGTCAAAATTAGAACTTTTATCGACGTTTGCTCAAAAACGCCTGAACCGATTTCACAAATTTAAAAATCATTTGATGTATCTCGGTGAGAATTATCGTTTCTCAGTTTTGTGCTACGATCGGCCGAGCCGTTTCTTTGTAATTTGGAAAAATGTGTTAAACCTTTCGTCCACATTTAAGCTCATACTACCGAACCGATTTTAAAAAATCAAAAAATGTTCGAAAGATATTAGTTGGGAATGATACTGATTAGTTTTAGGTGAAAATCTACCGAGCTATTTTCTTGTAATTAACTGTTGAAAAAAAAATTTAAGCAGATTTTCATGGAACTTTTTTGGACGATATATATCATGGTCTTATAGAACTTACTGAAATATTACGGCCTTACGACAAGCAGTTTAATTTTGAAAATTCATCAACGTTTGAGAAAATGAGTAGTTCTTTTGACATTTGTTCAATTTAAAAGTAGATGATTTACCTGGTATAACGATAAATGCTTGGTCTTAATGAACATACTACACAAAAAAAGTCCTACAAAAAACTGGTACAATTATTAAAATTATTGATTTTTGAAAATTTGCTTTTAAAAAATACTCCGACCGGGTTGACGTGTTCGATTTTTAATAATGTGTAATAAATCCTTTTCGAATACTTTTAACTACTCATAAATTAATTTATCTATCATGAGTTAGGTCGATTATTTACACAAATCGGTAAGTTCTTGTAACTTGCCTCAAAATACCAATACCAACTAGTTTAATTTAGTTTTTTTAAAATCATAAAAATATAAGTTGGAAAACTTCCATAACAAAAATAAAGTAAAAGCTGGTATTATTAGGGTAACAGTATAATAATCATTATCAATACTGAGAAGAGTTTTGGTAAATAAATAAATCAAATAAAAATATAAAACAATGAAGGAATAATATTTAGCGGCGATTAAATAAAAATATAAAATTTTAAATAAATATAAAATTTAAACTATTATATAAGTTAAAAGTGTATTTTTGAAACAAAAGGTTCAATTCTACAAAGAAACGTAAATAACCTTTAAAGTCTTTTAAATTAACAATGCCAACTAGCTTAAATTAGGTTTGATTGGAAATTTTGTATGATTTAGAAGCTTTAAAAAACTGATATTGAATATAATTTTAATAGTATTTAATAAACTGTGATATACTATTAAAAAGCATTCAAGAGTAGCATCGGCAACGTATTTTCGAGTAATTGCAATTCATATTGATTTAATAACTTATAATATACCAAAAGATTACTGCCTTAATTGGATCCAAAACTACCGTGTTTATAGGAATGTTTCTAGATCTCTGCATACATACTTGCATACCAGCGGCCTAGTGAATCCATGCCCTATAAGTACCGTGCGCTATACAGGAATTATTTGTATTTTTATTCAATTTATATAACAGAAATAATTGCTCATCGATGAAAGGTAGACAAAAATTATTCTCCCATTACTACGGTACTCCAGGTATATCGGAATAATGCAAATATGTGAAAAAATCATGTACTTTCTTACAAAAAAGTAGTCATTTCAAACCCAATTATTAGGGTTAAAAATTAAAAAAAAAACATACACCGTAATAAAGTTACAGTATTAACAAACTTATTAACACTAGAAACACCGCCGAATTTAAGCACAGTTGAAAATGAAAGCTAAAACTATTTCAAGTCTACTTCTCGTAATTGCGAAATAACTCACGGAATTACGTTCACGGGTTCAGTTGTGTGAACCTAATTACAGTAATTAGTAAAACTGACAATTTATTGACAAATTTATGCTCGATTTAACTATAAAACTAATCTCTTATTATTACTGATCAAAAATTTCACAAATTTGAATCGATTAAGCTTATCGGAATTGAATAAAAACCTTAAGGGGTTGTTCGTTTTTTTTTTTACAAAAAATGCAAGGTATTTGTTTTTGTTTTCCTCGAAATGTATTTATCATAGAGACATGCGTTTTTTTAAACAAAAATTACGAAATCGTAGAATATTACAAAATTTTCTTTTTTTTTCTTTTCAACTACGTTGAAGAAGAAGTCTGAATCCAGTCCCCCTACCAAAATGAAAGAAAAAAAGCAAAAAGGGAAAAAATGGCAGCTATTTAAAAAAAGTTTAAAAAATGCCTTTTTATTGGGGCGAGAAGCTTCGCAAAAATTTTTTGCGTAATAATATCAAGTTGTTTGAGGTAGGGGGACTAGGTATTACAGTGGTGAACAAATTAAAAAAAAATGCAAGTCGATCCGACTTGTAGTTTTTTTTTAATTTGTGGCACCGCATTGGAATCAAAGTCTTGGAATCAAATTTGAGAAAAACGTATTTAAAATTTTAAATTTAATGTACTTAATACACCATTTAATTTAATGTACTAAATATACCAAGTTGTTCAAAGATGCTGACACATAAAAAGGTCGTGTGTATGAGGTATTATAATGAAAAAGAGAGCAGCTGGCATACAATAGCTCGCGGAGCGATGAAAAAAACGGTTTCAGAGGATCATCTTCGTCAAAAAAATAGATATTGAGATGATTTTTTTTAAATAATTCTGAGGTTTTTAGCTTTCATAATATCAAAAAATCTCAAAATCGAGAAAAAAAAATAAAAACCAAACAACCCCCTTAAGCAATGGAACCGTCACATAACCAACTCGCTAACAAGCCAGTACGAAATGGCGATCTGGTCACGACCGATGCTTTCAAAAGCTTTTTATGGCTTTAAAAACTAATATTTAAATTCGAAAATCGTGCTATTTTGTTAGGATTCAAATTATAATTGATGTGCTATTGAAGAAAATTATTATTTATTGACCGTTTTCTTATTTTGCGATCAAAATTACTCACAGTAATAATGTACAAAATTACATCAGTAATAATGTACTATCTCGGAATAGCGTACATTTACCTTACCTATTTATTTTATAAAATAAGCACACTCTGTTTTTTTGAAATTAATACATAATCTGTCTAGAAATGATTTAAATTTATGTATAAAAGAAAAAAAATAACTTGCAGTTTTTAACTATACTTGGTGATTCACTTTTCACATAAGAAAAACTATTTACGCACTTGACGCAATGTAAACTCTTGGAGCACTGATAAACGAATGAGACTGCAAAAGTTTCAACAAAGCGTTCATTTGATATTTAATCTAATAATAATTGTTTTTTAATTGGACCTGGTTATGTTGGAGATAGGTATTAACAAGTATGTTAATTGGCACTCGATTAGGTTTAATCAAGTGTGTTTTAGGAGCTTGACAGAAATTTTATATATACTAAAAAACAGATATAAATGTTAATACTTATAGTATTAATTGAATTATATTTATGCAGTTGTAATTTTACAAATAAAATTAGCTACACCTACTGTAACTTCAATAATTAACCCCTTAACTTAAAATGACGAGCAGAGCCCGCGTGTGATTTCTAGGCCAAAAGTGAATATTACGGGCATTGCCCGCGTACGATATATGGGCCAGAAGCAAATAGTACGCATCATGAGCATGGCCCGGTATGGTAAACGCGAGTATTACAAAATATTTATTTATACGAAACTATAAAATACAAAATTATTTTTATTTTTGTGATAAACTGTACACTATGAGGAAAAATAGTCACAAACGATGTGCCAGCTTGAACAACTTTGGCCCGACATTTTCGAATCTAAATCGTAAGTGAAGGGGTTAACTTCCCGTAGGGTAAGTTATTGTAATCATCCAATAATCGAAATTGAAAATTTTTGCATTTCTTGACGTTTTGAAGATTTCCGAACATTTTGGCATACCTCAGAAAAAATGGATGTTTGTGTGTATGTATGTATGGATACAATTTTTCGTTCACGTTTTCGAGCGCACGGATCATCCGATTTGAATGGTTCAAAAAACATTCGATTCCTATTGATAGGGAGATGTGCTGATTAGTTTTTGGCAAAGGCAGGCCAGCCGTTACGGAGATACGGAGCAAAGAGTGCAGAAAATATAGATCGAGTTTTTGAGAGATCGAAGCGTCGGATTTGAATAATCCAAAAGATATTTAATTCGTAATGACGGGGAGAAGTGGTGATTAGTTTTTGACAATGGCAGGTCGAGCGGTTTCGGAGATACAGAGCTAAATGTGCAAAAAAGTTTTTGAGAGAACTAAGTGTCCGAGTTGAATGATTCAAAGAACTTTTTGCTTGTTTTGACAAAATAATTGCTTTTTGGAAATAAAAATTATCTCAATTTTTTTTCAATTTTTTTTTCAATTTTTTTTTTGTTTATCTAAGATCCTTAGTTGTAATTCTGACTTAAGTTCTAATATACTTTAACCAAATATTTTTAACTTTGCAATTCAGTTTATACAATTCTTCTATACAAATATATTAGACAATGTTACAGTATTTATAATAAATAATCTATATGAAAACATTTAATATTCCTCAAACATTTCGTTACGGTACGGGAAATTCCAGCAATTTGCCTTAAGGCACGATGCCACGTAGTTTAAATTCCTGATTTCCTCAATATCAATTCGAACTGTTTTTATCTGCAAATTATAACAATTTTCTGAACAACAATCTTAAATTATTTAACAAGGTCAAATAAACTTCAGCATCACTTGCTTTGTTTGTTGTGTAAATAAATCTATTAATATCCCATTTTCCGACATTGATAAGAAAGTTTTATATCAAAAGTTGAATGTTTCGCAAGCGCAGGAAGATTTAATAATATTTTTCACGGCTTTATTATAAATTTTATTGAAGAAATTGTTAAGAATGCCCTGTTAAAAATGTTCGATGATTTTTTTTGGAAATGATAAAATGTTGAGACAGTTATATTTTTTTATCATTTTATTAATTGGGATATTACTTGAAATGCATTTAATTTAATTTATATTGCAACACTTAGATATATATCTTCTTAATCATACTTCACTTCAGTCAAGTTAACAACAGTGATCCAACCTTGGCTTATTAACTTCCCGTAGGGTAGTTCTTGTTTACTTATCTATGGGGTAGTTATAGTAATGGGCTGAAAATCGAAAATGAAAATTTTTGCATTTCTCGGCATTTCTCAACATTTCTGCATTTTTTAACTTACCGTTGGGTAAGTTATTATAATCATTTATGCTTATTTATCTATGATTGTAATCGTCCAAAAATCGAAATTGAAAATTTTTACATTTCTCGACGTTTTGAAGGTTTCTGAACATTTTGGAATACCTCAGAAAAAATGGATGTGTGTGTATGTATGTATGGATACAATTTTTCGGTCACGTTTCAAGGCGCACGGATCAACTGATTTGAATGGTTCAAAAACCATTCGATTCCTATTGATAGGGAGATGTGCTGATTAGTTTTTGGCAAAGGCAGGTCCAGCCGTTACGGAGATAAAGAACAAAGAAGGCAGAAAATAAAAATCGAGTTTTTGAGAGGGAGCATCCGATTTGAATGGTCTAAAAAACATTCAATTTGTAATGATTGGGAGAAGTGTTTATTAGTTTTTGGCAAAGGCAGGTCCAGCCATATCGAAGATACATAGCTAAGTATACAAAAAATGACAGTTTTTTGAGAGAAATAAGCATCAGAATTGAATGATTCAAAATACTTTCTGCTTGTGTTGACAAAACAATTGCTTTTGTGAAAAAAAATTTTCATTTTTCAATTTCCCGAAGGAGAAGTTTATGTTTTTATCAAAAAATCCGATTTGCTAATTTTATGTTTTCTCGACGTTTCAAGCCATTCTGAAGGGAATGAGACCAAATTTGGAAAAATAATGTATGTGTGTGTGTGTGTTTCCGATTTCAAAAATTTAAAAGCCATTTGATGTATATCAACGAGGACTGGCGTTTATGAATTTTGCGCGACGATCAGCCAAGCCGTTTCTTTGTGAATGCAGAAAAGTGAAAAAATTTTCGTTCACGTTTTAGCCCGTAATTCTGAATCTATCTTGATAATTCAAAAACCGTTCAAAAAATATTGGTTCGGCCCGACCGTTTTCTTGTGATAAAGGGTTAAAATAAAATTTTTAAAATGTAAAAAATTAGAAATTTTAAGAAATGCTTACTGAGAAAACAGAACTCGTCTCATAATATCAAGGGAATAGTACTTTTTGTCTCACATAACAAACTCAAAAAAGACATAATTTAAAGAAGTTTTGAATTACAAAATTAGTTTTTTTGTTTAAAAAGAAATTTATAAAATTACTTTTTCTGATAAAATCTTTTTTAGTGAAAAAGTGTTAATGTATAATCAATCATACAGGTAATTAATTGTTTTTTCTTAACTTTTTTCTTAAAAAAAACTCTCAAATTTTCTAACATTTCTAATATTTTGTTATATAATCCACTTATTTTTTTATTACTTTCATTTTGATTATATTGTGACATTTCTATACATTATTTTTTCCACAATTTTATTTCATCATCTTCTGCTTTTCTTAAATATATTGTTTGTTTAAAGTTTAAATGATCAAGATCATATTTCTTGACACATGTCCTGAAGATGGAACGTATCTAGTTCCGAAACGTCGACTGTAAATAAATAAAGAAATGGTTTTTTAGAAAACTTTTTTGTTTCTTTATTAATTTTTGGATTCTTTGTTCAAACTAGTAAAATATTTTTTGAATCATTCAAACCGGATGCTCCGTTTCTTCAAAAACTGAGTTACCGTTTTTGGCACTTTTTGTCCCGTATCTTCGGAACGACTAGACCTGCCTTTGCCAAAAACTAATCATCACGTCTCCTTATCAATACTAAAATATTACGGCCCTACGACAACTCGTTTAACCTCAAAAATTCGTCAAAGTTTGCAAAAATTTATATCGTTTTTTTGGCATTTGTCAAAATTAGACCATTCATCGATGTTTGCTCAAAAACGCCTAAACCGATTTCAGAAATTTAAAAGCCGTTTGATGTATCCCTATGAGAATTATTGTTTCTTAGTTTTGTGCGACAATCGGCCCATAGATAAAAGAAGAGTATATGGCAGTAATTATGTCCTTATCTGAATTTGAAGCTGTTCTATTCATTTCGTTAAAAAACTATGCCTTTGATAGCAATTCTTAACTAGTGGGGTGCATGGCATCGTCCCTCAAGGTAAATTTGGTACGGAACCCATTCGCACAAAATGTGTACACATTATTAAAATCTCTATAAAATATCTAATAATTTGATGTACATATGTCCAATAAACATTTTTGACCACGAAATTTTTTTAACTTATTTTTATTAAGAGTCCATAGCCGCTGAACCTGTCTTCCCAAAAATTTAATAAGTTGTTCATCTTGTCAATACAAGTAAAATGTTTTTTGAATTATTAAAATCGGACGCTCCGTTCTCTTAAAAACTAGGTTATATTTTTAGTTCTTTTTGCTCCGTATCTTCAAAACGGCTCAGTCTGCTTTTGCCAAAAACTAATCAGCACGTCTCCTTATCAATACGAATCGAATATTTTTTGAATTATTCAAATCGGTTGTTCGGTGTTCCCGAAATAGTCAACGAAAATTTGTATCCGCACACACACACATACACAAATACACATACTCCCATACACCCACATACATTGGTTTTTTTGTAATATATGCCAAAATGTTCAAAAACTTTAGAAACGTAAAGATATTCAAAAATTTTCATTTTTGATTTGTTTGCGGTTACTATAACTTGACTTACCCTACGGGAAATCTTTATTAACAAATGTACAAACACAAACAGAACAGAATAATCACAATTTGTCAATTGACACAAAAATAACACTAACGTTTTTAGTAATCAACATAAAACATTTATCTAAGTTTACACCTGGATAAGAGACTAACCTGGAAAGAACACATTAAGAAAAAGAGAAAGCAGCTAGAAGAAACCAGAAGAAGATATCATTGGCTCCTTGGACGAAAATCAAAACTTGGCACTCATAATAAAATTTACCTCTATAAAGCCATCATTAAACCAATTTGGACATACGGCATACAGCTATGGGGATCAACTTCCAACTCAAACGCTTTAATAATTCAAAGATTTCAAAACAAGTTATTAAAAGAAATTTTAAAAGCACCAAAATATGTTCCAAATTGGTTAATACACAAAGACACAGGCACTAGCACAGTTAAGGATGAAATAATCGCTTACTCACACAAATATAGAAATCGCCTAGCTGAACACCCAAACTTGCTCGCGAGAAAACTTCAGAACAACCCTACCAGGGCCCGATTAAAAAGAAAATTTCATCTGCATTAATCAACAATAGATAAGATCTTCGACAATTCACTGGCAATGGTCAGATGATTTGTATTTTGCCAACGCCTTCAGTTTCATGTCAAAAATTTTACTTGTTGTCCGTTTCAGGACAGTTGTAAAAATTATTAAAATAATAAAAAAAAAAAAAAATAAAACATTTGACAATATGCTCACTAGCGCCAAATATGCGACTACAATGGGTGCATTCGACTTGGACGCTTACGCGCTGTGAGCGCGCCGTGAGCGCGCTTTCATCGTTCGACTTGGCGCTGTGAGTGTCACATAAGTACGCTCGTAGCACCATCGTAGGATGCTCGTAGCACATATTTTGCGCTCACATATGCTCACGCCACAGAGGTAGGGCAGCGTGAGCGTGAGCGTCAGTTGTTTTTACTATCTGTCATTTCATTTGTTTATTAATTGTCAAATTCTTTATAATTCCGCAAAAATGGCAAGCTGTAGATCACAATTATTTTTTAATATTAATATTGATATTAATTAATTTTAAATTTAATTAATTTTAAATTTCAATTTTAATATTACTATTAATTAAGCATAAGCTAACCAAATTTCATTTATTTATTAATTGTTAAATTCTTTATAATCCCGCAAAAATGCCAAGTTGTATATCACATTTATTTTTTAATATTAATATTAATATTTATTAATTTTAAATTCAATTAATTTTAAATTTTAATTTTAATATTACTATTAATTAAGCATAAGCTAACCAAATTTCATTTATTCATTAATTGTTAAATTCTTTATAATCCCGCAAAAATGCCAAGTTGTATATCACATTTATTTTTTAATATTAATATTAATATTAATTAATTTAATTAATTTTAAATAATTTTAAATTTTAATTTTAATATTAATATGAATTAAGCATAAGCAAACCAAATTTCATTTATTTATTAATTGTTAAATTCTTTATAATCCCGCTGAATGATCCAGAAAGTAATAAAATTTACACAATTACCGTTACCGCCAGTTGCCGCCATTTTGATGCTTATTGACGCTCACAGTTTCCAAAACGAACGGAATTTATTTATCGATTCTAAGCGCTTATCGGCCAAGTCGAACGCTAAAAATTCGTGCTTATAAGCGTGAGCGCTCACAGCGCGTAAGCGTCCAAGTCGAATGCACCCAATATGACCTCTAACTAATCCTTCCGAATGCATCTTTATCAAAACATACTCTATGCTCAAAATGTCAACTTTAAATCCGAACGACTAACCATGCAAAGAAGTAATCCCATTTTAAACAGCTGAAAGATTTTCCACAACAAATGTTACTATAGTTAGATTCATTATATTATTTGAGATATTTGAAAAAAAAAATAGATTATTAAATAGTATTAACCAATATTTATTGAATATACACAGTGAAAATATCTGGAAATGTCTGAAGCAACGATTATGTCTGTGAATGATCAGACAATTAAACTTGAACCCCCAGAATATTCAATGGAAGACATTAAACTTGAAAATGAATTTGATGATCTTGAAGGTATTGTCAAGTCTGAATCATGTTTAGAAGATAATGAAACTTGTCTGGAAAGATTTATGAATTCCGAAGTAACTATTGAAGGAGAAATCAAACAGGAGGTAATTGAGACACCGGGTTATGAATTTGACATTTGTAATAGATCATTTTCAGAATCTAATTATTTGAAAGAGCACATGGTTGACCACACACCTATAAATGACAAAAAGGGTAACAATAAATGCAATGCAAGTGATAAGACATTTAAATATTCATCACAATTGCAACATGACATGATCACTCATAACACAGAACGCCCTTTCGAATGCAAAATCTGTGGTAAGACATTCAAAGAAAAAAGCACTTTGAGAAGACATTTGCTTATTCATGTGGGAAACCGCCCTTTCAAATGTGAATTATGCAATAAGACATTCCTACGAAAATTTTGTCTGAAATCACACATGGTCACTCATACCAAAGACCGTCCTTTCAAATGTGAAATGTGTAATCAGACATTCTCACTAAAATATAATCTGAAATCACACATGGTCACTCATACCAAAGAGCGTCGTTTCAAATGTGATATATGCAATCACACATTTCTACGAAAATGTAATCTGAAATCACACATGATCACTCATACCAAAGAGCGTCGTTTCAAATGTCATTTATGTAGTAAAACATACTCACAATCGGGTGACTTGAAAAGGCACATGCGTATTCATACAGGAGAACGCCCGTTTAAATGTCAAATTTGCAGTAAAACATTCTCACACTCTGGCGTCTTGACAAAGCACATGCTTATTCATACAGGAGAACGCCCTTTCCAGTGTGGAATATGTAATCAGAGATTTTCACAAAAATTTATTCTGAAATCACACATGGCCACTCATACCAAAGACCATCCTTTTAAATGTGATACATGCAACAAGGAATTTACACAATCGTGCAACTTGAAGAGACACAAAGTGAAAGTTCATAGTAGAAAATGTGATGAAGATCAATGAAACATTAACAAGCAGAAACAAACCCTGCGTGTGAAATATCTGTGAATTACTTATATTTTATTTGCAATGTAAATTTAATTACTGCTGTACAAATATTTAGTACTATGAATAAATTTATATAAATATATATTCTTTTATATTATAAGATTTACAGGTTATAAATTTTATTAACTCTGGAAGGAGAAGTTTGTTTTCATAAAAAAATCCGATTCGCTAATTTTATGTTTTCTCGACGTTTCAAGCCATTCTGAATCGAATGAGACCAAATTTGGAAAAAGTATATGTGTGCGTGTGTGTGAACAGATTTTTTGCCGTAAATCGATGTTTTCTCAAAAACGGTTGGATCGATTTAAAAAATTTGAAAGCCATTCGATGAGGACTAGCGTTTCTCAGTTTTGTGTGACGATCGGCCGAGCCGTTTCTTTGTAAATCGCAGAAAATTGAAAAAAAATTCGTCCACGTTTTAGCCCGCAATTCCAAATAAATTTTGAAAATCTAAAAACTGTTCGAAAGATATTGGTTGGAAATCGTGCTGATTAGTTTTTGGTAAATATCGTCCGAGCTGTTTTCTTGTGATAAAGTGTTAAAAAAATTTTTTTGACGATTTTCATGATTTTTTTTGACGGTAGATACCATAGTCTTCTAGATCATACTAATATTAAAATATCAGTGATGTTAGCATATTTAACTTTCCGTATGGTTATAGTAATCTAAATCAAAATCTAAAGCAAAAAATCTAAAATGAAATTTTGTGCATATTTTTATGTTTCAAGCATAGATAAGTAAACATGGTTTCAAGATGGTTTCAAGCTTATTTATCTATGGTTTCAAGTATAAAGATGTTAAACCATTTTGTTTACTTAAGTATATATATATATAAATCTAAATTTCGGTTGATCAATTATAATACATTTTGGGAAGTTGATAAAACTTGCCTTAAGGCATAATTCCACTTTCAATTAGTTGAAAATATACTTTTTTATCTCTTCGTTTACTCTGAACTTCAGTTTAAAGTGCAATATTTAAATTTCAAACAAGAACTTAAACTAAAACCAGTCGTAATTTGCATTTTGCCTTGTGGAAAGTTGCATAAACTTTCCGAAATGTGTAAATAATCGATTTAATCAATAATATTTTAATTATTGCATATACATACATATTTCTTTTTTTAAGGTATGCCAAAATGTTCAGGAGGTTTTGAACATAGATAAATGATAACATAAGAAGTCTCATCTTTTTTTTTCAACAGTTAATTATGAAGAAACGGCTTGGCTGATCTTTGTAAAAATAATCAGCACGACTCACAAATAATAGCTTTTAAATAGTTTTTGAATTTTTAAAATCGATTCAGAATTTTTAGCTGAAACGTGAAGTCGTTTGAGATTTAAATATTGCGCTTTAAACTGAAGTTAACTTCATGATGCACATATTTCGTTTCGTATGAATATAACTTCGTGTCAGATGTCAAGTGCTCGTCGCAATGTGTCAAAATTTATAATTTTTTTTCTTCTGAATGTTTGAATTTGATGTTTATATTTTAAATGAGTGATATTAAATTAAAGAATTAACATAAAGTAAATTCAAGTTATTATTTATATTTAGTGTTTAATGCAATACTTTAACCATAGATAAAAGAAGAGTATATGACTTTAACCTATATTCGTTATTAGTAAATATGAACAATTTCGAATTTCCTTGCTCCCAGGGGCTCAAATGCTTCCAAATTGATACAAAAAAAGTCTCTAAAAGTTTTAGCTCTTAATATTAACTTTTAGATAGTCCGCAATTCAAGTTTTGTATGGAAATAACCTTTGTTTCCCTATAACCTTTATAGCTTTATAACTTAAATAACCTTTCATTTGTTTTTTTAGATATAACTCAGCGACAAATGAATTAAAAGTGACAATTAGACGCTCTACAAAAAAGGTTTTATAAAAAACGTAAACATTCATTAAATCCATTTATTTAAGAGTTAATCGAGTTGAAAGTTTAATCATTATGTATCTACTAATATTATCAAGTGTTATTAAGTAAATTGTTGGGGCATATCGTTAGCATTTGTGAACTCAAAATAATAATATAAATAAAGAAAGATAAATAATAATGTAGATCAGGATGTGAATATATCATATTCTAATATTGTCTAGGACTTTGCCTCTAATTAAATCCATGTGTATCATTTACCATGGAATCAAGCTCAATTTTGCAGCAAAATATTTATTTAATCGGTGATGTTTACCCTCAAATTATCACTGATACATTACCATCTAAATTACAAGTGCTAAAAGTGTTTTTTTACCACTTACGTGTCCCCAAATTAAAAATACGTGAAAGTGCTCAAATTTGCATAGATCAAGTCATAGTATTTTGGCAAAAAGCTCAGATACCAATTCAAAGAATAGATCATTGTATACATCACTTGTTGAAGTTACATAAGCAATATCATTTGCTTCAAAAAAGCGTAAACAGAGACACAAATGAAATTAGAGAGGTCGAATTTAAAATTTCATTGTTAAATTTGTTCGACATTGCTCATTTGAATGTGGCACAAATGGTCGATGAATCTATAATGCAATTTTTAAATGAGCAAAGGGAAGATAGAGGTAGAGTTCGTTGTATACCTAATACTGAGTTTGATATACCTAATATTGAGTTTGATGATGATGATGAACAAGTGCAGAAGATGAAGGCTGATCTACTACAGCTACAGAAAAAAGTGGGGAGAGAAGTACCACGACACGGTAAAAAAATAATTGTACATTAATTTTAATCATAAACTTACATGTTAATTGTTCATTTTTATACATTTCATGTTAATTGAATAGATGAATTTGTGTAATTCATGCCAAGCAGTGAAATGAGAAATATATATATATATATATATATATATATATATATATATATGTTGAATTGAATAAAACACTCAATGAGTTGAATGTAGAAATGTTTATATTAAATTTTTATACATTTCAAGACTAGATATGTCTCAAAAAGTTTTAGAATTAAAAATATAACAATTAGGAAAATTATTCTATACATACCAGACCAGGAAATATCACATGTTACTTTGAAAGTTCCCAGTACATCAGCAGGAGAATGAATCAGCATATTTATAACTTCTAAAAAATCCGAAACAATTTAAAACAATGCTTTCTGAGCACATTATTAACTTCAAACACTCTTTTAATACTGACCATCCTATAATTTATATAAAGAAAAAAATGTGGACGTTAGAAGATTTTTCAAATCTTGTTTTATCTTTTTTTAATTCAAATTGTCTGAATAAACGCAGTTCTGCTTGCTTACTTATATTGTAAATTTTTTTAACTGAATGATGAGGCGCATCTAGTCTCGAAACATATAAAAATTTAAAATAAACATGTCTACATTCGACGCATTCGCTGTTTTATTCAATTCAATATGTTTCAACGTTGAACAAAAAATTTTCAATATATATATATATATATATATATATATATATATCTTCTTATATATAAAAATGGATCGCAAAATGTGTTGGTAAGCGCATAACTCAACAACGCCTGGACCAATTTGGCCAGTTCTTTTTTTAAAATGTTCGTTGAAGTCCAAGGATGGTTGTTACGGAGAGAAAAAAACGAATAATTGCCGGGAAAACCCTAAAAACAGACCTTTTCTTCTTTAATCGAGTAGGCAACGCAATTTGTAAAAAAAACAATGATCTATGTCATGACATTTTGTGTAGTTTTTGATAATCTAATTTTGAATATATTTATATAAACATAGAAATATCTTTCTATTGATCAAGCTATATTGGCAGCCAAAAACTTTGATGTAAATTAATTAAATTTCAAAATTCAAGAACAAATTACAGGCGAATCAGTTGATTCGGCAACTAACCAAGACGATCCACCGGAGTTTTTAAACTCGCTGGATTTGCTAGGATTGTCACCTCACAATCTCCAATTAAAGGTTGGATCGGCAATTATAATGTTGCGAAATATCGACCAACTATATTCAAAGTATAGTATAAAGCAGAAGATGTTCTCGCACCATGCATCCCAATGCGTTTCCAGTGCGTTTATGGTATCATTAAGTGTTTGTGGTATTAATTTAGAAAACCCATGTTTCTCACATGGAAAATTGTATGTTGTTTGCTCCCGTATTGGTAAACCATCAGATTTGTTTGTCTATGCGCCAGGTAATCAAACAAAAAGCACTACAATGAAAATTGAACTGATTTTTGAATTATGATTTACATTATTAAAATTACTTACTTTTAAATGCTTATAGTGTTTTATTTAATTATTTTTAATTCACACCGAATTA
This sequence comes from Ctenocephalides felis, assembly GCF_003426905.1. Lineage (NCBI taxonomy): Eukaryota > Metazoa > Arthropoda > Insecta > Siphonaptera > Pulicidae > Ctenocephalides > Ctenocephalides felis. The sequence continues at coordinate 85,653,286 of NW_020536999.1, forward strand.
TTACCAGGGTGACGGTTCTGTTCAGAATAATTTTTTGCAAAGAATAGAAAAAAGGTAGGCACAAAACACCGCCACATTACAATTTTTTTTGACAGGACGAAGTCTGTCGGGCCGGCTAGTATATATATATATATATATATATATATATATATATATATATATATTGTGGAGCTCTGAACAAAGAAATAAAAATTTATAAAAAACAAACGCCTTATTTTTACTATTTTCATTTTGATTATATTGTCATATTTCTGTAATGTTATTTCCTTTATAATTTTATTCATTTTATATAAATAATTCACCATTTTCTTCTTTTCTTAAATATTGTTTAATATATTAAATATGTCTATCTTTGTTGGAAGTTCTACAAAATATTTACAAATTCAAGACTAGTAAAATATTTTTTGAATCATTCAAACCGGACGCTCCGTTCTCTCAAAAACTGAGTTACCGTTTTTGGCACTTTTTGCCCCGCATCTTCGAAACGACTAGACAAGCCTTTGCCAAAAACTAATCATCACGTCTCCTTATCAATACAAATCGAATGTTTCTTAAATTATGCATTGCGTGGACAAAAAATTATATCCAAACAAATACACAAACACATTTTTTCTAAGGTATGCCAAAATGTTTAGAAACCTCTGAAACGTGAAGAAATGCAAAAATGTGTGTGTGTGTGCGCGGATACAAATTCTCATCGAGGATTTTGGGAACTCTGATCTACCGATTTAAATAATTCATAAAGCATTAGATTTGTATTAATAAGGAGATGTGATGAGGCAGGTCTAGCAGTTTCAGAGATACGGGGCATAAAGTGCTAAAAACGGTAACTCAGTTTTTAAGAGAATAATTAATAATTCAAAAAGCATTTTACTTGTATTGATAATATGAAGAACTTTAAAATCATTATCATTTTCGACTGCCAAATGGCATTACTTTTTACTTTTTTTACTCGATCTTCGAAACTGCTGGACCTGCCTTGGCAAAAATTCAATCAGTTCTTTATTTTGTCAATACAAGTAAAATATTTCTCGAATCATTCAAATCGGACGCTCCGTTCTCTTGAACACTGAAATACCATTTTCGGCACTTTTTGCCCCGTATTTTTGAAACGGCTAGACCTGCATTGTCCAAAAACTAATCAGCACGTCTCCCTATCAAAAGGAATCGAATGTTTTTTGAATTATTCAAATCGGTTGAACCGTGTTCTCGAAATCGTCGACGAAAAATTGTATCCGAACACACACACACACATACATAGATACATTTTTCTGAGGTATGCCAAAATGTTCAGTAGGTTTGGAAACGTAAATATATGTAAAAATTATCATTTTCGATTATTTTGCGATTACTATAACTCACCTTACGGGAAGTTAATAAAATATGACAATATGCTTAATTTTACAAATTATATGAATTCGATTTTTTTAAGTGGAAAGATCATATATGTTTTTCGTAACAGAACTTTTTTTTTATTTTTCGCAATAATTAAAAAGTTATATCAAAATACAAATTAATTTTTGAACCCAGTACCGAAGACGCGCCGACAACTTCCGAACAAATCCGAACAAATCCTTGTGACGTCATAATGCTAAGTGTCATCCATTGTAGTTTACAGCTTTGAGCTTTGAGCTTTCATTCTCTCGTTGTTAAATACTCAGAAATATAAAAAAATGTCAAAAATCAAAAGTTATCGCACTTGTTTTGTACCATTATGCACAAATACAACAAAGAGAACTCCTGAAAAAATGTTTTTAAATGTTCCTAATGACGAGAAACGTCGAAAAAAGTGGTTCCAAGCAGTGCTCCGAGAAAATCCTAAAACAAAATCGACTTTTACTTGTTGTGAAGATCATTTTGATGTAAGTATTGTAATCGTATTGTTAATAATTATATTTTATGTAAAAGTTCAAAGTAGATGGCTCGAAAGAGTTCTGTTAATTTAGTTTTTTTGACTGGGTTTCATAACATAACCTCCAAAATCACAGCTTTTAAAAAAAAAAATCATAAATTTTTGTCTGAGGATTCACTTTGATATTTTTATACCGTTTGGCATTCACTTTTTGTAATTTTATAACGTATATGGAAAATTATATGTATTGATTATTATACACTAACACTTTTTCACTAAAAAAGATTTTATCAAAAAAAATCTGATTTTATAAAACTTTTTTCAGGCGAATTTTTATAACGTTTAGGATTCACTTTTTTGTAATTTTGTAATATTTTCTGTTATCCATTGAACTATATTAATATTTCTAAAGTAAATTTTTTGGTTTTGTTTTCTCATTAAATAATCCATACGATATGTCCTTTTTCTAGTTAAAAGATGATATGGAAAATTATATGTATTACACAACGATGGGAGGTAAAGCCAGGATTAAAATTGATGTGGTACCACACAAATTCGAATGTCAACCTCATCGTAAAAGACAAGGGACTTCAACGATACCTAGACCAGCTTCAGAAAAAAGACAGAGACAACAAATGATTCAAGACATTTTAAGTGAATCTTCTGATAATATTGGTAATCCTCACTGTATCAGTCAACTCTGTTGTAGTTGATTCTGCTTCTTTCAATGTAAAATCCCATCAAAAAGTTATTGTTGGAACACATCCTCTGATACTGTCAATTCTGTTGAAGTTGATTTTGCTTCTTTAAATGCAAAACCCTCCAGTCATTGTTGGAACAGATACTCTGATACTGTCAATTTTGTTGAAGTTGATTTTGCTTCTTTAAATGTAAAACCCTCCAGTCATTGTTGGAACACGAACGCCAACCAATAGAAATTTTAGAACAATTGGAAATCCTCTGATACCGTATCAGTCAATTCTGTTGGTGTTGATTCCGCTCCGTTAAATGTTAAAGCCCATCAAAAAGTCATTGTTGGAACACGAACGCCAACCAATAGAAATTTTAGGACAATTGGCAATCCTCTGATACTGTATCAGTCAATTCTGTTGAAGTTGATTCTGCTCCTTTAATTGTAAAATCCCATCAAAAAGTCATAGTTGGAACACAAACACCAACCGATAGAAATTTTAGGAGAATGGGCAATCCTCTGATATCGTATCAGTCAATTCTGTAGGAGTTGATTCAGCTCCTTTAAATGTTAAAGCCCATCAAAAAGTCATTGTTGGGACACAAACACCAACCGCTAGAAATTTTAGGACAATTGGTAATCCCCTGATACCGTATCAGACAATTCTGTTGAAGTTGATTTTTTTTCTTTAAATGCAAAACCCACAGGCCATTATTGGAACACAAATACCACATTTTAGGTCAGTTTTTGAATAATGTGGGAGTTGGTAATCCTCCCTTACTGTATTAGTCAACTCTGTTGGAGTTGATTCTGCTCCTTTAAATGTTAAAGGCTTTCAAAAAGTCATTGCTGGAACACAATCACCAACCAATAGAAATTTTAGGACAATTGGCAATCCTCTGATACCGTATCAGTCAATTCTGTTGGAGTTGATTCTGCTCCTTTAAATGTTAAAGCTCATCAAAAAGTCATTGTTGGAACACAAACACCAACCAATAGAAATTTTAGGACAATTGGTAATCCTCTGATACCGTATCAGTCAATTCTGTAGGAGTTGATTCAGCTCCTTTAAATGTTAAAGCCCATCAAAAAGTCATTGTTGGGACACAAACACCAACCAATAGAAATTTTAGGACAATTGGTAATCCCCTGATACCGTATCAGACAATTCTGTTGAAGTTGATTTTTTTTCTTTAAATGCAAAACCCACAGGCCATTATTGGAACACAAATACCACATTTTAGGTCAGTTTTTGAATAATGTGGGAGTTGGTAATCCTCCCTTACTGTATTAGTCAACTCTGTTGGAGTTGATTCTGCTCCTTTAAATGTTAAAGGCTTTCAAAAAGTCATTGCTGGAACACAATCACCAACCAATAGAAATTTTAGGACAATTGGCAATCCTCTGATACCGTATCAGTCAATTCTGTTGGAGTTGATTCTGCTCCTTTAAATGTTAAAGCTCATCAAAAAGTCATTGTTGGAACACAAACACCAACCAATAGAAATTTTAGGACAATTGGTAATCCTCTGATACCGTATCAGTCAATTCTGTTGAAGTTGATTTTTTTTTCTTTAAATGCAAAACCCACAGGCCATTATTGGAACACAAATACTAAATTTTGGGTCAATTTTTGGACAATGTGGGAGTTGGTAATCCTCCCTTACTGTATTATTCCACTCTGTTGAAGCTGATTCAACTCCTTTAAATCAAAATGTCTATGTTGAAACACATACACCAACCGATAGAAATTTTAGGTGAATCTTTGGACAATATGGTAATTGGTAATAGGTAATACTCTGATACTGCATCAGTCTACTCTGTTGAAGTAGATTCTGCTCCTTTAAATGTAAACCCCCCCCAGTCATTGTTGGAACACAAACACCAACCGATTTTAGGTGAACCTTTGGACAATATTGGAATTGGTAATCTTCTGATACTGTATCAGTCAACTCTGTTAAAGTTGATTTGGGGTTTTACATTTAAAGGAACAAAATCAACTTCAACATGTTCAACCGAGTTGACTGATACGATATCAGAGGATCACCAATTCCCATATTGTCCAAAGAGTCACTTACAAATTTTAGGTGAATCTTTGGACAATATGGGAATTGGTAATCCTCTGACACCGTATCAGTCAACTCTGTCAAATATGTTGAAGTTGATTCTGCTCCTTTAAATGTAAAAGCCCATCAAAAAGTCATTGTTCAAACACAAATACCAAATTTTAGGTAAATTTTTGGACAATATGGGAATTGGTAATCCTCTGATACCGTATCAGTCGACTCTATTGAATATGTTGAAATTGATTGGACGTTCCAACATTATATTGGAATGTGATGTTGTAACATCTGAAGATAAGTATTATGTCTAATATCCATATCACCAATATAAAATTATCTTTGATAAAAATACAACATTTGCAGAACTAAATCGCAGATCAATTTTTTAATATTGATGATAATAAATATATCAACATCAGGAATGTTACCAGAATTTGCTTTTATAAATTCTGATTCACACATATCTTTAACAAAGTGTTTTGTAATAGTAAATGTAGAAAGTTTGTGTCAACTTATAATAGCCGAAAGTACTGGACGGTTATGAAATTACTTTAGTAATGCTAATTTATTATAATATTTACATTACTTTAGTAATCCTATTACTTTAGTAATGCTATAAGTTATTTATGAGCATTATGACGTCACAAATTTGGTAGCCAACAGCCAATCGTGGTGCATCCACAGTCACATGATTTTTTATATTTAACTGAAGTTTATAATTAATCGAAAAAAAATTTTTTTGTTTTATAACTACCCGTAGGGTAAGTTATAGTAATCGTCCAAAAATTGAAAACGAATATTTTTGAATATCTTTACGTTTCAGAGGTTTCTGAACATTTTGGCATACCTTAGAAAAAATTGATGTGTGTGTATGGATACAATTTTTCGTCCACGTTTTCGGGAGCACGGATCAACTGATATGAAGACGTGCTGATTAGTTTTTGGCAAAAGTCTGTCCAGCAGTTTCGGAGATATGAAGCAAAGAGTGCAGAAAATAAAAATCGAGTTTTTGAGAGAATGGAGCATCCGATTTGAATGATCTAAAAAACATTCAATTTGTAATGACGGGGAGAAGTGGTGATTAGTTTTTGACAAAGACAGGACCAGCCATTTCGAAGATACAAGGCTAAATGTACAAAAAATGGCAGTTTTTGAGAGAACAAAGCATCCGATTCGAATGATTCAAAAAACATCTTGCTTGTGACGAAACATTCAAGTTTCAAGCAAAAAAAATATTTCCAAAATTGGGAAAAAAATTTAATTTCCATTTTTTTAAGTCAAAAATGATTCGGATTTTAATTTTATTTCTAGCTAGAATTTTAAAACTCTTTTATATAATTCAAATACATAATTTTAACCTTGCAATTCAGTTTATAAGAGATAAGATTCTTCATTCTAACTTTGCTTCATTAATGGGGCAATTCTGCCGTAACAGATTTCATAACATAACGTTGTCATGGCAACGCTATCTTATGCTTGTTTATTGGCAGTGAACGCTGTGAAAATGTCTATCTGTTTGCTGTACGTTCAGGCGTATTTTACATATAAACAAGCAAGAAAAAATCTTATGATAACTGCATCATCGAAGATTCTGTTATCATAACATTATTCCTTGCTTGTTTATATGTTTAATTGATAAAAAGTTGAACATTTTATCTTTTTGTCTCAATCATTATTAATTAAGTCGATTATTTGTCAAGGCAAAATGCCACTTGCACTTAGATTTCCTGTATCATGTGTCTTATTGTTGTTGAACTGCATCAATGAGAACCATGACATATAAGAGAATATAAAATATATAATAATTGTAAGAGCCATAAAAAATTATAATGTGTCCTTATGCCCTTTTTGATATTTCAGGCAGGCCCCAGTCAAATTTGGACTTTCTCACCCGCAAAAGAAAACCAGGAAAAAAACATAATTTTATTAGAAAGAAAATGACGAATCAACACAAAAGGGTAATGATGCAAATTTAAATATATATATATATATATATATATATATGCCGAATTTTGTGAATCAAAATTACTATAAGTTCTGTCTTTTTTTAAATTATTATTTGAAAACCAAACAATATTATTCTCTCGATGTTATGAGATCGGCTGTTTGTAATGAACTGATTCTAAGTCACACGCACACATGCAACCACTTGAACACTGTAAGGATGTGTGTGTGTTTATATATATATATATATATATGTATATATATATATGTATATGTATATATATACATCTTATATATAAAATACTTTTGTAAAGGCGTATGATTTTATGCTTCTCCTAAACGGTTCTTCGGATTTTAATAATTCTTTCTAGAGTTTGTCAAAGGAATTTTTATGATTTAATGAATAATGAACTATAATAATATTGTAGAAATAAATGGTAAAAATTACGAAAATTTACCTATCATTGTTTGACATTGAAAACATTTAAACTTTAATCTTCCAGAAATGTCAATTCACTCGAAATTTGACTTTAGCTGAAATTATGAGCCTAGATAATATTAGAATGTAATATACAAGAAAAATGTAATGTGTACATTGTTATTGCCGAAAAGCAGCTGAGATGTGCCAGCAATTGAAATATTATAAGATACAGTCAACAGTATATGTTGGCAGATGAAATTATATAATTCAGTTTAATAAATAATGCAATAAATTGCATATGCATTATTTTTTTAAACTTATAAATTATTTAACAATACGAAAAAATATTTCTACTTATTAAAAAAATGATTTAGAATTTTGTTTCATGTGTCAAAAATTCATTCGTTTAGCATTGGATATGGAATATTTAGCAAGTTGATCTTAGATTGAAGAGTGCACATGTGAACTAGATTTTACAAATTAATTCATCTAAGATTTGAACGTAAACAATAATGTTTATTAAATTATTAATAAGAAAAATGTACTTCAGAAATTATAATTGCCAAAAAGCAACTTATATATTGTACAAGATTATGAAAATTATGGACTAAATTATTGAAGCAATCATGTTGGCTGGTAAAATCAAGTGTGATATTGTTCTTTTACCGCAGATACTATATTATTTTTTCTGAATTTTTTATACTGCTTATGCTAAGACCATAAATGAATCACAAAGGCAGAACATCAAATAGGATATTAAAAAGTATAGGATAGGATTTTAAAAAATTTGGAGCTTTTGAATTATAGATGTGGGTACAGGACAACGTTTCTCGGGCTACCTTGTATATATATATATATATTATATATAATAAAAAAATTTATATTATTCAACTATTATCCATAAATTATATTTCTAATTACAGCAAATTGTATTTTTGTAGGACCCTAACCAAGGATTGTCTAAAATATATGGAAAATCAAAAACAACAACTGAAATGGAGCTAATTGGATATCCTCAAATCAAACAAGAATTAGATGATTATGAAATAACAGAAATATGTGCGGACAAAGAAGAAATATGTCTGCAGCAGTTTTTAGAAACTGAGATAACGATAGATGAACAAATAAAGCAGGAACCGTTTGATGAGCATGATGTTGGTTTCAGTACAAATCAAACACAGGGATGAAATAGTACTGAAGAACGACCTTATAAATGTAAGACATGTACCCAATAAAATTTATATTAAATCGTCATGAAATAATTTATACTGGATCCTGTTCTTTTATATAATTGTGATATATTCGGAAAACGGAAAGTTATTATTAACAATTTACCGATTTAGATACTCGCGCCCCTTTATGATGATCAATTACAATGTTGATACTGAGGAAATTGTTTTCACATCGAATACAAATGTAATAAATTTTACTTTAATATACGCAAATGTATTATTCTTGTAATATACAAATGTTTAAAAAACTTATTTAAGATTATTAACTTTCCGAAGGAGAAGTTTATGTTTTCATCAAAAAATCCGATTTGCTAATTTTATTTTTTCTCAACGTTTCAAGCCATTCTGAATCGAATGAGACCAAATTTGGAAAAAGTATGTGTGTGTGTGTATGTGAACAGATTTTTTGCCGTAAATCGACGTTTTCTCGAAAACAGCTGGGCCGATTTCTAAAATTTAAAAGCCATTCGATGTATCTCGTTGAGGACTAGAGTTTATCAAACGTTTTTGCGCGACGATCAGCCAAACCTATTCTTTGTAAATCGCAGAAAAGTGAAAAAATTTTGTCCACGTGTTAGCCCACAATTCTCAATCGATTTTGAAAATTCAAAAACTGTTCGAAAGATATTGGTTGGGAATCGTGCTGATTAGTGATGGTAAAGATCGGCCGGGCCGTTTTCTTGTAATAAAGTGTTAAACAATTTTTTTCGACGATTTTTATGATTTTTTTTTTGACGCCAGATACCATAGTCTTATAGACCATACTAAAATATTACGGCAAGTCGTTTAATTTTTAAAATTCTTCAAAGTTTGCAAAAATTAATATCGTTTTTCTGGCATTGGTCAAAATTAGACCTTTCATCGACGTTTTCTCAAAAACGCCTGAACCGATTTAAAAAAATTAAAAGCCATTTAATGTATAATTTATATTTGATTAATATCTCAATGAGGACTATCGTTTGTCAGTTTTGTGCGATGATCTGCCAAGCCGTTTCTTTGTAATTTGGAAAGAAGTGTTAAACTTTTCGTCCACATTCAAGCTTATACTACCCAACCGATTTTAAAAAATCGAAAACTGTTCGAAAGATATTAGTTGGAAATGATACTGATTAGTTTTAGGTGAAAATCTACCGAGCCGTTTTCTTGTAATTAACTGTTGAAAAAAAAAATTTAAGCTGATTTTTATGAAACTTTTTTTGGCGATATATATCATGGTCTTATAGAACTTACTGAAATATTACGGCCTTATGGCAAGTCGTTTAATTTTAAAAATTCATCAAAGTTTGAGAAAATCAGTAGTTTTTTTTGACATTTGTTAAAATTAAAATTGGACGATTTACTTGGTATAACGATAGAGTACTTGGTCCCATAGGGTAAGTTATAGTAATAGTAAAAAAATTGAAAATGAAAATGTTTCAAGATCTGAATATTTTGGCATACATTAAAAAAAATATGTATGTGTGTGTGCAATAATAAATATTGATTTATTATTGCACACACATTTCGGAAAGTTTAGGCAACTTGCCACTTACAACTGGTTTTAGTTTAAGTTATTGTTTACAATTTAAATATTGCGCTTTAAACTGAAGTTAACTTCATGATGCTACGTATGATATACGCATATGCCATAGATAAAAGAAGAGTATATCTGAACCGTAGATAAAGGAAGAGTATATTTAAAGAGTGATTTTAACTTCCCATTTTATATTTTTCTTGTATAGTACATTCTAATATTATCTAGGCTCATAATTTCAGCTAAAGTCAAATTTCGAGTGAATTGACATTTCTAGTAGATTAAAGTCTAAATGTTTTCAATGTCAATCAATGATAGGTAGATTTTCGTAATTTTTACCATTTATTTCTTCAATATTATTATATAGTTTATCGTTCATTAAATCATAAAAATTCCTTTGACAAACTCTAGAAATAATTATCAAAATCCGAATAACCGTTTAGAAGAAGCATCAAATCATGCGCCCTTAAAAAGAATTTATTGTAATCTTCCAAAAATGGAAATTGAAAATGTTTGCTTATCTTCACGTTTGAAGATTTCTGAAAATTTTGGCATACCTCAGAAAAAAAGGATGTATGTGTGCGCGTGTTTTGTTTATCCGCATTTTTTCGTTCACATTTTGATTCTTTCAATTCGATTCTTATTGATAGGGAGACGTGCTGATTAGTTTTTGACAAAAGCAGGTCCAGCCGTTACGGTGATACAAAGAGTGCAGAAAATTCAAATAAAGTTTTCAAGAGAACGGCGTATCCGATTTCAATGATCTAAAAAATTTGTAATGATTGGAAAAGGAGGTGATTAGTTTTTGGCAAAGGCAATCCAGCCATTTCGAAGATACCGAGCTAAATGTGCAAAAAATGGCGGTTTTTGAGACTAAGCGTCCGATTTGAATTATTCAAAGAACTTTCTGCTTGTTTTAACAAAATAATTGTTTTTGGGAAAAAAAATCGTTTCAAAAAAAATTTTAGGTGAATCCTTGGACAATATGGGAATTGGTAATCCTCTGATACCATATCAGTCAACTCTGTTGAACATGTTGAGGTTGATTCTGCTCCTTTAAATGTAAAACCCTTTCAAAAAGTCATTATTGGAACACAAACACCAACCGATAGAAATTTTAAGTGAATCTTTGGTAATTGGTAATCCTCTGATATCCTATCAGTAAACTCTGTTGAAGTTTACTTACCTAGTAATTTTAGATGAATCTTTGGACAATATGGGAATTGGTAGTCCTCTGATACGATATCAGTCAACTCTGTTGAACATTTTGAAGTTGATTCTGCACCTTTAAATGTAAAACCTCATCAAAAATTCAGAATCAAATTCAACAGAGTTGACTGATACGGTATCAGAGGATTACCAATACCCAAAGATTTACTTAAAAAGTCTATTGGGCGGTGTTTGTGTTTCAACAATGACTTTTTAATGGGGTTTTACATTTAAAGGTGCAGAATCAACTTCAACATATTTGACGGTATGAGAGGATTACCAGTTCCCATATTGTCCAAAGATTCATCTAAAATTACTAAGTGAATCTTTAAATGTAAAATCCCATCAAAAAGTCATTGTTGGAGCACAAACACCAATGGATTTTAAAAGTCGTACGTCCTGAATATTGTAGTGTGCCTGGTCAATATAAACTTTTATCAATTGGAGTAGATAAATCCTGCTCACCAATTAAAAAGGGTAGTACTGCAACCTTGGTTTATATATTTAATTGAAGTTTATATTTAACTGAATTTTTTTTTGTCTGTTTTTTTAACTTCGCGAAGGGTAATTTTTGCATATCATTACGTTTTACAGGTTTCTGAACATTTTGTGTGTTTTGTATGTCCGCATTTTTAGTTCACGTTTTTTGGGCGCACGGATCAACCGATTTGAATGGTTCAAAAAACATTCAATTCCTATTAATAGGGAGATGTGCTGATTAGTTTTTGGCAAAGTTCGGTCCCGCCGTATTGAAGATACGAACCAAAGAGTGCAGAAAATGCAAATTAAGTTTTTGAGAGAACAGAGCATACGAATTAAATTATTCAAATTTTTTAATGATGGGGAGAAGTGGTGATTCGTTTTTGTCAAAGACAGGCCCAGCAGTTTCAGAGATACCGAGCAAAATGTGCAAAAAATGGCAGAATTTGAGAGAACAAAACATCTGATTCAAAACAAGTTGAAAAACATTTTGCTTGTGAAGAATCATTTAAGTTTAGTACAACAAAAAAAATATTTTCTTTTATTTTTTTTCAAAATCAAAAATGTTTTTGATTTTAATTCTAGCTAAAATTCTGAAACTTTTTTATATACTTCAAATACATAATTTTAACTTTGCTATTCAGTTTATATATATAAAATAAGATCCTTCATATTAACTCCACTTTATTTTTTTCTATTTACCTTTCGTTCAATTCATAAGCTCTTATTTGTCTATAAAATACTAATAATAAAAGTTTTAATATTTATAATAATCTATTGGAAAACATTTAATATTCTCTGAATATTTCATTACGGTACGGGAAGTTTCAGCAATTTGCCTTGAGGCACGATGCCATACACCACTGGTGACTTTACATATCAATAAAATTAATAATAATGTTTTAAAACATATAAAAGCAATTTTTTTCAAAATCCCAATTCATCAAAGTTTGAAAAATCAGCAGCTCTTCTACAACATACAAGTTCATGTACGATCACTATATTACATTATTATTGACATTATTTTATTGTTCATTTTTTGACTTTGTATACAAATACATTATTATAGCAAGTTCACCTCGAAATTCGAGATACCCAGCTGTAAGTCTGTAAATACTTCTATATTGGCATCCTAAAGTTGTCTCATAACCTACCTATGGTATTGACACCTTAAATGCCTGGACCTGCTTTTGCCAAAAACAAATCACTACTTCTCCTTTACAAAAACATTACAAATAGAATGTTTTTTAGATCATTCAAATCGAATACTCCGTTCTCTCAAAAACTTTATTTGAATTTTCTGCACTCTTTTCTTTATATCTCCGTAACAGCTAGTCCTGCCTTTGCCAAGAACTAATCAGTACATCTCCCTATCAATAGGAATCGAATGTTTTTTGAATCATTCAAATCGGTTGATCCGTGCGCCCGAAAACGTGACTGGAAATTGGTATCCATACATACATACACATACGCACACATCCATTTTTTCCAAGGTATGCCAAAATGTTCAGAAATCTTCAAAATATGAAGATATGCAACTATTCAATGTTTCAATTTCGACTTTTGGATGATTACAATAACTAACCATAAGGGAAGTTAAAGTCACCTTTTTGAGAAGATTCTACTAACAATTATGGCTCAATTGCAAGCCTTATTAAACCTGGGATGGATATAGAACATTATTAACAAAATATTTAAACGAGTCATTGATAATACTGTTTATTTGATATGATATATAAATATATAATAATGTAATTAATTCATATATCTAATATCTAATATAATCATATATCTATATCTAATTATCATTAATTTCTATAAGCAGTAATAAGTAACCTTTTGACTAATTTTCTAAATACTAATTACTCATTGGTATGAGCAACCATGTGCATTTTCAAGGTGTTTGATTGTTTGAATACCTTATCACAGTTTCTGCATTTGTAGGGGCATTCTCCAGTGTGAATGAGCATATGTCTATTCAAGTTACTTGATCGTGTAAATGTCTTACCACAGACTTTACATTTATGAGGACGTACCCCAGTGTGAATTATCATATGCAATTTCAAGGCACTCAATCGTGCGAATGCCATATCACATATTTGGCAAATATGGGGACGTTCACCAGTATGAATGAGCATATGTCTACTCAAGCTACTCGATTGTGTGAATGTCTTGTCACAAATTTCGCAAATATGTGGCCGTTCACCAGTATGAATTAGCATATGTCTATTCAAGGTACGCAATCGTGTGAATGACTTATCACAGATTTGGCAAATATGGGGACGTTCTTTAGTGTGAATAAGTATATGTTCATTCAAGGAATTCAAATGTTTGAATGCCTTTTTACATATTTTGCAAATATGGGGACATTCACCAGTGTGAACTAGCATATGTTTTTTCAAGGTACCCATTTCTGTGAATGCCTTATCACATATTTGGCAAATATGAGAACGTTCACCGGTGTGAATTAGCATATGTCGATTCAAATTACACAATTGTGTGAATGTCTTGTCACAAATTTCACAAATATGGGGACGTTCACCAGTGTGAATCAGCATATGTCGATTCAAGTTATTCAATTGTGTGAATGTCTTATCACAAACTTGGCAAATATGGGGACGTTCACCTGGTCCCTTTGCAGTATTATCGTGAATATTTCGTTTTCGATTACCATGTTCATTCAAATGTAAAATTTTTCCTCTGGCTCGAGCACAAATATGTTGATCTAAATGATATTTTTCAGTAAATGCTTTACTGCACTTTGTACATGTGAAATATTTTTCACCTGTATGAGATTTTATATGTATTTCTAATGCACTTGCATCTGAAAAAGACTCTGAACAATATGTATCCTTATGACAATAATTTACCATATGCTGTTCTAAATAATGCAACTTTCTAAATGTTCTATGACACTTGTCACATTTATAAGGAGCAGTCTGAATTAATTCCTGTTCGACATTTTCTTCTATTTTCACTATGGAGTTCATAAATCTGCTTAGACATGTTTTGTCATCCTCTGAACACGATTCAGGGTCTTCCTCAATTTCATTTTAATGTCTTCGATTGGATATTCTTGTGGTTCAATTTTAATTATTGGATCATTAGCAGCTTCCGACATTTGAGATAGTTGTGCACTGAGTATGTTTCTATAGGCATAAACAAAAACAGTTGGTTAGTTTAAATGAATTGTTAAATATGATAATTCATTTCATTAGAAATACAAGTGAAGGCATTAATTGATGACAGTTGGAGCATGGAGTATGATTTAGTGAGTGCATTGCATTTATGCTCTTGTAACGTTTTACAGGAGTGTATGTTTAAATTATTAATCCTTTTCAACTGTCATCAATACAAATGGATATGAATATAATATATTCGTGTTATGGTTTTGTCTATGAATGTAATCTTACATTTATTTAACAGAAGTCTACTTCTCGAGTTCTTTTAAGAATTATCTTCTTGTTAGATAATTTCTTCTTCGAAATGCTTTATATGTGACAGACAGTAAATATGAATCAACTATTGTTCTAAGCTTTTGCCTTATTGCAGAGTGAAATGTAAAGGGTAAAATTAAGCAATAATTATTTTTTGCATTATTTGAAGTTAAATATTTATAGTTCTTTCTAAATAAAATAAATATAACTAAAAATTAAACACGTCAAAGTATTTTACACTACCTTTATGTTTATCAATCAATCAATCACAAATACCGCTTTATAATATATATTATTATATTTGTACTCAAATGTATATACAATATATTTATTATGTCACGGAATTATAATTAAATGAACGAAATATAAAATCACGGTTTAAAATATGAACACGGGTATTCTAATATTGTCTAGGTATAAAATGTTCGTTCAGTGTACATTAATTTGTTTGACAGCAGAATGAACTTGAATTCGTTACTTTGCCTAGCTCTA
>NW_020536999.1:85669619-85702820 GCF_003426905.1 Ctenocephalides felis
TTTGGCAAATATGAGAACGTTCACCGGTGTGAATAGCATATGTCGATTCAAATACATTGTGTGAATGTCTTGTCACAAATTTCACAAATATGGGGACGTTCACCAGTGTGAATCAGCATATGTCGATTCAAGTTATTCAATTGTGTGAATGTCTTATCACAAACTTGGCAAATATGGGGACGTTCACCTGGTCCCTTTGCAGTATTATCGTGAATATTTCGTTTTCGATTACCATGTTCATTCAAATGTAAAATTTTTCCTCTGGCTCGAGCACAAATGTGTTGATCTAAATGATATTTTTCAGTAAATGCTTTACTGCACTTTGTACATGTGAAATATTTTTCACCTGTATGAGATTTTATATGTATTTCTAATGCACTTGCATCTGAAAAAGACTCTGAACAATATGTATCCTTATGACAATAATTTACCATATGCTGTTCTAAATAATGCAACTTTCTAAATGTTCTATGACACTTGTCACATTTATAAGGAGCAGTCTGAATTAATTCCTGTTCGACATTTTCTTCTATTTTCACTATGGAGTTCATAAATCTGCTTAGACATGTTTTGTCATCCTCTGAACACGATTCAGGGTCTTCCTCAATTTCATTTTTAATGTCTTCGATTGGATATTCTTGTGGTTCAATTTTAATTATTGGATCATTAGCAGCTTCCGACATTTTGAGATAGTTGTGCACTGAGTATGTTTCTATAGGCATAAACAAAAACAGTTGGTTAGTTTAAATGAATTGTTAAATATGATAATTCATTTCATTAGAAATACAAGTGAAGGCATTAATTGATGACAGTTGGAGCATGGAGTATGATTTTAGTGAGTGCATTGCATTTATGCTCTTGTAACGTTTTACAGGAGTGTATGTTTAAATTATTAATCCTTTTCAACTGTCATCAATACAAATGGATATAAGAATATAATATATTCGTGTTATGGTTTTGTCTATGAATGTAATCTTACATTTATTTAACAGAAGTCTACTTCTCGAGTTCTTTTAAGAATTATCTTCTTGTTAGATAATTTCTTCTTCGAAATGCTTTATATGTGACAGACAGTAAATATGAATCAACTATTGTTCTAAGCTTTTGCCTTATTGCAGAGTGAAATGTAAAGGGTAAAATTAAGCAATAATTATTTTTTGCATTATTTGAAGTTAAATATTTATAGTTCTTTCTAAATAAAATAAATATAACTAAAAATTAAACACGTCAAAGTATTTTACACTACCTTTATGTTTATCAATCAATCAATCACAAATACCGCTTTATAATATATATTATTATATTTGTACTCAAATGTATATACAATATATTTATTATGTCACGGAATTAATAATTAAATGAACGAAATATAAAATCACGGTTTAAAATATGAACACGGGGTATTCTAATATTGTCTAGGTATAAAATGTTCGTTCAGTGTACATTAATTTGTTTGACAGCAGAATGAACTTGAATTTCGTTACTTTGCCTAGCTCTAATGTTACTATTGCCAACTCACTAAAAATATGCGGGAGTTACATAGATAAATAAGGGCCTAGACCGGCGGTTTCCAAAGTGTTCGCCAGCGCCCTCCAGCGTTGTAATCATAACTAGTTTATTTGGTATTTAGCCTTGAGGCAAGTTACATGAACTTCCCGATATGTTTAAATAATCGACTTACTCAATAAAAAATAAATTAATTTATGAGCCATTGAAAGTATTTCGAGTGGATTTATTACACATAATTGATAACGAATGAACACTTTGACTCGGAGTATTTTCTAAGAGCAAATTTTCAAAAATCAATAAATTGAGCCAGCTTTTTGCAGGACTTTAATTGTTTAGTATGTTCATTAAAACCAAGTACTCTATTGTTATACCAAATAAATAGTCTAATTTTAATTTTAACAAACGTCAAAAAAACAACTCATTTTCTCAAATTTTGATGAATTTTTAAAATTAAACTACTTGTCGTAAGGCCGTAATATTTCAGTAAGTTCTATAAGACCATGATATATGTTGCCAACAAAAATTCAATGAAAATCGGCTTAAATTTTATTTTCAACAGTTATTCGCAAGAAAACGGCTCTGTAGATTTTCACCTAAAACTAATTAGTATCATTTCCAACTAATATCTTTCGAACGCTTTTTGATTTTTTAAAATCGATTTGGTAGTATGAGCTTAAATGTGGACGAAAAGTTTAACACTTTTTCAAATTACAAAGAAACGGCGCAACAGATTGTCGCACAAAACTGACACACAATAATCCTCATCGAGATACACCAAATGGTTTTTAAATATCTGAAATTGATTCAGGCGTTTTTGAGCAAACGTCGATGAAAGGTCTAATTTAGATGAACGCCAAAAAAACGATAATAATTTTAGCAAAGTTTGACGAATTTTTAAAATTACACTACTTGTCGTGAGGCCGTAATATTACAGTAAGTTCTATAAGACCATGATGAATATCGCCAAAAAAAGTTCCACGAACAGTTAATTACAAGAAAACGGCTCGGTAGATTTTCACCTAAAATTAATCAGTACCATTCCCAACTAATATCTTTCGAACAGTTTTTGATTTTTTAAAATCGGTTCGGTAGGATGAGCTTAAATGTGGACGAAAAGTTTAACACTTTTTTTAAATTGCAAAGAAACGGCTTGGCAGATCGTCGCACAAAACTGACAAACGATAGTCCTCACCGAAATACATCAAATGGCTTTTAAATTTTTAAAATCGGTTCAGGCATTTTTGAGAAAACGTCGATCAAAGGTCTAATTTTGACAAATGTCAAAAAAACGATACCAATTTTTGCAAACTTTGACGAATTTTTAAAGCTGAACCAGTTGTCGTAGGGCCGTAATATTTTAGTATGATCTAGAAGACTATGGTATCTACCATCAAAAAAATAATCATTAAAATCGTCGAAATTTTTTTTTAAAAAACTTTATTACAAGAAAACGGCCCGGCCGATCTCTACCAAAAACTAATCAGCACGATTCCCAACCAATATCTTTCGAACGGTTTTGAATTTTCAAAATCGATTCAGAATTGCGGGCTAAAACGTAGACGAAAAATTTTTCACTTTTCTGCGATTTATAAAGAAACGGCTTGACCGATCGTCTGACAAACAATAGTTCTCGTCGAGATACATCGAATGGCTTTTAAATTTTTGAAATCGGCCCAGCCGTTTTCGAGAAAACGTCGATTTACGGCAAAAAATCTGTTCACATACACACACACACATACTTTTTCCAAATTTGGTCTCATTCGATTCAGAATGGCTTGAAACGTCGAGAAAACATAAAATTAGAGAATCGGATTTTTTGATGAAAACATAAACTTCTCCTTCGGGAAGTTAAAAATATATTACGTGCAATATCTTGCAATTACTCTACTGAGGTTATTAAAAGTGAATTTTTTTTTAATTTTTTTAGTATACTAAGTAAACTGAGTTGGCTTAGTCCAATGCATCCGCCGCCAAATGAAAGTTATGATGTTTAAACGTGTACGTGCAAGAAATGGTGCGCAAACAGTACCATAGTTACAGGAATTTAAAATATTGTAATTTTTTCAGGATTTTCTGAAAACCATTGTTTATATATTTCTTTGTGTGTCGATAATTTGTGTAACTTTTCAACGCGTGTAACTTTACCAAATTCTGTGACGGATATATGATTATTATTTGCCTTGCTATTAATTATAATTATATTTCTTTGATATCTACCCTTAACTGTCCACCCGAGTACCGTGTTTTGTAAAATAGCTTTATTGCGGCCTAGAATAATGTAAAGTTTCAAAAAACGTATCAACACCTATCAACATATCCACTTCGCGCGAGATATTAAAGTGTGGATCAGAAAGTTTTAATCCATTGGGAAGATTTATTTCAGAAATTTGCATTCGCCGCGCGGGTGGGCACGATATGTTCTTAAGCGCAAAGGTATAATCATAAATAAAAGAAGGCATTGGACATAATAAGGCACGATGCCATACACTTCTTTAAGAAGGCATAAACTAGTGGGGTGTATGGCATCGTGCCTTATGGTAAATTGCTGGAACTTTCCGTACGGTAACGAATTGTTCGAGGAATACTGAATGTTTTCAAATAGCTTATTATTAATATTGGAACATTGTCTAATATTTATAAGATTTATATAAACCGAATTGCAAAGTTGAAATTATTTATTCAAAGTATATTAGAACTTTAGTCAGAATTAAAAATAAAATCTGAATTATTTTCGATATACAAAAATAAAACAAAAAAAATGATATTTTTTTTCCCCCAGAATCAATTATTTTGTCAAAACAAGCTGAAAGTTTTTTGAATCTAAATTTTTGGCACATTTAGCTCTGTATCTTTGAAATGGCTGCGCCTGTCATTGCCAAAAACTAATAATCACTTCTCGCAGTCATTACTAATTGAATGTTTTTTAGATCATTCAAATCGGATGCTCCGTTTACTCAAAAACTCGATTTCTATTTTCTGCACTCTTTGCTCCATATCTCCGTAACGGCTGGGCCTGCCAAAAACTAATCAGCACATCTCCCTATCAATAGGAATCGAATGTTTTTTAAACCATTCAAATCGGTTGATCCGTGCACCCGAAAACGTGACTGGAAATTTGTATCCATACATACATACACACACACATCAATTTTTTCTGAGGTATGTCAAAATGTTCAGAAACCTTCAAAACGTCATTACAATAACTTACCCTACGGGAAGTTAATAAATTAATAAACAAATAAATAATTAAATACAATATAAATCGATGAATAAATCTAATGATTAAATTAACAAAAAATGAAATAAACCAGCGAGACGGCGAGACCTTGTTCACCCGCATGATTAGCGATTATATCCAAAATCTTTAGGGATTGCCATAGAATAAAGTATTGTCTGATTCTTACAAATGTCATCTGGCGACATCTCACAAGATTTCGGGGCGAACATATATTATTACAAATACAGTAGGCCCTCGCTTTACACGGCACTCTGGGTACACGGTTCCCATACTACACGGAGCAAAAATCCGACATCCCTCCGACTACACGGACTTCTTATTACACGGTATTTGGTCAACAGCCCATAAGTTCGTTGTGCAAAAGGGTATTGATGTAAATTTTGTTATCGACTTTTATCTTTTAGACATGCCTGATTGTATATTAGTCGCCTAAGAACACGTTTGAGCTGACTACTGCGTCGCGCCAATTTTTGAATAAGGTGTCAATGTCCTACATGTCATTTCGTCCGTATTTCTCCTACTTCAAGTTGTATTTCTTGGTCTCCATACAACGCGATAAAAATGGTGCGATTTGTACCAACTCTGAGTCTCTCATAGCACGGTTTCCATACTGCACTATGTAAGGTTCCATAGAACGCACTACGAATTAGCCTGAATTGTATGTTAAATACGAGTTTCTTATAGCACGGTTCCTATACTGCACGGTACGCACTTGCTGCGTAAAGCGAGGGTTTACTGTACTGTAACTCATAGATAAATAAACATAAATAGATCGCCCGAAACAAAATTTGATGTATCATACATCTTCTGGATGTTAAGGCACTTCTACGCCTTATCACTGCATTCTGAGGCAATTTGTAGCTACCACCAAGGACTTCTATTGAATATATTGTTATCATATTCATTGAAGATATTGTTATTATCATGTTAATTATTTTTGCTGCAATTATTATGAAAAAATACCTTTGCGGAAAACTGGTGTCAGAATAGGTGACTTTTAACCTGCACTTGACAATCTCAGGGTTGCTGCAAAAATCTTTTTCAAGGTTTTTAGGCTTTTATCTCCTAACTAAGATAATAAGATTCATTTATTAATATTTTTTTGCAAATTGTATTGAAGTATTTAGAGTTATAATTACTTGTCCTTGTCCTTGGAGTTGCAGATTGTTCTTCTGGTTCTGTATCAGAGCATTCTCCAGTGACTTGATTCTGTTATTGCCGTAAAGGAGGCACTTCTAATTGGTTTCGATTTCAAATTATCTTCGTCTTGTGCCACAAACCGAAGAGTTAGGTCATCCATTAAAGGATTATTCGCCCTCTGCATCCAAATTGAAAGCATCTTTTTTCAAATTTTTACACACAAATATATATATATATATATATATATATATATATATATATATATATATATATATATATATATATATATATATATAGCGGGTTGTCAACACGCATCGCGGCTCGTCAACACGCATCACATGTTACTGGACAGATTGGCCCATATAGTGACAGCACTGAGAAAAACAAAAGGAAATTCAAGTGTCAGATCGGACATGGCTTTTGTTTCTCCCTAGTCGAATTTGCCTAAAATGTATGATTCTTGAAACCTTTCTTTTCTATTATAAATAAGAAAATACCAATAACGTTTTATTAATGATCAGTATGACAACACATAGTGTCGTGGATATTAATCATATATAAAATAAACGAAATATAAATAATATTTTATGAAATTTATTATGACTACAATTGGTATTAATATGGACTAAACCTCCATATTTTGGTGACCCCGAGAGTGAACAAGTAACACACATAAAAGAAGGTAAGAAGATCAAGACATATTTTGAAGTAGAAAAATAAATAAATTGAAGTCTCAAGAATTATTAAGAAAAGAATTTTTAAAAATATAAATAATTATTATAAATGACTCACAACTACCATAATTCGAAGAGCATTCTAAGCATACAACTGAGACTCCGACCACACACTTCAAGATCAACAACAACACGTGCTCAATAAATCACTTATTATCCTGGTAAATAAGTCGATTATAAGCACCATGGCAACAGACAGGGAGCATCAGCAAACAATTTGGCAACCGCCACATACACTCAACCGCTAACTCACCAGCGAAGGGCCACATACACTCAACCGCTAACTCACCAGCGAAGGGCCATATATAATCAACCGCTAACTCACCAGCGAAGGGCCACATACACTCAACCGCTAACTCACCAGCGAAGGGCCACATACAATCAACCGCTAACTCACCAGCGAAGGGCCACATACACTCAACCGCTAACTCACCAGCGAAGTGTCAAATATACTCAGCCGCTAACTCACCAGCGAAGGGCCACATCTACTCAACCGCTAACTCACCAGCGAAGGGCCACGTAAGCAATCAACAAACTCAACAAGCCAACACGGCATTCAAAACGGCCACGGCCACAAACAAATAAAATTTATCACACAATCTCAACCAAAAGAAATTTACAAGGAAGTTCAAGAATGGCAGTCAGAGATACGAAACAATCTTTTTCATTAGGGCGGAGTGATATAGCGGGTTGTCAACACGCATCGCGGCTCGTCAACACGCATCACATGTTACTGGACAGATTGGCCCATATAGTGACAGCACTGAGAAAAACAAAAGGAAATTCAAGTGTCAGATCGTACTTGGTTTTTGTTTCTCCCTAGTCGAATTTGCTAAAATGTATAATTCTTGAAACCTTTCTTTTCAATTATAAATAAGAAAATACCAATAACATTTTATTAACGATAAATATGACAACACATAGTGTCGTGGATATTAATCATATATAAAATAAACCAAATATAAATAATATTTTATGAAATTTATTATTGTCTATTATTTTGGTATTTAATATGGACCAAGCCTCCATATTTTTGGAGGTTTGGTCCATATTAATACCAATTGTAGTCATAATAAATTTCATAAAATATTATTTATATTTCGTTTATTTTATATATGATTAATATCCACGACACTATGTGTTGTCATACTGATCATTAATAAAACGTTATTGGTATTTTCTTATTTATAATAGAAAAGAAAGGTTTCAAGAATCATACATTTTAGGCAAATTCGACTAGGGAGAAACAAAAGCCATGTCCGATCTGACACTTGAATTTCCTTTTGTTTTTCTCAGTGCTGTCACTATATGGGCCAATCTGTCCAGTAACATGTGATGCGTGTTGACGAGCCGCGATGCGTGTTGTCAACCCGCTATATATATATACATAATATATAACATTTTAATAGTATTTTCATGATACATATTCATTATATGCATAATACATCATTATATACATACCTGATAATTAGACGCCGGAAAGACATGCATTTTTTATTATATTTGGGGTTATAACAATTTGGCACATTACACTTTGCCATTTTAACATAAATGAAAACAGTATTCACCAAAATATAATTATGTATGAACAATCTCAGAAAAACAAATATAACACATCACAACTACAATACGCGATGACAACTTATAGAAAATGGCCGATCAAATCAATGTAGATCAAGCTAGCTGCTAGATCAATGAAATTGGAAATCGTAGCGCCATCTTTCGATCATTTCGAATACCAATTCATTTCAGAACAAGGTAATCTACATGGCCGGTAATCTCCGAACAAATGAAGATTACCGTGTTTTGAAATGGACTGGTATTTGAATAGTTCGAAGGATGGCGCTACGATTTCCAATTTCATTGATATAGCAGCTGGCTTGATCTACATTGATCGGCCATTTTCTATAAGTTGTCAAGTTGTCATCGCGTATTGTAGTTGAGATTTTCTGTGATTGTTTATATATAATTATGTTTTGGTGAATACTTTTTTCATTTATTATTAAGTTAAAATGATAAAGTGTTATGTGCCAAATTGTTATAACCCCAAATATAATAAAAAAATGCATGTCTTTTCGGCATCTAATTATCAGGTATGTATATAATGATGTATTATGCATATAATGAATATGTATCATCACAATACTATTAGAATGTTATATATATATATATATATATATAATATAAATATATATATATATATATATATATATATATATATATATTTGTGTGTAAAAATTCGTATGTAAAAAGATGCTTTCAATTTGGATGCAGAGGGCGAATAATCTTTTAATGGATGACCTAACTCTTCGGTTTGTGGCACAAATCAACGATAATTTGAAATCGAAACCAAATAGAAGTGTCTCCTTTACGGCAATAACAAAATAGTTTTCAAGTCACTGGAGAATGCTCTGATACAGAACCAGAAGAAAAATCTGCAACTCCAAGGACAAAGCCAAGTAATTATAACTCTAACATTTGCAAAAAAATATTAATAAATGAATCTTATGTTCTTAGGAGATGGAAGCCTAAACACCTTGAAAAAGATTTTTGCAGCACCTCTAAGATTGTGAAGTGCAGGTTAAAAGTCACCTATTCTGACACCAGTTTTCCGAAAAGGTATTTTTTCATACTAATTGCAGCAAAAATATTTAATATGATAATTAAAATATCTTCAATTAATATGATATAACAATATATTCAATAGAAGTCCTTGATGGTAGCTGCAAATTGCCGCAGAATGCAATGATAAGGCGTAGGAGTGCCTTAACACCCAGAAGATGTATGATACATAATACAAATTTTGTTTTGGGATTAAAATGCAATGCAATAATTTAAAGAATAAATTCCAACAGAGTATACAATGTTCTGAGAAGTTTTCAAATATTCCGGAAACTTAAAATGTAAGGGCAAGAATTTTGATAATGTCTCAATTAAGAGAGCATACTCAAAGACCAGACAGTTTATAAAGCGCAAGGGTTTAGTTATAGTTTTAACTAAACCTCCTTGCAATAAAAACTGGATTAAAACGATAGATAGATTTGAGCTACAATTGGTATAAATTCAAAGTAGTTCAGGGTTTTGGTTACTTACGTTTAAAAACACTTATACAGAAACTATTCAAAGATTTCGTCAAATATAACTTTATTAATGATTGATTAGATAGCAAAATAACTATTAAATGGAGAGATAATAAACAAGAATGTCTCGTAAATGAATTTTAATCCTAGGAATTTTGTTTTATCTCAATTTGGATATCAATATATATATGTTTTGTTTTTAGGATTATTTTGTTTGGAAAGTATTCATTCTTTTTTAAAAATGTGCTGTTCTTTTTATCCTTTTAAATTATTGCATTACTTGCATTCCTTCTAAATTTGTCATTACATCATCAATACTCCTCCTGCGCTTTTTACTTCTTAGTTTTTAAGTTTTTAATATATTATTATTAGTCATTAAGTAATTAATATGAATAAGTTATTTCTAGAATATTAATAGAATAAGTACTTTAAAAATATGTCTGTAATATACTTTAATTAATAGTAGTCAGTTATTTCTGTTTAGTTTATAATTCTTCAAAAATATGTCTGTGATATATTTGAAAATATATTTTGTATTTCGTATGTTTTGTTCTTATTTCAAATAATATTTTTTTTCAGATTTTTGGGCTGTATTGATTTTATGTACAAATGTAGAAGTAATACCAGGGGTTAATTTACATACTGTATGTACATGTGCTGCCATGTAGTGATCTATTCGTAAATTAAAATGAGTGTAACGTCAAATGGCCCGAGATAGCGATCTATTTATGTTTATTTATCTATGGTAATCTACATTTGTTCGGAGATTACCGGCCATGCGTTAATCAATGTTTAAATGTTTTGTGGCGTACATTCAAGGGATATCTATGGTTTGGATCGGGCCTTTCTCTATGCTTCAGCCATCGGCACGAAATGTCAAATCTCGTTTGCTATTTTCTATGCACGTGGTAAATGAAAATAGTGTTGATTATTATTATTAATTTAATAGAAAAAGTAAAATATCATTAATTAAACTATTATTATAATCTCTTGTTTGCACGAATACGCTTGTATATATAAAATAACAAAGAAGTTAGTACAGTTCGGTTATTTATTTATTTTATTTATTTATACTTACAGCAAATTATATTTTTTTAGGACTTTCAGCGCCCAAAATGTCAGAAGGAACAAGTACAACAGCATTAGTTAAAGTTGAGCCTATCGAATATCCTCAAATTAAACAAGAACATGATGATTATCCTCAAGTGAATCAAGAATTTAAAGGTTATGAAGATATAAAGGAAAATAATCAATTATATCTGCAGCGATTTTTAAAATCTGAGGTAACTATAGAAGAGACAATTAAACAAGAAGAAACAATTGATGAACAAGATGAAAAACCTGTTACATATAGTGAAGAAATCAGTGACACAAGTAAATTAGTAAGTAAATCAGAAGAGTTTCAAACAACCTATATTTTTTTGTACTATACGTAGAGTTTTTTTTGTTTTGCTTTGCACTGGTTTGTTTATTTATCTATGCTAGGTTAGGTTTGCTTATTTATCTATGTGTTTATTTGTGTTCCAAGGAAAGGAAAGTGAAAATGGAAGCATTATGTGATGAAGAACAGTGCAAAAAAATTGTTTGGAAGAAAAATAAAGTGTTTCAATTAATTGAATTGGTAGAGGCTCGTCCAGAATTGTGGAATGTCAGGTTGAAGGAGTATAGGAATCGAGACCTGAAATATAAGTCCTTGGAAGCAATAGCAACATCTTTAAATTTGAGTGTTAAAATAGTAAAAGACAAAATTCATAATTTGAGATGCCAGTTGAATGAGCATCTGAGAAAAATGAAAAAGTTTAAAAGTGGTCAGGATGCAGATGAATGGTATAAACCGAAGTGGGAGTTTTTTGAGGCTGTCAAGTTTATGAGTATCCAGACAAATTCAACAGAGGACTCAATTGTCAGTGTTGGCAGTGCCCCTGATGTTATTATTACAGATGTGCTGGTAAGTAAATAAAGTACAGTAGGATCCGATTAGTATGACGCCGGATATATTGACAACTGCTTATTATGACCTAATTGCACTAGGATGTTTGGTTTCCATATAAAATTCCTTAAAAAAACAGGTGTCTAGTCGGATATATTGACATTGCTTACATTGACATGTCGCTTATAATGACCCATTTTTGCAAAAATTATGTCCAATTATAATGATCGACATGATTTTACATGATGTGGCCAAGTCTACGAAAGCAATTGCTATGTCTTTTGTGCACAATAGCACTAGGGACTGTTTTTACAATAAAATTATGTAAAAAAATCAATCAAAAATTACTGATTACTTACATTAAAAAATCACATTTGTATGTTTATGGGTAGGGTAGACCAATTAATAATCGTTCACCACGGATATCTCGTAAACAAATAAAATTAGATCTTTTTTAAGAAAAATATTTGATAGTAGAGGGCAAAAAATGTATAAATTCATAATCAGCCATCACCTTTATTCTTATGACTTTGCTATCAGAAGATAAGCAGCACATGAGGGGGATAAAAAGGACCAGCAGAACCTTTACTTTGGCAAAGGTGTAAGCAATAAAATAGTAAAGTTTAAAAAAAAGCAATTTTACAAGAGATTAATTAAATATATTATTATTCCGGCTCGACTGATGAATATTTCTGATCTATAGCAGATCAATGTAATATACTGTCTTATCTTCGTAACAAATGTACCCACAGAATTGATATTTTGCATTGGTTCAATAATGTAGCGTAAAATCCCTTTAAAATTTAATAGAAGAAATTGCATCTGTTTGCCCCGTGGTTGTCCCACTTTACCCCGTATGTGCGGTAAAATAGATCAGATACCAAATTTAACTAGCTGTAAGTGGAATTCTGTCTTGAGGCAATTATGTTATCGTGCCTTAAGGCAAATTGCTGGAACTTCCCGTACCGCAATGAAATGTTCGAGTGAAAACTGAATGTTTTCAAATAGATTATAAATATTGTAACATTGTCTAATATTTATAAGAATTATATAAACTGAATTGCAGAGTTGAAATTATTTGTAAAGTATATTTGAACTATAGTCAGAATTAAAAATAAAATCTGAATTATTTTCGATATACAAAAAACTAAAAAAAAAAAATTGGAACAATTTTTTTTTTCCAAAATCAATTATTTTAAGACAAGCAGAAAGTTCTTTGAATCAATTGAATCTGACGCTTAGTTCTCTAAAAAACTGCCATTTTTTACATATTTAGCTCCGTATCTTCGAAATGGCTGGGCCTGCCATTGCCAAAAACTAACAATCACTTTTCCCAATCATTACTAATTGAATGTTTTTTAGATCATTTAAATCGGATGCTCCGTTCTCTCAAAAACTCGATTTCTATTTTCTGCCCTCTTTGCTCCGTATCTACGTAACGGAATCAATAGGAATCGAATGTTTTTTGAACCATTCAAATCGGTTGATCCATGCGCCCAAAAACGTGGGCGAAAAATTGTATCCATACATACATACATACATACACTTAATGTGCAAAAAATGGCAGTTTTTGAGAGAACTAAGCGTCCAATTTAAATGATTCAAAGAACTTTCAGCTTGTTTTAACAAAATAATTGATTTTGGAAAAAAAAATTGTAATTTTGTAATTATTATTATTTTTTTTTTAGTTTTTTTTAGTTTTTTGTATATCGAAAATAATTCAGATTTTATTTTTAATTCTGACTAAATTTCTAATATACTTTAAACAAATAATTTCAACTTTGCAATTCAGTTTATATGAATCTAAATATTAGACAATGTTACAATATTTATATTAATCTATTTTAAAACATTCAGTATTCCTTGAACATTTCGTTACGGTACGGTAAGTTCCAGCAATTTGCCTTAAGGCACGATGCCTTAATTGCCTCAAGACAGAATTCCACTTACAGCTAGTTCAGGACATAGTTCGACTGGCTTTCTAAGAAAACGAAAACGCATAGAAAGCAAACCAAATGCATTTTCTACTACGCGACGTGCTCGAGAAAGTCTATAACTAAAAACACGATTTTCAACAGGTTGGTCTCTAAAAGGGAATGGTTTCATGATGTAGGTTTTTAATGGAAAAGCGTCATCGGCAACGATGACATATGGCACCGGAATTGACTGGACACGTAATGGCTTTGCTTCGGGTATATTCAAAGAGTTGCTTTCCAAACATGCCGATAGTGAACAATTTGCATATACACCCCCGTCTGACACTCTCCCATTACAACCTACTTCTATATACAAAAAATTATAATCAGCATTAACTAGAGCCATTAATACAATACTATGTGTTCCCTTGTAATTATAATATAGACTTCCTGAATCTTCTGGTGCCTTCATTACCACATGTTTTCCATCAATAGCTCCTATGCAATTTGGGTAGTTCCAAGTAACATCAAATCGCTTTGCTTCATTTTCCCACTCTTCTGATGTACAAGGAATCTGTAAAAAAAGAACAAACCATTTAATTTTCATTTATTATTTTAATTTTTTTAGGATCATCATGATGAGGAAATAAAAGATAATTCTGGGTCTGGGCAGACTTCTGTTACAAACCCTCATAAAAGAAAAAAACGAGCACCCGATTCAGTTAAAAAGGTTGATGAGTTTCTGAATGAAGCTTTAACTTGTGTACGACCTCGGAGAGATCAATTGGACGTATTTGGAGAGTTTGTTACTGCAGAGTTGAGAGGAATACGCTCTGAAGATATCCGAAAAAAATTAAAACTCAAGATTCAGAGAGCTATTTTAGAGGCAAATGAGGAAGCTATGATCTCTCCAAGTAATTTGAGTGAGTACTCCGTTTCATCAAGCACTTCAGTAATAGGCCAGATGATTTCTCCAATGCAAAATGAGACTACTTCAACGCAATATTATGACAACATTTAACATTTTCTCATACCTTCAAATAATCATTTTTCAATTCCAAGTACAGAGCATCACACACTTCCAGAACAATATGAGAAATAGTTGTTGATGGAATCCGAAACAAACAGCTCAATGACTGATAACTGTCACCTATAATATAATGTTTATACAATTAATATTGGTACAATTTTTATAAATAAATATTACAAAAAATGTTTTTGAATTATTTTAAATAATTGTTTTATACCACTTACCAGTAGCAAGAAATCTCAATGTCAGTGTTAACCGCTCAGACGGTGATATTGATTTTCTTAGATAATTATCTAGTCTTGCAATTCTTGGAGCAATTCATTCCAGCAAATGCTGAAAATCCTTATGGGCCATTCTTATAAAATTTTCATAAGAAGTTTTGTCTTGATACTCGAGTTCTTTTAACAACTTTGCATAAACTCCCTCTTCTTCCCTTTTGGCTATCCATTCCCTAAACCACATTTTTTTTTCACTTTCTTATTTCGTTTTTTAATCAAATAATATACCACCAATGCAGCTAAACCTTGTTTTCGCCGGGAACATAATAACTATACACTAATAAAATTGTCAATTGTCTAGAATGAACTAGTTGGTTTGGTATGTAGCCTTGAGGCAAGTTACATGAACTTCCCGATATGTTTAAATAATCAACTTAATCAATAAAAAATAAATTAATTTATGAGTCATTAAAAGTATTCCGAGTGGATCTATTACACATAATTAAAACGAACGAACACTTTGACTCGGAGTATTTTCTAAAAGCAAATTTTATATAATTGCACCAGTTTTCAGGACTTCAATGGTTTATTATGTTCAAGACCAAGTACTCTATCATTATACCAAGTAAATAGTCTAATTTTAATTTTAACAAATCTCAAAAGAACTACTCATTTTCTCAAACTTTGATGAATTTTTAAAATCAAACAATTTGTTATAAGGCCGTAATATTTCAGTAAGTTCTATAAGACCATGGTATATATCACTAAAAAAATATCCATAAAAAACGACTTAAATTTTTTTTTCAACAGTTAATTACAAGAAAACGGCTCGGTAGATTTTCACCTAAAACTAATCAGCATCATTCCCAACTAATATCTTTCGAACAGTTTTTGATGTTTTTAAATCGGTTCGGTAGGATGAGCTTAAATGTGGACGAAATGTTTAACACTTTTTTTCAAATTATAAAGAAACGGCTTGGCAGATCGTCGCACAAAACTAACAAACGATAGTCCTCACCGAAATACATCAAATGGCTTTTAAATTTTTGAAATCGGTTAAGGCGTTTTTGAGAAAACGTCGATCAAAGATTTCATTTTGACAAATGTCAATAAAACGATACCAATTTTTACAAACTTTAACGAATTTTTAAAGCTAAATGAGTTGTCGTAGGGCCGTAATATTTTAGTATGACCTAGAAAACTATGGTATCTACCGTCAAAAAAAAAAATCATAAAAATCGTCGAAATTTTTTTTTTAAAAACTTTATTACAAGAAAACGGCCCGGCCGATCTTTACCAAAAACTAATCAGCACGATTCCCAACCAATATCTATCGAATGGTTTTTGAATTTTCAGAATCGATTCAGAATTGCGGGCTAAAACGTGGACGAAAAAATTTTCACTTTTCTGCAATTCACAAAGAAACGGCTCGACCGATCGCCGCACAAAACTCAGAAACGATAGTCCTCATCGAGATATATCGAATGGCTTTTAAATTTTTGAAATCGGTCCAGCCGTTTTGGAGAAAACGTCGATTTACGGCAAAAAATCTGTTCACACACACACACACACATACTTTTTCCAAATTTGTTCTCATTCGATTCAGAATGGCTTGAAACGTCGAAAAAACATAAAATTAGCGAATCGGATTTTTTGATGAAAACATAAACTTCTCCTTCGGGAAGTTAAAAAAAGTTTATAGAAGTTTACTTCTATAGACTAGTTGTAAAGTTTTAGATTAATATATATATTAATATATTTATCCACAAGTGTACATAGCTTTTTAGAGTGTCTAGATAGAGTTGCTCTGGCACCTCTCACCTACTTCTCTCCTAGAGTACGAAAGTGCTCTCGGAAGAGAAAAACACTTTACGGTGTACAGACAGCGGTAGAGCGCTCTAGCTAGAGAGTCTACAACACCAGGCATCGGCAACCTATAGCACGCGTGCCAGGCTTGGAAAACGATTAACATTTTTAAAAAAAATTTACTTAAAAAAATAAGATTTTTGAGAAACTATAAATTGGACAAAAAATTACTTTTTTTTTGAAAAAAAAAAAAATTTTTTTAAAATTTTTTTTTTTAATTTTTTTTTCTTTATTTTGACATATTGTGGAAGATCTGAACTTTTTTTTCAAAGCAATCGTACTGCTTTAACGGCATAGGACAAAATATAAAGCGCGTAAGCGCCGCGTCGCTGTCTAACGCATAAGCATTGGTACGGAACCCATAGGAATGTTAACAAAATGTATACTTATTGTTAAAATCTCTATAAAATATCTGATAATTTGATGTGCATATGTCTAATGATCATTTTTGACCGCCAAATGGCTCATTTTTTTTCTTTCTCCTCCCTATCTCCGAAACCGCTAGACCTACCATCATGAAAATTTTATCGATTATTCATCTTGTCAATACAAGTGAAATGTTTTTTGAATTATTCAAATCGAACGCTCCGTTCTCTTAAAAACTGAGTTACCGTTTTCGGAACTTTTAGCCCCGTATCTTCGGAACGGCTTGACCTGCCTTCGCCAATCTATGAAATCTGGTTTTATTAGGAAGGAAAATATAGGCACATAAGCTTCAAAGTCTTTGCACCTGGAAAATTCATCTTTAAGTGCTTCAACGTAGGTTGAATTACATTAGCGAGGTACATTAGCTATTAGTTATAATTGAACATTTTTTAACTTCCCGTAGGGCAAGTTATAGTAATCGCAAAAAAATCGAAAATGAAAATTTTTATATATCTTTACGTTTCAGAGGTTTCTGAACATTTTGGCATACCTTAGAAAAAATGGATGTATGTGTGTGTGTATGTATGTATGTACGTGTGTGTATGTATGTGCGGATACAAATTTTCGTCGACGATTTCGGGAACACGGATCAACCGATTTGAATAATTCAAAAAACATTCGATTCGTATTGATAAGGAGACGTGCTGATTAGTTTTTGGCGAAGGCAGGTCTAGCCGTTCCGGAGATACGGGGCAAAAAGTGCCGAAAACGGTAACTCAGTTTTTAAGAGAACGGAGCGTCCGATTTTAATAATTCAAAAAACATTTTACTTGTATTGACAAGGTAAAGAATTGATCATATTTTCATAAAGGCAGGTCTAGCGGTTTTGGAGATCTAACGAAAAAAGTAGAAAAAAATGCCATTTGGCGGTCAAAAATGATCATTAGACATATGCATATCAAATTTTCAGATATTTTATAGAGATTTTAACAATAAGTATAAATTTTGTTTATTTTCCTAAGGGTTCCGTATCAATGTTTACCCGTTAGACAGCGACGCCGCGCTTACGCGCTTTATATTTTGTCTCTATGCAGTTAAAGCAGCACGATTGCTTTGAAAAACAAGTTCAGATCTTCCAAAATATGTCAAAATAAAGAAAAATTTTTTTTTTTCAAAACAAAAAAAATTAAAAAAAAATTTTTTTTTTTTAAAATTTAAAAAAAAAATTTTTTTTTTCAAAAAAAAGTAATTTTTTGTCCAATTTATAGTTTCTCAAAAATCTTATTTTTTCGAAGTAAATTTTTTTCAAAAATGTTAATCGTTTTTAAAAAAAATAATAATTTTTGGTACGGGAAGTTTCAGCAATTTGCCTTAAGGCACGATGCCCTAATTGCCTTAAGACAGAATTCCACTTACAGCTAGTTTTTTTTTGGTTCAGTGCCAAGATTTTTAAACACGATACGGGAAGTACTAGCAATTTGCCTTAAGACACGATGCCATGCATCCCACTAGTTAATAAATATGTTTCAAAGATAAATTTGGTTATAATTAGAGTGGCTTGGCACACCACAGTTAAAAGCTTGCCGACCCCTGGTCTACACTCTACCTAGATTTTTTTCTACAGTGTATCGGCACCTGAACTGTGTAATATGCAATGAAAAGTTTACACAATTACATCTTTATGTCAAATTCGAAATGAAATGATGATTGTTAATGTTCTGGAGATAAATTGATTTATGATTTACATTTGATTTGCTCAAATATAACAAGATAGCAAAAATAATGAAAGTTACAGTATTTGTAATAATATATTTGAAAACTTTTAAAATTTCTCGAATATATTTGTACGGGAAAGTTCCAGCAATTTGCCTTAAGGCACGATGCCATACACCACATTCCAATTATTGATATTTTATTGTTCATTTTTTGACTTTGTATACAAATTTGTAAATACAAATACATTATATATAGTCCAGTCATTATAGCAAGTTCACCTCGAAATTTGAGATACCCAGCTGTAAGTCTATATTGACACCCTAAAGTTGTCTCAAAACCTACATATGGTATTGACACCCTAAATGGCTGAACCTGCCTTTGCCAAAAACGAATCACTTCTTCTCCTTTACAAAAACATTACAAATGGAATGTTTTTTAGATCATTCAAATCGAATACTCCGTTCTCTCAAAAATTTTATTTGAATTTTCTGCATTTTTTTCTTTATATCTCCGTAACGGCTGGACCTGCCTTTGCCAAAAACTAATCAGCACATCTCCCTATCAATAGGAATCGAATGTTTTTTAAACCATTCCAATCGGTTGATCCGTGCGCCCGAAAACGTGACTGGAAATTTGTATCCATACATACATACACACACACATCAATTTTTTCCAAGGTATGCCAAAATGTTCAGAAATCTTCTCGTGAAGATATGCTAAAATTTTCAATTTCGACTTTTGGATGATTACAATAACTAACCCTATGGGAAATTAAAAAGTCATCTTTTTGAGAAAATTCTACTAACAATTATGGCTCAATTGCAAGCCTTATTAAAACCTGGGATGGATATAGAACATTATTAACAAAATATTTTCACGAGTCATTGATAACACTGTTTATTTATTTGATATGATATATAAATATATAATATTGCAATTAATTCATATATCTAATATCTAATATAATCATATATCTATATCTAATTATCATTAATTTCTATAAGCAGTAATAAGTAACCTTTTGACTAATTTTGTAAATACTAATTACTCATTGGTATGAGCAACCATGTGCATTTTCAAGGTGTTTGATTGTTTGAATACCTTATCGCAGATTTTGCATTTGTAGGGGCATTCTCCAGTGTGAATGAGCCTATGTCTATTCAAGTTACGTGATCGTGTAAATGTCTTATCACAGACTTTACATTTATGAGGATGTACCCCAGTGTGAATCATCATATGCAATTTCAAGGCACTCAATCGTGAGAATGCCATATCACATAGTTGGCAAATATGTGGCCGTTCACCAGTATGAATGAACATATGGCTATTCAAGGTACGCAATCGTGTGAATGACTTATCACAGATTTGGCAAATATGGGGGCGCTCTTTAGTGTGAACAAGTATATGTTCATTCAAGGAATTCGAATGTTTGAATGCCTTTTTACATATTTTGCAAATATGGTGGCGTTCACCAGTGTGAATTAGCATATGTTTTTTCAAGGTACCTATTTCTGTGAATGCCTTATCACATATTTGGCAAATATGGGGACGTTCACCGGTGTGAATTAGCATATGTCGATTCAAGTTACACAATTGTGTGAATGTCTTATCACAAATTTTGCAAATATGGGGACGTTCACCAGTGTGAATTAGCATATGTCGATTCAATTTATTCAATTGTGTGAAAGTCTTATCACAAATTTGGCAAATATGGGGACGTTCACCTGGTCCCTTTGCAGTATGAGCGTGAATATTTCGTTTTTGATTACCAGATTCATTCAAATGTGAATTTTGTTCTCTTGCAGGAGCACAAATGTGTTGATCTAAATGATATTTTTCAGTAAATGCTTCACTGCACTTTGTACATGTGAAATATTTTTCACCTGTATGAGATTTCATATGTATTTCTAATGCACTTGCATCTGGAAAAGACTTTGAACAATATGTACACTTACGACAATAATTTACCATATGCTGTTCTAAATAATGCAACTTTCTAAATGTTTCATTACACCTGTCACATTTATAAAAAGGAGTTTGAATTAATTCCTGTTTGACATCTTCTTCTATTTTTACTATAGAGTTCATAAATCTCTTTAGACATGTTTTGTCATCCTCTGA
Organism: Ctenocephalides felis; assembly: GCF_003426905.1. NCBI lineage: Eukaryota > Metazoa > Arthropoda > Insecta > Siphonaptera > Pulicidae > Ctenocephalides > Ctenocephalides felis. The sequence goes on from NW_020536999.1 coordinate 85,690,484, forward strand.
ACACGATTCAGGGTCTTCCTCAATTTCCTGTTTAATGTCTTCCTCAATCTCCTGTTTAATTGGATATTCTTGTGGTTCAATTTTAATTATTGGCTCATTAGCAGCTTCCGACATTTTGAGATATTTGTGCACCGAGTATGTTCTATAAGCATAAACAAAAACAGTTGGTTAATTTAAATGAATTGTTAAATATGATAATTAATCTCATTAGAAATACAAATGAAGACACTAGTTGATGACAGTTGGAGCATGGAGTATGATTTTAGAGAGTGCATTGCATTTATGCTCTTGTAACATTTTACAGGAGTGTATGTTTAAATTATTAATCATTTTCAACTGTCATCAATACAAATGAATATAAGAATATAATATATTCGTGTTATATATTATGCTTTGGACAATGTATGTCGCCAAGATAATTTCTTCTTCGAAATGCTTTATATGTGACAGACAGTAAATACGAATCAACTATTGTTCTAAGCTTTTGCCTTATTGCAGAGCTAAAATGTAAAGGGTAAAATTAAGCAATAATTATTTTTTGCATTATTTGAAGTTAAATATTTATAGTTCTTTCTAAATAAAATAAATATAACTAAAAATTAATCACGTGGAAGAACTCAAAGTGTTTTACACTACCTTTCTATTTATCAATCAATCACATATACCGCTTTATAATATGTATTATTATATTTGTACTCAAATGTATATACAATATATTTATTATGTCAATAATTAATAATAAAATGAACGAAAATAAAATGTTCGTTCAGTACATTAATTTGTTTGACAGCCGAACGAACTTCGTGTTCGTTATTTTGCCTCGCTTTTATGTTACTATTGCCAACTTACTAAAATCATGGTGGAGTTACATAGATTGATAGATACATTGATAAAAGGAGAGTAGAAGAGCATAGATAAATAAGGGGATAGACCATAGATAAACAAGCATTAGAGTCTTTAGAGTCTAAAGACCTTTAATGATTAGACCTTTCATCGACTGCCTGAACCGATTTCAAAAATATAAAAGCCATTTGATGTATCAATTTCAGAGTTATTATATCAATATTATATATAAAAACCTTATCTAGAATCAAACCTAAGGGTTGAATCAGATGATGCAACCGTCGCGCCTATATAACAGTTATATTGTATCAATATTATATATAAAAATCTTATCTAGAATGCCTAGGGGTGAATTTACATGCTGCTGTCGTCGTGTCTCTATAGCCAGAGCGGAAAATTAAGGTTAAAATCAAAATAATCGAAAAGCGGTCTTGTTTGCTATCTATTTATATCTGTTTATCTATGATACTAATTTAATCATTATTTACTGATAACTGATTACAGATCATATTTTGTTGATGAGACTGTAACGATTTAATTCGATTCAAAGACAAGATTCGAATCATAGATATTTGTATAAGCATTTGAATACTCGCTAATCCACGGGGGGTTATCTTCTAACAAATGCGCTTTACCCGTAGACCTTATACAATTTCTATTGTATTGTATAATTTATAATTGTAATTGTATAATTTATACAATTTGTATTGTATAAGGTCTATGGCTTTACCCTGTTTTGATATTGAGTATTGTGAAACTTTGATTATAGATGGCTCATATGTGCTCGATTTCAAGTAAAAATCGAGGTTATCGTTCTCTCTTCTCTGGTATACTCTTCTTTTATCTATGGTTATCGCGCACATAGATAAATAAGCATCGTGCATTTGATCTCCGTAAATTTAGTATGGTTACGTGCCAAGATGTTTCAACTATGAATATTAAATTGGACTTTTTTCTTGCAAGTGATGGCCAGGTATGTATGATGATGTATTATATTTATTTATATAACAGAAATGTATAATAATAATATCATGAAAATATCCTAGCTAGGATATCAATATTAATACATCATCATACATACTCTTTTTTTATCTGTGTATACCAGGCCATCACTTGCAAGAAAGACGTGCAATTTAATATTCATAGTTGAAACAACTTGGCACGTGACTATATTGCTTCTAAATTTGTCATTCCATGGTCAATACTCCTGCGCCTTTTACTTCTTAGTTTTTAAGTTTTTAATATATTATTATTAGTCATTAGGTAATTAATATTAATAAGTTATTTCTCTTTAATCTGTAGTACTTTAAAAATATGTCTGTAGTATATATTAGTTAATATTAGTCAGTTATTTCTGATTATTTTATAATTCTACAAAATATGTCTATGATATATTTTAATATATATATTTTATATTTCGTATTTGTCCTTATTTTCAATATTAAAATTGATTCAGATATTTTGGCTGTATTGATAAAATGAATAAATGCACAATTAATACCAGGGGTTGATATATAAAATGTACAGGTGCTGATGTGCTGCCTTCTATAATAAAAGTTTTTTATTTCTACTATGATCAACTATATTGAAATATCATTTTAATCTTCTTGTCTGACAAGAAACTTATTACCATAGATAATTACTACAATTTGTGTTTATAAAGTTGCATATGCGATCTAATGCTTATTTATCTATGATTCAAATACTCGCTAATCAACATTTCAAATGTTGGCAACACATGAAGATCCCATAATCACATCAAAAATGCTCCAGGATCATCTTGACGTGATACAAAAATGGTTAAGCTTGTGGAGAATAGAAGTTAACAGCAGCAAGTCAAAACACATCACTTTCACTCTTTGCAAAGGGACATGTCCTGCAGTAAGACTTAATGACGAAGTTATAGACCAAGCAGATACAGTCAAATATCTAGGTTTACACCTGGATAAGAGACTAACCTGGAAAGAACACATTAAGGAAAAGAGAAAGCAGCTTGAAGAAACCAGAAAAAGATATCATTGGCTCCTTGGACGAAAATCAAAACTTGACACTCATAATAAAATTTACCTCTATAAAGCCATCATCAAACCAATTTGGACATACGGCATACAGCTATGGGGATCAACTTCCAACTCAAACGCTTTAATAATTCAAAGATTTCAAAACAAGTTATTAAAAGAAATTTTGAAAGCACCAAAGTATGTTCCAAATTGGTTAATACACAAAGACTCAGGCACCAGCATAGTTAAGGATGAAATACGCGCTTACTCACACAAATATAGAAATCGCCTAGCTGACCACCCGAACTTGCTCGCGAGAAAACTTCAAATCAACTCTACCAGAGCCCGATTAAAAAGAAAATTTCTTCTGCACTAATCAACAATAGATGAGACCATTCGACAAATCACTGGCAATGGTCAGATGATTTGTATTTTGCCAACGCCTTCAGTTTCATGTCAAATATTTTACTTGTTGTCCGTTTCAGGACAGTTGTAAAAATTATTAAAATAAAATAAAAAAAAAAAAACATTTCAAATGTGTTGTGGCGTACTTCACATTTAAGGGATATCTATGGTTTGGATCGAGCCTTTCTCTATGCTTCAGCCATCGACACGAAATGTCAAAGCTCGTTCGCCATTTTATATGCACGTGGTAAATGAAAATATTGTTTTGATTATTATTATTAATTCAATAGAAAAAGTAAAATATCATCAATTATTTAAAGGATTGCAATATGCGTAAACTATTATTATAATCTCTTGTTTGCATGAATACACTTGTATACATAAAATAACAAAGAAGTTAGTACAGTTCGGTTATTTATTTATTTTATTTATTTATACTTACAGCAAATTATATTTTTTTAGGACTTTCACCGCCCAAAATGTCAGAAGGAACAAGTACAACTGCATTAGTTAAAGTTGAGCCTATCGAATATCCTCAAATTAAACAAGAACTTGATGATTATCCTGAAGTGAATCAAGAATTTAAAGGTTATGAAGATATAAAGGAAAATAATCAATTATATCTACAGCGATTTTTAAAATCTGAGGTAACTATAGAAGAAATAAAACAAGAAGAAACAATTGATGAACAACATGAAAAACCTGTTGCATATAGTGAAGAAATTAGTGATGCAAGTAAATTAGTAAGTAAATCAGAAGAGTATCAAACAACTTATAACTGTGTAAAATGCAATGAAAAGTTTACACAATTACATCTTTTCAATAAACATACATCATTGCACGAAGAATACCGCCCTTTCATTTGTAAGATATGCGATAAAGGATTTAAGCGACCAGATCATTTAAGAACACATTTATTATTACACACTGGAATACGCCTTCATGAGTGTGATATATGTCATAAAAGATTTTCATTATCAGATCATTTAAAAAAACATTTATTAATACATACTGGAGAGCGCCCATATAAATGTGAGATATGCAATAAGGCATTTAATCAATCAAGCGCTTTGAGAGGACATTCAGCAGTGCACGCTGTTGATCGCCTACATAAATGTGAAATATGCAGTAAAGCTTTCAAATCAAAACAATCATTAAGAATTCACAAAAGTATTCATACTGCGGAACATTCTTTCAAATGTGAAATTTGCCATAAAACATTCACCACTGAACAAGCATTAAATCTACATCAATTTGTCCATGTCGAAGAGCGCCCATATAAATGTAATGCTTGCAGTAAAACGTTTGCATCAAATGAATATTTAAAACGACATGAAACAATCCATACCAGAGAACAATCTTATAAATGTGAGATCTGCAATAGAGCATTGTCAAGCAAACATGCATTAATCTCACATGAATTTACCCACACTGGAAAGCACCCTTATAAATGCGGTATTTGCAATAAACCATTTACAACACAAGATGCATTGAAACGTCATGAAAGAGGGCATGCTGGAGATCGTCCTCATAAGTGCGATATATGTAATAAAAGTTTCTTACTATTAAGTGGTTTAAAATATCATTCGCTAGTGCACACTGGAGAAAAACATCATAAATGTGAAATATGCAATAGAGCATTTTCATTGAAAAGTTCATTGGAACGACATCAAATTATTCATACTGGTAACCGTCCTTTCAAATGTGAAATATGCAATGAAACATTCCGATCAAAACATGAATTATACCAGCATAAAGTATTGCATACCGGGAAAAGCAGTAATAAATGTAAAACATGCAATGAAGTATTTGCAACAAACCAAGGATTATTACGACATGAATTTATTCATACTGGAGAACGCCCTTACAAATGTGAGATATGCAATAAAGGATTTATAGCACCTGTCGAATTAAGAAAACATTCTAAAGTGCATGCTGGAGAAAACCCTCACAAGTTAAAACAATAATTAAACCAGCATAACATTTTTCTTACTGAAGAACAAACTGAATAAAAACATGAAGTAGTTAATACTGGAGAAAGCAGTCATAAATGTGAAATAAAATATTTGCAATAAAATGACAAAATAATTCATGCAAGAGAATGCTCCCCCCAAGTGCAAGATTTGCAATAAGACTTTAAATAGACACTATTCTTATAATAGTCAACAAAATTAATTTCTGTGGTATGAAAAAAAATTTGTTATGTTTTCAATTAATAGCTTTTAAGGTGGCGTCCATTAATCTTGAAACCAAAAATTACTTTTCAGTTCGATTGATCATTTGTAACATTAATAACCGAAAATTCAATTTGTAAAAATATGTGGTACATATGAAATTGTAATTGTTTTTTTTTTTAATGTATATTGAATTTTTTTTGATGCATTATTACATTTTATTTATTAAATAAATTGATAATATTTTGTGAAATGTATTATAAATAAATTTATTAATTAAAATGAATACTGAATTTTTTGTGAAATGTATTAATGAATCGAAAAAAATTACACTATATATTAAAAAAAATTACATTTACATTTTTATGTGTATATATTTTTAACGTAGAGCATAAACATTATGAAGGATATTCTCCTAATAAATAATAATACATACTATATATTTGAAGTATAAATATTGAATTTTGCAACATTTTTAATAATTTGGAAAATATTTTCCTAATTATTTTTAACAATTTTAAATTAAATTTTGAGCTCAGATTATTTTTTAATTGCTTCGTAGCATTAACTTGTATTCCATCTCCGTTACGGACAACCTAATATCAAGCAGTAGTCATTCGTTTTTACATGAAAATATAGATTCAAACTATGTTTCAAACTGAAAGTAACCCCTTCTAAGGACTGCTGCAACTAATTAAGTAATATATGATCAATTATCATAATATTGATATAATTACTAAAATTTTAGAATGCTACTGAAAATAGCATTCTGTCTTTGACATGAAATGAGCAGAAATTACCTGTAAAACTTCCCATGACCAGTGTCTCACCGATCTGTGCTGAAAGTACTGTCGAAGGCAATGACAATATTGAAAAGTACTTCAACAGGTAGTAACACTAGATCAATTTATGTAATTATTCAAAATGATAATTGCATATAAACTTCTAACATTAATTTAAATGTTTTCTCTGCGTTTAAATGTCGACAATTTTAGGTTCTCGAAAACTTTGAAGATTTGGAATCTAGCAAAGAGAATTCACCAAGTATAGCAAGCTACGTGCTACGCCTACATGGGACAAACTGAAAAAACAAATTTCGGTTTTAAACTAGAACTTGGCAGTTCCCCGTAGAGATTCTCTGGGTGCAAGTGAAAATGATATGCGCGAAGTGATCAAATTGAGCAGAGAAATAGATAAATCAACAAGAGAGTTAAGGAAAGAAGAGCGACATATACGGCATTCTCAATCACATAGGCAATTGGTTAAAACTAAAATTAAACTCACATGCAATCAGAGTCCCAAAATAGCCAAAGGAAGATCAACAACCACTATTATTAAAAACAATAGTTGATTTGGCTATATTGGGGGCTTCTGCGGAAGAACGGCGTCGATCAGAGATGGTTCGTAGTTGCCGAACACTCACGTACCTCTTCATGAAAAGTTAAAAGAGCAAGGATTCCAAATATCAAAAAGTGGCACATACCTTTGGTTACTTCCGAGAAATTACACCAACTTGGAAGGTAAAGGGCATGTAGCTATTGTGCTAGTAAAATTGAGTTGTCCTGAGGAGGATCACCACAAGGCTCATCCCTCATCCTGATCAACATTTTTGTGTCTCCACAGTAAAATCATTGGAGACGCTTGCATCTATTCTCGTGCCAAAACAAGTGTGCTTTTTGTCGCAGGATGATAAATCCCGGGTGTGAATAGGTTTGACAGCGGCAAATAAGCAACCCCCGCTCTTGATGCATGTTGACTACAGGATTTCATTGCCTGATCATGATTGGGTCGTTGGTTTGAGGCATAAATTGATCCGTAGCGTATATGCTGGTTGAAAAAGAAAATAATATGGGCCGAGAGGCAGTCTCATATTCAGGGCCAACATACATAGCGATCAGAAGTGGAAAACGCTCCTTTTCGACAGCTTCCACTCATGCTGTAGACTTGGATAAGCTTGCTGCTCTCGATAATTTTAAAGAAAATATGCGAGGTGAAGAAGGACACATGAAACCAGTGGTTTTCATATCAGCTGATGGGGGTCCCAAAGCTATTGCCCATGCCATAAACCACTTTGTCAAGAAAGATCTTGATGCAATTTTCGTCGTTACAAATGCATCTGGCAAAAGCGCATTTAACCGCGTTGAGAGAAAAATGGCGCCTTTAAGGGCTCGACGAAAATTCAAGGTATCCCAAAGTTATTGCCCATGCCATAAACCACTTTGTCAAGAACAATCTTGATGGAATATTCGTCCTTACAAATGCACCTGGCAGAAGCGCATTCAACCGCGTTGAGAGAAGAATGGCGTCTTTTAAGCCGTTAATTATCTGGTCTAGTACTTCCTCATGATCACTTTGGTACACACTTAGATGAGCAAGGAAAAACAAAAAATGAAAATTTGGAGAAATTAAATTTTCAGAAAGCTGGAGAAGTTCTCGCAGAAGTATGGAGCAACATGATTATTGATGCCCATGAAGTATCTGGTCTCGTACTTCCTCATGATCACTTCGGTACACGCTTAGATGAGCAAGGAAAAGCAAAAAATGAAAATCTGGTGAAATTAAATTTCCAGAAGGCTGGAGAAGTTCTCTCAGAAGTATGGAGCAACATGATTATTGATGCCCATGAAGTATCTGGTCTCATACTTCCTCATGATCACTTCGGTACACGCTTAGATGAGCAAGTAAAAACAAAAAATGAAAATCCAGAGAAATTAAATTTCCGGAAGGCTGGAGAATTTATCACAGAAGTATGGAGCAACATGATTATTGATGCCCATGAAGTATCTGGTCTCATACTTCCTCATGATCACTTCGGTACACACTTAGATGAGCAAGGAAAAACAAAAAATGAAAATCTGGAGAAATTAAATTTTTAGAAGGCTGGAGAAGTTCTCTCAGAAGTATGGAGCAACATGATTATTGATGCCCATGAAGTCATAGCAGAGTATATCGAGCCCGATGAAAGCGCTGAAATCTTTGTTCCAGTCATGCCATCTCTGCAATGGTACAGTGTCATGTCTGAGAGAGCCAGTATTTGCTTCAGGTACATTATAGTAAAATCTAACAAATAATTATATTATTAAGTCTTTTTATCTAATACAAATAAAATAATCACCATTACCAGGTCGTGAAAATGACTGCGCTTGCTGTGGACATGTCCAAAAAACCTTGAAAATGTGATGATGTGATGATGTGTGTGCAGAAGTCATACAGGAAACTATATTAAAGAATGTGCGGGAAACCAGATATTTTTCAATTTTGTTTGATGAAACCACGGATATATCACATTTCTCACAGCTGAGCCACTCATTACGTCATTTTCATAATGGTATGATTAAGCAACATTTTGTGACTTTTTGCGATGAAAACAATAATTTAGGTGACATAGAGTTTAGATTGACAGGTAAAATATTAGCAAAAATTCTTCAAAACTTGTGTACCAAATACAATTTAGATCTATCTTTGTGTGTGAGTATTGGAACTGACAACTGCTCGGTTATGGCATCCAATCATAGACCTTATACAATTGTATTGTATAAGGTCTACGCATCAAATACAAAAGGTGCAGTGAAGAAGTTAATGAACATTGCGATCCATGCTAAACGTTGCCCATGCAACAATCATGTTCTAAATAATGCACTAGCAAAATCTAGTTTCCTGTCCCAATCCATCTGGCATAATGAGAAAAGTTGTGGCATTTGCCAATGCACCTGCTAAGCAATTTTTAAGTAAGAACTTGGGGCTGACATGCAAGGTATTTGTGAAACACGCTCGGTAGACAGTTTCAAGGAGACAACTTAATTAAAATTTGTAGCGCTCTGGAGAAGATTTCTGCTTGGTAAGACAATAAAACTGCCAATAATGCACATTGCTTGCTGCAAACATTACACAGTTCTGACTTTATTATATCCTCCATCTGCTTAAGTGATGTATTAGGTGGGTGAATAATTTATTATTGTCACAAATTCATTAATTTATGCACTGCAGTCACAGTAACTTACTTTTTATTTTTCAGGTATTACTGTATCTTTAAGTAGAACCTTGCAATAGAGCTCAATAATGCACTAGCAAAATCTAGTTTCCTGTCCCAATCCATCTGGCATAATGAGAAAAGTTGTGACATTTGCCAATGCACCTGCTAAGCAATTTTTAAGTAAGAACTTGGGGCTGTCATGCAAGGTATTTGTGACAACTTAATTAAAATTTGTAGCGCTCTGTAGAAGATTTCTGCTTGGTAAGACAATAAAACTGCCAATAAAGCACATTGCTTGCTGCAAACATTACACAGTTTTGACTTTATTATATCCTCCAACTGCTTAAGTGATGTATTAGGTGGGTGTATAATTTATAATTGTCACAAATTCATTAATTTATACACTGCAGTCACAGTAACTTACTTTTTATTTTTCAGGTATTACTGTATCTTTAAGCAGAACTCTGCAATCGAGCTCAATCGATTTGAATAAAGCTACAGATGCTTTTAATGATACACTGAGTGTTCTAAGAAATAAAAGAAAAATTTTGGACGTAATCTTCTAATTACCTCCAAGAAAAGGACTCTACTGAGCACAATTCTGAGAAGAAAAGGAAACTGGATCGGACCTCTTTGCAAAAACAGTGCCTTCTACATGACGTCTTCGAGGGTAAAATAAAGTAACAAAAGGATGGGAAGGAGAAGAATGCAGACGATTGACGACTTACGCGAGAAGAGAAAATACAGGAACTGAAAGTCGAAGCACATGATCAAGAAGCATGGAAACAGAAGTTTGGAAAGGAAAATACATGAAATAAAAAATGGGGATGGGGAATAGTGGTAATGGGATGAAGGGCAAGGAAATCATTTGTTGTGGTGGCTCTCACACCATGGACCTGCCTTCGGGCAGACTACCATTTATTATTATTATTATTAATCTCCCAATAGGTGTTTGAAGAGGCTACAGAAGTTGCTGTCAATTAGTTATAGAAAATAAATGTTCGAGACTAGTATCAAAACAGATACATAAGGCCTGGTCAAGATTTGACCAGGGCTTGATTTGACCCGTGACCCCTTTGGGGTAGGGGATACAATGGTATGAGTATAAATACTAGTAACTTATTAGACAGCATGAATCTAGTAGGCGGTGGGTAGTATATAAAACAAGAGTATATAATACGTATAATAGTGAACGTAGTGTATTTTCAGTAAATAAAGTGATCAAAAGAACATTGTGTTTCAATAAGACGATCAGAGTTTAAGGGGTATTCTACTGTAGAAGCATGAATTTTGCCCGGGTTTTTGAAGCGCTGTATAAAGGAAACAAATAATATTTTACTATTGATTTTTTTATCATTTGTTTATTGATATTTTATTATTACATAAAAAAATGATTAAAGAAAAAATTAGAATTCACAAAGTTATGAGCAGTCAAAGTGGGGACTCAAAAAAAAAGAGGGTGTCCTGGCGTGCATGATTCCAACCCTCCTGGTGATCCGAAACATAACTAGCTGTAAGTGGAATTCTGTCTTGAGGCAATTATGGCATCGTGCCTTAAGGCAAATTGCTGGAACTTCCGTTACCGTAACGAAATGTTCGAGGAATACTGAATGTTTTCAAATAGATTATTATAAATATTGTAACATTGTCTAATATTTATAAGAATTATATAAACTGAATTGCAGATTTGAAATTATTTTAAAGTATATTAGAACTATAGTCAGAATTAAAATAAAATCTGAAATATTTTCGATATACAAAAAACTAAAAAAAAAAAAAAAAAAGTTGGAACAAAATTTTTTTTTTCCAAAATCATTATTTTGTTAAGACAAGCAGAAAGTTCTTGAATCATTTAAATCGGACGCTTAGTTCTCTCAAAAACTGCCTTTTTTTACATATTTAGCTCCGTATCTTCAAAATGGCGGAGCCTGCCTTTGCCAAACATAAACACTTCTCCAATCATTACTAATTGAATGTTTTTAGATGATTCAAATCGGATACTCCGTTCACTCAAATTCGATTTCTATTTTCTGCACTCTTGCTCCGTATCTCCGAAACGGCTGGACTGCCTTTGCCAAAAACTAATCAGCTCTTTTCCCTATCAATAGGAATCGAATGTTTTTTGAACCATTCAAATCGGTTGATCCGTGCACCCTAAAACGTGACTGGAAATTTGTATCCATACATACATACATACACACACACACACACATCCATTTTTTCTGAGGTATGCCAAAACGTTCAGAAACCTTCAAAACGTCGAGAAATGTAAAATTTTCAATTCCGATTTTCGGCCCATTACAATAACTTACCCTACGGGAAGTTAAAAATAGATGGATTCTTAATTATATAGATGCCCCTATCGTATGAACCTTGGATAAGGTAAAAAAATTTTTTGTTTGAATGGCGGCAATTTGAAAAAAAATTTTTTTTTCATGTTTTTTTAACAATTCCGAATTTTTTAAAAATACTAAATGATAAGTTATAGTTTGGGAAAGGTGTCCATGCGATAAAGCGATGTATAGAGAAGATTCTCTCCAAATTTGAAGTAAATCGGTTCATTAGAACTCGAGATATCCTTACCGCCAGCTCGAAAAAGTAGTTCCGAGAAAAACGCGTTCAAAGTTTTGAGACTCGCTCGGACCCGAACCGAGGCCACGTCACTAAAACGGATATAACTCAGGAAATAATAGTATTTTTGAAACATACTTCTAATGGCATATTTTTGAATAACTATAAACTTTGAAAATATGAAAAAAAAATTTTCGATTTTTTCAAAATTCTACAGTAGAATACTTCTTAAACAATTCAGAAATGGATTACTCAAGGATTAATTTGAAGGCATTGAGATCACAAATTGTGAGACTATGTTTGTGACATTTGAATAACAGAAAAACAATATGAGTGAGCTGCAAAGAGTTATACAAAATGTATTTAGAAAG
>NW_020536999.1:85703820-85717463 GCF_003426905.1 Ctenocephalides felis
CATCTCTGCAATGGTACAGTGTCATGTCTGAGAGAGCCAGTATTTGCTTCAGGTACATTATAGTAAAATCTAACAAATAATTATATTATTAAGTCTTTTTATCTAATACAAATAAAATAATTCACCATTACCAGGTCGTGAAAATGACTGCGCTTGCTGTGGACATGTCCAAAAAACCTTGAAAATGTGATGATGTGATGATTGTGTGTGCAGAAGTCATACAGGAAACTATATTAAAGAATGTGCGGGAAACCAGATATTTTTCAATTTTGTTTGATGAAACCACGGATATATCACATTTCTCACAGCTGAGCCACTCATTACGTCATTTTCATAATGGTATGATTAAGCAACATTTTGTGACTTTTTGCGATGAAAAAAAATTTAGGTGACATAGAGTTTAGATTGACAGGTAAAATATTAGCAAAAATTCTTCAAACTTGTGTACCAAATACAATTTAGATCTATCTTTGTGTGTGAGTATTGGAACTGACAACTGCTCGGTTATGGCATCAAATCATAGACCTTATACAATTGTATTGTATAAGGTCTACGCATCAAATACAAAAGGTGCAGTGAAGAAGTTAATGAACATTGCGATCCATGCTAAACGTTGCCCATGCAACAATCATGTTCTAAATAATGCACTAGCAAAATCTAGTTTTCTGTCCCAATCCATCTGGCATAATGAGAAAAGTTGTGGCATTTGCCAATGCACCAGCTAAGCAATTTTTAAGTAACAACTTGGGCTGACATGCAAGGTATTTGTGAAACACGCTTGGTAGACAGTTTCAAGGAGACAACTTAATTAAAATTTGTAGCGCTCTGGAGAAGATTTCTGCTTGGTAAGACAATAAAACTGCCAATAAAGCACATTGCTTGCTGCAAACATTACACAGTTCTGACTTTATTATATCCTCCATCTGCTTAAGTGATGTATTAGGTGGGTGTATAATTTATTATTGTCACAAATTTATTAATTTATGCACTGCAGTCACAGTAACTTACTTTTTATTTTTCAGGTATTACTGTATCTTTAAGTAGAACCTTGCAATAGAGCTCAATAATGCACTAGCAAAATCTAGTTTCCTGTCCCAATCCATCTGGCATAATGAGAAAAGTTGTGGCATTTGCCAATGCACCTGCTAAGCAATTTTTAAGTAAGAACTTGGGGCTGTCATGCAAGGTATTTGTGACAACTTAATTAAAATTTTGTAGCGCTCTGTAGAAGATTTCTGCTTGGTAAGACAATAAAACTGCCAATAAAGCACATTGCTTGCTGCAAACATTACACGTTTTGACTTTATTATATCCTCCAACTGCTTAAGTGATGTATTAGGTGGGTGTATAATTTATAATTGTCACAAATTCATTAATTTATACACTGCAGTCACAGTAACTTACTTTTTATTTTTCAGGTATTACTGTATCTTTAAGCAGAACTCTGCAATCGAGCTCAATCGATTTGAATAAAGCTACAGATGCTTTTAATGATACACTGAGTGTTCTAAGAAATAAAAGAAAAATTTTGGACGTAATCTTCTAATTACCTCCAAGAAAAGGACTCTACTGAGCACAATTCTGAGAAGAAAAGGAAACTGGATCGGACCTCTTTTGCAAAAACAGTGCCTTCTACACGACGTCGTCGAGGGTAAAATAAAAGTAACAAAAGGAATGGGAAGGAGAAGAATGCAGACGATTGACTACTTACGCGAGAAGAGAAAATACAGGGAACTGAAAGTCGAAGCACATGATCAAGAAGCATGGAAACAGAAGTTTGGAAAGGAAAATACATGAAATAAAAAATGGGGATGGGGAATAGTGGTAATGGGATGAAGGGCAAGGAAATCATTTGTTGTGGTGGCTCTCACACCATGGACCTGCCTTCGGGCAGACTACCATTTAATTATTATATTATTAATCTCCCATAGGTGTTTGAAGAGGCTACAGAAGTTGCTGTCAATTAGTTATAGAAAATAAATGTTCGAGACTAGTATCAAAACAGATACATAAGGCCTGGTCAAGATTTGACCAGGGCTTGATTTGACCCGTGACCCCTTTGGGTATAAATACTAGTAACTTATTAGACAGCATGAATCTAGTAGGCGGTGGGTAGTATATAAAACAAGAGTATATAATACGTATAATAGTGAACGTAGTGTATTTTCAGTAAATAAAGTGATCAAAAGAACATTGTGTTTCAATAGAGACGATCAGAGTTAAGGGGGTATTCTACTGTAGAAGCATGAATTTTGCCCGGTTTTTGAAGCGCTGTATAAAGGAAACAAATAATATTTTTACTATTGATTTTTTTATCATTTGTTTATTGATATTTTATTATTACATAAAAAAATGATTAAAGGAAAAAATTAGAATTCACAAAGTTATGAGCAGTCAAAGTGGGAACTCAAAAAAAAAGAGGGTGTCCTGGCGTGCATGATTCCAACCCTCCTGGTGATCCGAAACATAACTAGCTGTAAGTGGAATTCTGTCTTGAGGCAATTATGGCATCGTGCCTTAAGGCAAATTGCTGGAACTTCCGTACCGTAACGAAATGTTCGAGGAATACTGAATGTTTTCAAATAGATTATTATAAATATTGTAACATTGTCTAATATTTATAAGAATTATATAAACTGAATTGCAGAGTTGAAATTATTTATAAAGTATATTAGAACTAATAGTCAGAATTAAAAATAAAATCTGAAATATTTTCGATATACAAAAAACTAAAAAAAAAAAAAAAAGTTGGAACAAAATTTTTTTTCCAAAATCAATTATTTTGTTAAGACAAGCAGAAAGTTCTTTGAATCATTAAATCGGACGCTTAGTTCTCTCAAAAACTGCCTTTTTTTACATATTTAGCTCCGTATCTTCAAAATGGCTGGGCCTGCCTTTGCCAAAACTAATAAACACTTCTCCCAATCATTACTAATTGAATGTTTTTAGATGATTCAAATCGGATACTCCGTTCACTCAAAAATTCGATTTCTATTTTCTGCACTCTTTGCTCCGTATCTCCGAAACGGCTGGACCTGCCTTTGCAAAAAAACTAATCAGCTCTTTTCCCTATCAATAGGAATCGAATGTTTTTTGAACCATTCAAATCGGTTGATCCGTGCACCCTAAAACGTGACTGGAAATTTGTATCCATACATACATACATACACACACACACACACACACACATCCATTTTTTCTGAGGTATGCCAAAACGTTCAGAAACCTTCAAAACGTCGAGAAATGTAAAAATTTTCAATTCCGATTTTCGGCCCATTACAATAACTTACCCTACGGGAAGTTAAAAAATAGATGGATTCTTAATTATTATAGATGCCCCTATCGTATGAACCTTGGATAAGGTAAAAAAAAATTTTTGTTTGAATGGCGGCAATTTGAAAAAAAAATTTTTTTTTTCATGTTTTTTTTAACAATTCCGAATTTTTTAAAAATACTAAATGATAAGTTATAGTTTTGGGAAAGGTCCATGCGATAAAGCGATGTATAGAGAAGATTCTCTCCAAATTTGAAGTAAATCGGTTCATTAGAACTCGAGATATCCTTACCGCCAGCTCGAAAAAAGTAGTTCCGAGAACCGAGGCCACGTCACTAAAACGGATATAACTCAGGAAATAATAGTATTTTTGAAACATACTTCTAATGGCATATTTTTGAATAACTAACTAAACTTTGAAAATATGAAAAAAAAAATTTTCGATTTTTTCAAAATTCTACAGTAGAATACCCCCTTAACAATTCAGAAGTGGGATTACTCAAGGATTAATTTGAAGGCATTGAGATCACAAAGTGTGAGACTATGTTTGTGGCATTTGAATAACAGAAAAACAATATGAGTGAGCTGCAAGAGTTATACAAAATGTATTTGGAAAGCAGACACCGAGAAGATGAAATGATGAAAATGGTTGTATCGATGGTTTGTGATGAGAGAGTGAAGTCTGGTGTAGTGCCCAATCATGAGGTATACAAAATGGTGTGTTGGGAAGCGAGATTGATGATTGTATTGCGCCAATAGGAAAATAGCCAATAGGAGTATGCTATGAGGAAATGGAGAAGGTAGCTGGATGATGATGATGTAGGTGCATTAGAATTAGCGCTTAAGGATAAAATTGTTAGGGCTGAGGAAATAAAAATTCCATTAGAGGCAAGTGCTTTAACAAAGATTGCATTAGTGAAGAATCCTGTTGTAATTGTGAAGAGCCCATTAGTAAAGAGTCCATTAGTGAAGAGTCCATGAAGAGTCCATTAGTGAAGAGTCCAATTGTGAAGAATCCCGTTGTAATCGTTAGGAGCCCAATAGTGAAGAGTCCAATCGTAAAGAGCCCATTAGTGAAGAGTTCAATCGTGAAGAATCCTATTGTAATCGTGAAGAGTCCATTAGTGAAGAGTCCAATCGTGTAGAGTCCATTAGCAAAGCGTTCAGTTGTAAAGAAGAGAAAGGAACATGGATTTCATGCGAGAAGAAAGAAAGGACTCCAAATACAAATGGTAAATAATCTGAGAGAGAGCCAGTATTTGCTTCAGGTACATTATGTAAAATCTAACAAATAAAATATTATTAGTCTTTTTATCTAATACAAATAAAATATTTTACCATTACCAGGTTGTGAAGTGCGATGATCGCGCTTGCTGTGGACATGTGCGCAGTTTCATTCGGGCTGTTCTTTCAGAACGTTTTCTTATACCTCCTTACCCAATATTGCAGTCATCTTAGGACCTATATATTTTCCTCAAGAACATGAAGGCAAGTCGTTTGCTACATTTCTTCCGCGTCGGTCTCTTGGAATCACTCCAGCACATGAGGTATTTTATAAATTGCCTTACTACCTTCTGCCCTAGTCTGCAGAAGGACCGTAAGCAACTTTTGGTAAAGACATGTCAGATATGTGGATTGTACTTTTGTATGAAGAAGAAAGTTAAGGAGCATATTAGTACATGTCACAGACAAACTATTAAACCCATCATTAGAGATACGCATTTATTAATAAATTGTCAAATAGTTAAAACCATATAAAACTCAGTTTTTCTTTAAAGTTTTTTAAAGCTCGTTTTTTTTTGATGGGTGCGCTCGTTTTTTTTTTTGATAGGCAGCTAGTGGGTTCGTTTTTTTTAGGCAATGTATATATATATATATATATATATATATATATATATATATATATATATGACCTAATATGCCGAGCCCACCCATCATTTGCTTCCGACACCACTGTTCCCAACTAATATCCCACTAAGCCAAAATCCGTAATTAACTTCCCGAAGGAGAAGTTTATGTTTTCATAAAAAAATCCGATTCGCTAATTTTATATTTTCTCGACGTTTCAAGCCATTCTGAATCGAATGAGACCAAATTTGGGAAAAGTATGTGTGTGTGTGCGTGTGTGAACAGGTTTTTTGCCGTAAATCGACATTTTCTCAAAAATGGCTGGACCGATTTCAAAAATTTAAAAGCCATTCGATGTATCTCGATGAGGATTAGCGTTTATCAATTTTGCGCGACGATCAGCCAAGCCGTTTCTTTGTAAATAGCAGAAAAGTGAAAATTTTTTCGTCCACATTTTAGCCCTCAGTTCTGAATCGATCTTGAAAATTCAAAAACCGTTCGAAAGATATTGATTGGGAATCGTGCTGATGAGTTGTTGGTAGTGATCGGCTGGGCCGTTTTCTTGTAATAAAGTGTTAAAAAAAATGTTTCGACGATTTTTATTATTATTTTTTTGACGGTAGATACCATAGTCTTCTAGATCATACTAAAATATCAAGGCTCCACGACAATTGGTCTAACTTTGAAAATTCGTCAAAGTTTGCAAAAATTGGTATCGTATTTTTGGAATTTGACAAAATTAAACCTTTGATCGACGTTTTCTCAAAAACGCCTGAACCGATTTCATAAATTTAAAAGCCATTTGATGTATCTCAATGAGGACTATATTTTCAGTTTTGTGAGACGATCTGCCGAGCCGTTTCTTTGTAATTTGAAAAAAAGTGTTAAACTTTTCATCCATATTTAAGCTCAAACTACCGAATCGATTTTAAAAAATCAAAAACTGTTTGAAAGATATTAGTTGAGAATGATACTGATTAGTTTTAGGTGAAAATCTACCGTGTTGTTTTCTTGTAATTAACAGTTTAAAAAAAAATCATACGGATTTTTATGGAACTTTTTTTGGTGATATATATCATGGTCTTATAAAACTTACTGAAATATCACGGTCTTATGACAAGTAGTTCAATTTTAAAAATTAATCAAAGTTTGAGAAAATGAGTAGTTTTTTGATGTTTGTTAAAATCAAAATTAGACGATTTACTTGATAGAGTACTTGGTCTTAATGAACATACTAAACCATTAAAGTCTTACGGAAACTGGTTCAATTATAAAAATTATTGATTTGTGAAAATTTGCTTTCAGAAAGTTCGAGTCAACGTGTTCATTCGTTTTCAATTATGTGTAATAAATCCACTCAGAATGCTTCTAATCAATCATAAATGAATTTATTTTTTATTGATTAAGTCGATTATTTACATATATCGGAAAGTTCATGTAACTTGCCTCATGGCTAAATACCAAACCAACTAGTTTGAAATATGAATTTGGTTGAAATGAAGAGTGCTGTCATAGATAAGGAATGAGTTATATCATCTTAATTCCACCCATCAAAATTCATGAGTGGGCTCAAGCCATGCTCAAGCCCACACGGTTTCGACGCCACTGATGGTTGACATTAATAAATGTGTGCATCACAAGTATTACCATATTACTAATAAACATTATTCAAAATTATATTATTTTAAAGTATTTATTTTAAACTTGAATGCCATCTTGTACAGTGACAAAAAAGTTTTGCTTGAATCGCGTGTGAACCTCACGCGCACTCTTTTTTCAGATGAACCTTTATTTTTTATTTCAGCGGTGAATATTATATCTTGTGCTATTCAATATATACCAACTTGTAAAGTAATTTATTTTATCATTTACTAATAGAAAATATGTAAAAAAAATTCACTTATAACACAATAATATATCAAATAATTTATATTCACTTTATTATTATCCGTTTATTAATTTATGTATATATCCGTTAATATATCCGTTTTTCTATGCACGATAATTTAACGGCACTGAAAACAAAATGGCCTCCACAATGGCGAAGTTAGCTGAAATCGAAATGTCAATTGTCAATGAGTTTTATGGATTTTATATTGAAGTTAAACAAAGCGAAATAATAGATTTATATTAAAACATATACATTATTTTATAAATCACTGTTTGTTTGTTTACAAAAAACGAAATACGCCGAAAATGTCTGAAGAAACAATTTCAAACCCAACAATTAAAATTGAGCCAAAGGAATATCCTCCAGTTAAACAAGAACTTGATGATTATGACATTACTTCAGAAACATTTTTAGAAAATGAGGTAATATATTTACATCAATCATTATCAGAAAAAATAAAACAAGAAACAATTGATGATCAAGATGAAATAAGTTTCGACGAGGGATCTTATATGGAAAACGAAGGAATATATCAACAGCGATTTTTAGATTCTGAAGTCACTATAGATGAAGAAATAAAGAAAGAAACGATTGATGATCCAGATGAATCACATTTTGATGAGTATTCTTATACGGAAAACGAGGAAATATGTCTACAGCAATTTTTAAAATCTGAAGTAACATTTGAGGAAGAAGTAAAGCATGAACCGATTGATGAGCATGTTGCAGACACTAGTAAGAACAAAACCAATGTCAGAGAGTCAAGTGATTTAGCGGATATTACAAGTGAATGCAATAAATCAGTTAAAAAAGTTGTAGGAAAACTTAAAACTACCCTAAACTTGAAACAACCCTTGGAATGTAAAACTTGCAATAAAAATTTCTCAACAATTATCACCTTACGTCAACATAAAATGATTCATACAGGAGAACAACCTTACAAATGTGAAACATGTAATAAAGCATTTACAACAAATGATTATTTAAGTCAACATAAAAAATTTCATGCGAGAGAACATCCTTACAAATGTGAAATATGTAATAAAGCATTTACAACAAATGGTAATTTAAATCAACATAAAAAGATTCATATGGAAGAACGTCCTTACAAATGTGAAACATGTAATAAAGCATTTACAACAAATTGGACTTTAAGTCAACATAAAAAGGTTCATACGGAAGAACGTGATTACAAATGTGAACTATGTAATAAAGCATTTAAAACAAATAGTAATTTAAGACAACACAAAAAATATCATACAAGAGAACGTCGTTACAAATGTGAAACATGTAATAAAGCATTTACAACAAATTGGACTTTAAGTCAACATAAAAAGGTTCATACGGAAGAACGTCATTACAAATGTGAACTATGTAATAAAGCATTTAAAACAAATAGTAATTTAAGACAACACAAAAAATATCATACAAGAGAACGCCTATACGAATGTGAAATATGTAATAAAGCATTTATAACAAATGGTGAATTAATTCGACATAAAAGGATTCATACAGAAGAACGTCCTTACAAATGTGAAATATGTAATAAAGCATTTATAATAAATGGTGCATTAATTCGACATAAAAGGATTCATACAGGAGAACGTCCTTACAAATGTGAAATATGTAATAAAGCATTTAAATGAATAAAGATTTAATTCAACATAAAAGGAATCATACAGGAGAACGTCCTTACAAGTGCAAAATATGTAATAAAGCATTCATAGCAAAAGAAAGGTTAAAGCGACATTCAATAATTCATACTGGAGAACGACCACATAAATGTAAAATATGCAATAAAGCATTCAAATTAAAACAAGATTTAAAACTACATGAATTTGTTCATACTAAAGAAAGCAATCATAAATGTGCAGTATGTAAAAAAACATTCGCAAAAAAACAATATTTAAGTCTGCATGAAATGATCCACACTGGAATCCGTCCTCATAAGTGTGCTTTATGCAATAAATCATTCACAAGAAAAGATATATTAAACCAACATCTAATGATTCATACAGGAGAACAACCATATAAATGTAAGATATGCAATAAAGCACTCAGTTTAAAACGAAATTTAAAACGACATGAATTAATCCACATAAGAGAAAGCAATCATTGATGAACCACATGCAATAAAACATTCGCAGCTTGGCAATCATTAAACCAATATAAAACTGTTCATACTGTAGAACAATTTATAATAGAGGATTAAATTTTCATAATTTTAAACACATTATAATTATAATTAGCAGACTTATTATTGCTTATAAGTATCTTTGAAAATATTTGTGGTGACTTATACAATATATTAACTTTATTTATTGCTCACATTGCTCACCAAATATTGTTACGCCAGAAGTTATTACAAGAATATACAGGGTCATTATTTAAATCAAATTGTTTTTTATTTAATTATGTATATATGTATATGAATAACATAAAAATTAAAACTTGTTGTAAAAAAGGACTTGAACAATATTTGTTTTTATTGGTCACTTATTAACTTCCCGGAGAGTTGGTCATAGTAATCGTCCAAAAATTGATAATAAAAATTTTGTTTTGCATCATATGTTTACATTTCAAAGATTTCTAATTATTTTGTTATACTATGTGTGTGTGTGAATGTATATTTGGGTACAGTTTTTCTTCTATGATTTCGGTAGCACGGATATATGATTGAAAGATGTTACTTGGAAATAGGAAGTTGTATTAATTTATTTTCAATAAAAGCGAAAATTTTATTATGGAAATGAACAGTTGAAAATTTAATTTAAATGGCAAAACTTATGTTTTATTGCTTTGAATATTGTCGGGTTTTGTTCTGAGGCAATGGGCCCTGATATATGTACATACATTAGGACCTTGATCAACCGGACTAATTATTAACGAAAATAATGTTTATTAAGAAATTGAAACTTCTTTATGTATATGCATATATATTTTCTTAGATTACATTACATACATATACTAAACTACAGCATTTATCATGAAAAAATTCGAATTGTAGGTATGTAAATACATATAAATTAGCCTACATAAAATATGTATGACTAGCTAAACCTTGATTCTTATGACTTTGCTATCGGGAGATAATCGGTAATCTTTGAAAATCGGTAATAAAAGTATTTTCTTCCGTTGGTAGTTTTTTAGCATTAGTTATAAATGTAATTATTTTATAAAATATGACACCAAAAAAGCACATTTCTACAATGATGTAGTAGCTGGCAGTTTCATTTGAAATGTGCTATTTGTTGTGATATAATTGGTTTGGTTTTCATAATATAATTTAGAATTGCTCAAAGTCAAATTGGACCTCTGTGCCTCGCCCTGCTCTACAAACATACTTTTTATTAAATTTACTTTAATTCATAGAATGTTAGTTGAAACTTTTCAAAAGCAGGTCAAAGAAGAAATACTTAAATCATTTTCTATCTCTGTTCGTGGAAATTTGAAAATTTTGTATAAACTCAGTAGTATTACTTACAATTATACACAAAATCCTGAATCCGAAAAGAATCTGAAAAACTTGAAACGTAATCAATAAGTCGAAAGACCAAAAAAAACTTGGATTGGATTATACCATATCTTTCGAACTGTTTTTCATTTTTTAAAATCGATTCGGTAGTTCGAGCTTAAATGCGTGGACGAAAAGTTTAACACTTTTTTTCAAATTACAAAAAAACGGCTCAGCAGATCGTCTCACAAAAACTGACAGGCGATAGTCCTAATTGAGATACATCAAATGACTTTAAATTTCTGAAATCGGTTTAGGCGTTTTTTGAGAAAAATTCGATCAAAGGTCTAATTTTGGCAAATGCCAAAAAACGATACTAATTTTTGCAAACTTTGAAGAATATTTAAAATTACGAGGGCCGTCTACAAGACTATGGTGTCTACCGTCAAAAAAATCATAAAAATCGATTTTTTTTTCAAAAAACTTTATTACAAGAAAACGGCCCGGCCTATCTTTATCAAAAAGTAATCATCACGATTCTCAACCAATATCTATCGAACGGCTTTTGAATTTTCAAAATCGTTTCAAAATTGCGGGCTAAAACGTGGACGAAAATTTGTCACTTTTCTGCGATTTACAAAGAAACGCTCTGAACGATCGTTGCACAACGCTAGTCCTCATCGAGATACATCGAATGGCTTTTAAATTTTTAAAATCGGTCCAGCCGTTTTTGGAGAAAACAGCAAAAAATTGTTCACAAACACAACATACACATACATACTTTTCCAAATTTGGTCTCATTCAATTCAGAATGACGAAACGTCGAGAAACATAAAATCATCAGCGAGTCGGATTTTTTATATATAACATAATTTTTTCCTTCGGGAAGTTTAAAACATTGTTTCCTAAGTATATTCAAGATGTGCTGATTAGGGTAGGCCCCACCGTTTCGGAGAAAACAAAGCAAAGAGTGCAGATAATGAAAATCGGGTTTTGATAAAATCACTCTTCTTTTATCTATGGATAGAAGAGTAGGTCCGATTTAATGATCTAACAAACATTCAATTGTAATTAAGAGGTGATTAGTTTTTGGAGAAGAGGTGATTAGTTTTGGCAGACAGGTCCAGCCATTTCGAAGATACAGAGCTAAATGTGCAAAAAATGGCAGTTTTTGTGAGAACTGAGCGTCCGATTTGAATGATTCAAAGAATTTTCTTCTTGTTTTAACAAAATAATTGCTTTTGGACAAAAAAATTGTTTTAATTTTTTTCGTATATCGAAAATAATTAAGATTTTATTTTAATTCTGACAAAAGTTCTAATATACTTTAAACAAATAATTTCAACTTTGCAATTCAGTTTATATAATTGTTATAAATATTAGACAATGTTACAATATTTATAATAATCTGTTTGAAAACATTTAATATTCTTCGAACATTTCGCTACGATACGGGAAGTGCCAGCAATTTGATGCTGTAAAACACTATGCTATATACCACTAGTTTATAATTATTATCTAGTATATTTTTTTTTATTATTGTATTATTACAAAACTTAATACGATTGTAATACTAAATTTAGTTTCAAATACCCGGTTACTGAAATTCATTAATTTTCATTTCAAATTTTGCGTCCTTAATTTGAATGCCAAAAGCAGCGCCTTCACGTCTGGGCGGAGGACCCGTTAACTATCCATTCTAGAGTTTTTTTTCATAGTTGTTTAACCTGATTTCACAATGAAATAGAAATGTCAAAGTCACAAGTGTTTTTTTGTATTTGTTGAATAATAAATATTTATATATAAATATGTATAAATACTCTCAAAAAAATTAATTAATAAGTGTTTTGTAACAAAAAAAAAATTTATGATATGGATATATAGATTTAATTGCAGGTAAATAATTTTTGCTACTCAATTTTATTTTTTATTTTCCTATAATCTTATATATTTTTTAAACCTTTCTTTACTTTTATTTGGTACATAATCCATTCCTTTAAATTAAAAAAACCTTTTTTACTTAATATTCTGTATTCTTCGTCATTAATAGAGTTAGTCTATATAAAAAATGTTTTTGACAGAAGAAACCTGATGATGGAAAAAATCCATGACTTGACTATTAAAAATATATATATATTTATTTATATTGGAGATGGGTAATCACTCCGGAGTTATCACTTCGATACAACTCCTGCCTCAGAGTGAATTTGAGTGGAGTTGTCTCACTGGATTTGTCATATTCGACTTCCCTAAACTGATACTAAAATCTGTTAACATGTGCAGATAATTGCTTGAGATTTTTTACTATTACAAAAGATTGGGTCGAAAGAAGTGTTTTTTTTCTCGTCTCACAGCTAGTTTTAGGACTTTCCAGGTATATAATGTCTCAAAATGATGCTATTATGTATTGCATATTCTGTATAAGATAATGTTTTCTCCATAAATGAGCTCTTTCAAAAGCTAAAAATATTTAGTATTATATTATAACTTTTTACACAATTATGATTTTATAATTGTGTAAAAGTAATAGTATGCAATCAAGTACCTGATGTAATGATTTCTCGAAAAGGAAATAATAAAAGAATGTGGTGTATTATTATTTTGTGAAAAATATTGATTTGAAAGATTTGTTCTTATTTCATATATTCGGTTTGCTGCATTATTTTTATATAAAAATAAGCGTATTCAAAGAATTCTATATTTTCTCTTCAAAAATAATTACAAAATTGATTTTAAGTTCCAAGTTTTTTGTCAATTGTGATTCGCATGCATATTGAAATGCATAAAATAAAATTATTATAATTAAATGAACAGAAATATTTGAACTATTTGAAATATATTTCCAAAGTCTTAATAAATCCTGAGATATGTTGACAACACGCTAGAAAACTCATTTGTGTCAAGTATATTTCAAAGTTGTCGGAGTTGTGGAGTCGTTAAGTGGATATAACTCCTCTCTGAAGCGGAGTCAAATCCCAACCGATCTGGCTTTGTACATACTATATATAAGTACTATATACATGCTTGTACTATATACATATATATAAGTATTGAAACATATGTATATACATTCGAAACCATCTTATAATTATATATAGTAACTTATATTATAATTTTTGTAAGCTTTTACTTTTACTACGTTTTAGAACCCTTGCTAATTTGTTTACAAGGACCTA
>NW_020536999.1:85718463-85736790 GCF_003426905.1 Ctenocephalides felis
GTACAGTGTCATGTCTGAGAGAGCCAGTATTTGCTTCAGGTACATTATAGTAAAATCTAACAAATAATTATATTATTAAGTCTTTTTATCTAATACAAATAAAATAATTCACCATTACCAGGTCGTGAAAATGACTGCGCTTGCTGTGGACATGTCCAAAAAAACCTTGAAAATGTGATGATGTGATGATGTGTGTGCAGAAGTCATACAGGAAAACTATATAAAGAATGTGCGGGAAACCAGATATTTTTCAATTTTGTTTGATGAAACCACGGATATATCACATTTCTCACAGCTGAGCCACTCATTACGTCATTTTCATAATGGATGATTAAGCAACATTTTGTGACTTTTTGCGATGAAAACAATAATTTAGGTGACATAGAGTTTAGATTGACAGGTAAAATATTAGCAAAAATTCTTCAAAAACTTGTGTACCAAATACAATTTAGATCTATCTTTGTGTGTGAGTATTGGAACTGACAACTGCTCGGTTATGGCATCCAATCATAGACCTTATACAATTGTATTGTATAAGGTCTACGCATCAAATACAAAAGGTGCAGTGAAGAAGTTAATGAACATTGCGATCCATGCTAAACGTTGCCCATGCAACAATCATGTTCTAAATAATGCACTAGCAAAATCTAGTTTCCTGTCCCAATCCATCTGACATAATGAGAAAAATTGTGGCATTTGCCAATGCACCTGCTAAGCAATTTTTAAGTAAGAACTTGAGGCTGTCGGTAGAAAGTTTCAAGGAGACAACTTAATTAAAATTTGTAGCGCTCTGGAGAAGATTTCTGCTTGGTAAGACAATAAAACTGCCAACAATGCACATTGCTTGCTGCAAACATTACGCAGTTCTGACTTTATTATATCCTCCATCTGCTTAAGTGATGTATTAGGTGGGTGTATAATTTATTATTGTCACAAATTCATTAATTTATACACTGCAGTCACAGTAACTTACTTTTTGTTTTTTAGGTATTACTGTATCTTTAAGCAGAACTCTGCAATCGAGCTCAATCGATTTGAATAAAGCTACAGATGCTTTCAATGATACACTGAGTATTCTATGAAATAAAAGAAAAATTTTGGACGTAATCTTCTAATTACCTCCAAGAAAAGGACTCTACTGAGCACAATTCTGAGAAGAAAAGGAAACTGGATCGGACCTCTTTTTTGCAAAAACAGTGCCTTCTACACGACGTCGTCGAGGGTAAAATAAAAGTAACAAAAGGAATGGGAAGGAGAAGAATGCAGACGATTGACTACTTATGCGAGAAGAGAAAATACAGGGAACTGAAAGTCGAAGCACATGATCAAGAAGCATGGAAACAGAAGTTTGGAAAGGAAAATACATGAAATAAAAAATGGGGATGGGGAATAGTGGTAATGGGATGAAGGGCAAGGAAATCATTTGTTGTGGTGGCTTTCACACCATGGACCTGCCTTCGGGCAGACTACCATTTATTATTATTATTATTAATCTTCCAATAGGTGTTTGAAGAGGCTACAGAAGTTGCTGTCAGTTAGTTATAGAAATTAAATGTTTGAGACTAGTATCAAAACAGATACATAAGGCCTGGTCAAGATTTGACCAGGGCTTGATTTGACCCGTGACCCCTTTGGGGTAGGGGATACAATGGTATGAGTATAAATACTAGACAGCATGAATCTAGTAGGCGGTGGGTAGTATATAAAACAAGAGTATATAATACGTATAATAGTGAACGTAGTGTATTTTCAGTAAATAAAGTGATCAAAAGAACATTGTGTTTCAATAGAGACGATCAGAGTTAAGGGGGTATTCTACTGTAGAAGCATGAATTTTGCCCGGTTTTTGAAGCGCTGTATAAAGGAAACAAATAATATTTTTACTATTGATTTTTTTATCATTTGTTTATTGATATTTTTATTATTACATAAAAAAATGATTAAAGAAAAAAATTAGAATTCACAAAGTTATGAGCAGTCAAAGTGGGGACTCAAAAAAAAAGAGGGTGTCCTGGCGTGCATGATTCCAACCCTCCTGGTGATCCGAAACATAACTAGCTGTAAGTGGAATTCTGTCTTGAGGCAATTATGGCATCGTGCCTTAAGGCAAATTGCTGGAACTTCCCGTACCGTAACGAAATGTTCGAGGAATACTGAATGTTTTCAAATAGATTATTATAAATATTGTAACATTGTCTAATATTTATAAGAATTATATAAACTGAATTGCAGAGTTGAAATTATTTATAAAGTATATTAGAACTAATAGTCAGAATTAAAAATAAAATCTGAAATATTTTCGATATACAAAAAACTAAAAAAAAAAAAAAAAAAGTTGGAACAAAATTTTTTTTTCCAAAATCAATTATTTTGTTAAGACAAGCAGAAAGTTCTTTGAATCATTTAAATCGGACGCTTAGTTCTCTCAAAAACTGCTTTTTTACATATTTAGCTCCGTATCTTCAAAATGGCTGGGCCTGCCTTTGCCAAAACTAATAAACACTTCTCCCAATCATTACTAATTGAATGTTTTTAGATGATTCAAATCGGATACTCCGTTCTCTCAAAAATTCGATTTCTATTTTCTGCACTCTTTGCTCCGTATCTCCGAAACGGCTGGACCTGCCTTTGCCAAAAACTAATCAGCTCTTTTCCCTATCAATAGGAATCGAATGTTTTTTGAACCATTCAAATCGGTTGATCCGTGCACCCTAAAACGTGACTGGAAATTTGTATCCATACATACATACACACACACACACACACACATCCATTTTTTCTGAGGTATGCCAAAACGTTCAGAAACCTTCAAAACGTCGAGAAATGTAAAAATTTTCAATTCCGATTTTCGGCCCATTACAATAACTTACCCTACGGGAAGTTAAAAAATAGATGGATTCTTAATTATTATAGATGCCCCTATCGTATGAACCTTGGATAAGGTAAAAAAAAATTTTTGTTTGAATGGCGGCAATTTGAAAAAAAAAATTTTTTTTTTCATGTTTTTTTTAACAATTCCGAATTTTTTAAAAATACTAAATGATAAGTTATAGTTTTGGGAAAGGTCCATGCGATAAAGCGATGTATAGAGAAGATTCTCTCCAAATTTGAAGTAAATCGGTTCATTAGAACTCGAGATATCCTTACCGCCAGCTCGAAAAAAGTAGTTCCGAGAAAAACGCGTTCAAAGTTTTGAGACTCGCTCGGACCCGAACCGAGGCCACGTCACTAAAACGGATATAACTCAGGAAATAATAGTATTTTTGAAACATACTTCTAATGGCATATTTTTGAATAACTAAACTTTGAAAATATGAAAAAAAAAATTTTCGATTTTTTCAAAATTCTACAGTAGAATACCCCCTTAACAATTCAGAAATGGGATTACTCAAGGATTAATTTGAAGGCATTGAGATCACAAAGTGTGAGACTATGTTTGTGACATTTGAATAACAGAAAAACAATATGAGTGAGCTGCAAGAGTTATACAAAATGTATTTAGAAAGCAGATGCCGAGAAGATGAAATGATAAAAATGGTTGTATCGATGGTTTGTGATGAGAGAGTGAAGTCTGTTTAGTACCCAATCATGAGGTATACAAAATGGTGTTGGGAAGCGAGATTGATGATTGTATTGCGCCAATAGGAAAATAGCCAATAGGAGTATGCTATGAGGAAATGGAGAAGGTAGCTGGATGATGATGATGTAGGTGCATTAGAATTAGCGCTTAAGGATAAAATTGTTAGGGCTGAGGAAATAAAAATTCCATTAGAGGCAAGTGCTTTAACAAAGATTGCATTAGTGAAGAATCCTGTTGTAATTGTGAAGAGCCCATTAGTAAAGAGTCCATTAGTGAAGAGTCCATTAGTGAAGAGTCCAATTGTGAAGAATCCCGTTGTAATCGTTAGGAGCCCAATAGTGAAGAGTCCAATCGTAAAGAATCCTATTGTAATCGTGAAGAGTCCATTAGTGAAGAGTCCAATCGTGTAGAGTCCATTAGCAAAGCGTTCAGTTGTAAAGAAGAGAAAGGAACATGGATTTCATGCGAGAAGAAAGAAAGGACTCCAAATACAAATTGGTAAATAATGTCTGAGAGAGCCAGTATTTGCTTCAGGTACATTATTGTAAAATCTAACAAATAAATATATTATTAGTCTTTTTATCTAATACAAATAAAATATTTTACCATTACCAGGTTGTGAAGTGCGATGATCGCGCTTGCTGTGGACATGTGCGCAGTTTCATTCGGGCTGTTCTTTCAGAACGTTTTCTTATACCTCCTTACCCAATATTGCAGTCATCTTAGGACCTATATATTCCGAAGCCTCAAGAACATGAAGGCAAGTCGTTTGCTACATTTCTTCAGCGTCGGTCTCTTGGAATCACTCCAGCACATGAGGTATTTTATAAATTGCCTTACTACCTTCTGCCCTAGTCTGCAGAAGGACCGTAAGCAACTTTTGGTAAAGACATGTCAGATATGTGGATTGTACTTTTGTATGAAGAAGAAAGTTAAGGAGCATATTAGTACATGTCACAGACAAACTATTAAACCCATCATTAGAGATACGCATTTATTAATAAATTGTCAAATAGTTAAAACCATATTAAAACTCAGTTTTTCTTTAAAGTTTTTTAAAGCTCGTTTTTTTTTGATGGGTGCGCTCGTTTTTTTTTTTGATAGGCAGCTAGTGGGTTCGTTTTTTTTAGGCATATGTATATATATATATATATATATATATATATATATATATGACCTAATATGCCGAGCCCACCCATCAAAAATTTGCTTCCGACACCACTGTTACCAACTAATATCCCACTAAGCCAAAATCCGCAATTAACTTCCCGAAGGAGAAGTTTATGTTTTCATAAAAAAATCCGATTCGCTAATTTTATATTTTCTCGACGTTTCAAGCCATTCTGAATCGAATGAGACCAAATTTGGGAAAAGTATGTGTGTGTGTGCGTGTGTGAACAGATTTTTTGCCGTAAATCGACGTTTTCTCAAAAATGGCTGGACCGATTTCAAAAATTTAAAAGCCATTCGATGTATCTCGATGAGGATTAGCGTTTATCAATTTTGCGCGACGATCAGCCAAGCCGTTTCTTTGTAAATAGCAGAAAAGTGAAAATTTTTTCGTCCACATTTTAGCCCTCAGTTCTGAATCGATCTTGAAAATTCAAAAACCGTTCGAAAGATATTGATTGGGAATCGTGCTGATGAGTTGTTGGTAGTGATCGGCTGGGCCGTTTTCTTGTAATAAAGTGTTAAAAAAAATTTTTCGACGATTTTTATTATTATTTTTTGACGGTAGATACCATAGTCTTCTAGATCATACTAAAATATCAAGGCTCCACGACAATTGGTCTAACTTTGAAAATTCGTCAAAGTTTGCAAAAATTGGTATCGTATTTTTGGAATTTGACAAAATTAAACCTTTGATCGACGTTTTCTCAAAAACGCCTGAACCGATTTCATAAATTTAAAAGCCATTTGATGTATCTCAATGAGGACTATATTTTCAGTTTTGTGAGACGATCTGCCGAGCCGTTTCTTTGTAATTTGAAAAAAAGTGTTAAACTTTTCATCCACATTTAAGCTCAAACTACCGAATCGATTTTAAAAAATCGAAAACTGTTCGAAAGATATTAGTTGAGAATGATACTGATTAGTTTCAGGTGAAAATCTACTGAGCCGTTTTCTTGTAATTAACTGTTAAAAAAAAATCATACGGATTTTTATAGAACTTTTTTTGGTGATATATATCATGGTCTTATAAAACTTACTGAAATATCACGGTCTTATGACAAGTAGTTCAATTTTAAAAATTAATCAAAGTTTGAGAAAATGAGTAGTTTTTTGACGTTTGTTAAAATCAAAATTAGACGATTTACTTGATAGAGTACTTGGTCTTAACGAACATACTAAACCATTAAAGTCCTACGGAAACTGGTTCAATTATAAAAATTATTGATTTGTGAAAATTTGCTTTCAGAAAGTTCGAGTCAACGTGTTCATTCGTTTTCAATTATGTGTAATAAATCCACTCGGAATACTTCTAATCAATCATAAATGAATTTATTTTTTATTGATTAAATCGATGATTTACACATAGTTCGGGAAGTTCATGTAACTAGTTTGAAATATGAATTTGGTTGAAATGAAGAGTGCTATCATAGATAAGGAATGAGTGATATCATCTTAATTCCACCCATCAAAGTTCATGAGTGGGCTCAAGCCATGCTCAAGCCCACACGGTTTCGACGCCACTGATGGTTGACATTAATAAATGTGTGCATCACAAGTATTACCATATTGCTAATAAACATTATTCAAAATTATATTATTTTAAAGTATTTATTTTAAACTTGAATGCCATCTTGTACAGTGACAAAAAAGTTTTACTTGAATCGCGTGTGAACCTCACGCGCACTCTTTTTTCTGATGAACCTTTATTTTTTATTTCAGCGGTGAATATTATGTCTTGTGCTATTCAATATATACCAACTTGTAAAGTAATTTATTTATCATTTACTAATAGAAAATATGTAAAAAAAATTCACTTATAACACAATAATATATCAAAGAATTTATATTCACTTTATTATTATCCGTTTATTAATTTATGTATATATCCGTTAATATATTATTTTCGAAAATTATAGAAATGTTATTAGCATTAAGAATTACAAGGTTCTTCGATGCTAATAATTATTTTGTAAAAAATCAATTTGGATTCAAAAAGAAAATTAACACAATTGATGCTGTGCTAGACTTTTTGAACTTTATATCAAATTCACTGGAAGATCATAAACACTGTGGTGCACTGTTTTGCGATCTCAGCAAAGCATTCGATTGTGTTCCACATGACATATTTCTCAGGAAACTGGAATATTATGGATTTAGAGGCGTAGCCCTTAAACTTATGAAATCATACCTATGTAACAGGTATCAGTTTGTGGAATGGAACAATAAACGAAGTGAGATAGCAAGATTAAATGCAGGGGTTGCCCAAGGGAGTATTCTTGGACCACTTCTTTTTATCATATTTGTGAATGATCTACCACCGAACATTAGCTGCCACACAACGCAATTTGCAGACGACACGGCATTGGCGGTTGCGGACGAGAACATCGCAAATATGAACGAAAAAATTCAGTATGCCCACAAGCAAGTTGAAAACTGGTTTTCAGCCAACAAAATTGTACTAAACAATAGTAAAACTGTCCATATTAACTTTGCTTCCAGTAGGAGACATAAGGAGCTGCATGGAGGGGAAGTTAAATATTTGGGTCTTACTATGGACAGTCTGCTAACCTGGGCGAAGCACATAGATTCAATATGTACTAAGCTCTCAAAATCAATATATGCCATCAGAAGAGTTAGACACATTATAAATGAGGAATGCGCCAGAGAGGCTTACTTTGCCATGTTTCACTCTGTGTTTTCATATGTATTATTGGCATGGGGACACTCGGTGCATACCTCCAAGATAATGGATTTACAGAAGAAGGCTGTAAGGGCAATCGGAGGGGCCTCACCTCGGGAGCACTGCAGACCCTTGTTTACTAAATTTAGAATACTGACTGTTACCAGCCTTTACATCTACCAGCAGGCGATTGCGGTCCATGCAGACAGAACAAACCATGTACTGAGGAGTGCCTTCCATGCCCACAACACACGGAACAGGAGTGCTGTTGTACCTCCAAAACTGAAGCTGAAATCCTCGCAAAGGAACAAGCTGGGTATAGAGATCTACAACAGGCTCCCCAATGAGTGGAAGAGTAAAAGCAGGAATAGTTTCAATGCTACCGTTAAAAAACATCTTATAGATCAGCCTATATATTCAATTAATGAATTTTTTAATCCAAAATAAATATTAATTGTCATTAGGTTAATCTTAAAGTTGTTCATAAGCATAACTGATATTAGTTTAGTTATATTATTGTATAATTGTATTGACTTAAATTGTAAATATTGAATTTGAATAAAGTATCTATCTATCTATCTATATCCGTTTTTCTACGCACGATAATTTAACGGCACTGAAAACAAAATGGCCTCCACAATGGCGAAGTTAGCTGAAATCGAAATGTCAATTGTCAATGAGTTTTATGGATTTTATATTGAAGTTAAACAAAACGAAATAATAGATTTATATTAAAACATATACATTATTTTATAAATCACTGTTTGTTTGTTTACAAAAAACGAAATATGCCGAAAATGTCTGAAGAAACAATTTCAAACCCAACAATTAAAATTGAGCCAAAGGAATATCCTCCAGTTAAACAAGAACTTGATGATTATGACATTACTTCAGAAACATTTTTAGAAAATGAGGTAATATATTTACATCAATCATTATCAGAAAAAATAAAACAAGAAACAATTGATGATCTAGATGAAACAAGTTTCGACGAGGGATCTTATATGGACAACGAAGGAATATATCAACAGCGATTTTTAGATTCTGAAGTCACTATAGATGAAGAAATAAAGAAAGAAACGATTGATGATCCAGATGAATCACATTTTGATGAGTATTTTATACGGAAAACGAGGAAATATGTCTACAGCAATTTTTAAAATCTGAAGTAACATTTGAGGAAGAAGTAAAGCATGAACCGATTGATGAGCATGTTGCAGACACTAGTAAGAACAAAAACAATGTCAGAGAGTCAAGTGATTTAGCGGATATACAAGTGAATGCAATAAATCAGTTAAAAAAGTTGTAGGAAAACTAAAACTACCCTAAACTTGAAACAACCCTTGGAATGTAAAACTTGCAATAAAAATTTCTCAACAATTATCACCTTACGTCAACATAAAATGATTCATACAGGAGAACGACCTTACAAATGTGAAACATGTAATAAAGCATTTACAACAAATGATTATTTAAGTCAACATAAAAAATTTCATGCGAAGAGAACGTCATTACAAATGTGAAATATGTAATAAAGCATTTACAACAAATGGTAATTTAAATCAACATAAAAAGATTCATATGGAAGAACGTCCTTACAAATGTGAAACATGTAATAAAGCATTTACAACAAATTGGACTTTAAGTCAACATAAAAAGGT
Organism: Ctenocephalides felis; assembly: GCF_003426905.1. Lineage (NCBI taxonomy): Eukaryota > Metazoa > Arthropoda > Insecta > Siphonaptera > Pulicidae > Ctenocephalides > Ctenocephalides felis. The sequence goes on from NW_020536999.1 coordinate 85,727,558, forward strand.
TCATACGGAAGAACGTCATTACAAATGTGAACTATGTAATAAAGCATTTAAAACAAATAATAATTTAAGACAACACAAAAAATATCATACAAGAGAACGTCCTTACAAATGTGAACATGTAATAAAGCATTTACAACAAATTGGACTTTAAGTCAACATAAAAAGGTTCATACGGAAGAACGTCATTACAAATGTGAACTATGTAATAAAGCATTTAAAACAAATAGTAATTTAAGACAACACAAAAAATATCATACAAGAGAACGCCTATACGAATGTGAAATATGTAATAAAGCATTTATAACAAATGGTGAATTAATTCGACATAAAAGGATTCATACAGAAGAACGTCCTTACAAATGTGAAATATGTAATAAAGCATTTATAATAAATGGTGCATTAATTCGACATAAAAGGATTCATACAGGAGAACGTCCTTACAAATGTGAAATATGTAATAAAGCATTTAAAATGAATAAAGATTTAATTCAACATAAAAGGAATCATACAGGAGAACGTCCTTACAAGTGCAAAATATGTAATAAAGCATTCATAGCAAAAGAAAGGTTAAAGCGACATTCAATAATTCATACTGGAGAACGACCACATAAATGTAAAATATGCAATAAAGCATTCAAATTAAAACAAGATTTAAAACTACATGAATTTGTTCATACTAAAGAAAGCAATCATAAATGTGCAGTATGTAAAAAAACATTCGCAAAAAAACAATATTTAAGTCTGCATGAAATGATCCACACTGGAATCCGTCCTCATAAGTGTGCTTTATGCAATAAATCATTCACAAGAAAAGATATATTAAACCAACATCTAATGATTCATACAGGAGAACAACCATATAAATGTAAGATATGCAATAAAGCACTCAGTTTAAAACGAAATTTAAAACGACATGAATTAATCCACATAAGAGAAAGCAATCATTGATGAACCATATGCAATAAAACATTCGCAGCTTTGCAATCATTAAACCAATATAAAACTGTTCATACTGTAGAACAATTTATAATAGAGGATTAAATTTTCATAATTTTAAACACATTATAATTATAATTAGCAGACTTATTATTGCTTATAAGTATCTTTGAAAATATTTGTGGTGACTTATACAATATATTAACTTTATTTATTGCTCACATTGCTCACCAAATATTGTTACGCCAGAAGTTATTACAAGAATATACAGGGTCATTATTTGCATCAAATTGTTTTTTATTTAATTATGTATATATGTATATGAATAACATAAAAATTAAAACTTGTTGTAAAAAAGGACTTGAACAATATTTATTTTTATTGGTCACTTATTAACTTCCCGGAGAGTTGGTCATAGTAATCGTCCAAAAATCGATAATAAAAATTTTGATTTGTATCATATGTTTACATTTCAAAGGTTTCTAATTATTTTGTCATACTTTAGAAAAAATGGATGTATGTGTGTGTGTGAATGTATATTTGGGTACAGTTTTTCTTCTATGATTTCGGTAGCACGGATATATGATTGAAAGATGTTACTTGGAAATAGGAAGTTGTATTAATTCATTTTCAATAAAAGCGAAAATTTTATTATGGAAATAAACAGTTGAAAATTTCATTTAAATGGCAAAACTTACGTTTTATTGCTTTGAATATTGTCGGGTTTTGTTCTGAGGCAATGGGCCCTGATATATGTACATACAGTAGAACCTTGATCAACCGGACTAATTATTGTCGATAGGCATCCGGATAATCGAATGTATAAAGAATAATGTTGTGTATTTATTAAAAATAACAAATACATACATATATATCAACGAAAATAATGTTTATTAAGAAATTGAAACTTCTTTATGTATGTACATACATATACTAAACTACAGCATTTATCATGAAAAAATTCGAATTGTAGGTATGTAAATACATATAAATTAGTCGTGGTTGGTCCGGATAATCGAGGTTCTACTGCACTTATATCATTATCTTCATGTTGATTTCAAGTATGAATTCTTGTGTTTGCATTTTTGTTATTTACTCCAGTCAATGGAACGTTTTCGGTCTGACTTTTTTTTACTGTGCTCCGATTTGAATGAAATTTTGGAATTAGGTTCATCTTACCATCAAAATCAAAAGTGAAAACAATTTGGACTCGGCCACCACCCCCCGCGAGGATGACACTCAGTTGTGTGAATTTTATTTTTTCAAAATAACGTTGGATATCGATAGAAAAACTAATCTTATATATAAAAATGGAGCTCTCGATCAAATGATTCGGTGAAACTTGAAAACGGCTAAATCGATTTGGCCAGTCTTAGTCTTAAAAATTTGTGCTAATCAGTAGGTTGTCGGAAAGGTGAGATATTATTTCAAAATCGCATAGAAACTTTACATATTTAATTTGAATTTTTTTTTAAAAGCATAATTTAAATAAAACAATGGACGGTGGCTAATACGTCAAATGTCAAACGTTTTTGACAGATGATGTTCAATTACGTTTAATAGGATGTTTTACAATAATATTATTTAATTATGATTAAAATGTAGTAAGTAGTTTTGTTTGTAGTTATATTTATACACAAAAACGTTATTAAACGGGCCGCAAGTGTTACTAGAAACTCAAAATATCAACTTTTCTGAAATGTTAATATAAAAATGCATTTTTTGGCGTTGTAGAACTCTTTTTTTTGCAAATCTTTTTTTTATTCAAACACGTGCTCTGACTCATTGGTATTTATAAAACATTTTCATGGTTATATTTTTTCTAATTATTTTATTTAAATTCAGAACCTAAATTTGGTATCGATCAAATGGATATTCTTTTCCTAGAATTTATCAAAGAATAGATAGTAACATATGAAGGTCCGGGGTTAAAAAGGTACACACCGATGTGTTAAAAACCAGTAAAGTTAAGCATTGATTAACAACAATATTTGAAAGTAGAGGGAAAAATATGTATGACTAGCTAAACCTTGATTCTTATGACTTTGCTATCGGGAGATAAGCGGTAACCTTTGAAAATCAGTAATAAAAGTATTTTCTTCCGTTGGTAGTTTTTTAGCATTAGTATATTATAAATGTAATTATTTTATAAAATATGACATCAAAAAAGCACATTTCTACAATGATGTAGTAGCTGGCAGTTTCATTTGAAATTTGTGATATAATAGGTTTGGTGTTCATAATATAATTTAGAATTGCTGAAAGTCAAATTGGACCTCTGTGCCTCGCCCCAGCTCTACAAACATACTTTTTATTAAATTTACTTTAATTCATAGAATGTTAGTTGAAACTTTTCAAAAGCAGGTCAAAGAAGAAATACTTAAATCATTTTCTATCTCTGTTCGTAGAAATTTGAAAATTTTGTATAAACTCAGTAGTATTATTAATTAGTATAAGTAATTACTTATACAATTATACACAAAATCCTGAATGCGAAAAGAATCTGAAAAACTTGAAACGTAATCAATAAGTCGAAAGACCAAAAAAAACTTGGATTGGATTATACCATATCTTTCGAACTGTTTTTGATTTTTTAAAATCGATTCGGTAGTTCGAGCTTAAATGCGTGGACGAAAAGTTTAACACTTTTTTTCAAATTACAAAAAAACGGCTCAGCAGATCGTCTCACAAAAACTGACAGGCGATAGTCCTAATTGAGATACATCAAATGACTTTTAAATTTCTGAAATCGGTTTAGGCGTTTTTGAGAAAAATTCGATCAAAGGTCTAATTTTGGCAAATGCCAAAAAACGATACTAATTTTTGCAAACTTTGAAGAATATTTAAAATTACGAGGGCCGTCTACAAGACTATGGTGTCTACCGTCAAAAAAATCATAAAAATCGATTTTTTTTCAAAAAACTTGGACGAAAATTTTTCACTTTTCTGCGATTTACAAAGAAACGCTCTGGACGATCGTTGCACAACGCTAGTCCTCATCGAGATACATCGAATGGCTTTTAAAAAACAGCAAAAAATTGTTCACAAACACACATACACATACATACTTTTTCCAAATTTGGTCTCATTCAAATTCAGAATGACGAAACGTCGAGAAACATAAAATCAGCGAGTCGGATTTTTTTATGAAAACATAAACTTCTTTTTCGGGAAGTTTAAAATATTCGATTCCTATGAATTCATTATTGAATATTAATATTCAAGATGTGCTGATTAGAGTAGGCCCAACCGTTTCGGAGAAACGAAGCAAAGAGTGCAGATAATAGAAATCGGGTTTTTGATAAAATCAACTCTTCTTTTATTTATGGATAGATGGAGTATCCGATTTGAATGATCTAAAAAATATTCAATTTGTAATGATTGGGAGAAGAGGCGATTAGTTTTTGGCAAAGGCATGCCCAGCCATTTCGAAGATACAGAGCTAAATGTGCAAAAAATGGCAGTTTTCGAGAAAACTGAGCGTCCGATTTGAATGATTCAAAGAACTTTCTGCTTGTTTTAACAAAATAATTGCTTTTGGTCAAAAAAAATTGTTTCATTTTTTTGTATGTCGAAAATAATTAAGATTTTAATTTTAGTTCTGACTAAAGTTCTAATATACTTTAAACAAATAATTTCAACTTTGCAATTCAGTTTATATAATTCTTATAAATATTAGATAATGTTACAATATTTATAATAATCTATTTGAAAACATTTAATATTTCTCGAACATTTCGTTACGGTACGGGAAGTTCCAGCAATTTATCTTAAGGCACGATGCTATACACCACTAGTTTATAATAATTTTATCTAGTATATTTTTGTTATTATTGTATTATTACAAAATATAATACGAATGTAATATTAAATTTAGTTTCAAACACTTGGTTACTGAAGTTTTATTATATTTTAGATAATTTTATTTTATTATTTTATATTGAAATTTATTCATTTCAAATTTTGCGCCATTAATTTGAATGCCAAAAGCAGCGCCTTCACGTCTGAGCGGTGGACCCTTTAACTATCCATTCTAGGGTTTTTCTCATAGTTGTTTAACCTGATTTCTAATTATTGAAATAGAAATGTCAAAGTCACAAGTGTTTTTTTGTATTTGTTGAATAATAAATAATATATATATATATATATATATATATATATATATATAAAATATATATAAATACTCTCAAAAAATTTTTCCAAGTATTTTGTAACAAAAAAAAAATTAATAATATGGATATATAAATCAATATTACAGGTAAATAATTTTTGAAACTCAATTTTATATTTTATTTTCCTATAATTTTTATATTTTTTTATACCTTTCTTTACTTTTATTTGGTACATAATCCATTCCTTTATATTAAAAAAACCTTTTTACTTAATATTCTGTTTTCTTCGTCATTAATAGAGTTAGTCTATATAAAAAATGTTTTTGACAGAAGAAACCTGATGATGGAAAAAAAATCCATGACTTGACTATTAAATATATATATATTTATTTATATTGGAGATGGGTAACTTACTCCGGAGTTATCACTTCGATACAACTCCTGCCTCAGAGTGAATTTGAGTGGAGTTGTCTCACTGGATTTGTCATATTCGACTTCCCTAAACTGATACTAAATCTGTTAACATGTGCAGATAATTGCTTGAGATTTTTTACTATTACAAAAGATTTGGGTCGAAAGAAGTGTTTTTTTTCTCGTCTCACAGCTAGTTTTAGGACTTTCCAGGTATATAATGTCTCAAAATGATGCTATTATGTATTGCATATTCTGTATAAGATAATGTTTCTCCATAAATGAGCTCTTTCAAAAGCTAAAAAATATTTAGTATTATATTATAACTTTTACACAATTATGATTTTATAATTGTGTAAAAGTAATAGTATGCTAATCAAAGTACCTGATGTAATGATTCTCGAAAAGGAAATAATAAAAGAATGTGGTGTATTATTATTTGTGAAAAATATTGATTTGAAAGATTTGTTCTTATTTCATATATTCGGTTTGCTGCATTATTTTTATATAAAAATAAGCGTATTCAAAGAATTCTATATTTTCTCTTCAAAAATAATTACAAAATTGATTTTAAGTTCCAAGTTTTTTGTCAATTTGTGATTCGCATGCATATTGAAATGCATAAAATAATAATTATTATAATTAAATGAACAGAAATATTTGAACTATTTGAAATATATTTCCAAAGTCTTAATAAATCCTGAGATATGTTGACAACACGCTAGAAAACTCATTTGTGTCAAGTATATTTCAAAGTTGTCGGAGTTGTGGAGTCGTTAAGTGGATATAACTCCTCTCTGAAGCGGAGTCAAATCCCAACCGATCTGGCTTTGTACATACTATATATAAGTACTATATACATGCTTGTACTATATACATATATAAGTATTGAAACATATGTAATATACATTCGAAACCATCTTATAATTATATATAGTAACTTATATTATAATTTTGTAAGCTTTTACTACTTTTTAGAAACCCTTGCTAATTTGTTTACAAGGACCTACAAAAGTCAAAAATGTCTGAAGAAACAAATTCAAACACAACAATTAAAGATGAACCAATTGAATATCCTCAGGTGAAAAAAGAATTTGATTATTGTCTTCAAGAGAAACATGAATTTGTTTCTAATACTATTCTTCTATATTATCTTATTTTGATTTTTTTTTAAATATTTTAATCGTATTAACATGAATTGGAGCTTGACCAGTTGAAGATCCTTATATTTTTACAGGACAAATTCTTACAATTTTATATTTTTTTTATTACTTATTTAACCCATATATTTATTATAAATAAGATAATTTATTATTATAATCAATGAGCTTGAAATTAAGCATATATTTTGAAAATATAAGACAGAATTAAATTTTATTAACTTAATTATTAAAATAATATTATATAAATAATGATTTAAAAGATAAAATAATCAAAATATAATTTAAAGTAATAGTTAAAAATCTTTTTCAAGCTAAATACATTAACTTATCATCAAGTGAAACAAGAATTTGATGAATATCCTCAAGTGAAACAAGAATTTGATGATTATCCTCAAGAGAAACAAGATTTTGATGATTGTTCTCGAAAGAAACATAAATTTGCTGATCATCCACTAGATAAACAAGATTTTGATGAAATTCCTCAAGAGAAACATAAATTTGCTGATCATCCACAAGTAAAACAAGAATTTGATGATTATCCTCAAGAGAAACAAGATTTTTACGATTGTTCTCAAGAGAAACAAGATTTTGATGGTTATCCTCAAGCTATACAAGAATTTGATGGTTGTTCTCAAGAGAAACAAAAATTTGATGATTATCCACAAGTGAAACAAGAATTTGATGATTATCCTCAAGCGATACAAGATTTTGATGATTGTTCTCAAGAGAAACATAAATTTGCTGATCATCCACAAGTGAAACAAGAATTTGAAGATTATCCTCAAGAGAAACAAGAGTTTGATGATTATCCTCAAAAGAAACAAGGTTTTGATTATGAATACATGAAACAAGAATTAGATGATTATGAAATATCAGAAATATGTCCAGACAATGACAAATTATGTGTTTTAAAGTCTGATGTAAGGATAGATGATGAAAACAAGCAAAAAGTAATTGACGAGCAAGTTGCATCAACTAATTCTAGCATTTATAATAAGATATAAGTAAGTCAAGTAATTTAATGAACAGAATCACCAAAAAACAAAACACTGCCCTTATCTCGAGATCCTATGAATGTGATATATGCAATAGAACATTTACAAGAAAAGACACATTAAAAGTACATAAAGGGATCCACACTGGGCAACACCTTCATAAATGTGCTACGTGTAATAGAGCTTTCATAACAAAACAACTATTAAATCGGCATGAAAGGATCCACACCGGAGAACGTGCTCATAAGTGTGAAATATGCAATAAAGCTTTCATAACAAAATTGGAACTAAAACGACATGAATTTATCCACACCAGAGAAAGTGATCATAAATGTGCAACATGCAATAAATCATTTGCAACAAAACAAATATTAAATCTTCATGAAATGATTCACACTGGAGAGCGCCCTTATAAATGCGAAATATGCCAAAAAGCATTTAAAACAAAATATGAATTAAAACAACATGGAAAGATGCATACCAATGAAAGCAAATATAAATGTACCATATGCATTAAAACATTTTCAACAAAACAATTAATGATCCGTCACGAAATGATTCATACAGGAGAGTCTCCTTACAAATGTGAGACGTGCGAAAAAGCTTTTAAAACTAAACATGAGTTAAAACATCACGAAATCATCCATACCAACGAAAGCAATTTTAAATGTGCAACATGCAATAAAGCTTTTCCAACAACAAGAGCATTAACTCGGCATATAAATGTTCACATTCGAGCAAACCTTTATAGGTGTAAGACTTGCAATAGAAATTTTGCCACAAACGAAACTTTGATTCGGCACAAACTTACTCATATCAAGGAAAAATCTCATATTTGTGAAATATGCAATAAAACATTTGGTAGACGATATTCATTAAATTTACATAAAAGAAAACAACATTAATGTGAGAGTCAACCCAGTAAGTTTTTTGATTGGATAATCATATTGCAAAACAGCCACTGGTAAGAATTAAATTAATTTATGGTAAAATTTAAATTAATTATGTCGCCATCTATTGTTGTGTTTTTGTAAATCACCAAAATTTGGTAGGTGCCATGGGGGGTAAAAATAGAACAAATACGATTTACTCTGTATCATCTTCAGCATATAACAGATGGCGCTAGTGTGATTCAAATTCAGCAATTGATTTGAAACACAGCCTTTCTAGATATAGTACAAGTGCTTTAAAGGTTTAAGTAGCATGAGAGGTCTCAGCAGATTTAACATCCAGTAAGCCTGTCCCATTTTTGTATTAATAAGCTTCATAAAATTCAGCAATTGTTTTGAAACACAGCCTTTCTAGATATAGTACAAGTGCTTTAAAGGTTTAAGTAGCAAGAGAGGTCTCAGCAGATTTAACATCCCATAAGCCTGTCCCATTTTTGTATTAATAAGCTTCACAAAACATATTAATACAAAAATGGAACAGGCTTACGGGATGTTAAATCTGCGGAGACCTCTCTTGAACCACAACAGCCCGCTAAGCGTGAAGAACAAGCGGACACTTTACTTGGCACTTATAAGACCGTTACTGACATACGCCGCTCCGGCATGGAACGCGACGACTAAGACTAACTTACAGAAACTACAGACATTACAAAATAAGACACTAAG
>NW_020536999.1:85737790-85768342 GCF_003426905.1 Ctenocephalides felis
ATTGATGATCCAGATGAATCACATTTTGATGATATTCTTATACGGAAAACGAGGAAATATGTCTACAGCAATTTTTAAAATCTGAAGTAACATTTGAGGAAGAAGTAAAGCATGAACCGATTGATGAGCATGTTGCAACACTAGTAAGAACAAAACCATGTCAGAGAGTCAAGTGATTTAGAGCAGTGATATTACAAGTGAATGCAATAAATCAGTTAAAAAAAAGTTAGGAAAACTTAAAACTACCCTAAACTTGAAACAACCCTTGGAATGTAAACTTGCAATAAAAATTTCTCAACAATTATCACCTTACGTCAACATAAAATGATTCATACAGGAGAACAACCTTACAAATGTGAAACATGTAATAAAGCATTTACAACAAATGATTATTTAAGTCAACATAAAAAAATTTCATGCGAGAGAACATCCTTACAAATGTGAAATATGTAATAAAGCATTTACAACAAATGGTAATTTAAATCAACATAAAAAGATTCATATGGAAGAACGTCCTTACAATGTGAAACATGTAATAAAGCATTTACAACAATTGACTTTAAGTCAACATAAAAAGGTTCATACGGAAGAACGTGATTACAAATGTGAGCTATGTAATAAAGCATTTAAAACAAATAGTAATTTAAGACAACACAAAAATATCATCACAAAGAACGTCGTTACAAATGTGAAACATGTAATAAAGCATTTACAACAAAATTGGACTTTAAGTCAACATAAAAAGGTTCATACGGAAGAACGTCATTACAAATGTGAACTATGTAATAAAGCATTTAAAACAAATAGTAATTTAAGACAACACAAAAAATATCATACAAGAGAACGCCTATACGAATGTGAAATATGTAATAAAGCATTTATAACAAATGGTGAATTAATTCGACATAAAGGATTCATACAGAAGAACGTCCTTACAAATGTGAAATATGTAATAAAGCATTATAATAAAATGGTGCATTATTCGACATAAAAGGATTCATACAGGAGAACGTCCTTACAAATGTGAAATATGTAATAAAGCATTTAAAATGAATAAAGATTTAATTCACATAAAAGGAATCATACAGGAGAACGTCCTTACAAGTGCAAAATATGTAATAAAGCATTCATAGCAAAAGAAAGGTTAAAGCGACATTCAATAATTCATACTGGAGAACGACCACAAATAAAAAATATGCAATAAAGCATTCAAATTAAAACAAGATTTAAACTATGAATTTGTTCATACTAAAGAAAGCAATCATAAATGTGCAGTATGTAAAAAAACATTCGCAAAAAAAAAAATATTTAAGTCTGCATGAAATGATCCACACTGGAATCCGTCCTCATAAGTGTGCTTTATGCAATAAATCATTCACAAGAAAAGATATATATAAACCAACATCTAATGATTCATACAGGAGAACAACCATATAAATGTAAGATATGCAATAAAGCACTCAGTTTAAAACGAAATTTAAAACGACATGAATTAATCCACATAAGAGAAGCAATCATTGATGAACCACATGCAATAAAACATTCGCAGCTTGGCAATCATTAAACCAATATAAAACTGTTCATACTGTAGAACAATTTATAATAGAGGATTAAATTTTCATAATTTTAAACACATTATAATTATAATTAGCAGACTTATTATTGCTTATAAGTATCTTTGAAAATATTTGTGGTGACTTATACAATATATTAACTTTATTTATTGCTCACATTGCTCACAAATATTGTTACGCCAGAAGTTTTACAAGAATATACAGGGTCATTATTTAAATCAAATTGTTTTTTATTTAATTATGTATATATGTATATGAATAACATAAAAATTAAAACTTGTTGTGTAAAAAAGGACCTTGAACAATATTTGTTTTTATTGGTCACTTATTAACTTCCCGGAGAGTTGGTCATAGTAATCGTCCAAAAATTGATAATAAAATTTTGTTTTGCATCATATGTTTACATTTCAAAGATTTCTAATTATTTTGTTATACTATGTTGTGTGTGAATGTATATTTGGGTACAGTTTTTCTTCTATGATTTCGGTAGCACGGATATATGATTGAAGATGTTACTTGGAAATAGGAAGTTGTATTAATTTATTTTCAATAAAAGCGAAAATTTTATTATGGAAATGAACAGTTGAAAATTTAATTTAAATGGCAAAACTTATGTTTATTGCTTTGAATATTGTCGGGTTTTGTTCTGAGGCAATGGGCCCTGATATATGTACATACATTAGGACCTTGATCAACCGGACTAATTATTAACGAAAATAATGTTTATTAAGAAATTGAAACTTCTTTATGTATATGCATATATATTTTCTTAGATTACATTACATACTAACTACTAAATACAGCAGATTATCATGAAAAAATTCGAATTGTAGGTATGTAAATACATATAAATTAGCCTACATAAAATATGTATGACTAGCTAAACCTTGATTCTTATGACTTTGCTATCGGAGATAATCGGTAATCTTTGAAAATCGAATAAAAGTATTTTCTTCCTTCCGTTGGTAGTTTTTTAGCATTAGTTATAAATGTAATTATTTTATAAAATATGACACCAAAAAAGCACATTTCTACAATGATGTAGTAGCTGGCAGTTTCATTTGAAATGTGCTATTTGTTGTGATATAATTGGTTTGGTTTTCATAATATAATTTAGAATTGCTCAAAGTCAAATTGGACCTCTGTGCCTCGCCCTGCTCTACAAACATACTTTTTATTAAATTTACTTTAATTCATAGAATGTTAGTTGAAACTTTTCAAAAGCAGGTCAAAGAAGAAATACTTAAATCATTTTCTATCTCTGTTCGTGGAAATTTGAAAATTTTGTATAAACTCAGTAGTATTACTTACAATTATACACAAAATCCTGAATCCGAAAAGAATCTGAAAAACTTGAAACGTAATCAATAAGTCGAAAGACCAAAAAAAACTTGGATTGGATTATACCATATCTTTCGAACTGTTTTTCATTTTTTAAAATCGATTCGGTAGTTCGAGCTTAAATGCGTGGACGAAAAGTTTAACACTTTTTTTCAAATTACAAAAAAACGGCTCAGCAGATCGTCTCACAAAAACTGACAGGCGATAGTCCTAATTGAGATACATCAAATGACTTTTAAATTTCTGAAATCGGTTTAGGCGTTTTTGAGAAAAATTCGATCAAAGGTCTAATTTTGGCAAATGCCAAAAAACGATACTAATTTTTGCAAACTTTGAAGAATATTTAAAATTACGAGGGCCGTCTACAAGACTATGGTGTCTACCGTCAAAAAAATCATAAAAATCGATTTTTTTTTCAAAAAACTTTATTACAAGAAAACGGCCCGGCCTATCTTTATCAAAAAGTAATCATCACGATTCTCAACCAATATCTATCGAACGGCTTTTGAATTTTCAAAATCGTTTCAAAATTGCGGGCTAAAACGTGGACGAAAATTTGTCACTTTTCTGCGATTTACAAAGAAACGCTCTGAACGATCGTTGCACAACGCTAGTCCTCATCGAGATACATCGAATGGCTTTTAAATTTTTAAAATCGGTCCAGCCGTTTTTGGAGAAAACAGCAAAAAATTGTTCACAAACACAACATACACATACATACTTTTTCCAAATTTGGTCTCATTCAATTCAGAATGACGAAACGTCGAGAAACATAAAATCATCAGCGAGTCGGATTTTTTTATGTAAACATAATTTTTTCCTTCGGGAAGTTTAAAACATTCGTTTCCTAAGTATATTCAAGATGTGCTGATTAGGGTAGGCCCAACCGTTTCGGAGAAACAAAGCAAAGAGTGCAGATAATAGAAATCGGGTTTTTGATAAAATCAACTCTTCTTTTATCTATGGATAGAATGGAGTATCCGATTTGAATGATCTAACAAACATTCAATTTGTAATGATTGGGAGAAGAGGTGATTAGTTTTTGGCAAAGACAGGTCCAGCCATTTCGAAGATACAGAGCTAAATGTGCAAAAAATGGCAGTTTTTGTGAGAACTGAGCGTCCGATTTGAATGATTCAAAGAATTTTCTTCTTGTTTTAACAAAATAATTGCTTTTGGACAAAAAAAATTGTTTTAATTTTTTTCGTATATCGAAAATAATTAAGATTTTAATTTTAATTCTGACAAAAAGTTCTAATATACTTTAAACAAATAATTTCAACTTTGCAATTCAGTTTATATAATTGTTATAAATATTAGACAATGTTACAATATTTATAATAATCTGTTTGAAAACATTTAATATTCTTCGAACATTTCGCTACGATACGGGAAGTGCCAGCAATTTGATGCTGTAAAACACTATGCTATATACCACTAGTTTATAATTATTATCTAGTATATTTTTTTTTATTATTGTATTATTACAAAACTTAATACGATTGTAATACTAAATTTAGTTTCAAATACCCGGTTACTGAAATTCATTAATTTTCATTTCAAATTTTGCGCCCTTAATTTGAATGCCAAAAGCAGCGCCTTCACGTCTGGGCGGAGGACCCGTTAACTATCCATTCTAGAGTTTTTTTTCATAGTTGTTTAACCTGATTTCACAATGAAATAGAAATGTCAAAGTCACAAGTGTTTTTTGTATTTGTTGAATAATAAATAATTTATATATAAATATGTATAAATACTCTCAAAAAAATTAATTAATAAGTGTTTTGTAACAAAAAAAAAATTTTATGATATGGATATATAGATTTATATTGCAGGTAAATAATTTTTGCTACTCAATTTTATTTTTTATTTTCCTATAATCTTTATATTTTTTTAAACCTTTCTTTACTTTTATTTGGTACATAATCCATTCCTTTATATTAAAAAAACCTTTTTTACTTAATATTCTGTATTCTTCGTCATTAATAGAGTTAGTCTATATAAAAAATGTTTTTGACAGAAGAAACCTGATGATGGAAAAAAATCCATGACTTGACTATTAAAAATATATATATATTTATTTATATTGGAGATGGGTAACTCACTCCGGAGTTATCACTTCGATACAACTCCTGCCTCAGAGTGAATTTGAGTGGAGTTGTCTCACTGGATTTGTCATATTCGACTTCCCTAAACTGATACTAAATCTGTTAACATGTGCAGATAATTGCTTGAGATTTTTTACTATTACAAAAGATTTGGGTCGAAAGAAGTGTTTTTTTTCTCGTCTCACAGCTAGTTTTAGGACTTTCCAGGTATATAATGTCTCAAAATGATGCTATTATGTATTGCATATTCTGTATAAGATAATGTTTCTCCATAAATGAGCTCTTTCAAAAGCTAAAAAATATTTAGTATTATATTATAACTTTTACACAATTATGATTTTATAATTGTGTAAAAGTAATAGTATGCTAATCAAAGTACCTGATGTAATGATTCTCGAAAAGGAAATAATAAAAGAATGTGGTGTATTATTATTTTGTGAAAAATATTGATTTGAAAGATTTGTTCTTATTTCATATATTCGGTTTGCTGCATTATTTTTATATAAAAATAAGCGTATTCAAAGAATTCTATATTTTCTCTTCAAAAATAATTACAAAATTGATTTTAAGTTCCAAGTTTTTTGTCAATTTGTGATTCGCATGCATATTGAAATGCATAAAATAATAATTATTATAATTAAATGAACAGAAATATTTGAACTATTTGAAATATATTTCCAAAGTCTTAATAAATCCTGAGATATGTTGACAACACGCTAGAAAACTCATTTGTGTCAAGTATATTTCAAAGTTGTCGGAGTTGTGGAGTCGTTAAGTGGATATAACTCCTCTCTGAAGCGGAGTCAAATCCCAACCGATCTGGCTTTGTACATACTATATATAAGTACTATATACATGCTTGTACTATATACATATATATAAGTATTGAAACATATGTAATATACATTCGAAACCATCTTATAATTATATATAGTAACTTATATTATAATTTTGTAAGCTTTTACTACTTTTTAGAAACCCTTGCTAATTTGTTTACAAGGACCTACAAAAGTCAAAAATGTCTGAAGAAACAAATTCAAACACAACAATTAAAGATGAACCAATTGAATATCCTCAGGTGAAAAAAGAATTTGATTATTGTCTTCAAGAGAAACATGAATTTGTTTCTAATACTATTCTTCTATATTATCTTATTTTGATTTTTTTTTAAATATTTTAATCGTATTAACATGAATTGGAGCTTGACCAGTTGAAGATCCTTATATTTTTACAGGACAAATTCTTACAATTTTATATTTTTTTTATTACTTATTTAACCCATATATTTATTATAAATGAGATAATTTATTATTATAGTAAATGAGCTTGAAATTAAGCATATATTTTGAAAATATAAGATTTAATTAATTAAATTTTATTAACTTAATTATTAAAATAATATAGATAATTAATTACTAAATTTTATTATTATATAAATAATAATTTAAAAGATAAAATAATCAAAATATAATTTAAAGTAATAGTTAAAAATCTTTTTCAAGCTAAATACATTAACTTATCATCAAGTGAAACAAGAATTTGATGAATATCCTCAAGTGAAACAAGAATTTGATGATTATCCTCAAGAGAAACAAGATTCTGATGAATATCCTCGAGTAAAACAGGAATTTGATGGTTGTCCTCAAGATAAACAAGACTTTGTTGATTGTTCTCAAGAAAAACAAAAATTTGATGATCATCCTCAAGTGAAACAAGAATTTGATGGTTATTCTCAAGAGAAACAAGATTTTGATAGTGGTTATCCTCAAGTGAAACAAGATTTTGATGATTATCCTCAAGTGGAACAAGAATTTGATGATTGTTCTCAAGAGAAACAAAAATTTGATGATTATCCACAAGTGAAACAAGAATTTGATGGTTATCCTCAAGAGAATCAAGATTTTGATTATGCATACGTGAAACAAGAATTAGATGATTATGAAATATCAGAAATATGTCCAGACAACGACAAATTATGTGTTTTAAAGTCTGAAGTAACGATAGATGTTGAAAACAAGCAAAAAATAATTGACGAGCAAGTTGCATCAACTAATTCTAATATTTATAATGAAGACATAAGTAATTCAAGTAATTTAATGAACAGAATCACCAAAAAACAAACCACTGCTCTTATCTCGAGACCCTATGAATGTGATATATGCAATAGAACATTTACAAGAAAAGACACATTAAAAGTACATAAAGGGATCCACACTGGGCAACACCTTCATAAATGTGCTACGTGTAATAGAGCTTTCATAACAAAACAACTATTAAATCGGCATGAAAGGATCCACACTGGAGAACGTGCTCATAAGTGTGAAATATGCAATAAAGCTTTCATAACAAAATTGGAACTAAAACGACATGAATTTATCCACACCAGAGAAAGCGATCATAAATGTGCAACATGCAATAAATCATTTGCAACAAAACAAATATTAAATCTTCATGAAATGATTCACACTGGAGAGCGCCCTTATAAATGCGAAATATGCCAAAAAGCATTTAAAACAAAATATGAATTAAAACAACATGGTAAGATGCATACCAATGAAAGCAAATATAAATGTACCATATGCATTAAAACATTTTCAACAAAACAATTAATGATCCGTCACGAAATGATTCATACAGGAGAGTCCCCTTACAAATGTGAGACGTGCAAAAAAGCTTTTAAAACTAAACATGAGTTGAAACATCACGAAATCATCCATACCAACGAAAGCAATTTTAAATGTGCAACATGCAATAAAGCTTTTCCAACAACAAGAGCATTAACTCGGCATATGAATGTTCACATCCGAGCAAACCTTTATAGGTGTAAGACTTGCAATAGAAATTTTGCCACAAACGAAACTTTGATTCGGCACAAACTTACTCATATCAAGGAAAAATCTCATATTTGTGAAATATGCAATAAAACATTTGGTAGACGATATTCATTAAATTTACATAAAAGAAAACAACATTAATGTGAGAGTCAACCCAGCAAGTTTTTTGATTGGTTAATCATATTGCAAAACAGCCACTGGTAAGAATTAAATTAATTTATGGTAAAATTTAAATTAATTATGTCGCCATCTATTGTTGTGTTTTTGTAAATCACCAAAATTTGGTAGGTGCCATGGGGGGTAAAAATAGAACAAATACGATTTACTCCGTATGAGTGTTTTCAGCATATAACAGATGGCGCTTGTGTGCTTCAAATTCAGCAATTGTTTTGAAACACAGCCTTTGTAGATATAGAACACGTACTTTAAAGGTTTAGGTCTTCCCGGGCAGGGGCCTGGGAAAAAATTCAAGATGTCAAATATAAATCGAACATAAATCAGAAGAAGACGTGCAGACAAGTACTGCACTAAAAAATAAATATGAAGCGCTCACGGACCGTACAGATATGGATACTGATAGGGAGAGTGAGGACTACAGGAAGGTAACACGCCGAAAGAGGGCGAAAAAGAACAAGGAGCCTGAGAAAACCACTACTAGGTCGGAACCATCTACCTCAGGAGTCCGAACTGTGACACCCAAGAACACCACCACGAAAGAGGCAAAAATCCCACCGATTATCATAAAAGGTCAAATAGATTTAAAAACGATTAAATATCTAAGAGAAACATCTAAAATTAATTTTAAATATCAATACCTCCATAATAATCTACACAAAATTTTCACTGACACCGCTAAAGAACACGAGAAGATCAAAGAAATGTTAAGGGACTGCAATTATCAATTTTATACCTATACAATCAAAGAGGAAATGCCGAAGAAAATAACCATAACAGGTCTACATCCATCAATTACAGAGACAGAGGTTCATGAAGATCTCCTGTCGAAAGGGATTAAAGCCAGGCAAGTAGTGCAGATAAAGAGGAAAACCTCAGATGGTGGACAACACAAATTACCTATATACATTGTTCTCCTCGATAAAGACTAGAATATGTCGGAGGTAAGGTCGATAACCAACATTGGTGGACACATCTTCTCCTGGGTAGCCTATAGACCGCAGAACAGAGCGCTGCAGTGCCACAAATGTTTAAACTTTGGTCACACATCGTACACCTGTGACCTAAAGTACAGGTGTATAAAGTATCTCAATGTGCACGCGCCAGGAGCGTGCCAGAAACTACGACATGAGGCACCGATGTGTGTCAATTGCAAGAGTGAACACGCGGCAAATTATTCCAAATGCAGCGCTCTTATTAATTACAAAGAAAAGAGGGAAAGCGACGCTCTCAGGTGAAGACAAGCATATAGGCCAGCACCAACAACAGTGCCACTGACTAGGAGCTTCTCGTCAGCTGTAAACTCCAACAACAATAGTCCCAACGTCCGACCTGAATATCCTCAACTCCCTATCTCATCATCACCATACAGATCAATGGTCCAGTCCTCACAAACAATGGTCCAGCCTGCATCATCACAGATCCGGCCTGCGCTATCGCAACCACCAACACGGCCTGCCTGCAGCCAGCCCGATCCAGACCTAAACACCCCGGAAGGACTCTTTGCTGCTATGGGCGAGATCAGGAAGCTATTTGCGGATCCCCAGGTAAAGCAAATTTTCAGTGAGCTATACAAACTGACAAAAACACTTAACACAAACATGACTTATAACGACAAATACACAACAATTTTGAACTTTCTTACATCATCACCGTAAACCAATCGCAAGGCTTACAAATAATGCATTTCAATTCAAATGGACTTAAAAACAACGTTGACGAACTGAGACAGACGATAACAAAATACGATCTGGACATAGTAATGATTAACGAGACACATTTAAAACCTACGTACAGACTCTATATCAACAATTACAAAGTTTACAGAAACGACAGACAGACGGACGCACGCGGATGGGGCGGCACTGCGATTTTGATCAAGTCTAACATCAGACACGAGCAAGTGCCAAACCTGACAGCGGGCGGTTCTGAAATAACAGCTATTAATGTATATAAGAGAGGTCAAAAAGTAACCATAATATCGATTTACATCCCGGCAAGCAGACTAGAACATACGGACTTACAAAGACTACTGGACTCGAACAGATTTGTACTTATGGCAGGAGACTTTAACGCACAACACACATCTTGGAACTGTAACTTCAACAACGCGAACGGAAACAGACTTTACGAATACCTGACCGAACACAACACCACAGACGCACAACTACATTATCCTGACACGCCGACCAGATACGCCACCGTACAGACGCACCATCACAGTACGATCGATTTGGCATTGACAAAAAATCTACACGTAACATCCGAACCCATAACAAGAACACTTTTCAACTCCGACCATAATCCAGTTTTCATGACCATTTCAGACAGACTAGACGTAGACCAGACTCCCAAACGCAAATTTTTAGATTACACCAGAGCCAACTGGCCATTTTTCAGAGACATCATCACAGATAACACACGACACACTATGCCAATCGATACCAACGCTGACATTGAGGAGGCTGTAACACACCTTACACTGACAATCACAGACGCCGTACAACAGACTATACCGACACTAGACTCAAGAACAACACCAGCCAACGACTTGCCAGAACACATTTTATTGAAAATACAACTTAAAAATCATACAAAGAAACTGTGGCAACGTACCGGTGACAGACTACTCAAGGAACATGTCAACAGACTGACAAAAATTATTTCCAATGATATACGTGACCACCGAAATAACACTTGGACCAAAAGACTCGAGAACATAAATACTGACCCACACAAAATTTGGCAGACAGCAAAAAGACTGACGCGGAAACCAGCATCCATACCTCCACTCTAATTAACTGACAACAATTACGCAACGACACCAGCAGACAAAGCGGAAATATTGGCAAAAAACTTTGAAAACATACATAAACAAAATGCCAATATGTCAAACGCAGACCTGAAACAAAACGTACACGAGACAATTCAAGACTTCACTGACCTCCACAGGGACAAAGACTTACGAATAGACCCTGCCACAGTTTCCGAAATAAAGACAATAGTTAAAAAATTACCGAACAGAAAAGCACCGGGACCGGACGGACTACAAAACATAATACTTAAACAACTGCCGACGAACGCCTACATTTTACTTACCCGGATAATAAATAGAATAATGACAAAAGGCTGCTTTCCCACTTCTTGGAAAATCTCCACCATATTTCCAATAGTGAAGCCAAGGAAGCAGCCAGACATACCACAGAACTACAGACCGATCAGCCTCCTCAACACAATGAGTAAGGTAGCCGAAAAGGTACTACTCAAAAGACTTAACAAACACATAAGACACAACAAAATCATACCTAACGCACAATACGGCTTCAAAGAACGACACTCCACACTACACCCACTAACAAATCTCATAGAAAATACAGTTCTCAATTTCAATAGACAAAACCATACCGGACGGGTGTTACTCGACTTTGAGAAGGCGTTTGACACCATCTGGATGGACGGACTTATACATAAACTTATCCAACTAAACTTTCCACCGTACATAACGAGAACTTTACACTCATACCTCTCAGACCGCAACTTCACTGTACAAGTAGACAACGGACTTTCGACGGTTAAACAAGTGACGGCGGGAGTACCGCAGGGCTCAATCCTGGGACCGTCACTGTTTAACGTCTACATTCACGACATACCCACTGACGCCGACACAACGTTACTGACGTTTGCTGACGATACTGCCATATACAAATCATCACGCTCACCTACACTACTGACTACAAAGATACAGACACACATAGCAAACTAACTGAATATACTGACAAATGGCAAATTAAAATCAATCCGCAAAAGACGGAGGCTATTCTTTTCACAAAGAGCCGAAATGCCACGACTAGACTGACTGACCTGGACAAAATTAAAATATTGGTCTGTGAAGTTGAGTGGTCCAAGGATGTCAAATATCTTGGTGTGACCCTGGACCATAGACTCAGCTTCACAAAACATGTTAATACAAAAATTGGACAGGCTTACGGGATGTTAAATCTACTGAGACCTCTCTTAAACCACAACAGCCCGCTAAGCTTGAAGAACAAGCGAACACTTTACTTGACACTAATAAGACCCATACTGACATACGCCGCTCCGGCATGGAACGCGACGACTAAGACTAACCTACGAAAACTACAGACATTACAAAATAAGACACTGCGACTCGTACTCAACAAAATAAGGGACCCACTGAATAGACATTACTACTCTTCAAAATACATACACAAACTGACTTACCGACCACCGACATAGTGCCACTCAATTTGTAATCTCGCTATATTCACAATATTCACTGTATATATTAAGATCAATAATGTAATTTAAAGTACCCAAGGGTAGAAAAATATGTGTAAATAACAATGCATATGTATGATCAGCTATTGTAAAAAATACTTTTTATCTTATCTATCTCTCTTTAGGTCGCACTTTTATATATTGAAATATATATTTTTTGAATGTAAAAATGTTTAATTGTTCTTATTATATATTTTTTCCAACATATTTGTGATTTTGTTGAAAATATATGCATTATTTCTGCACACTATCAACACAAGTTAAATGTTTTTTGAATCATTCAAATCAGATGCTCCGTTCTCTCAAAGACTTAATTTCTATTTTCTGCACTCTTTGCTTCGTATCTCCGAAACGGCTGGACCAACTTTTTGCCAAAAACTAATCAGCACGTCTCCCCATCAATAGGAATCAAATGCTTTTTGAATAATTCAAATCTAAAGTATGCCAAAATGTTTAGAAACTTTGAAACGTGAGGATATACAAAAAATTTCAATTATTAGAGAAAATATAAACCCAAACAAATCTTTACGAAGAATAATTACGAGCTTAGATAAATAAGTATAAATTACAATTACGAGGATAAAATGATACCTCAGAAAAAATGTAGGTGTGTGTGTGTGTGTGCGTGTGCCGATACAAATTTTCGTCGACGATTGTACGAACACGGATCAACTGATTTGAATAATTCAAAAAACATTTTACTTGTATTGACGAAATGAGCAACTGGTAAAATTTATTGTAAAGACAATTCAAACTGAAGGTCCAATAAAAAAAGTAAAAAATAATGCTATTTGGCGGTCAAAACTGAACATTAGACATATGTACAGCGTATTATCAGAAATGTTATAAAGAATATAATAATAAGTACAAATTTTGTGTACATTTATATGCGTTCCGTACCAATGTTTACATGTTAGACTACTACGCGGCGCTTACGCGCTTTGATATTTCGACTACAAATCAGCTATGCAGCGCTATTGCTTAAAAAAAAGTTCAGAATTTTCAAAATACAAGAAAAAATCAAAATATAAAATCTCGAGTTTTTCAACTAAGTCAAATTTTTAAATAATTTTAATTTTTTTTAAAAATCTAATTTTTCATGAGTTTTGCAAACTTTTTTTTTAAATTTAGTTTTTGCTACGGAAAGTTCCAGCAATTTGCCTTAAAGCACGCGCCACTAGTTTATCTATTGGTAGGGCAAAATCTGGGCAACCTGATTTACTTAAAATCAGCCAGATGATGGCTTGCCGCAGCCTGTTGTGTTTTACTAACTTCCCGTAGGGTAAGTTATTGTAATCTTCTATCTTAATTAGAAAAATGGATGTGTGTGTGCCTGAGTGTGTATGTATGTATGTATGGATACAGTTTTTCGTCCACGTTTTCGGGCGCACGGATCAACCGATTTGAATAGTTCAACTAGTGGTGTATGGCATCGTGCCTTAAGCCAAATTGCTGGAACTTTCCGTGATGAAATATTCAAGTAATTTTAAACATTTTCAAATATATTATTACAAATACTGTAACTTTCATTATTTTTGCTATCTTGTTATATCTGAGCAAATCAAATGCAAAGCATAAATCAATTTATCTCCAGAACATTAACAATCCTCATTTCATTTCGAATTCGATTTCAAAAAAATAGTTGCCTATTTTACACACTATTGAAAAAGTGCTTCCGTATAGTCACAGTATAAAAGCATTTGCAAATAATTCAGTGCGACATTTTCACTTATACTGTGCTTAGCTTGGCGGCATTTTCACATTTTTCAATAGTTTTCACAAAATTGGAAAAGTGCTCCAGTCTGGGCAAACATTTGTACCAGAGTGGCGCTTAGACTGTGCTTAGCCTAGGTGATTTTGTGAATTTCTAATCTAAAATTACAAAAATATTTTTCGAAAAAAATCTAAAAACAAAAATTTTTTTTCCAAAAGCAATTATTTTGTTGAAACAAGCAGAAAGTTTTTTAGATCATTCAAATCGGACGCTTAGTTGTCTCAAAAACTGCCATTTTTTGCACATTTAGCTCTGTATCTTTGAAACCGCTGGACCTGCCTTTTCCAAAAATTAATCACCACTTCTCCCCGTCATTACGAATTGAATGTTTTTTGGATCATTTAAATCCGATGCTCCGATCTCTCAAAAACTCGATTTCTATTTACTGCACTTTTTGCTCCGTATCTCCGGAACGGCTGGACCTGCCTTTGCCAAAACTAATCAGCACATCTCCCTATCAATAGGAATCGAATGTTTTTTAAACCATTCAAATCGGTTGATCCGTGCGCCCGAAAACGAGGACGAAAAAATGCGGACATACGAAACACACACATATCCATTTTTTCTGAGGTATGCCAAAATGTTCAGAAAACTTCAAAACGTTGAGAAATGCAAAAACTTTCATTTTCGATTTTCGGCCCATTACTATAACTATCCTACGGGAAGTTAAAAACAATCGATTCCCCTTGATAGGGAGATGTGCTGATTATAGTGTTTGGGAAAGACAGGTCTAGCCGTTACGGAGATACGGAGCAAAGAGTGCAGAAAATAGAAATAGAGTTTTTGAGAAAACGGAGCTGAATGATCCAAAAAACATTCAATTCGTAATGATAGGAAGAAGGGGTGATTAGATTTTGGCAGAGGCAAGTGCAGCCGTTTCGGGGATACGGAGCAAAATGTGCAAAAAATGACAATTTTTTGAAAGAAATAAGTTGGACAGCTACTTGTGTTGATGAAAAGATTGTTTTTTTTTTGATTATCGAAAATAATTTAGATTTTTAAAATTTTAACCCGCTACGGAAAGTTCCAGTGATTTTCTTCAAGGCACCTTTAACTACACAACTAGTTTCATTTGCAAATAACAGTAATTAATAACAATCACTTATTTGAAAAACAAGTATTTCGTGACAGTTGAAATAATGAATTCAAAAGACGCGCCGCTACTTAAATTTCAAAGCGATGTGATGAATGTCTCATCTTTCTTAAAACATACTCTATGCTTCAAATGTCAAATAGTAAATGTAAATTTGGATGAAATAATTATATTTTTTTAAAAGATTATTAATTAAACTATAATTATATTAAAATATTATTATTTATTACACAATTAATTTTGTGAATATATACTAATTAGACGGGAGTAAGTGAAAATATTTAAAAAATGTCAGACGAAACAATTATGTCTATGAATGCTGAGGCAATTAAAATGGAACCACCAGAATCTTCAGTAGAAGACATTAAAAGCGAAATTGAGGTTGAATGTGATGTTCCTGATGCTATAGTTAACCCAAAATCGACTTCTGAGGAAGATAAAACGTGTTTAGAAAGATTCATGAAATCCGATGTGACGATAGAAGAAGAAGTCAAGCAGGATACAATCGAGGAATTTGTATATGAATGTGGCATTTGTAATCAATCATTTCCAGAATCACATCTTTTAAAAGAGCATATGCTCGATCACATGCCCAGTCATAGCAAAGAACGCCCTTTCAAATGCGAAGTCTGTGGTAAGACTTTCTCACTATCAAAAGGCTTAAAAGCACACATGATTTCACATTCTGAAGAACGTCCCTTCGAATGTGGTTTATGCAATCTGACATTCTCCCGTCCAAGCAGTCTGAAAAGACACATGCTGAGACACAACGGAGTACGCCCTTATAAATGCTATGTTTGTGACAAGACATTTACTCAATCAAGCGATCTGAAAAGTCACATGCTGATTCACAATGGAGTACGCCCCTATGAATGCGATATATGCAAGAAGGCCTTCACACAATTATGTAATATGAAAAAACACATGATGATTCACAGCGGTGTGCGCCCCTACGAATGCGACGTATGCAAACGCTCATTCACAGAATTAGGGAGTCTGAAAAGTCATATGTTGCTGCACACTGGAGTACGCCCTCATCAATGCAATATATGCAATAGGGCGTTCACACAATCCTGTAGTCTGAAAAAACATATGCTGGTTCATAGCGGAGAGCTTCCTTATAGATGTGAAATTTGCAATAAGGGATTTACTCAATCGAACAATTTGACTAGACACAGGGCAGTTCATAGCCAGAAGCGTGGTGAAAGTCAATGAAGTATAAGCATTATTGATAAATTGAATTTAAATATTTGGTAATATGTTATAAAATATTCTTTCATGTAATATTAAATAATTTATGAATAGTATAAAATATGCAGTAAACATATCATTATTTACAGTTTCTTTTAAGTAAAACTTCTTTAGGCGCGACTAGGGTGTAAATCCGTTCAAATGCAACGGAAAAAGCGTTACGCTCGAGTCGAGTGCCAATGATTTGTCATTCGCTATCTATGATATCCTTTCTATATGGGTCGATTGTGATTGGTCGTGGTGTTGCGTGAGTATGATTGCTTTGATTGAATAGTGAACACTAGTGAGGTGCATGGCATTGTGTCTTAAGGCCAATTGCTGGAACTTCCCGTACCGTAATTAAAAAATTTGGTACGGAACCCAAAAAAAAAAAAATACACAAAATGTGTACAATGTGTACATTAAAATCTATAAAATATCTGATAATTTGATGTACATATGTCCAATAAACATTTGTGATTGCCAAATCATATTTTTTAACATATTTTTTCTGAGAGTCCGTAACCGCTAGACCTGCCTTCCCAAAATTGAATCAGTTCTTCAACTTGTCAATACAAGTAAAATGTTTTGTGAATTATTAAAATCCGGTGGTCCGTTCTCTTAAAAACTGAGTTACCGTGTTTGGCACTTTTTGCCCCGTATCTTCAGAACGGCTAGACCTGCCTTTGCCAAAAACTAATCAGCACGTCTCCTATCAACACGAATCGAATGTTTATTGAATTTTCAAATCGGTTGATCGGTGTTCCCGAAATCGGCGACGAAAATTTGTATCTGCACACACATATATACACATACATACATCCATTTTTTGTAAGGTGGTTCAGAAACCTCTGAAACGTAAAGATATATAAAAATTTTCATTGTCGTTTTTTTTGCATTCACTATAACTTACCCTACGGTAACTTAATAATAAAACTAGTGGGGTGTATGGCATCGTGCCTTAAGGCAAATTGCTGGAACTTTCCGTACCGTAACGAAATGTTCGAGGAATACTGAATGTTTTCAAATAAATTATTATACATATTGTAACATTGTTAATATTTATAAGAATTATATAAACTGAATTGCAAAGTTAAAATTATTTGTTTAAAGAATATTTGAACTTTAGTCAGAATTAAAAATAAAATCTGAATTATTTTCGATGCAAACAAAAAAATGATACGATTTTTTTTTCCAAAATCAATTATTTCGTTAAAACAAGCTGAAAGTTCTTTGAATCATTTAAATTGGACGCTTAGTTCTCTCAAAAACTGCCATTTTTTGCACATTTAGCTCTGTTTCTTCGAAATGGCTGGGCCTGCCATTGCCAAAAACTAATAGTCACTTCACCCAATCATTACTAATTGAATGTTTTTTAGATCATTCAAATCGAATGCTCCGTTCACTCAAAAACTCGATTTATATTTTTTGCACTCTTTGCTCCGTATCCTCGTAACGGCTGGACCTGCCTTTGCCAAAAACTAATTAGCACATCTTCCTATCAATAGGAATCGAACGTTTTTTGAACCATTCAAATCGGTTGATCCGTGCGCCCGAAAACGTGGACGAAAAATTGTATCCATACATACATACACACACACACAATTTTTTCTGAGGTATTTTTATAGGCAGACAGATACAATAGCTATTCAAAGAATGAAACTGTATCGCCAGCGTAATAGTAAAAAAAAACAAGCAGTCAATGAATGTATGTTAATTTTAATTACATGAAGTTTTTCAAACACAATTACATGATGAGTGAAATTGTGAAAACAATATTTCTTTAGGCGTTGTTTAACATAATAATTCTCTGCATTTTTATAGATATTAAAAGTTATTAAAGCAGTACAGCTTTATTCTATCATGCCGAAGATACATCTTTTCCAGAATTATATCTCAGACACTTTTGGAAGTCTACATGTTTTTTGATCATTAAGTATTACAAAGTTGCTTATTTTTATGAATAATCAAGAATAAATTGATATTTAGATTTATTACTCTAAATGAGAGATCAAGCATTGTTTATGCTTATTTATCTATGAGATCAAGCACAACAATAGTTCATGTCGATGTGAATCATTTATATACAGATATACTTCATCATGGACATCTATGCAGTTTATATCTATTTATCTATGCAGATTCTTCAAGATTGTTATAAGTTCACTGTATGAACGAATATTATAGAATTTATTAATCAGCAATTACTCCATTTCTCTAAGGTTCAAGTTCTAAATGCTAATTACAATTACAAACCAATCATGTCTAATTACATTATTCTTTCAAACATTATAAATATTTTTAATGCTATTATAAATATACAATTAACTTCCCGAGGGAGAAGTTTGTTTTCATCAAAAAATCCGATTTGCTAATTTTATGTTTTCTCGACGTTTCAAGTCATTCTGAATCGAATGATACCGAATTATAAAAAGTATGTGTGTGAACAGATTTTTTTTCCCATAAATCGGTGTTTTCTCGAAACGGCTGGACCGATTTCAAAAATTTAAAAGCCATGGCTCCTCGCACCTCGATGAGGAATATTGTTTGTCAGTTTTGTGCGACGATCGGCAAGCCGTTTCTTTATAAATAGCAGAAGAGTGAAAATTTTTTTGTCCACGTTTTAAGCCGCAATTCTGAATCGATTTTGAAAATTCAAAATCTGTTCGAAAGATATTGGTTGAGAATCGTGCTGATTAGTTTTTGGTAGAGATCGGCCGGGCCGTTTTCTTGTAATAAAATGTTAACAAAAATTTCGACGGTTTTTATTATTTTTAACTTCCCGTAGGGTGTTATTGTAATCGTCCAAAAATCGAAATTGAAAATTTTTACATTTCTCGACGTTTTGAAGGTTTTTGAACATTTTGGCATACCTCAGAAAAAATGGATGTGTGTGTGTGTGATTTGAATGGTTTAGAAAACCTTCGATTCCTATTGATAGGAAGATGTGCTGATTAGTTTTTGGCAAAGGCAGGTTCAGCCGTTTCGGAGACATGGAGCAAAGAATGCAGAAAATAGAAATCGAGTTTTTGAAAGAACGGAGCATCCAATTTGAATGATCTAAAAACATTCAATTTGTAATATATTACTAATAATATAACTAATAAGTAATATATTGGGAGAAGAGGTGATTAGTTTTTGATAAAGGCAGGCCCACCGATTTCGGAGATAAAGAGCTAAATGTGCAAAAAATGGCAGTTTTTGAGAGAACTAAGCTTTTGCTTGTTTTAACAAAATAATTAATTTTAGAAAAAAAAAATTTTTTGTTCCAAAATTTTTTTTTTTCCAAAAAAATTTTTTTGTTCCAAAATTTTTTTTTTCAAAAAAATTTTTTTTTTGTATATAGAAAATAATTCAGATATTATTTTCAATTCTGACTAAAGTTTTAATATACTTTAAACAAATAATTTCAACTTTGCAATTCAGTTTATATAACTCTTATAAAAATTAGACAATGTTACAATATTTATAATAATCTATTCGAAAACATTTAATATTCCTCGAACATTTCTTTACGGTACGGAAAGTTCCAGCAATTTGAATCCACCAGTTGAAATCTGTTTAGGATTTTGATAACAAAAATTTTGCTCTATTCTACTAATTGATCAGTATAAATTGGCATTAATGGATCAAACATTGAAATTTATTTTGTCTGAAATATTACAACTGAGTACTCTTTAATAATAAAGATTTAATTTACCAGATTTAATTTTTCTTATAATATAAAAAAATATATATTTATATAAATTTATTCATAGTACTAAATATTTGTACAGCAGTAATTAAATTTACAATGCAAATAAAATATAAGTAATTCACAGATATTTCACACGCAGGGTTTGTTTCTGCTTGTTAATGTTTCATTAATCTTCATCACATTTTCTACTGTGAACTTTCACCTTGTGTCTCCTTAAGTTGCTCGGTTGTGAGTATGTTTCACTGCATATTTCACATTTGAAACAACGCTCTTTGGCATGAGTGATCATGTGATTTTTTAAATTACATTTTCTTACGAATGTCTGATTACATATTTCACATTTAAAAGGGAGTTCTCCAGTATGAATGTGCATGTGCATTGTCAAGACGCCAGAGTGTGAGAATGTTTTACTGCATATTTCACATTTGAAAGGGCGTTCTCCTGTATGAATACGCATGTGCCTTTTCAAGTCACCCGAATATGAGTATGTTTCACTACATATTTGACATTTGAAACGACGCTCTTTGGTATGAGTGATCATGTGTGATTTCAGATTACATTTTCGTGGGAATGTCTGATTACACATTCCACATTTGAAAGGACGCTCTTTAGTATGAGTGACCATGTGTGATTTCAGATTATATTTTAGTGAGAATGTCTGATTACACATTTCACATTTGAAAGGACGGTCTTTGGTATGAGTGACCATGTGTGATTTCAAATCAGATTTTCGTAGGAATGTCTGATTGCATACTTCACATTTGAAAGGGCGCTCTCCTACATGAATAAGCAAATGTCTTCTCAAAGTGCTTTTTTCTTTGAACGTCTTACCACAGATTTTGCATTCGAAAGGGCGTTCTGTGTTATGAGTGATCATGTGATGTTGCAATTGTGATGAATATTTAAATGTCTTATTACTTGCATTGCATTTATTGTTACCCTTTTTGTCATTTATAGGTGTGTGGTCAACCATGTGCTCTTTCAAATAATTAGATTCTGAAAATGATCTATTACAAATGCCATATTCATAACTGGGTGTCTCAATTAACTCCTGCTTGACTTCTTCCTCTATCGTCACTTCGGAATTCATAAATCTTTCCAGACAAGTTTCATTATCTTCTAAACATGATTCAGACTTAACAATACTTTCAAGATCATCAAATTCATTTTCAAGTTTAATGTCTTCCATTGAATATTCTGGGGGTTCAAGTTTAATTGTCTGATCATTCACAGACATAATCGTTGCTTCAGACATTTCCAGATATTTCCACTGCGTATATTGGTTAATATTATTGGTATATTATATAATAATATTGGTTATTACTTTTTAATAATCTACTTTGTTTTCAAATATCTCAAATAATATAATGAATCTAACTATACTTACATTTGTTGTAGAAAATCTTCAGCTGTTTAAAATCGGATACTTCTTTGCATGGTTAGTCGTTCAGAATTATAGTTTTAAATTTTTGAAATCGGACCAGCCGTTTTTGAGAAAACGTCAATTTACGGCAAAAAATCTGTTCACGCACACGCGCACATATACTTTTTCCAAATTTGGTCTCATTCGATTCAGAATGACATAAAATTAGCGATTTTTTTATGAATACATAAACTTTTTCCTCGGGATATTAAACAAAATAAAAATTTATATCTCAAAGGTGGTAAGTGTCTCGTCTTCTTCTTTATAAAAACATACTCTATGCTTCAAATGTCAAGCTACTAAAGCGTTTTTATATTTTATAGCTAAAACAAATGTGAATTTAGTTAAAGTCGTTATTATCACATTCAAAAAGATTGTTGATTAAAAATAGATTATTAAATTTTAAATCAAATAATATTTGTTAAATATTCGTGGTGAAGTTACATAAAAATGCCGGAATCAACGATTATGTCTGTGAATGATCAGACAATCAAACTTGAACCACCAGAATATTCAATGGAAGACGTTAAACGTGAAACTGATGATGAATTTAATTATGTAGATGTTATTGTTAAGTCTGAATCGTGTCCTGAAGATGATGAAACATATCTGGAAAGATTTATGAATTCCGAAGTGACGATAGAGGAAGAAGTCAAGCAGGAGTTAATCGAGACACCCACTGATGAACATGGCATTTGTAATAGATCTTTTTCAGAATTGAATGATTCTAAAGAGCACATGGTAGATCACGAACTCAGTCGTAACGAAAAAAGCATCCATAAGTGTGATGTATGTCATAAATCATTTAAACAAAGTTCGATTTTGGCAACGCATATGGTTCAACATAGCACAGAGCTTCCTTTCAAATGCCAAATATGCTTTAAGACATTCATTCGAAGAAAAAATTTGAAAAATCACATGCCTATTCATACAGGAGAGCGCCCTTTCAAATGTGCAATATGCAATAAGACATTCATTCGAAAAAGAGGTTTGAGAAATCACATGCTTATTCATACAGGACAGCGCGCCTTCGAATGTGAAATATGTTATAAAACATTTACTCAATCACATATTCTGAAAAACCACATGATCACTCATTCCAATGAGCGACCTTTCAAATGTGACATATGCAGTAAAACATTCTCACACTCCGGTGTCTTGACAATGCACATGCATATTCATACTGGAGAACGCCCTTTTAAATGTGAAACATGTCATCAGACATTCTCAAGAAAATGTAATTTAAAATATCACATGATCACTCATACCAATGAGCGACCTTTCAAATGTGACATATGTAGTAAAACATTCTCACACTCTGGTGTCTTGACAATGCACATGCATATTCATACTGGAGAACGCCCTTTTAAATGTGAAACATGTTATCAGACATTCTCAAGAAAAGGTAATTTAAAATATCACATGATCACTCATACCAAAGACCGTCCTTTTAAATGTGATACATGCAATAAAGAATTTACACAATCGAGCAACTTGAGGAGACACAGGGTGAAAGTTCATAGTAGAAAATGTGATGATCAATGAAACATTAACAAGCAGAAACAAACCCTGCGTGTGAAATATCTGTGAATTACTTATATTTTATTTACATTGTAAATTTAATTACTGCTGTACAAATATTTAGTACTATGAATAAATTTATATAAATATATATTCTTTTATATTATAAGATTTACAGATGTTGTTATAAATTTTATTAACTCCCGAAGGAGAAGTTTATGTTTTCATAAAAAAATCCGATTCGCTAATTTTATGTTTTCTCGATGTTTCAAGCCATTCTGAATCGAATGAGACCAAATTTGGAAAAAGTGTGTGTGTGTGAATATGTGCTTGTGTGTGAACAGATTTTGTGCCGTAAATTGACGTTTTCTCAAAAACGGCTGGTCCGAATTCAAAAATTTAAAAGCCATTCGAATGTATTTGGAAGAGGACTAGCGTTTCTGAGTTTTGTGTGACGATCGGCCGAGCCGTTTCTTTGTAAATCGCATAAAAGTGAAAAAAATTTCGTCCACGTTTTAGCCCGCAATTCTGAATCGATTTTGAAAATTCAAAAACCGTTCGAAAGATATTGGTTGAGAATCGTGCTGATTAGCCTTTGATGAAGATCGGCCGGGCCGTTTTCTTGTAATAAAGTTAAAAAAAAATCGTCGATTTTTATTATTATTACAAATATTTAGTACTATGAATAAATTTATATAAATATATATTCTTTTATATTATAAAATTTACAGATATTGTTCTAAATTTTATTAACTCCCGAAGGAGAAGTTTATGTTTTCATAAAAAAATCCGATTCGCTAATTTTATGACGGTAGATACCATAGTCTTCTAGATCATACTAAACTCGTTTAGTTTTAAAAATTCATCAAAGTTTGCATAAATCAGTATCGTTCTTTTGGCATTTGTAAAAATTAGACCTTTTTGATCGACGTTTTCTCAGAAACGCCTGAACCGATTTCAGAAATTTAAAAGCCATTTGAGATGTATCTCAATGAGGACTATCGTTTGTCAGTTATGTGAGACGATCTGCCAAACCGTTTCTTTGTAATTTGAAAAAAAGTGTTAAACTTTTCGTCCACATTTAGGCTCAAACTACCGAATCGATTTTAAACTAGCTGTAAGTGGAATTCTGTCTTAAGGCAATTAGGGCATCGTGCCTTAAGGCAAATTGCTGAAACTTCCCGTACCAAAATTTATTATTTTTTTAAAAACGATTAACATTTTTGAAAAAAATTTACTTCGAAAAAATTAGATTTTTGAGAAACTATAAATTTGACAAAAAATTACTTTTTTTTGAAAAAAAAAAATATTTGAAAAAAAAATTTTTTTTTGAAAGAAAAATTTTTTTTTGAAAACAAAAAATTTTTTTGAAAAAAAAATGTTTTCTTCATTTTGACATATTTTGGAAATTCTGAACTTTTTTTCAAAGCAATCGTACTGCTTGAACTGCCGCGCCGCTGTCTAACGCATAAGCATTGGTACGGAACTCATAGAAATGTAAAAAAAAAATATACTTATTGTTAAAATCTCTATAAAATATCTGATAATTTGATGTGCATATGTCTAATGATCATTTTTAACCGCCGAATGGCATTTTTTTTACTTTTTTCATTAGATCTCCGAAACCGCTAGACCTGCCTTCATGAAAATTTGATCAATTATTCATCTTGTCAATACAAGTAAAATGTTTTTTGAATTATTCAAATTGGACGCTCCGTTCTCTTAAAAACTGAGTTACCGTTTTTGGCACTTTTTTCCCCGTATCTTCGGAACGGCCTGCCTTCGCCAAAAACTAATCAGCACGTCTCCTTATCAATACGAATCGAATGTTCTTTGAATTATTCAAATTGGTTGATCGGTGTTCCCGAAATCGTCGACGAAAATTTGTATCCGCACATACATACACATACGCACACACACACACACACACACACATACATCCATTTTTTCTAAGGTATGCCAAAATATTCAGAAACCTCTGAAACGTAAAGATATATAAAAATTTTCATTTTCGATTTTTTTGCGATTACTATAACTTGCCCTACGGGAAGTTAATAATAAAAATCTGTTCGAAAGATATTAGTTGGGAATGATGCTGATTAGTTTTAGCTGAAAATCTACCGAGCCGTTTTCTTGTAATTAACTGTTGAAAAAAAAAATTAAGCCGATTTTTATGGAACTTTTTTTGGCGATATATACCATGGTCTATAGAAGCCATGGTCTTAACTTACTGAAGTATTACGGCCTTACGACAAGTAGTATAATTTTAAAAATTTATCAAAGTTTGAGAAAATAAGTAGTTTTTTGACATTTGTTAATATTAAAATTAGACGATTTACTTGGTATGACAATAGAGTAGGGTTTTAATGAACATACTAAACCATTAAACTGGTTCAGTTATAAAAATTGTTGATTTATGAAAATTTGCTTTTAGAAAATACTCCGAGTTAATGTGTTTGTTTGTTTTCAATTATGTGTAATAAATCCGCTCGGAATACTTTTAATCACTCATAAATTAATTTAATTTTTATTGATTAAGTCGATTATTTACACATATCGGGAAGTTCATGTAACTTGCATCAATACTAACTAGTTAAATTGCTAAATTAAATCTTTATTATTAAAGAGTACTCAGTTGTAATATTTCAGACAAAATAAGTTACAATTTTTGATCTATTAATGCCAATTTATACTGATCAATTAGTAAAGTAGAGCAATTTTTTTTAGCAAAATCCTAAACAGATTTCAATAGGTGGATTCAAATTGCTGGGACTTCTCGTACCAAATGAAAATTTCGAAAATCCGAATTATTTTCGATATTCAAAAAAATAATTTTTTTAGTACTTAAATTTTTTTTCAAAAACAATCGTTTCGTCAACACAAACAGAAAGTTTTTTGAATTATTCAAATCGGATGCTCGGTGTTCTCAAAAACTGCATTTTTGCACATTTAGCTGCGTATTTCCAAAACGGCTGTGCCTGCCTATGCCAAAGACTTATCACCACTTCTCCCCATCGTTGCTAATTTTTGCAAACTTTGATCATGTTTTAAAATTAAACGACTTGTCGTAGAACCGTATATTTTAGTATGATCTATAAGACTATTGTATCTACCGCAAAAAAAAATAATAAAAACCGTTGGAAAATATTTTGTTATTACTTTATTACAAGAAAACGGCTCGGCCGATCTCTACCAAAAACTAATCAGCACGATTCCCAACCAATATCTTTCGAACGGTTTTTGAATTTTCAAAATCGATTCAGAATTGCGGCTTAAAACGTGGACAAAAAAATTTTCACTCTTCTGCTATTTATAAAGAAACGGCTTGCCGATTGCCGCAGAAAACTGACGAACAATAATTCTCATCGAGGTGCATCGAATGGCTTTTAAATTTTTGAAATCGGTCCAGCCGTTACGAGAAAACGTCGATTTACGTCAAAAAATCTGGTCACATACACACACACACATACACACACATATACTTTTTCCAAATTTAGTTCCATTCAATCCAGAATGGCTTGAAACGTCGAGAAAACATAAAATTAGCAAATCGGAATTTTTTATGAATACATAAACTTCTCCCTCGGGATATTAAACAAAATAAAAATTTATATCTCACAGGTGGTAAGTGTCTCATCATCTTCTTTATAAAAACATACTCTATGCTTCAAATGTCAAGCTACTAAAACGTTTTCATTTTCTATAACAAAAACAAATGTAAATTTAGTTAAAGTCGTTATTATCAATAATCTTTATTGATTAAAAATAGATTATTAAATATTAAATCAAATAATATTTGTTAAATATACGTGGTGAAATTATATAAAAATGTCGGAAGCGACGATTATGTCTGTGAATGATCAGACAATCAAACTTGAACCACCAGAATATTCAATGGAAGACGTTAAACGTGAAACTGATGATGAATTTAATTATGTAGATGTTATTATTAAGTCTGAATCGAGTCCTGAAGATGATGAAACATGTCTGGAAAGATTTGTGAATTCCGAAGTGACAATAGAGGTAGAAGTCAAGCAGGAGTTAATCGAGACACCCACTGATGAACATGACATTTGTAATAGATCACTTTCAGAATCGAATTATTCAAAAGAGCACATGGTCGATGACGAACTCAGTTGTAATGAAGAAAGCATCCATAAGTGTGATGTATGTCATAAATCATTTAAACAAAGTTCGATTTTGGCAACGCATATGGTTCAACATAGCACAGAGCATCCTTTCAAATGTCAAATATGTTTTAAGACATTCATTCGA
This sequence comes from Ctenocephalides felis, assembly GCF_003426905.1. Lineage (NCBI taxonomy): Eukaryota > Metazoa > Arthropoda > Insecta > Siphonaptera > Pulicidae > Ctenocephalides > Ctenocephalides felis. The sequence continues at coordinate 85,765,134 of NW_020536999.1, forward strand.
AAAAAAAATTTGAAAATTCACATGCCCATTCATACAGGAGAGCGCCCTTTCAAATGTGCAATAAGACATTCATTCGAAAAAGAGGTTTGAAAAATCACATGTTTGTTCATACAGAACAGCGCCCTTTCAAATGTGAAATATGTTATAAAACATTTGCTCAATCATATACTCTGAAAACCCACATGATCACTCATTCCAATGAGCGACCTTTCAAATGTGACATATGCAATCAGACATTTCCACAAAAATCTAATCTGAAATCACACATGGTCACTCATACCACAGACCGTCCTTTCAAATGTGAAATGTGTGATCAGACATTTCCACGAAAATGTAGTGTGAGACTACACATGATGACTCATACCAAAGACCGTCCGTTCAAATGTGAAATATGCCATCAGACATTCACACGAAAATATCATATGGAATCACACATGCTCACTCATACCAGAGAGCGACCTTTCAAATGTGAAATATGCAATAAGACATTTCTGCAAGAATTTAGTCTGAAATCACACATGGTCACTCATACCAAAGATCATCCTTTCAAATGTGATATATGTAATCAGGCATTTGCAAGAAAATATAATTTAAAAAATCACATGATCACTCATACCAAAGATCGTCCTTCGTCTGTCAAATGTATATATGTAATCAGGCATTTGCAAGAAAAATAATTTAAAAAATCACATGATCACTCATACCAAGAGCGTGCTTTCAAATGTGCAATATGCAGTAAAACATTTGCACAATCCGACTACTTGACAACGCACATGCGTATTCATACAGGAGAAGGCCTTTTCAAATGTGATATATGCAATAAGGATTTTGTACGAAGGAGCACCTTGAGGAGACACAAGTTGAATATTCATAGTGGGGAACATGATGAAAATCAATGAAATATTAACTAGCAGAAACTAACCATGTGTGAAATAGTGTTCAGCATCTATGAATTACTTATTGTAAATTTTTTTACTACTATACAAATATATTAAACTATGAATAATTTTATATAAATAGTTTCTGTCTATGTAATAAATATAAGTTAAACTAGTGGGGTGTATGGCATCGTGCCTTAAGGGGTTAGGGGTACTTGGGATTTTTGAAAAATCGATTTTTATTTTTTTGCATTTTCATTAAGGGTAACATCTTGAAAATATTCTCTGAAAATTTCAAGTTGATCCGATGATTAATTTTTGAGTTATTGGACTCTTACCAGCGCGTTGACGCAAGTGGAAGGCTTGATACTTATACTCAAGATCATTTCCCTCACATCCTGATGTTTTAAACGCTTTCAAACCGATTTACGACGATCTCAGCAATGATAATTTACTTTCAAGATGTGTAGTTCAAGATTAAATCCATAATCAGAAAAAATTAAAAGCTTCAACCAACTAGTGTAAAAAATATACCTAGAAACCGTGAATACTAGTTTTACTATCGTACAAATTGCTGAATGCATATACATAATTATTATTATTGATTATGGATACCCTAGAACCTAATTGTGGGTATAATTCCCATTGGTATGCTGAAAAATTGGATGCTGCACGTGTGAAAGTGGCAGATCAGCGCGCCAACGAGAACACTCGAGAGGCCAAAATGCTTCGTAGGCAACAGCAAATGGAAATTTTGGAAACTTGCACAATGACTGATAAACTATTATATAGCCCAGATATAGATGACTCGGTTTAAGTAATTCAATAATTCGAATTTCTGTACGTAAATCCAATGTGAAACTTTAAACGCGTTTTTCTCAAAACTATGTTTTTTGAAACGGTGACCACTGTAACTCTAAAACCACTTAGTAAATTTCAATGAAATTCATACAGCTTTTAGAATACATAATAAACTCGTGCCTGATCGAAGGATTTTTATTTTTTCAAAAATTTGAATTTTTAAGACCAATTAACTGTTGATTTTTTACCCAAAAATCTAGATTTTTTCTTTCTGATGCTGCAATTTTGTTAATTTTGCAAAAAAAAAGAAAACCTTCGATCCGGCCCGGGATTAACTATTCATAAAAACTATTTTTTTAATTTGATTGATTTTAGATGAATCTCTAAGGAGTTATGATGGTCACCGCCAGGACGTTTTTCGAAACAGGGTCAACAAAAACGGCTATAACTTTGGGAATATTGATTTTTTTTTTCTGAAATTTTTGTTACATCAAGTCAAAACATTGTATAATAATGCTGTATTATATTTTTGTAGAAAAACATCGTTTAATAACAAAAAAATACTGAAACACTCATTTTTTCGTGCCTGCAAGTACCCCTAACCCTTAAGGCAAATTGCAGGAACTTCTGTACCGTAACGAAAAGTTTGAGGAATACTGAATGTTTTCAAAATAGATTATTATAAATATTTAACATGTCTAATATTTATAAGATTATATAAACTGAAAGTTAAAATTATTTGTGTAAGTATATTGAACTTTAGTCAGTTTTAAAAATAAAATCTAATTATTTTCGATGTACAAAAAAACTAAAAAAAAAAATACAATTTTTTTTTCTAAAATCAATTATTTTGTTATAACAAGCTGAAAGTTCTTTGAATCATTTCAATTGGACGCTTAGTTCTCTCAAAAACTGCCATTATTTGCACATTTAGCTCTGTATCTTTGAAATGGCTGGGCCTGCCATTGCCAAAAACTAATCAACACATCTCCCTATCAATAGGAATCGATTGTTGTTTGAACCATTCAAATCGGTTGATCCGTGCGCCCGAAAACGTGGACGAAACATTGTATCCATCACATACCTACACACACACACATCCATTTTTTCGGAGGTATGCCAAAATGTTCAGAAACCTTCAAAACGTCGAGAAATGTAAAAAATTTCAATTTCGATTTTCGGCCCATTACAATAACTTACCCTACGGGAAGTTAAAAAATGTCATTTGGCGGTCAAAAATGTTTATTGAACATTATGTACATTAAATTATTATTATTAGATATTTTATAGAGATTTTAATAATGTGTATACAATTTGTGTAAATTTGTTTGGGTTTTGTACCAATATTTTTAACTTCCCGTAGGGTAGTTATAGTAATGTGCCGAAAATCGGAAATGAAAATTTTTGCATATCTTCACGTTTTGAAGGTTTCTGAACGGCATACCTCAAAAAAAATGGATGTGTGTGTGTTTATGTATGTATGGATACAATTTTTCGTCCACGTTTTCGGGCGCACGGATCAACCAATTT
>NW_020536999.1:85769342-85792375 GCF_003426905.1 Ctenocephalides felis
CGAACAATGGTCCAGCCTGCATCATCACAGATCCGGCCTGCACTATCGCAACCACCAACACGGCCTGCCTGCAGCCAACCCGATCCAGACCTCAACACTCCGGAAGGACTCTTTACTCTATGGCGAGATCAGGAAGCTATTTGCGGATCCCCAGGTAAAGCAAATTTTCAGTGAGTATACAAACTGACAAAAACACTTAACACCAAACATGACTTATAACGACAAATACACAACAATTTTGAACTTTCTTACTTCATCACCATAAACCAATCGCAAGACTTAAAATAATGCATTTCAATTCAAATGGACTTTTAAAACAACGTTGACGAACTGAGACAGACGATAACAAAATACGATTGGACATAGTACTGATTAACGAGACACACCTAAAACCTACGGACAGACTCTATATCAACAATTACAAGTTTACAGAAACGACAGACAGACGACGCACGCGGATGGGGCGGGCACTGCGATTTTGATTAAGTCTAACATCAGACACGAGCAAGTGCCAAACCTGACAGCGGGCGGTTCTGAAATAACAGCTATTAATGTATACAAGAGAGGTCAAAAAGTAACCATAATATCGATTTACATTCCCGGCAAGCAGACTAGAACATACGGACTTACAAAGACTACTGGACTCGAATAGATTTGTTCTTATGGCAGGAGACTTTAACGCACAACACACAACTTGGAACTGTAACTTCAACAACGCAAACGGAAACAGACTTTACGAATACCTGACCGAATACAAACACCACAGACGCACAACTACATTTCCTGACACGCCGACCAGATACGCCACCGTACAGACGCACCATCACAGTACGATCGATTTGGCATTGACAAAAATCTACACGTAACATCCGAACCCATAACAAGAACACTTTTCAACTCTGACCATAATCCAGTTTTCATGACCATTTCAGACAGACTAGACGTCGACCAGACCCCCACACGCAAATTTTTAGATTACACCAGAGCAAACTGGCCAATTTTCAGAGACATCATCACAGACACACACACGACACACTATGCCAATCGATACCAACACTGACATTGAGGAGGCTGTAAAACACCTTACACTGACAATCACAGACGCCGTACAACAGACTATACCGACACTAGACTCAAGAACAACACCAGCCAACGACTTGCCAGAACACATTTTATTGAAAATACAACTTAAAAATCATATAAAAAAACTGTGGCAACGTACCGGTGACAGACTACTCAAGGAACATGTGAACAGACTGACAAAAATTATTACCAATGAAATACGTGATCACCGAAACAACACTTGGACCAAAAGACTCGAGAACATAAATACTGACCCACACAAAATTTGGCAGACAGCAAAAAGACTGACGCAAAAACCAACATCCATACCTCCACTCAAATTAACTGACAACAATTACGCACGACACCAGCAGACAAGGCGGAAGGAAATATGGCAAAAAACTTTGAAAACATACATAAACAAAATGCCAATATGTCAAACGCAGACCTGAAACAAACGTACACGAGACAATTCAAAACTTCACTGACCTCCACAGGGACAAAGACTTACGAATAGACCCTGCCACAGTTTCTGAAATAAAGACAATAGTTAAAAAATTACCGAACAGAAAAGCACCGGGACCGGACGGACTACAAAACATAATACTTAAACAACTGCCGAACAAACGCCTACATTTTACTTACCCGGATAATAAATAGAATAATGACAAAAGGCTGCTTTCCCGCTTCTTGGAAAACCTCCACCATATTTCCAATAGTGAAGCCAAGGAAACAGCCAGACATACCACAGAACTACAGACCGATCAGCCTCCTCAACACAAGAGTAAGGTAGCCGAAAAGGTACTACTCAAAAGACTTACAAACACATAAGACACAACAAAATCATACCTGACACACAATACGGCTTCAAAGAACGAACTCCACACTACACCACTGACAAAACTCATAGAAAAATACTGTTCTCAATTTTAACAGACGAAACCATACCGGATTGGTGTTGCTTGATTTCGAGAAGGCGTTTGACACCATCGGATGGACGGACTTATACATAAACTCATACAACTGAATTTTTCCACCATACATTACAAGAACTTACACTCATACTCTCAGACCGTAACTTTTACCGTACAAGTAGACAACGGACTTTCGACGGTTAAAACAAGTGACGGCGGGAGTACCGCAGGGCTCGATCCTGGGACCGTCACTGTTTAACGTCTACATTCACGACATACCCACTGACGCCGACACCACCTTACTGACGTTTGCTGACGACACTGCCATATACAAATCATCACGATCACCGACGCTACTGACTACAAAGATACAGAACACACATAGACAAGCTGACGAAAATACTGACAAATGGCAGATCAAGATAAATCCGCAAAAGACGGAGGCAATTTTATTTACTAAGAGCCGAAATGCCATGACTAGACTGACTGATTAGACAAAATTAAAGTATTAAACTGTGAAGTTGAGTGGTCCAAAGATGTCAAATATCTTGGTGTGACCCTGGACCATAGACTCAGCTTCACAAAACATATTAATACGAAAATTGGACAGGCTTACGGGATGTTAAATCTACTGAGACCTCTATTGAACCACAACGGCCCGCTAAGCGTGAAGAACAAGCGAACACTTTACTTGACACTGATAAGACCGATACTGACATACGGCGCTCCGGCATGGAACGCGACGACTAAGACTAACTTACGGAAACTACATACATTACAAAATAAGACACTACGACTTGTACTCAACAAAAATAAGGGACCCACTGACTAGACATTACTACTCTTCAAAATACATACACGAAACAGACTGACGTACCGACAATACTCGATACATAAAAAAGCTCACTGAGAATTTTATCTTAAATGTGGGGATCATCCTAATATGAACATCGCGGGCCTCGGCCAATACACAAGAGATGATATTTGGTATGGCAATCACGCCATGCCAAAATATATACTGATCGACCCATAGCGGCAATTGAAACTTGGCTCGACGCAAATATTCTCCCTCAAAGTGAATAATCTTTTTTTGTTTTTCTCCTTTTTGAGTTATTATGTGTTATTATAAATAGTGCTAAGTGATTTTTTTTTTGGGGAATAAATTTTCTTTCCTCTTTTTGTCACAGAATTATGTCACAACTTGTTTATCTGAAATACTTATTATTGTATTGATAGAACAAATATGAAGGATGAAATACCTACGGGTTAAAAATCCAAAATGAGAAATGCTATGTACACATATATATCTACTGAAATATATTTATTTATTATTATTATATTAATTTTTAAATAATTTTAATTTTTTTAAAAATCTAATTTTTCATGAGTTTTGCAAACTTTTTTTTAAATTTAGTTTTTGCTACGGAAAGTTCCAGCAATTTGCCTTAAAGCACGCGCCACTAGTTTATCTATTGGTAGGGCAAAATCTGGGCAACCTGATTTACTTAAAATCAGCCAGATGATGGCTTGCCGCAGCCTGTTGTGTTTTACTAACTTCCCGTAGGGTAAGTTATTGTAATCTTCTATCTTAATTAGAAAAATGGATGTGTGTGTGCCTGAGTGTGTGTATGTATGTATGTATGGATACAGTTTTTCGTCCACGTTTTCGGGCGCACGGATCAACCGATTTGAATAGTTCAACTAGTGGTGTATGGCATCGTGCCTTAAGCCAAATTGCTGGAACTTTCCGTGATGAAATATTCAAGTAATTTTAAACATTTTCAAATATATTATTACAAATACTGTAACTTTCATTATTTTTGCTATCTTGTTATATCTGAGCAAATCAAATGCAAAGCATAAATCAATTTATCTCCAGAACATTAACAATCCTCATTTCATTTCGAATTCGATTTCAAAAAAATAGTTGCCTATTTTACACACTATTGAAAAAGTGCTTCCGTATAGTCACAGTATAAAAGCATTTGCAAATAATTCAGTGCGACATTTTCACTTATACTGTGCTTAGCTTGGCGGCATTTTCACATTTTTCAATAGTTTTCACAAAATTGGAAAAGTGCTCCAGTCTGGGCAAACATTTGTACCAGAGTGGCGCTTAGACTGTGCTTAGCCTAGGTGATTTTGTGAATTTCTAATCTAAAATTACAAAAATATTTTTCGAAAAAAATCTAAAAACAAAAATTTTTTTTCCAAAAGCAATTATTTTGTTGAAACAAGCAGAAAGTTTTTTAGATCATTCAAATCGGACGCTTAGTTGTCTCAAAAACTGCCATTTTTTTGCACATTTAGCTCTGTATCTTTGAAACCGCTGGACCTGCCTTTTCCAAAAATTAATCACCACTTCTCCCCGTCATTACGAATTGAATGTTTTTTGGATCATTTAAATCCGATGCTCCGATCTCTCAAAAACTCCGGAACGGCTGGACGTTGCCAAAACTAATCAGCACATCTCCCTATCAATAGGAAACGAATGTTTTTTAAACCATTCAAATCGGTTGATCCGTGCGTCCGAAAACGTGGACAAAAAATGCGGATATTCAAAACACACACACATCCATTTTTTCTGAGGTATGCCAAAATGTTCAGAAACCTTCAAAACGTCGAGAAGAGCAAAAATTTTCATTTTCGATTTTCGGCCCATTACTATAACTACCCTACGGGAAGTTAAAAACAATCGATTCCCCTTGATAGGGAGATGTGCTGATTAGTTTTTGGGAAAGACAGGTCTAGCCGTTACGGAGATACGGAGCAAAGAGTGCAGAAAACAGAAATAGAGTTTTTGAGAAAACGGAGCTGAATGATCCAAAAAATATTCAATTCGTAATGATAGGGAGAAGTGGTGATTAGATTTTGGCAGAGGCAAGTCCAGCCGTTTCGGAGATACGGAGCAAAATGTGCAAAAAATGACAATTTTTGAGAAAAATAAGTTGGACAGCTACTTGTGTTGACGAAACGATTGCAAATTTTTTTTTTTTTTTTTTTGATTGTCGAAAATAATCCAGAAATTCAAAATTTTAATTCGCTACCGACAGTTCCAGTAATTTTCTTTAAGGCACGATGACCTACACCACTAGTTTCATTTGCAAATAACAATAATTAATAACAATTCAAAGGCCAGCTAGACTTGAAAGTGATTAAATATATTAGAGATACGACGAAAAATATTATAATTAATAACAATCATTGATTTAAAAAGCAAGTATTTCGTGACAGTTGAATTAATGAATTCAAAAGACGCGCCGCTACTTAAATTTCAAAGCGATGTGATGAATGTCTCATCTTTTTAAAAGTATACTCTATGCTTCAAATGTCAAATAATAAATGTAAATTTTGTTGAAATAATTATCATTTTTTGAAAGATTATTAATTTAACTATAATTATATCAAACTATTATTATTTATTACACAACTAATTTCGTGAATATATACTAATTAGACGGGAGTAAGTGAAAATATTTAAAAAATGTCAGACGAAACAATTATGTCTATGAATGCTAAGGCAATTAAAATGGAACCACCAGAATCTTCAGTAGAAGACATTAAAAGCGAAATTGAGGTTGAATGTGATGTTCCTGATGCTATAGTTAACCCAATATCGACTTCTGAGGAAGATAAAACGTGTTTAGAAAGATTTATGAAATCCGATGTGACGATAGAAGAAGAAGTCAAACAGGATACAATCGAGGAATTTGTATATGAATGTGGCATTTGTAATCAATCATTTCCAGAATCACATCTTTTAAAAGAGCATATGCTCGATCACATGCCTAGTCATAGCAAAGAACGCCCTTTCAAATGCGAAGTCTGTGGTAAGACTTTCTCATTATCAAAAGGCTTAAAAGCACACATGATTTCACATTCTGAAGAACGTCCCTTTGAATGTGGTATATGCAATCTGACATTCTCCCGACCAAGCAGTCTGAAAAGACACATGCTGAGACACAACGGAGTACGCCCTTATAAATGCTATGTTTGTGATAAGACATTTACTCAATCAAGCGATCTGAAAAGTCACATGTTGATTCACAATGGAGTACGCCCCTATGAATGCGATATATGCAAGAAGGCGTTCACACAATTATGTAATATGAAAAAACACATGATGATTCACAGCGGTGTGCGCCCCTACGAATGCGATGTATGCAAACGCTCATTCACAGAATTAGGGAGTCTGAAAAGTCATATGCTGCTGCACACTGGAGTACGCCCTCATCAATGCAATATATGCAATAGGGCGTTCACACAATCCTGTAGTCTGAAAAAACATATGCTGGTTCATAGCGGAGAGCTTCCTTATAAATGTGAAATCTGCAATAAGGGATTTACTCAATCGAACAATTTGACTAGACACAGGGCAGTTCATAGCCGGAAGCGTGGTGAAAGTCAATGAAGTATAAGCATTATTGATAAATTGAAATTATTAATTAAAAATTAAATTAAAAATATTTGGAAACATGTTATAAAATATTCTTTTATGTAAATGTATGTATGAATAGTATAAAATATGCAGTAAACATATCATTATTTACATTTTTTTTAAGTAAAACTTCTTTAGGCACAACTAGGGTGTAAAACTGTGAAAATGCAATGGAAGAACATTATACTTGAGTTGAGTGCCAATGATTCATCATTCGCTCTTCATATAAGAGTTGATTGTGATTGGCCAATAGAACAAACGAAACAATGAAACGTAAGTTTGTTGAAGTAATTTATATCATTTGTGGTTACTATATATTTTTGAGGTTGTTAGAATGGAAATTATTTTTATAGGCAATACAGTTATTACAGCTGCTCAAAGAATGAGACTGTATCGCCAGCAAAATAGTAAAAAAAACAAACAGTCAATGAATGTATGTTAATTTTAATTACATGAAGCTCTTCAAACACAATTATTACATGACGAGTGAAATTGTGAAAGCAATATTTCTTTAGACGTTGTTTGACATAAATATCTTTGCATTTTTATAGATATTAAAGATTATTAAAGCAGTACAGCTTTATTCTATCATGCCGAAGATATATCTTTTTCAGAATTATATCTCAGACACTTTTGGAAGTCTACATGTTTTTCAATCATTAAGTATTACAAAGTTGCATATTTTTCATATGTAAGTTATTGTAATCGTCCAAAAATCGAAATTGAAAATTTTTGCATTTCTCGACGTTTTGAAGGTTTCTGAACATTTTGGCATACCTCAGAAAAAATGGATGTGTGTTTTGTGTGTCCCCATTTTTTCGTTCACGTTTTCGGGCGCACGGATCAACCGTTTTGAATGGTTCAAAAAACATTCGATTCCTATTGATGGGGGATGTGCTCATTAGTTTTTGGCAAAGGCAGGTCCGGCAGTTACGGAGATAATGAGCAAAGAGTGCAGAAAATAGAAATCGAAATTTTGAAAGAACGGAGCATCCGATTTGAATGATCTAAAAAACATTCAATTTGTAATAATTGGAAGAAGTGGTTATTAGTTTTTAGCAAAGGCAGGCCCAGCCATTTTGAAGATACAGATCTAAATGTGCAAAAAATGGCAGTTTTTTTAGAGAACTAAGCGTACGATTTAAATGATTCAAAGAACTTTTTGCTTGTTTTAACAAAATAATTGATTTTGGAAAAAAAAATTGGATTCAATTTTTTATTCAACTTTTTTTTTTCTAATATACTTTAAACAGATAATTTCAACTTTGCAATTCAGTTATTATAATTCTTATAAATAATAGACAATGTTACAATATTTATAATAATCTATTTGAAAACATTCATAATTTCTCGAACATTTCGTTACGGTACGGGAAGTTCCAGCAATTTCCCTTTAATCCACGATGCCATACACAATGCTAGTTTTTTTTTTTTTTGCGATAGATACCATAGTCTTATATATCATACTAAAATATTACGGTTCTACAAGTCGTTTAATTTTAAAATTTCGTCAAAGTTTGCAAACATTAGTAATGTAGGGGAGAAGTGGTGATAAGTCTTTGGCATAGGCAGGTCCAGCCGTTTCGGAGATAATACGCAGCTAAATGTGCAAAAATGGCAGTTTTTGAGAGATCCGAGCATCTGATTTTAATGCTTCAAAGAACTTTCTGTTTTTGTTGACGAAACGATTGTTTTTGAAAAAAAAAATGTTTAAGTACTAAAAAAAATATTTTTTTGAGTATCGAAAATAATTCGGATTTTGGAAATTTGCATTTGGTACGGAAAGTTCCAGCAATTTGAATCCACCAGTTTAAATCTGTTTAGGATTTTGATAACAAAAATTTTGCTCTATTCTACTAATTGATCAGTATAAATTGGTATTAATAGATAAAAAATTGTAATTTATTTTGCCTGAAATATTACAACTGAGTACTCTTTAATAATAAAGATTTAATTTAGCAATTTAATAAAATTTATAACAGTATCTGTAAATCTTATAATATAAAAGAATATATACTTATATAAATTTATTCATAGTACCGAATATTAGTACAGCAGTAATTAAATTTACAATGTAAATAAAATATAAGTAATTCACAGATATTTCACACGCAGGGTTTGTTTCTGCTTGTTAATGTTTCATTGATCATCACATTTTCTACTATGAACTTTCACCCTGTGTCTCCTCAAGTTGCTCGATTGTGAGTATGTTTCACTGCATATTTCACATTTGAAACAACGCTCTTTGGCATGAGTGATCATGTGATTTTTTAAATTACATTTTCTTACGAATGTCTGATTACATATTTCACATTTAAAAGGGAGTTCTCCAGTATGAATATGCATGTGCATTGTCAAGACGCCAGAGTGTGAGAATGTTTTACTGCATATTTCACATTTGAAAGGGCGTTCTCCTGTATGAATACGCATGTGCCTTTTCAAGTCACCCGAATATGAGTATGTTTTACTACATATTTCACATTTGAAACGACGCTCTTTGGTATGAGTGATCATGTGTGATTTCAGATTACATTTTCGTGGGAATGTCTGATTACACATTTCACATTTGAAAGGACGCTCTTTAGAATGAGTGACCATGTGTGATTTCAGATTACATTTCAGTGAGAATGTCTGATTGCACATTTCACATTTGAAAGGACGGTCTTTGGTATGAGTGACCATGTGTGATTTCAAATCAGATTTTCGTAGGAATGTCTGATTGCATACTTCACATTTGAAAGGGCGCTCTCCTACATGAATAAGCAAATGTCTTCTCAAAGTGCTTTTTTCTTTGAACGTCTTACCACAGATTTTGCATTCGAAAGGGCGTTCTGTGTTATGAGTGATCATGTGATGTTGCAATTGTGATGAATATTTAAATGTCTTATCACTTGCATTGCATTTATTGTTACCCTTTTTGTCATTTATAGGTGTGTGGTCAACCGTGTGCTCTTTCAAATAATTAGATTCTGAAAATGATCTATTACAAATGTCATATTCATAACCGGGTGTCTCAATTAACTCCTGCTTGACTTCTTCCTCTATCGTCACTTCGGAATTCATAAATCTTTCCAGACAAGTTTCATCATCTTCTAAACATGATTCAGACTTAACAATACCTTCAAGATCATCAAATTCATTTTCAAGTTTAATGTCTTCCATTGAATATTCTGGGGGTTCAAGTTTAATTGTCTGATCATTCACAGACATAATCGTTGCTTCAGACATTTCCAGATATTTTCACTGCGTATATTCAATAAATATTGGTTAATACTATTTAATAATATTTTTTTAAAATATCTCAAATAATATAATGAATCTAACTATACCTACATTTGTTGTAGAAAATCTTCTAGCTGTTTAAAATCGGATACTTCTTTGCAAGGTTAGTCGTTCGGAATTAAAGTTGACATTTCGAGCATAGAGTATGTTTTGATAAAGATGCGTTCGGAAGGATTAGTTAGGGGTTCTATTGCAGTCGCAAATTTGGCGCTAGTGAGCATATTGTCAAATGTTTTATGCAGCTTTATGTTTACTTATCTATGTGTTGGTTACTAAAACGTTAGTATATTTTAGTGACAATTGACAACAGGGCCTTTTCACTTAGAACAAAATCCTCGTTCAGAAGGAATACTTAGGGGTCCATTTGTAGTCGCAGATTTGGCGCTAGTGAGCCGATGAAAAAGTATTTTCAAATGTTTTATATTGGTTACTAAGAAACGTCTGTGTTATTTTTGTATAAGTTTACAAAATGGCGATTCTTCTTCGTTTGTGTTTGTATATTTGTTAATAAAGATTTCATCAGGAATTGCTCTCAAATGCATAGCCCTTTGACAATATGAATAGAACAGCTTCAAACTCATATGGAGGACATAATTACTACAATACTACGTAGTGCATTGACATATTAGTCTAATCATAATACACTTTAAGGAAAGAGATCAGTTCTAGGAAATTGTGTAAGAAATCAAATATACGCTTCTACAAGAAAGACATAATACACAAATAGAAAGCTGTTCCAGCTGTTTAATATTGGATTACCACTTCACGCGGATCTGAATATACTTGGGAAAAAATCAAATTTTGCACGGGATGATTACTAGTTAATGAGAGTTAAGAATGACAGACGATGTAATGATCTAACACTATAATGCATTATTCACTAAATTTCACTAAATATTTATATTAATAAGTAGAAAAAAGTGCAGAAGTTATTCCAGTAGATTAGATGTGATATCTATTATATATAAACCGGTGTATTGCAGTGTATTTGTTGATTTATATTTCGATTTGATTGTATATTTATTATAATATAATATTATCTAGTATATTTTTGTTATTATTGTATCATTACAAAACATAATAGGATTGTAATACCGAATTTAGTTTCAAATACCCGTGTATTAAAATTCATTAATTTTCATTTCAAATTTTGCGCCATTAATTTGAGTGCCAAAAGCAGCGCCACCACGTCGAGCGGAGGACCCTTTAAGTATTCCTTCTGAACGTAAAAATCGGGCGAGAGAAGCATCTATATGAATACGGGGTATTCTAATATTGTCTAGGATTGACAAATTGTGATTTTTCTGTTCTGTTTGTGTTTGTACATTTGTTAATAAAGATTTCCCGTAGCGTCAGCTGTAGTAATAGCAAAAAAATCGAAAATGAAAATGTTTATTTAATTTTACGTTTGTAAGGTTTTTGAACATTTTGGCATATCTTAGAAAAAAACGGATGTATGTGCGTATGGGATTATGTGTATTTGTGTATGTGTGTTTGTGCGGATACAAATTTTCGTCGAGTATTTCGGGAACACCGATCAACCGATTTGAATAATTCGATTCGTATTGATAAGGAGACGTGCTGATTACTGTTTGGTGAAGGCAGGTCTAGCTGTTTTGAAGATACGGGGCAAAAAGTGCCAAAAACGGTAACTTAGTTTTTAAGAGAACAGAGCGTCCGATTTTAATAATTCAAAAATCATTTTACTTACATGAACAACTGATTAAATTTTTAAGAAGGCAGGTTCAGCGGCTATGGACTTTCAATAAAAATAAGTTAAAAAAATGTCATTTGGTGGTTAAAAATGTTTATTGGACATATGTACATCAAATTATTAGATATTTTATAGAGATTTTAATTTACGTACCAAATTTACCTTAAGGCACTGTTCGCGCCAATCAAAGCATGCGGCTATATTGATATATAAACAAAAAATCATCTATCAAAAAATTATACAAATAAATCAATCAATCAGATCGTAATCAAAAACAGTATTAAAGTTATTGTAAATACACTTATAACTTGTCATTAATACAAAATAAATATATACAGTTATCAATTAAGTGTTTTACATATGGTCCTTCGAAAAGTAAATTCAAATTCAGTCAAAACAAGATCCTAAAAAACAGGCACAATAGAACAGCTTCAAATTCAGATAAGGACATAATTACTACCATATACTCTTCTTTTATCTATGGGCCGATCGTCGCACAAAACTACCCGTAGGGTAAGTCAAGTTATAGTAACCGCAAACAAATCGAAAATGAAAATTTTTGAATATCTTTACGTTTCTAAAGTTTTTGAACATTTTGGCATATATTACAAAAAAACAATGTATGTGGGTGTATGGGAGTATGTGTATTTGTGTATGTGTGTGTGCGGATACAAATTTTCGTTGACTATTTCGGGAACACCGAACAACCGATTTGAATAATTCAAAAAATATTCGATTCGTATTGATAAGGAGACGTGCTGATTAGTTTTTGGCAAAAGCAGACTAAGCCGTTTTGAAGATACGGGGCAAAAAGAACTAAAAATATAACCTAGTTTTTAAGAGAACGGAGCGTCCGATTTTAATAATTCAAAAAACATTTTACTTGTATTGACAAGATGAACAACTTATTAAATTTTTGGGAAGACAGGTTCAGCGGCTATGGACTCTTAATAAAAATAAGTTAAAAAAATTTCGTGGTCAAAAATGTTTATTGGACATATGTACATCAAATTATTAGATATTTTATAGAGATTTTAATAATGTGTACACATTTTGTGCGAATGGGTTCCGTACCAAATTTACCTTAAGGGACGATGCCATGCACCCCACTAGTTAAGAATTGCTATCAAAGGCATAGTTTTTTTAACGAAATGAATAGAACAGCTTCAAATTCAGATAAGGACATAATTACTACCATATACTCTTCTTTTATCTAAATGCCGATCATCGCAAAAACTAAGAAACAATAAATCTCATAGGGATACATCAAACGGCTTTTAAATTTTTGAAATCGGTTCAGGTTTTTGAGCAAACGTCGATGAATGGTCTAATTTTAACAAATGCCAAAAAAACGGTACCAATTTTTGCAAACTTTGACGATATTTTAAAATTAAACGGTTGTCGTAGGGCCGTAATATTTTAGTATGATCCATAAGACTATGGTATCTACCGTCAAAAAAAATCATAAAAGTCATTGAAAAAAAAATTATTAACACTATTACAAGAAAACGGCCCTGCCGATCTTTACCAGAAACTAATCAGGTCGTTTCCCAACTAATATCCATTATGTTTACTTATATATGCCAATATCTTTCGAACGATTTTTGAATTTTCAACATCGATTCAGAATTGCGGGCTAAAACGTAGACGATTTTTTTTCACTTTTCTGCTATTTACAAAGAAACGGTTAGCCGACCATCAAAATTGCTAAATGATAGTCCTCATCGAGATGCATCAAATGACTTTTAAATTTTTGAAACTGGACCAGCCGTTTTTGAGAAAACGTCAATTTACGGCAAAAAATCTGTTCACACACACGCACACATATATTTTTTCCAAATTTGGTTTCATTGGATTCAGAATGGCTTGAAACGCCGAGAAAACGCAAAATTAGCGAATCGGATTTTTTTTATGAAAACATAAACTTCTCTCTCGGGAAGTTCAACAAAATAAAAATTTATATCTCAAAGGTGGTAAGTGTCTCGTCTTCTTCTTTATAAAAATATATTCTATGCTTCAAATGTCAAGCTACTAAAACGTTTTCATTTTCTATAACAAAAACAAATGTGAATTTAGTTATTATTCAAGAAGATTATTTATTGAAAATAGATTATTAAATAGTATGTAATTGTTAAATCCAATAATATTTGTTAAATATACGTAGTGATATTATATAAAAATGTCGGAAGCAACGATTATGTCTGTGAATGATCAGACAATCAAACTTGAACCACCAGAATATTCAATGGAAGACGTTAAACGTGAAACTGATGATAAATTTAATTATGTAGATGTTATTGTGAAGTCTGAATCGTGTCCTAAAAATGATGAAACATGTCTGGAAAGATTTATGAATTCCGAAGTGACGATAGAGGTAGAAGTCAAGCAGGAGTTAATCGAGACACCCACTGATGAACATGACATTTGTAATAAATCATTTTCTGAATCGAATGATTCAAAAGAGCACATGGTAGATCACAAACTCAGTTGTAACGAAGAAAGCATCCATAAGTGTGATATATGTCATAAATCATTTAAACAAAGTTCAATTTTGGCAACGCACATGGTTCAACATAGCACAGAGCTTCCTTTCAAATGCCAAATATGCTTTAAGACATTCATTCGAAAAAAAAATTTGAAAATTCACATGCCTATTCATACAGGAGAGCGCCCTTTCAAATGTGCAATATGCAATAAGACATTCATTCGAAAAAGAGGTTTGAAAAATCACATGTTTGTTCATACAGAACAGCGCCCTTTCAAATGTGAAATATGTTATAAAACATTTGCTCAATCATATACTCTGAAAACCCACATGATCACTCATTCCAATGAGCGACCTTTCAAATGTGACATATGCAATCAGACATTTCCACAAAAATCTAATCTGAAATCACACATGGTCACTCATACCACAGACCGTCCTTTCAAATGTGAAATGTGTGATCAGACATTTCCACGAAAATGTAGTGTGAGACTACACATGATGACTCATACCAAAGACCGTCCGTTCAAATGTGAAATATGCCATCAGACATTCACACGAAAATATCATATGGAATCCCACATGCTCACTCATACCAGAGAGCGACCTTTCAAATGTGAAATTTGCAATAAGACATTTCTACAAGAATTTAGTCTGAAATCACACATGGTCACTCATACCAAAGATCATCCTTTCAAATGTGATATATGTAATCAGGCATTTGCAAGAAAATATAATTTAAAAAATCATATGATCACTCATACCAAAGATCGTCCTTTCAAATGTGATATATGTAATCAGGCATTCGCAAGAAAAAATAATTTAAAAAATCACATGATCACTCATACCAAAGAGCGTGCTTTCAAATGTGCAATATGCAGTAAAACATTTACACAATCGGACTACTTGACAACGCACATGCGTATTCATACAGGAAAAGGCCTTTTCAAATGTGATACATGCAATAAGGATTTTGTGCGAAAGAGCACCTTGAGGAGACACAAGTTGAATATTCATAGTGGGGAACATGATGAAGATCAATGAAATATTAACTAGCAGAAACTAACCATGCGTGAAATAGTGTTCAACATCTATGAATTACTTATTGTAAATTTTATTACTACTATACAAATATATTAAACTATGAATAATTTTATATAAATAGTTTCTGTCTATGTAATAAATATAAGTTAAACTAGTGGGGTGTATGGCATCGTGACTTAAGGCAAATTGCAGGAACTTCCTGTATCGTAACGAAAAGTTTGAGGAATACTGAATGTTTTCAAATAGATTATTATAAATATTGTAACATTGTCTAATATTTATGAGAATTATATAAACTGAAAGTTAAAATTATTTGTGTAAAGTATATTAGAACTTTAGTCAGATTTAAAAATAAAATCTAAATTATTTTCGATGTACAAAAAAACCTAAAAAAAAAAAATACATTTTTTTTTTCTAAAATCAATTATTTTGTTATAACAAGCTGAAAGTTCTTTGAATCATTTCAATTGGACGCTTAGTTCTCTCAAAAACTGCCATTATTTGCACATTCAGCTCTGTACCTTCGAAATGGCTGGGCCTGCCATTGCCAAAAACTAATAATCACTTCTCCCAATCATTACTAATTGAATGTTTTTTAGATCATTCAAATCGGATGCTCCGTTCACTCAAAAACTCGATTTCTATTTTCTGCACTCTTTGCTCCGTATCTAACGGCTGGACCTGCCTTTGCCAAAAACTAATCAACACATCTCCCTATCAATAGGAATCGATTGTTGTTTGAACCATTCAAATCGGTTGATCCGTGCGCCCGAAAACGTGGACGAAAAATTGTATCCATACATACATACACACACACACATCCATTTTTTCTGAGGTATGCCAAAATGTTCAGAAACCTTCAAAACGTCGAGAAATGTAAAAAATTTCGGTTTTCGGCCCATTACAATAACTTACCCTACGGGAAGTTAAAAAATGTCATTTGGCGGTCAAAAATGTTTATTGAACATTATGTACATTAAATTATTATTATTAGATATTTTATAGAGATTTTATAAAATCTCTATTTTATAATATCATTATTATAATAATGTGTATACAATTTGTGTAAATTTGTTTGGGTTTTGTACCAATATTTTTAACTTCCCGTAGGGTAGTTATAGTAATGTGCCGAAAATCGGAAATGAAAATTTTTGCATATCTTCACGTTTTGAAGGTTTCTGAACGGCATACCTAAAAAAAATGGATGTGTGTGTGTTTATGTATGTATGGATACAATTTTTCGTCCACGTTTTCGGACGCACGGATCAACCAATTTGCATGGTTCAAAAAACATTCGATTCCTATTGATAGGGAGATGTGCTGATTAGTTTATGGCAAAGGCAGGTCCAGCTGTTACGGAGATATGGAGCAAAGAATACCGAAAATAGTAATCGAGTTTTTGATAGATCGGAGCATCCGATTTGAATGATCCAAAAAACATTCAATTCGTAATGACGGGCAGAAAGGGTGATTAGTTTTTGGCAAAGGCAGGTCCAGCGGTTTCAGAGATACAGAGATAAATGTGCAAAAAATGGCAGTTTTTGAGAGAACTAAACGTCCGATTTGAATATGGTTCAAATAAAAGTTTGTTTGTTTTAACAAAATAATTGATTTTAGAAAAAAAAAAATTGTATCAAATTTTTTTTTTTCGTATATCGAAAATAATTCAGATTTTACTTTTAATTCTGACTAAAGTTCTTATATACTTTAAACAAATAATTTCAACTTTGCAATTCAGTTATTATAATTCTTATAAATATTAGACAATGTTACAATATTTATAATAATCTAGATTATTATTGAATTAAATTGAAGTAAAACTTTATTGCTATTGTACGAGATACCATTTAAGTGAAAAACTAGTGAGGTGTATGGCATCGTGCCTAAAGCAAATTGCTGGAACTTCCCGTACCGTAACGAAATGTTCGAGGAATATTGAATGTTTTCAAATAGTAACAAGAAGATAAAATGGCCCCGTAAGTATACATACAACTTATATATTTATGTACATATAGAATTTTGTATGTTAAGTAATTAATTACTTAACCTTCATTGGGCCTTGTTAATTTATTCACAGCATAATGAAAAGTTTTGCTGTTGTTCGGACCTCTAAGTACATAATGGAGGTTCCTTCCAAATGGCTGATAGTAGAAAATAGTGATTCTGAAAACATAACTGAAGTGTGGTGGCCCCCTGCCCGTATGAAATATCGCATTTCCTCTTTAGCTGCGAAGCAAACGTCAGTGAACAAGTCGGAGTGGATTAAAAGAAAAATAACTTTTGTCGGGTTTTATGGTGAGAATTAAGTTTTAAATATGAAGTATTGAAGTGTTGGAAGCTTTCTTAACTTCGATATTTGTTCTAGACACATATATGTCAGCAAGGAAGCACGCCGATGATTCGGAATATACTTCGCAAGAGGAATTAGGCAAGGGGCATAGGAAAAGAAAGGCTGCATCAGTTTTGTCGGAATCAGAAAGCGACACCTCTGATAGTGAAGGTAATAAATTACTACATTTTCAAAATATTTTTTATATAATATTTTTATATTATTATAATGTACAGATGAAGCTGTAGCAGGGCTTCGATCCTGACCTCGTTGACTGGAAGCTATTGAGATCCAATTCCGGCCTCAACGTAAGAGGTAAGTTTATAAAAAAAAATCGTGATCCTATAAAATATTATATATTTTTAAACAAATTTGTTCTTAATGCAGCTACTACGGGCGGATGTGTGGCTGAAGGTCCATCGAATAGAGTGGCTGAAGGTCCATCGAATAGAGTGGCTGAAGGTCCATCGAATGGAGTGGCTGAAGGTCCATCGAATGGAGTGGCTGAAGGTCCATCGCATGGAGTAGCTGAAGGTCCATCGCATGGAGTAGCTGAAGGTCCATCGCATGGAGTGGCTGAAGCTCCAATGCATGGAGCGGAAGCTATTCCAATGCATGGAGCGGAAGCTATTCCAATGCATGGAGCGGAAGCTATTCCAATGCATGGAGCAGAAGCTGTTCCAATGCATGGAGTGGAAGCTCTTCCAAGCAGAGGACAGGAAGCTGCTTGCAATTGCCATTTTTCTGAAGAAGTACAGATGCTCAGAGAGCGTTTCTCGATTATTGAATGTGAGTAAAATGTAACTCATTGTTTATGATGTTTTCCTAACATCCATTTCTGTTACAGCTCTCCTTAGAGTTTCCTTGCCAGGTATTGACTGCAACATGGCTAGCATGAACAAAATAATGCAGGATTGGGACAGACCAAGACAATCTGATTTTGATTTATCAAAAACAAACACTTTTGATTTCATTCTTCCTCTTTCTACTGTAGAGGACCTACATTCATTGGAGGCGAGGTTAAGAGATAATGAAGAGTTATGAATATGTAGGTTCGACTGCAAATTTATTAATGATTTCTGTATGTACTCATGTTTTTATTCATGATTGTTTTAGAAAACATTTATCGCCAGGATTGGTGGGAAGACGGGCGAAGGACATCTGAGTGATGTTCTTAAAAGACTCATGAGAAACAATTTAGCAATGAGATGTTCCTGGTACGGAAAGAAGGGAAATCTTCCATTGCATGAAACACGGTTAATCACATTATTAAGAAGTGAGTATTCATATTTATATACTAGTTTGAATTTGATTAATTTCTAATGTTATTGTTATCATTATATAGGTGTTCTGAGAGTTGTTCACCCTGAATTCACGGACAGTGCTTTTAAGAAAATAATTTCGAATTGGTTGAGATATGCTCGCCAGAGGAATGATAGGGCGGCGAGCAAAGCGAAGCCACTAAATGAACCAAATGAAATTTAACAGAATTCATGATAAACTGTATATATGTTTATTTTTATAATAAATTTTTCATATTATGTATTAATATTCTAATTAAGTTTTTCTGCAATAATACATGCTGCCTTTTTCAGTATATATATATATATATATATATATATATATATATATATAATTATGAAATCTGTGTTTTGAGATTAACACAAGTTAACTGTTTAACAAATTTTAAATTGTTTATTATATGCATGTTATATGTAATACTTGTATAAACAAATAAAACTAGCTGTAAGTGGAATTCTGTCTTGAGGCAATTATGGCATCGTGCCTTAAGGCAAATAGCTGGAACTTCCCGTACCGTAACAAAATGTTCGTGGAATACTGAATGTTTTCAAATAGATTATTATAAATATTGTAACATTGTCTAATATTTATAAGAATTATATCAACTGAATTGCAAAGTTGAAATTATTTGTAAAATATATTAGAACTATAGTCAGAATTAAAGATAAAATCTGAAATATTTTCGATATACAAAAAACTAAAAAAAAAAAAAAAAAAAAAAAAAAAAAATGAAACAATTTTTTTTTTCCAAAATCAATTATTTTGTTAAGACAAGCAGAAAGTTCTTTGAATCATTTAAATCGGATGCTTAGTTCTCTCAAAAATTGCCATTTTTTACATATTTAGCCCCGTATCTCCAAAATGGCTGGGCCTGCCTTTGCCAAAAACTAATAAACACTTCTCCCAATCATTACTAATTGAATGTTTTTTAGATCATTCAAATCGGATACTCCGTTCTCTCAAAAATTCGATTTCTATTTTCTGCACTCTTTGCTCCGTATCTCCGAAACGGCTGGACCTGCCTTTGCCAAAAACTAATAAACACTTCTCCCAATCATTACTAATTGAATGTTTTTTAGATCATTCAAATCGGATACTCCGTTCTCTCAAAAATTCGATTTCTATTTTCTGCACTCTTTGCTCCGTATCTCCGAAACGGCTGGACCTGCCTTTGCCAAAAACTAATCAGCTCTTTTCCCTATCAATAGGAATCGAATGTTTTTTGAACCATTCAAATCGGTTGATCCGTACGCCCGAAAACGTGGACGAAAATTTGTATCCATACATACATACACACACACACACACACACACACATCCATTTTTTCTGAGGTATGCCAAAACGTTCAGAAACCTTCAAAACGTCGAGAAATGTAAAAATTTTCAATTCCGATTTTCGGCCCATTACAATAACTTACCCTACGGGAAGTTAATAAATAAATAAATGATTAAGTAAACTCTATTACTTTAAAATCTACTTAACTATTAATCCAATACAAAATTTATGAATGCCTTTTACTAAAATAAAAGTTGGATAAATGTACACAATTAAGTGGTTTTGTTGTTCTGTCAACATCAGTTAGATATTGCTAAGATGTCGTACGGTGGTCGCGAGTCAAATATCGCGATACGATGTCGATTCTAGTGTAGAATCCATCTCAATAACACATTTGTGACTACGACGCGGCGATGTCTCATGTCGTCGGCGCGACATCAGTGCGACTATTGCACTGATGTCGCGTGCTTACTGGGAAGTTTTACTTCAATCGCGTGTGAAACGCGCATTCTTCTTAACTACCCGTAGGGTAAGTTATGGTAATCGCAAAAAAAATCGAAAATCATAATTTTTGCATTTCTCGACGTTTCAAAGGTTTCAGAATATTTTGGCATACCTTAGAAAAAATGGATGTGTGTGTGTGTGTGTGTGTGTGTGTGTGTGCGGATACAAATTTTCGTCGACGATTTCGGGAACACCGATCAACCGATTTAAATAATTTAAAAAACATTCGATTCGTATTGATAAGGAGACGTGCTGATTAGTTTTTAGTGCTGGCAGGTCTAGCCGTTCCAAAGATACGGGGCAAAAAGTGCCTAAAACGGTAACACGGTTTTTAAAAGAACGGAGCGTCCGATTTTAAAAATTCAAAAAACATTTTACTTGTATTGACAAGATAAAGAATTGATCAAATTTTCATGAAGGCAGGTCTAGCGGTTTCGGAGATCTAATGGAAAAAGAAAAAAAAAGCTATTTGGTGGTCAAAAATAATCATTAGACATATGCACATTAAATTATCGGATATTTTATAGAGATTTTTAACAATAAGTATAAATTTTGTTTACATTCCTATGGGTTCCGTACCATTGTTTATATGTTAGACGGCGTCGCGGCGCTTACGCGCTTTGACATTTTCTCTATGCAGTTAAAGCAGTGCTTTGAAAAAAAGTTCAGAATTTCTAAACTATGCCAAAATAAAGAAAACTTTTTTTTTCAAAAAAGGTAATTTTTTGTCGAATTTATAGTTTCTCAAAAATCTATTTTTTTTCAAAAATCTTAATCGTTTTTAAAAAAATAATAATTTTTGGTACGGGAAGTTCCAGCAATTTGCCTTAAGGCACAATGCCATGCGTCCCACTAGTTTATTTATTTATTTATTTTATATTTAAATTTTCAAATAATTTTTATCATTTTTATTTACCGTCGCCATGTTGGCACGCCTGCACATCAAACAAACAACTTCACCTCGCGCTCGGATCAAAACATCATCTGCAAACATCTGTCAAATCACAAAGATATTTTTACATCCAGAAATATGTTATAAACAATTTCGACTCGATCGTTCAGCATTGCACAATCCGAAATGCAACGTTTAGAATATTTGTAAGACATTTTAAAAATGTCTTATCACGGCCTTTTATTCGGAGCCGGGCTCGTGTTGGCCGTGGGCATTGCTGCGTACGCGCTTTTGTTTGGAAATAAAGTGAATACTCCTTATGGGGCTGAAGGAGCATATGAAAGAGCAGGGGAATATGTCCCCAGGAACACCTGGGACGATGAGTGAGTTGAATTTTAGTTATAATAATAGAGGTGTTAAGAGATTGATGGTTGGAGGTGCTTGTTGGCTCTCAGGTGACCTCTAAGGCTTCTGAATGACAAAGCTATGGCAATAAAAATAGTAATATATCAACAAAATATAATATAACTTTAATAATATTTTGATCCATAATATATTATAGATTAATAATTACAGTAGAACCTTGATTATCCGGACTAATTGTTGTTGATAGGCATCCGGATAATCGAAAATCTGGATAATCCAATGTATGAAGAAGAATGTGTATTTATCAAAAATAACAAATACATATATGGATATCAACGACAATCAATGTTTAATAAGAAATTAACATTTTCTTATGTATTAACATATATATATATATTCTTAGATTATATTACATACATATACTAAACCGCTGCATAAATTGTGCAAAAATTCTAATTGTAGGTATCTACTTACATATAACTCTGTCTCAGTTGGTAGTACGGATAATGGAGGTTCTACTGTATAATTTTTTATCTACAACAAACTAAGTATTTATTTATGTAATTGCCAAGCTTGATAAATGATTGATGATCGAAGGACACATACAAAGATACGATGCCTTCTGGGGTAGGAATTATTATGATAGCTGGAACATTATACATATAAATAACTGAACATTGAGTTCAATTCTGGTTTTACAATTTTACAGTAAGACAAAGGTTTGAAATGTATGCACAGGTAAACCCTGTATAATGTTACGGTAGTTACATTCTAAAAAACTTATACAGGACAAAGAACTAGTACTAATAGAGGGGTTAAGCTCCAAGAATTTAGAAAAGCATGTTACATATCATGATTATAATAAATATTGTTATATTTATTATTTTTTTTCAATAATTAATATGCATTACATGAATTATATGATATTTTTTCTTCAAAACTTACAAATAAGTGCTATCCAATGCATTCCTTTTTTGCAAGATAATATAAAAAATTTATGTTTGCAATTACTTGCTTTTAGCCAAATGATATTTATTTTAACACATGCTAAGTTATCTTTATAAAACTTTTATGCTAATTTTATTTAAAGAATCTTTGTTTGAGAAATATGAAATCTTTGTTTGTATAATCCTAGGATTTTTTTTTATAGAACGTAGGCACTTGAATAATAAATATCAAATTAGTTATCTTTTGCATTACTATCATCACATTTATTGAGCCATTATACGGCGATTTTATTAATTTTAGAGTAGATAAACTTTGATTGTTATAGGTTTTACTATATTTCTTATTCTATTAGGGTTTTATTCCATTCTCTATACATGTTACAGCAAACCCGTGCTTTAAAAGTACCGTGTTATGAGGGGGATGGTCTCAATTCTTAAACCGTGTTAGTGCAAGGTGGTTATCTGTATAACTAAATATT
>NW_020536999.1:85793375-85806209 GCF_003426905.1 Ctenocephalides felis
TAAAAAACGACATATCATTGTTTGCATTGAAAACAAATGAAACTATCATCTGCCAAAAATTTCAATTTACTTATGAACCTAGACAATATTAGAATATGTATAATAAATTTTATGATTATGAATAAAAAAAATGAAATGTCTACATTATTTTGCCAAAAAGCAGCTGAGATGCGCCAGAAAATTAAACAATATAAAATACAGTATATTATGGCAGATTGAATGATACACATTTGACCAGGTTTTGATAAATTAATTCACTTAAAATGTGACAATAAGTAATAACCAGGGCCGGTACTACCTTGAACGCGACGCATGCGAAAAATACGAGCGCACGCTTCAGGGGGCGCCAACACAATATTCGGACATAAAATTTTCTATATAGTTTTTTTTTTTAATATATAAATTCTTTGCATCTTTTACTAATCTTTCCACAATATTCATAAAATTCGTAAAAATTTCACTTTATAACAACAAATGGGAAAGTAAAGATTAATACATACAATTCGGCCCTCACGATATCGATTAAGAGAAGTTTAAGATGCAATTTTGGATATCTTAAATAATAAAAAATTGAACTAGTGGGGTGTATCGTGCCTTAAGGCAAATTGCTGGAACTTCCCGTACTGTAACGAAATGTTCGAGGAATATTGAATGTTTTCAAATAGATTCCCAGTAAACACTACTTGTTGCCGCAATATAACTTTTTATGTTACAAAGTTATATAACAAGTGTTAACTAAATGCAATGTACGCGCAATGTATTTTGAAGTTACAAAGTTATATAACAAATGTTAACTAAATGTAATGTACGCGCAATGTATTTTGAAATTACAAAGTTATATAACAAATGTTAACTAAGTGTAATGTAAGCGCAATGTATATCGGGAGTTACAAAGTTATATACATTTGTTACCAAATGTAATAAATGTGCAATGTTTTGTTAGAAAATATTTTCGACAACTTAAAAAAAAAACTATCATAAAAATCATTAAAAAAAAAACTAAATTTTGAAAAATTAAAAAAAAAAAAAACTACAAAAGTTAAAGATTTTTCAAAAATTAAAAAAAATCGAATATAACCAAAAATTTCCAAATTCTCAAAATATTGAGAATTTACTAAAACTAGCTGTAAATGGAATTCTGTCTTAAGGCAATTAAGGCATCGTGCCTTAAGGCAAATTGCTGGAACTTCCCGTACCAAAAATTATCATTTTTTTTAAAAACGATTAACATTTTTGAAAAAATTTTACTTCGAAAAAATAAGATTTTTGAGAAACTATAAATTGGACAAAAAATTACTTTTTTTTGAAAAACAATTTTTTTTAAATTTTTTTTTTGAAAAAAAATGTTTTCTTTATTTTGGCATATTTTGGAAGATCTAAACTTTTTTTCAAAGCAATCGTACTGCTTTAACTGTATAAAGATGAAATATCAAAGCGCGTAAGCGCCGCGTCGCCGTCTAACGCGTAAACATTGGTACGGAACCCATAGGAATGTAAACCAAATTTATACTTATTGTTAAAATCTCTATAAAATATCTAATAATTTGATGTGCATATGTCTAATGATTATTTTTGACCGCCAAATGGCATTTTTTTTTTTACTTTTTTTTACTAAATCTCCGAAACCGCTAGACCTGCCTTCATGAAAATTTTATCAATTCTTCATCTTGTCAATACAAGTAAAATGTTTTTTGAATTATTAAAATCGGACGCTCCGTTCTCTTAAAAACTGTGTTACCGTTTTCGGCACTTTTTGCCCCGTATCTTCGGAACGGCTAGACCTGCCTTTGCCAAAAACTAATCAGCACGTCTCCTTATCAATACGAATCGAATGTTCTTTGAATTATTCAAATCGGTTGATCGGTGTTCCCGAAATCGTCGACGAAAATTTGTATCCGCACATACATACACACACGCACACACACACACATACACACATACACACACACACACACACATACATCCATTTTTTCTAAGGTATGCCAAAATATTCAGAAACCTTTGAAACGCCGAGAAATGCAAAAATTTTCATTTTCGATTTTTTTGCGATTACTATAACTTGCCCTACGGGAAGTTAAAAAACACGTTTTTTTTTTTAATTCCAAAAAATTTTAAACTTCGAGAAAAATTTAAAAATTTACTAAAGTTGATTATTTATACATGCCGGGAAGATTATGCAACTTCTATTAAGGCAAAATGCCACTCTCAACTAGTTTGAATAGTTTTGACAGTTTTAACAATTTGAAACCTACAGGTGATTTGAGAATTTTTGAAAAAGTTTGAAAGATTTAATACTTTTTTAAACCTGTAAAACATTTATTTTAAAACATTAACAAATTTTTGTTAATCAAAATATCAAAAAGTCTATAAAAATTGTATATATTTACTTTCATTAACATTTATTTATTTACAATTATATTACATAAAGAACTATAGTTACAAAAATACAAATTACTGGTTAAATACAAATACAAATTACAGAAAAGGAATAGCCACATAATTAGATTTAGTTGTATAAGGCAGTGCTACACATTTTTGTTTTATTTCCTTCACAGATATTGTCACTTCTCTCATAATTTTTAGGTCAAAAACATGAATATTAAATAGTTTCGAGTCAAATGGTTTTGAAAATAATGATTTTGTCATTGTCGCTTCCGAACACAATATTTTATTAACATCACAAATGTTATTTATTAAAACAATTTTATTCTCAGTTGTTAAACAACAGTTATTCGGAGCTATATTACTTAAAGAAAAATTCTTAAATTCAATTTTCTCTATTTGTGATGTTTTTGTCCGGTGTATTACTGGAAAACTTTTAATTTTAATAAATTTACTTTGGCTTTTAATAGTTTTTTCTTCCCACATTCTGTTCACTAATTGTTGCAAGGGCTTCGGGGAATCTTGAATCTTATTTTTCACACTTCTGAAATAATTTTCAAATGGAAAGCAACTAAATTTGTCTAATGAACAACCAAAATTCTTAACTTCATCAGCTAGATGGATTATATTATGAATATTAAATGTTAATCTATCTGAACCATATAAATCAGAATAATTAATTACAAAAAGTTTTAATAAGTCCCCTGCCAAACTAGTCCAGTTGAGACATGCCTCTAGATCACATAGTATTCTAGTGCCTAAACTGAAATGTAAAAAATTTAAAAACAATTGGTTATTTAACACAGGTTTTAAAATTACTAATCCAGAATACAACAAAAATTGTCTGTATTCAGTGGCCTTCCAATGTTTATGATCCTCTAGCCTTCTAGGCAATCTGGAAAATTCCGAAGGAAAAAACTTTCTATGCTCTATTATATAATTGTTCATATTCCTTTTCTGCTCGTCCGTAAAGCGAATATCTCTAGATCCGCACATCCAGAGAGAAATCAGGCGCTTTGTCACCCCCAAACACACCATGTGCATATAGTCCAATGCAATTTGGGAAACCATACCGATCCCCAAATCCTCTAAAATAGATAGACCAGTATGGTGCTCTGGTTGTTCTTTTGATCTAAATGATTCATCTGTTCTCAATATAGCATCAGTTTCTGTTAAAATTACGTGTTTTTCAAAATCGCCTTCTTGAATGCATTTTGGACAACTAAAATACCCAGCATGCCCTTTCACGTAGGTTATGAATGCTCGAGCTGGGCTATCACACACAATTTTCGATATTAAAACATCACATTTCTTCTCCTTAAAAATAATGCCATTTTTCAAAATCGTCTTCATATCACTTACGAATTGACTTAAGTAAATATTGGCATCGGCTGGCTTGCTATTACCATGATGAATGCCTACAATGAAAGGTTCCACTTTTTCATTTATATCTAACATCAATAATATAGGCCAAAAACTGCTATTTGAACTTTTAGATATTGCCATTTCATCACAATTTAGTTGTAAGTAAATTTTCTCAGGGCATTCGAAAAAATGTTTTTCCATGGAGTTGAGAATTCCTTCTTCAACACCAAAATGCATATAAAAATATTTTTGTTTAAAATATTTGTTGCTATATTTATTATAAAATAAGTCACTGTTGTGTTTAGTACAAAATATTTGTTACTGTTGTGTTTAGTACAAAATATTTGTTACTATTTGTTTGTTATAAAATATTTGTTACTGTCTTGTTTAATATGAAATATTCGTTGCTATTTGTTATAAAATATTTGTTACCGTTTTGTTTAGTACAAAATATTTGCTACTATTTGTTTGTTATAAAATACTTATAATATTTTATAATAAGCAATTAGCAACAAATATTTTGAACTAAACAAAACAGTAATAAGTATTTTATAACAAACAAAGTAGCAACAAATATTTTATACTAAACAGAACAGTAACAAGTATTTTATAACAAACAATAGCAACAAATATTTGTTTTGTTTAGTAGAAAATATTTGTTGCTATTTGTTTGTTATAAAATATTTGTTACTGTTTTGTTTAGTACAAAATATTCGTTGCTATTTGTTATAAAATATTTGTTACTGTTTTGTTTAGTACAAAATATTTGTTGCTATTTGTTTGTTATAAAATATTTGTTACTGTTGTGTTTAGTACAAAATATTTGTTGCTATTTGTTGGTTATAAAATATTTGTTACTGTTTTGTTTAGTACAAAATATTCGTTGCTATTTGTTATAAAATATTTGTTACTGTTTTGTTTAGTACAAAATATTCGTTGCTATTTGTTATAAATATTTGTTATTGTTGTGTTTAGTACAAAATATTTGTTGCTATTTGTTTGTTATAAAATATTTGTTATTGTTTGTTTAGTACAAAATATTCGTTGCTATGTGTTAAAAATATTTGTTACTGTTGTTTAGTACAAAATATTTGTTGCTATTTGTTTGTTATAAAATATTTGTTACTGTTTTGTTTAGTACAAAATATTTGTTGCTATTTGTTTGTTATAAAATATTTGTTACTGTTTTGTTTAGTACAAAATATTCGTTGCTATTTGTTATAAAATATTTGTTACTGTTTTGTTTAGTACAAAATATTTGTTGCTATTTGTTATAAAATATTTGTTACTGTTTTGTTTAGTACAAAATATTTGTTGCTATTTGTTTGTTATAAAATATTTGTTACTGTTGTGTTTAGAAAAAAATATTTGTTGCTATTTGTTGGTTATAAAATATTTGTTACTGTTTTGTTTAGTACAAAATATTCGTTGCTATTTGTTATAAAATATTTGTTACTGTTTTGTTTAGTACAAAATATTTGTTGCTATTTGTTTGTTATAAAATATTTGTTATTGTTGTGTTTAGTACAAAATATTTGTTGCTATTTGTTTGTTATAAAATATTTGTTATTGTTGTGTTTAGTACAAAATATTCGTTGCTATTTGTTATAAAATATTTGTTACTGTTGTGTTTAGTACAAAATATTGTTGCTATTTGTTTGTTATAAAATATTGTACTGTTTTTGTTTAGTACAAAATATTTGTTGCTATTTGTTTGTTATAAAATATTTGTTACTGTTTTGTTTAGTACAAAATATTCGTTGCTATTTGTTATAAAATATTTGTTACTGTTTTGTTTAGTACAATATTTCGTTGCTATTTGTTATAAAATATTTGTTACTGTTTTGTTTAGTACAAAATATTGTTGCTATTTGTTTGTTATAAAATATTTGTTACTGTTGTGTTTAGTACAAAATATTTGTTGCTATTTGTTGGTTATAAAATATTTGTTACTGTTTTGTTTAGTACAAAATATTCGTTGCTATTTGTTATAAAATATTTGTTACTGTTTTGTTTAGTACAAAATATTGTGCTATTTGTTGTTATAAAATATTTGTTATTGTGTTGTTTAGTACAAAATATTTGTTGCTATTTGTTTGTTATAAAATATTTGTTATTGTTGTGTTTAGTACAAAATATTCGTTGCTATTTGTTATAAAAATTTGTTACTGTTTTGTTTAGTACAAAATATTTGTTGCTATTTGTTTGTTATAAAATATTTGTTACTGTTGTTTAGTACAAAATATTTTTGCTATTTGTTTGTTATAAAATATTGTTACTGTTTTGTTTAGTACAAATATTTCGTGCTGCTATTGTTATAAAATATTTGTTACTGTTTTGTAGTACAAAATATTCGTTGCTATTTGTTATAAAAATATTGTTACTGTTTGTTTAGTACAAATATTGTTGCTATTTGTTTGTTATAAAATATTTGTTACTGTTTGTGTTTAGTACAAAATATTTGTTGCTATTGTTGGTTATAAAATATTTGTTACTGTTTTGTTTAGTACAAAATATTCGTTGCTATTTGTTATAAAATATTTGTTACTGTTTTGTTTAGTACAAAATATTTGTTGCTATTTGTTTGTTATAAAATATTTGTTACTGTTGTGTTAGTAACAATATTTGTTGCTATTTGTTTGTTATAAAATATTTGTTACTGTTTTGTTTAGTACAAAATATTGTTGCTATTGTTTGTATAAAATATTTGTTACTGTTTGTGTTTAGTACAAAATATTGTTGCTATTTGTTGGTTATAAAATATTTGTTACTGTTTTGTTTAGTACAAAATATTCGTTGCTATTTGTTATAAATATTTGTTACTTTTGTTTAGTACAAAATATTGTTGCTATTTGTTTGTTATAAAAATTTGTTCTGTTGTGTTTAGTACAAAATATTTGTTGCTATTTGTTGTTATAAAATATTTGTTACTGTTTTGTTTAGTACAAAATATTCGTTGCTATTTGTTATAAAATATTTGTTACTGTTTTGTTTAGTACAAAATATTTGTTGCTATTGTTTGTTATAAAATATTTGTTACTGTTTTGTTTAGTACAAAATATTTGTTGCTATTTGTTATAAAATATTTGTTACTGTTTTGTTTAGTACAAAATATTCGTTGCTATTTGTTATAAAATATTTGTTACTGTTTGTTTAGTACAAAATATTCGTTGCTATTTGTTATAAAAATATTGTTACTTTTGTTTAGTACAAAATATTTGTTGCTTGTTTGTTATAAAATATTTGTTACTGTTGTGTTTAGTACAAAATATTTGTTGCTATTTGTGGTTATAAAATATTTGTTACTGTTTTGTTTAGTACAAAATATTTGTTGCTATTTGTTATAAAATATTTGTTACTGTTTTGTTTAGTACAAAATATTTGTTGCTATTTGTTTGTTATAAATATTTGTTATTGTTGTGTTTAGTACAAAATATTGTTGCTATTTGTTTGTTATAAAATATTTGTTATGTGTTGTGTTAGTACAAATATTCGTTGCTATTTGTTATAAAATATTTTGTTACTGTGTTGTTTAGTACAAAAATTTGTTGCTATTTGTTTGTTATAAAATATTTGTTACTGTTTTGTTTAGTACAAAATTTGTTGCTATTGTTTTATAAAATATTTGTTACTGTTTTGTTTAGTACAAAATATTCGTTGCTATTTGTTATAAAATATTTGTTACTGTTTGTTTAGTACAAAATATTTGTTGCTATTTGTTTGTTATAAAATATTTGTTACTGTTTTGTTTAGTACAAAATATTCGTTGCTATTTGTTATAAAATATTTGTTACTGTTTTGTTTAGTACAAAATATTTGTTGCTATTTGTTTGTTATAAAATATTTGTTACTGTTTTGTTTAGTACAAAATATTTGTTGCTATTTGTTTGTTATAAAATATTTGTTACTGTTTTGTTTAGTACAAATATTCGTTGCTATTTGTTATAAAATATTTGTTACTGTTTTGTTTAGTACAAAATATTCGTTGCTTTGTTATAAAATATTTGTTACTGTTTTGTTTAGTACAAAATATTTGTTGCTTTTGTTTGTTATAAAATATTGTTACTGTTGTGTTTAGTACAAAATATTTGTTGCTATTTGTTGGTTATAAAATATTTGTTACTGTTTTGTTTAGTACAAAATATTCGTTGCTATTTGTTATAAAATATTTGTTACTGTTTTGTTTAGTACAAAATATTTGTTGCTATTTGTTTGTTATAAAATATTTGTTATTGTTGTGTTTAGTACAAAATATTTGTTGCTATTTGTTTGTTATAAAATATTTGTTATTGTTGTGTTTAGTACAAAATATTCGTTGCTATTTGTTATAAAATATTTGTTACTGTTGTGTTTAGTACAAAATATTTGTTGCTATTTGTTTGTTATAAAATATTTGTTACTGTTTTGTTTAGTACAAAATATTTGTTGCTATTTGTTTGTTATAAAATATTTGTTACTGTTTTGTTTAGTACAAAATATTCGTTGCTATTTGTTATAAAATATTTGTTACTGTTTTGTTTAGTACAAAATATTCGTTGCTATTTGTTATAAAATATTTGTTACTGTTTTGTTTAGTACAAAATATTTGTTGCTATTTGTTTGTTATAAAATATTTGTTACTGTTGTGTTTAGTACAAAATATTTGTTGCTATTTGTTGGTTATAAAATATTTGTTACTGTTTTGTTTAGTACAAAATATTCGTTGCTATTTGTTATAAAATATTTGTTACTGTTTTGTTTAGTACAAAATATTTGTTGCTATTTGTTTGTTATAAAATATTTGTTATTGTTGTGTTTAGTACAAAATATTTGTTGCTATTTGTTTGTTATAAAATATTTGTTATTGTTGTGTTTAGTACAAAATATTCGTTGCTATTTGTTATAAAATATTTGTTACTGTTGTGTTTAGTACAAAATATTTGTTGCTATTTGTTTGTTATAAAATATTTGTTACTATTTTGTTTAGTACAAAATATTTGTTGCTATTTATTTATTATAAAATACTTGTTACTGTTCTGTTTAGTATAAAATATTTGTTGCTACTTTGTTTATTGTAAAATATTAATTTTAAATAATAAATACAATGAAATATGAGTAAATCTTTTTTTTTAGAGAAAAATCTATTATTTACGCATAAATTAAAAGCATTTCAAAAAGTGCTGATTCATATCGCATAGGTACATTACCGTATGTTACCTCAACCTAACAATGTTATATAACAAGTTAACTAACAGGGTAGGAAATAGTTATCTCCAGGTAATAAAATTCCTTAGGGACGGTGAGGTTGACATTATATAACTAGGTAACATTTTTATATAACCGCAACCTAACGGCAATATAAAATTGTTTACAGGGTTACTATAAATAAATATTGTAACATTGTCTAATATTTATAAAAATTATATAAACTAAATTGCCAAGTTGAAATTATTTGTTAAAAGTATATTACAACTTTAGTCAGAATTAAAAATAAAATCTGAATTATTTTCTATATACATTTTTTTTTCCAAAATCAATTATTTTGTTAAAACAAGCAGAAAGTTCTTTGAATCATTCAAATCGGACGCTTAGTTCTCTCAAAAACTGCAATTTTTTGCACATTTAGCTCTGTATCTCCGAAACCGTTGGTTCTGCCTTTGCCAAAAACTAATCACCACTTCTCTCTGTCATTACGAATTTAATGTCTTTTGGATCATTCAAATCCGATGCTTCGATCTCTCAAAAAATCGATTTCTATTTTCTGCATTCTTTGCTCCGTATCTCCGAAATGGCTGGACCTGCCTTTGCCAAAAACTAATCAGCACATCTCCTTATCAATAGGAATCGAATGTTTTTTGAACCATTCAAATCGGTTGATCCATGCGCCCGAATACGTGGACGAAAAATTGTATCCATACATACATAGACACACACACACATCCATGTTTTCTGAGGTATGCCAAATGTTAAGTTAAATTTTTAATTTCAATTTTTGGACGATTACAATAACTTACCCTATGGGAAGTTAATACGCATATTTCGTATAATCAGTAGCTACCTACCAAACACTAAACCTACACATAGATTCTGATTCGAATCTAGGCCAAAATGCAACGAAGTTGTAAATCTTGATTTTTCATAATTCAACCACTTATCGTAGGCCTATAATATTTTAATGTTTATTCTCAAATATATAGTTTCATCAAAATCGTTACTAAACTATTTTTCAACATTTAATTACGACCGATCTTCGCTAATAACTAATCAAAGCATTTTGAATTTTTAAAATTGATTTAGAATTGTGGGCTAAAACGTGGACGATTTTTTTTTCACTTTTCTGCTATTCACAAAGAAACCGCTCGGCCGATCGTCGCGCAAAACTGACAAACAATATTCCTCATCGAGATACATCGAACGGCTTTTAAATTTTTGTAATCAGTCCAGCCGTTCTTGAGAAAACGTCGGCGAAAGATCAAAAATATGTTTACACACGCTCACGTACTTTTTCGAAATTTAGTCTCATTCGATATAGAACGGCTTGAAACGTCGAGAAAACATAAAATTAGGATATCGGATTTTTAAATGAAAACAAACTTTTCCTTCGGGAAGTTAAAAATATAGTAAAAAATTCTTTGCGTTATTTACAATATTTCAAAAAACTTAAGGCAAACGCCACCTATTTTACAATAAAAATATAGTAAAAAAATCTTTGCGTTATTTCACAATCTTTCAAAATAACTTAAGGCAAAACGCCACCTACACCTAGTTTCATAAGGCATTTGTGGTACAATTGTTAACTTCCCGTAGGGCAAGTTATAGTAATCGCAAAAAAAAAAAAATGAAAATCCTTATATAAATTTGTTTCAAACATTTTGGCATACCTTAGAAAAAATGGATGTATGGTGTGTGGGTATGGTGTTGTGTGTGTGTAGGTGTGTGGTATGTTTGTGTGTGTGCGTGTGTGTGTGTGTGCGGATACAAATTTTCGTCGACGATTTCGGGAACACCGATCAACCGATTGAATAATTCAAAAAACATTCGATTCTTATTGATAAGGTGACGTGCTGATTAGTTTTTAGCGAAGGCCAGTCTAGGCGTTCCGAAGATACGGGGCAAAAAGTGCTAAAAATGCTAACTCAATTTTTAAGAGAACGCAGCGTCCGATTTTAATAATTCAAAAAACTTTTGAATTACTTGTATTAACAAGATGAAGAATTGATCAAATTTTCATGAAGGGGCCTAGCGGTTTCGGAGATCTAGTGAAAAAGTAAAAAAAATGCCATTTGGCAGTCAAAAATGAACATTAGACATATGCACATCAAATTATCAGATATTTTATAGAGATTTTAAGAATAAGTATTTTTTTACATTTCTATGGGTTCCGTACCAATGATAATCCGTTAGACGGCGGCGCGGCTCTTACGCGCTTTGACATTTCGTCTCTATGCAGTTCAAGCAGTACGATTGCTTTAAAAAAAGTTCAGAATTTCCAAAATATGTCAAATAAAGAAAACATTTTTTTTTCAAAAAAAGTAATTTTTTGTCAAATTTATAGTTTCTCAAAAATCTAATTTTTTCGAAAAATCTAATTTTTTCAAAAATGTTAATCGTTTTTAAAAAAATAATTTTTGGTACGGGAAGTTTTAGCAATTTGCCTTAAGGCACGATGCCATGCGCCCCACTAGTTTTATCTATCTTTTATCTCACCTTAACAGATTGATTATCTGTTCATCAGCCTGATCAATATTGATATCAACAGGCAGGTCTAAAAGAAGACTATCAACATAAAGTGTGTCGATGATTTTGGTATTTCCCAGATGCACTATATATGGATTTGTTAAAACACTTGGAGACATCAATGCACCATCCATGTACAAGCAGTCAGTACCATCAACTGAAAAGAATTATTTCAATTAAGATTAAGCTAAGACATAAAATTTAAAACAACAACATTAAGGGACCGATTCTGCCGCGCAACAAAAAATGTTATGGCAAGGCCATGTTACGTTCCAACTTCCATACATTATGCTACTGAATCATACTGAATATTGTCAAAATGTCATGTATTTGGTGTGCATTGAGGCGTTTTACACAAACTGCAACGTCACTCGTATGTTATGAAGCTGGATCAAAAAGACCCTGTTATTTAAGATCGTTTTTTGACATTTGTGCGGTTTCTAGGTTATGTTTTCTATCTGACAACCTGAGAAATACGCCTGACTGCACAGCAACCACATGGCTTTTGTCAATATTTAGTATGGAAATTTCTCCATATCATAATCTTGCCATAGCATTGTTCTGTTATACGGCAGAATCGGTCCCTAAATTACTTACAAGAAAAGTGGTAAATAATTTTGCCTGTTAATGTATCAGGATCTATCGCAGTCACTGTGAACACAAAATCACCAATGGATATTTTTTTTGGTTCGCCAAATTTTAAAACCTTTAATAAATGATGTTTCACCTGGAAATAGAAATAAATGTAATATATAGATTTCCAAACTATAAGGTTGTTGGAAAGTCACTTTGTTTTTTTACTACAGAGGATTTAACTATATTTTTTGGAACCTACACACACTCAAACCCTATAATTATTATAGGATTTGAAAGCTTATATTTTAACATTTGTGTGTAAAAAATTCTAATCAACTGCCACTGTAAACACGGAAAGAATTAAGCAGCATTTTCTACATACTTTACTCTTTTGCTATAGCAAAGATAAAAATACTGCTTAAGTCATAATTTACTTGACCGTTTTGCATGGAAATGACGTGCTGATAGTACGGTAGTGCCAAAACTGGTTTGCTAAATTTCATTCCTGGTATTTTGATATCCAAGATTATGCTTCAATGTCGAACAAAATTAAAGTGTCATGTCTAAAGTATATCTATGTACGGATCCAGAGACATGAAAGAAAGAGAAAGAGTTTAGAAATGTGGCGCTGGAGATGAATGGAGAAAATAAAGTGGACAGACAAGATAACAAATGAAAAAGTCCTGAGAGGAGTGGATGATAAAAGGACTCTACTGAGCACAATCCTGAAAGGAGGAAAGGAAACTGGATCGGACCCGTTCTGCAAAAACAGTGTCCTCTACACGACGTAGTCGA
>NW_020536999.1:85807209-85876709 GCF_003426905.1 Ctenocephalides felis
AAAAGTCAACAGGCTTCTTTAAAATCTTTTTATCCATATGTCGATTAATGGCTTAATTTTGTTGTTCTTAATAATTTTGTTCTAATTGAGATACATTATTAAATACCGAATTCTAGATAATTTTATTAGCTTTTTAATGATTATGATATATGATAAAATATATACATGTTGAAATTTTGGTGATTTTTTAAATAAGCCCCTCTTTACCCAAAATTAAAAATATCTCCCCCAAAAAAATCAAAATTTTTCAAAAAAATCTAAAGATCCAACATGTGATGTTGACTGGGGTCAACGATCAACTTAGAAACTTTGTTGATTTTTAAAATGACCCTCTTTACCCCAGTGAACATCACTTGATGAAACTTTGGTGATTTTTAAAATGACCTTGGAAAGTTTGGTGATTTTTAAAATGACCCCTTTTGGTGATTTTTAAAATGACCCTCTTGGAAACTTTGGTGATTTTTAAAATGATCCATTTTACCTCAGTCACATGTTGAAACTTTGGTGATTTTTAAAATGACTCCCTTTTGGTGATTTTAAAAATGACCCTATTTACCCCAGTCACGTTGAAATTTAGGTAATTTTTAAAATGGCATCTTTGGAAAGCTTGGTGATTTTTCAAATGACCACCTTTAACCCAGTCAACATCACATGTTGGATCTTTGAATTTTTTTTTTTTAAAATTTCGAATTTTTTAAAAGTTCAGATAAAAAATAAGTAGCTGTAATATATTACTAGACCCCTAAAATGACCTCCTTCCCCTAGTGAACATTACATGTTGACTTTGGATTGTTTCACAGGGGGGACTTTGGATTCTTTTGAAAAATTTTGAATTTTTCAAAAATTTAGAAAATGAATAAGTACCCGTAATACTTATATCTTCATATGTTGACTTTGGATTTTTTCAAAGGGGGACTTTGTATTTTTTTGAAAAATTTAGATAAAAAAAATAAGTACACGTGATATCTTACTAGACTCCCTAAAACAACCGCCTTTCTCCTAATCAACATCACATGTTGTCTTTGGAATTTTTTACAGGAGGGACCTAGGATTTTTTTTGAAAAATTTCGAACTTGTAAAAAAATAGATAAGAAATAAGTACCTGTAACATCTTACTAGACCTCTTAAAATGACCCTCTTTCCCGCAGTCAATATCACATGTTGTCTTTGGATGGGAGGGGGACTTTGAATTTTTTTTTTTAAAATTGAGTTTTTTAAAAATTTAGATAAAAACTAAGTACACGTATTATCTTACTAAGCGCATTAAAATCACCCCCTTTTCCTAGTCAACATCACATTTTGAATTTGGATTTTTTACAGGGGAGACTTCGGATTTTTTTGAAAAAATTTCGAATTTTTTAAAAATTTAGATAAAAAATAAGTATGCGTAATATCTTACTGGGCCCCCTAAAATAAACCTCTTTACCCAGTCAATATCGTATGTTGGGGGGAGTCCATTAATGACTTGAGGCTTTTAGGGGGAGGGGGTTTGACAAAAAAACACGAAATATCACATGGGGGAGGGAAGGGTATAGTAAGATATCACGTGTATTTATATTTTACATGTTTTTTATGAAAAAAAAATCAAACATTTTAAAAAAACAATCAAACATTTTACTAATTTTTCTCGTAACTAAAAATACACGTAAAGTTGGTGGAGGGGGGGGGTTTATTTTTGATTATCGCCTTGTATCACCTATGGGGAGGGAGTCTACAAATCTTTAAAAAGTCGATCACAAATTTGTGGACGCCCCCTTAGATCTCTCGAATTTATTTTTTAAATTTTAGACATTTTTTTTAAATATATATAAAAAATAAATACCTGTAATATCTTGCTTCCCTTCCCCTCCCGTGATTCTTTGTCAAGCCCTGTCCACCCTTTTAAGCTTCACGTGATTAATGGAAATCCCCCATTATTATGTTTAAATGAAATTTTATTTTACTATCCTACGACTACGAATTGTAAATATTTTATCCCCAAAACTAAAAATTAGAATTAAGATTGTCATAACTATTTTCTATTATAGTTTTTTTCTTCGGCAGCTTTATTTTAATTCTATGATTTCTAATTGTTTAATCGAGTGAAATAATACTAGATTTTAAGTCGATATATTGTAAAGCTGACACTTATTTTTTGTGATAATTGTGATAACATCGACTTCGAGCTTCTGTTTAATAGATATTTATGTATATATATTATAGTAAGTAGTAAATGATACAAATGAAAAAAAATGTCAATGGCATTTTTTTGTACTAAATGCCTTATAGTACTCTAGTGATCTGTTTTTCTTTTTTTTTGTTAAAAATGGATTAAGTCTGATGATTGTTTTTGAATTGTACTACCATGTAATACTAGAGCTAAATAAAATAAAGTTAACGATAATTTATTACTTTAAGAAAGGATTTTGTTTACTCTTTTAATTAGTGATTTTTTGAACAGTGCATTAATTATTTTGAAAGTAATTCGTTTAAAATGAAACCCAGTGGTTGTCCATTATCTATCAAATGAAATTGTTACAAGATAATTTTTTATCTATTACTGACATTGATAAATGAAGTGTAAAAAAAAATCGCAAACCAGGTTACTTTGACATTACCTCATTTTTAATTGTTTCCGCACCCTATAGAGGCGCCACCTACTGTAGCACGTAAATTTACCCCTGGGTATAATTCTAGATAAGATTTATACAAATACTAGCAAACCCGACGAACTCCGTTTCGCCACCAGATGATTTCGTGAGAAAGATGAAGAAATTTTTTTGTTTGTTTTATATTTGAACAGGAAAAATTTGATTTTATTATACAACAGTAATGAATTTATTTCGATCACAAAAATGAAGTGTTTTTAAGTTGAACTTCTCTCTAAGTAAATGAAAGTGAATCCGCAAATTATCCGTTTCATTGAAGTGCTCTTTGGTAAACCACATTTTTTGTTTTTTGGCCTGACGTTAACACAAACAAAGCGGATGGTTTTTCAACTCGTGAACAGGCAACGTATAACTTCCCATGTGAAAAAAAAAGATTTTCTGAATAATCCAGAGATAGAAGATATACCCGATTAATTTGAATAAATGAAATGAGAGAAAAATATACGCATATAAAATATATTTTAACTTAAACCATAAACGTGTTTTCACAAAAAAATATATACAGTCCACTCATTTAAGCTTAAATAAGGTAAGAATCTCGGAATTCGAGATACCCAGCTGCAAGTCTGTAAATACTTGTATATTGACACCATAAAAGCTGTCTCAAAGCCTACTTATGTTGTGTACTTCCAACCATATGTAGGTTTTGAGACAACTTTTAGGGTGTCAATATACAAGTATTTACAGACTTGCCGCTGGGTATCTCGAAATCCGAGTCATTATAGTAAGTTCACATCGGAAACTGGTTCAATTATAAAAATGGTTGATTTTTGGAAATTTGCTTTTAGAAAGTACTCCGACACCCTAGAGCATAAATAATAGAATAATAAGAAAAATTAAAACAAAATGAAATAAACTTTATTTTATTTTCTCAAAAACAATCATTTCATCAATACAAGCAGAAAGTTATTTGAATCATTCAAATCGGAAGCTTAGTTCTCTCAAAAACTGCCATTTTTTTGCACGTTTAGCTCGGTATCTCCGAATCAACTGGTTCTACCTTTGCCAAAATCTAATCACCACTTCCAACTCTCCATCATTAAATGTTTTTTGGATCATTCAAATCGGATGCTCCGTTCTCTCAAAAACTCAATTTCTATTTTCTGCATCTCCCTACCAGTAGGAATCGAATGTTTTTTGAACCATTCAAATCGATTGGACCGTGCGCCCAAAAAGTTGGAGAAAAATTGCATCCACACATACATACATACGCACAATGCCTAACGGCGGTTTTCGTGGGGGACAGAGGTGAGGGCAAAGTGGAGGTTTTAGTCAGTATTATTATACCCAGGCCGTGTTGAGTCTGACATACCTAGACAAAATACCAGTCTGGGATGCATAAATGCATTCCCTTCGCTATACAAAAAAAAAAAAAAGAAAAAAAAACACACACACACAAAAAAATACATTTTTTCAAAAGGCATGCCAAAGTTTTCAGAAACCATCAAAACGCTTCCTCTGGCCAAGATATGCAAAAAATTTCAATTTAGATTTTTGGACGATTACAACAACTAACCCTACAAAAAGTTAAAAAGTAACCTTTTGAGAAGATTCTCCTAACAATTATGGCTCAATTGCAAGCCTTATTAAGCCTGGAATGAATATAGAACATTATTAATAAAATATTCACACGAGTCATTGATAACAATGTTTATTTATTTGATATTATATATAATAATTAATTCATATATTTAATTATCATTAATTTCTATAAGCAGTAATAAGTAACCTTTTGACTAATTTTCTAAATACTAATTACTCATTGGTATGAGCAACCATGTGCCTTTTTAGGGATTTTGATTGTTTGAATGCTTTATCGCAGATTTTGCATTTGTAGGGGCATTCTCTGGTGTGAATGAGCATATGTTTATTCAAGTTACTTGCTTCTGTAAATGTCTTATCACATATTTGGCAAATATGGGGACGTTCACCAGTGTGGATGAGCATGTGTCTTTTCAAGTTACTTGATTCTGTAAATGTCTTACCACATATTTTGCATTTATTAGGACGTACCCCAGTGTGAATTAGCATATGTTTATTCAAGTTAGTCAATAGTGTGAATGTCTTACCACATGTTTTACATTTATTAGGACGAACCCCAGTGTGAATTAACATATGTTTATTCAAGTTACTCAATTGTGTGAATGTCTTATCACAAATTTGGCAAATATGAGGACGTTCACCAGTGTGAATGAGCATATGATTATTCAAGTTACTCGATTGTGAGAATGCCTTATCACAAATTTGGCAAATATAAGGGCGTTCTCCAGTGTGGATGGACATATGTCTATTCAAGGAAGCCAATTGTGTGAATGTCTTTTCACATATTTTGCAAATATGGGGGCGTTCACCAGTGTGGATGAGCATATGTTTATTCAGGTCAGACAATTGTGTGAATGTCTTTTTACATATTTTGCAAATATGGGGACGTTCACCTGGTCCCT
Organism: Ctenocephalides felis; assembly: GCF_003426905.1. Classification (NCBI taxonomy): domain Eukaryota; kingdom Metazoa; phylum Arthropoda; class Insecta; order Siphonaptera; family Pulicidae; genus Ctenocephalides; species Ctenocephalides felis. The sequence goes on from NW_020536999.1 coordinate 85,812,302, forward strand.
TAGCAGTATGAGTGCGAATATTTCGTTTTCGATTACCAGTTTCATTCAAATGTGAAATTTCTCTGGCACGAGCACAAATGTGTTGATCTAAATGATGTTTTTCAGTAAATGCTTTACTGCACTTTGTACATGTGAAATGTTTTTCACCTGTATGAGATTTTATATGTATTTCTAATGCACTTGCATCTGAAAAAGACTTTGAACAATATGGATCCTTATGACAATAATTTAACATATGCTGTTCTAAATAATGCAACTTTCTAAATGTTCTATGACACTTGTCACATTTATAAGGAGCAGTCTGAATTAATCCCTTTTTGACTTCTTCTTCTATTTTTACTATAGAGTTCATAAATCTTTTTAAACATGTTTTGTCATCCTCTGAACACGATTCAGGGTCTTCCTCAATTTCCTGTTTTATGTCTTCCTCAATCTCCTGTTTAATTGGATATTCTTGTGGTTCAATTTTAATTATTGGCTTATTAGCAGCTTCTGACATTTTGAGATATTTGTGCATTGAGTATGTTCTATAAGCATAAACAAAAACAGTTGGTTAGTTTAAATGAATTGTTAAATATGATAATTCATTTCATTATAAATACAAATGAAGACATTAGTTGATGACAGTTGGAGCATGGAGTATGATTTTAGAAAGTCAATTGCATTTATGCTCTCGTAATATTTTACAGGAGTGTATGTTTAAATTAATATATTGATTTTGGCTTAGTGGGTAATCATTCTCAACTGTCAACAGAAATGGTTATGAGAATATATAATATTCATATTATGGTTTTTTCAACGAATATAGTCTTACATTAATTTAACAGAAGTCTATTTTGGACAATGTATGTTTTTTCGACAACTCAAGATAATTTCTTCTTCAAAATACTTTGTACTTGACAAACAGTGAATAGAATCAACTATTCAAAGCTTTTGCCTTATTGCAGAGCTAAAATGTGAAGGGTAAAATTAAGCAATAATTAGTTTTTGCATTATTGGAAGTTAAATATTTATAGTTCTTTCTAAATAAAATAAATATAACTAAGAGTTAATCACGTGGAAGAACCTCAAAGTATTTTACACTACCTTTATGTTTATCAATCAATCACAAATATTGCTTTATAATATATATTATTACATTTGTACTTAAATGTATATATAATAAATTTAGTATGACTTTCAATTAACAATTAAATAAACGAAATATAAAATGTTTGTTCAGTACATTTTCTTTGACAGTTAGCGAACTTTGTTACTTTGACCCGCTCTAATGTTACCATTGCCAACTTACTACAATCATAGATAAATAAGGGCGTAGATCAGCGATGTCCAACCTAAATTACTCTTTGGGCCAAAATTTAGGAAAGTACAAGGCACTGGGCCGCAACGAATCTGGAAAAACTAGTGCATGATATCGTGCCTTACGGCAAGTTGATGTAACTTCTCGTACCGTAATTCCAAACTTTTAAAAGCTTTAATATTTTTGAAAACTTTGAAAAGATTAGATTTTTCAGAATCATGAAATAATTGAAAAAAATGAACTTTATTGAAACAATTTAAAAAAAATTGTTTGCAAATTCAATTTTTTTTTTTCAAAATAATCATAATATGAACACTTTTTCGGACATAACTCTCTAAGATTACAAGCATAGACTTGAATCATTCAAGATTCAAGTCATTTTGAATCATTTGATTAAAAACAAAAGTGTGCATGTCAGCCAGTCAAAGTTTAACTTTTCATCGACGTTTTTTTAGTAATAGCTGAAATGGTTTTGAAAATTCAATAACCGTTGGATGTAACTATATATAATTTTTGTAATAAGTGCACTTTATTTGATAATATTTTATCTTTACTTTGTCGAGTTTGTTTTTACCAAAATAACTGATTTGCTAATTTTATGTTTTTTCGACATTTTAAGTCATTCTGAATTGTTTGAAATCAAAATTTGAAAATAGAATGGACAGAAGAAGATGGATGTGAGTCAGTCAAAATTCAAACTTTCGTCGACGTTTTCTCAATAACAGCTGAACCTATTTTGAAAATTCAAAAACCATTCGATGTAACTTGATAAGTACCAGATAAGTTTAGCAAGAAAGTTTTTAACAAAGAAAGTTTTCTTTAGAATTTGCTAAAAAATTAAATATACCATATTAAATAACATTAAATTAATTAACATTAAATATTAAAATAGCATTAAATTGTAAGAACTTATTATTTATGAATGAATTGCGCTTTTAGCACATGCAAGAGCTGTTTGCAAAATGTAATTAATATAAATACATATATTAATATATGCCTTAAAATTATTAGACTGTTTCAAAGAGATTAATTAGAGATTGCATTGATTACCGGTTTTCGTGCCATACATTTTTTCACAATATATGTAAAAAATAATGTGCAACTTATAGAAGAAAAACTCAAACTCAAAAATACCCAGGCAATAAAACGGTTAAGTAAAAGCAAAAGCAGTTGAAAATTTTTGTCCAAAAAACTAAATCTTATTTATTATTGATTATATCAGATATTTACACTTATCAGGAAATTTATACAACTTTCCAATGCTAAATGCCACTTACACCTATTTTTATTCAAATAAAAAAAATCCAGGTCTACTTTCAGTTTCACTTTACTAGTTTGAAGATATGGGCGCAGATGACGCGCACATAGACGCAAGCTATCTATCCACCAATATTAATTTATCTATGGCAGGGATGTCATGGTCATGGGCATGGGCATATCTAATTGTGTTTTTTATCTATGGTTAATACCACATTTTCATGTTTGCTCATGTCTTTCGAAACATATGTAGTTTTATATTATATTTATTTATTGACGTTTAGTTTTAGTTTTAATTACTTATAAAATAAGAATTTAATTCTTTAAGTGAATATTAAATAATGGATGGCAGAATAATACATGACAAAATTTACGTGGACCGTTGGGAGAAATGTCAAGTAAACAGATTGTTGAATTTAATTCTCTCCGTTTTGTTTTAACTTGGATAAAAGTTTGACATTTAATATTAATACAGCTATTAAATAAATTTTGATTTTGCAAGCTGTTATATTAACATAATCGATTCTAATGTCAACTTTTAGACTTGTTGATTTCTTTAACCACTTAACGGGCACGCACGAACGCTGCTCGCGCCTCGATATCGTATCCTAGCGGGCTAACCCGAGCGCTGCTCGCCAAAGTTAATGTTTATGTTTTATGCGATAAAAAGCTTACGATGGCCCGTTGTTAGGATATGTTTAGTTTAGATATGATAAGTACAGATCAATTAATAATTGTATATATAATAAATCAATCTTTAACGACTTTCGAGATTAGAAATAAACATGTAAAAATCGCCTTTCTGAATATCTATCAAGGGACATGTTATTGTTATATATTTGTGTTATTTTTGATAGGAATCAATTGAAGATTACATTGGAGTGTTTTATCTCTAATTAGGCAAGAATCGATCTATTTTGTTTTTAACTTTTAGAGTTTTTACACGTATATTTGCTCTAATAATTACATATTGTTGAATTTTCTTATTTGTTTACAAATTTGTTATATTATTTTTAGATAAATAGATATTGTTGAAATTTAAAATTAAATAAAAATTTCGTATTATTTATCATATTATAACACAATAGTTTATACATAGAGCATAAAGGTAGTCCAAAAACCGTCAAGCGGTCATCGGTATTATAATATTTTATTGTTAATTTAAACAAAAATAAATTAAATAAAAAGAAAATGTTATCAGAAACACATATTACATCAATTAAACTTTTAAAATCCGCAATAAAAAAACCTGCTCTTTTAGATCACTTTTCACGAAAAAAAACCCGACCGTTAAGTGGTTAACATTATATTATACAAAAACCGACATTTTAAAAAAACAGTTTTTGAATAGTAAATTTTCCTGAAAATTACTAGTGAAATACTAGTAATTTTAGCTTTAATCTTTCTAGAATATTCTGTTTTTCTAGAATTTCTGCTCAGAATATTCAGTTTCTGAGTCAAATTCTATAAATCTCTGAAACCAAGAAATTAACAGAAAATTCTAAGATATTAAAAGCACATGTTGTCTAAAAGTATAATTTGATTAAATTTATCAAATGTTCAATTCTGTTGACAGATTTTTTTTATGCAATTTGGTAGAACAAGTACTATCACTAACTGTTAATTTTATTTATGATTAATTACTATTTGACAGTCTGCTTAAGCGTTTGTTTTCCTTCGGCAGAAAAAGTAATCTGTAGCTCAGGCGAAATAAAAGCAATCCTATATCCACTACTGCTCAGAGGATAATTAAATTGATGTTAATCAAAATGAGACTCAATGGACATTTTATATTATATAATTTAAAGCTATAATGAAAGAACCATCTAACATATTTGAAACTATTTGTTATTAATGCATTTTTTACACATATAAGGATTTAAATAGTTTTTATAATAGTGAAAGGAGTCATTCGAGTAAGTAAAAGCGAGATACAGTGTAACCTTGCTAATCCGGCACTTCCGAGTCTAATAACCCTGCACCCTTCGACCATTCCTAATACAATATTTTGTAAATTTATGAGTAATATATAATATATAATAATAATTGTATATAAGTAATTACCAAGAGAAGAAATTTTTTTGCAAGCAATGGATGGATGAATATATTTGAACAGCGATTTGGTATCTATCATCATTAACTAACGAAGCAGCAGTATGGACATTTGTTACTCACTGGTATTCTTCCTGGTTGCCCAATAAAGCCCAATAAAATATATACTAGATGTCCCGACAGACGTCCTGCAACTATGTCCACAATTTTTTAATATCCTATACTAATATTTACAGTTTACCTAAAAATAATAATTATTGTTTTTTAAATTACTCTTCACACCAAAATTATATTGAAATTTGAAATTATATTGAAAAAAAAAAACTATATAGAAAATTCCATATCCGAATATTGTGTTGGCGCCCCCTGAAGCGTGCGCTCGTATTTTTCGCATACGCCGCGTTCAAGGTAGTACCGGCCCTGATTATTACTTTTTTTCATATTTTAAGTGAATTAATTTATCAAAACCTGCTCAAATGTGTATCATTCAATCTGCCATACATATACTAGTATATGTACCAGCAGGTAACTTATATTATTTTGATTTCTGGCACATCTTAGCTGCTTTTTGGCAATAATAATGTAGACATTTTATTTTTCTTATTCATAATCATGAATTTATTATACATATTCTAATATTGTCAAGGCTCATAAGTAAATTGAAATTTTTGGCAGATGACAATTTTCATTTGCTTTCAATGCCAAACAATGTCTCAAATATTTTCAATGTCAAACAATGAAATTTGCTAATTTTGTTTTCTCATACATTCTCACATTGCAAGCCATTCTGAATCGAATGAGACCAAATTTGGATAAAGTATATGTGTGTGTGTGTGAACAGACTTTTTGCCGTAAATCGACGTTTTCTTAAAAGCGGCTGAACCGATTTCAAAAATTCAAATGTCATTCGATGTATCTCGATGAGGACTAGCGTTTCTCAGTTTTGTGCGACGATCGGCCTAGCCGCTTCTTTGTAAATCGCAAAAAAATGAAAAAAAATTTGTCCACGTTTTAGCCCGCAATTTTAAATCGATTTTGAAAATTCAAAAACTGTTCGAGACAAATTGGTAAAGTAAAACAAATCGGTATTAGTTTTTGGTGAAGATTTGCCGGGCCCTTCTCTTGTAACAAAGTGTTGTAAATTTTTTCGACGATTTTCATGAATTTTTTTTTTGACGGTGGATACCATAGTCTTACAGATCATACTAAAGTATTAGGACCCTACGACAAGTCGTTCAATTTTAAAAAATCGTCAAAGTTTGCAAAAAATAGTGTCGTTTTTTTGGAGTTTGTCAAAATTATATCTTTCATCGACGTTTGCTGAAAAACGCCTGAACCGATTTCCAAAATTTAAAAACCAATCGATGTATTTCGATGTCGATTATCTTTTTTCAGTTTTGTGCAGTGATCGGCCGAGCCATTTCTTTGTAATTTTAAGAAGTGTTAAAATTTTCGTCCACATTTAAGGTCATATTACCGAATCGATTTTAAAAAATTAAAAACTGTTCGAAATATATTATTAACTTCCCGTAGGGTAGTTATAGTAATGGACCGAAAATCGAAAATGAAAATTTTTGCATTTTTCGATATTTTGAAGGTTTTTGAACATTTTGGCATACCTCAGAAAAAATTAAGTCGATTTTTATGGAACTTTTTTTTGGCGATATATATTAATGGTCTTATAGAACTTACTGAAATATCACGGTTTTGCAACAAGTAGTTTAATTTAAAAAATTCATCAAAGTTTGAGAAAATGTGTAGTTTTTTGACGTTTGTTAAAATTAAAATTAGACGATTCACTTGGTATAGCAATAGAGTACTTAGTCTTAATGAACAAAGTGAACCATTAAAGTCCTACGGAAACTGATTCAAATATTAAAATTAGTGATTTTTGAAAATTTAGAAAATACTCCGAGTTAACGTGTTTGTTCGCTTTCAATTATGTGTAATGAATCCACTCGGAATACTTTTAATCACTTATAAACTAATTCATTTTTATTGATTAAATCGATTATTTACATATATCAGGAAGTTCATGTAACTTGCCTCAAGGCAAAATATCAATACCAACTAGTTTCGATTTATTTCTACAATATCACTATATTTTTATAATGACTGATGGTTGATGATTTATAATGAATGATTTATCAAAATCCGAATAATCAATAAACTGTGTATTAATTCGTTTATAACTTATTGTTTTTATTTCAGGTTTTAGAATGCTGTTATTTTATGAGCAAATTACCTTGTGAAATTCCAAAACAACTTAATGAACAATGGATACATCCAATTTATTCAACAATAGTCAATATAACATTCTTGTCGAAATTGTCTTCGGTAAGTAACATTTAATTGAATAAATGATTTTTAAAGGGGTCCATATGGACTTCTAGTGGTTCAGCAAAAAGGAACTTTTAGGATTCACGTAATGAAGGAGTTCCATGATAGTAATATATATATTAACATGTTTTGTTGAGACTATTGTGGACCCCCATTTTCATTATGTGGATCCATCAAGTATCTTTTTGCTGATGTGAACCACTGGAAGTCCATATGGAGCTCAATTATAATTATTGTTTATATAAATATCTATATTTACCCATATTGATGGTCTACCTGACCATCTGTTTATCTGGTTATGTACCCATCTGTTATATATATTTACATATACAATATTTATGAATAGGTTGTAAAAGTAAAACTGATTGTAAGTGGCATTTTTTCTTACGGCAAGTTGTATGAACTTCCTGGTATGTGTACATAATTTATATGATTTATCTAGTAATCTGTCTATCAGTCAGCCTGTCCACCTGACCCCCTGCCTACATTTATTCTTGTCGAGGTATTTACCTCTCTACCTATTTACCCGTCTGTCTTTTCACCTATATAGCTGTCTACCTGTCAATCTGTTCATCTGGCTATGTATCTACCTGTTTACTTGTTTACCATGGTTAATAATTCAATTATATTAGCCACGAAGGCAGCAATCTTCATGGCATTAGGCTTTTACACCAGAAAGTTGCTATTCTTGTAGAGGGGGTAGAGTTTGATGGAACTAATTTTTCTCACTTCTAAAACTAAAGTCTGCATAACAACATGTGTAATAAATAATCAACAAATATATCTTTTACAATTAGAACTTAATGGCAAATCAATAGTGCAACAAATACATAAATTATACCAACAAATAAGTATTTAATCAAGTGCACAGCTACAAGGGTGAAATTAAAGTATAACCCAACAACCTGAGTTATTGAAGGAGAGAAGACTTAAGGAGGGGGTATTCTAGTGTAAAAATTCAAAAAAATCGATTTTTTTGTTTCATATTTTTAAAGTTTAACTATCTAAGAATATGGGTACGAGAAGGTTTCTGAAAATTTGAATTATTTTCGGATATATAGGCATTTTACCGACCCGGTCTCCAAACTGGTTTGGCAGGGTCTAATCGGACAAAAGGCATTAGGAATTCATTAGACCAATTTATGACCGTTTATCGTCAGATTAATTATTAATTCGTTGTATAGGTTTAGAAACTCAGAACAATAATGAATCTCTAAACTCGTTGATATGGATTTTCGCGCCGAAACATATTAATTCCCGATCTCGGGTAATTAAATTAGCAACATTTATTGCTGTTTGCATATTCAATGAAGGTTTCTTTCCGATTTTAAAAATGATGACCCTTATGGTAATGCAAATTGGGCCAGAAACTCATTCATTTGCTGTAAGACGAGACAATGCTAGGATTGAACGATCTGAAATACGTACTTCCAGCGATTCAAAGGAGGGTAGAACTGCTCGATTGGAAGAGAGAAATAGTTTTTTTGAAGCAGAAAATAGGTTTTTTGAAGTAGAAGAATAGCAGATTAAATAAAAGAAGTATAGCATATCATTTTATGACTTCGACAGCAAAAAGCATCACGCAAAACTTTAAATGCGTTTTTCTCAGAACAGACTTGTTCAGTACTGTTGACACGATTTCTCGAGTTCTACTCGAAGGATTCACTTGAAATGTTCAGATAGTCTTGTTTATCATATATATTCAGATAGTCTATCTGTAGCCCGAACTAGCATCATCCCCAAACTTATACTTTTACGACACTTTAAAAATGACCAAAAATTCATCGCTCTACACTAGAATACCTCCTTAAGTAGTCATGAATCGTTATATTTGACAAATTCAAACTCAATGGGGTCTCATGTATTGTTTATTGGCCGCTTTGCATAAACTAATGCTTTTCTCGTGTCTTTATCAGCTTCAACCGTACTTCTTGGACATGGTGCATCTTTCAAAGTTCTGTTTTCATGCTTCTTGATCCTACGCTTCGGCTTTCAGTTCCCTGTATTTCTTCTCTTCGAGTAAGTCGTCAACCGTCTGCATTTTTCTTCTTTCCATTGTCTTTCAGTCCTTCTATTTTGTTTTTGACTACGTCGTGTAGGAAGCACTGTTTTTGCAGAACAGGTCCGATCCAGTTTCCTTTCCTTTTCAGGATTGTGCTCAGTAGAGTCCATTTATCACCCACTCCTCTCAGGACTTTTTCATTTGTTATCTTGTCTGTCCACTTTATCTTCTCCATTCATCTCCAGCGCCACATTTCTAAACTCTTTCTCTTTCTTAGAGTCCATGTCTCTGGATCCGTACATAGATATACTTTAGACATGACACTTTAATTTTGTTCGACATTGAAGCATAATCTTGGATATCAAAATACCAGGAATGAAATTTAGCAAACCAGTTTTGGCACTGCCGTACTATCAGTACATCATTTCCATGCAAAACGGTCAAGTAAATGTTGACTTAAACAGTATTTTTATCCTTCCTATAGCAAAAGATTAAAATATGTAGAAAATGCTGCTTAATTCTTTCCGTGTTCAAAGCGGTACCATCCAAAAACTACTGCGTGTAATTGATTACAATTTTTTACACACAAATCTTAAAGTATACGCTTTCAAATCCCATAATAATTATAGGGCTTAAGTAAGTGTGTGTGTAGGATCAAAAAAATATAGTCAAATCCTCTGTAGTAAAAAAACAAAGTGACTTTCCAACAACCTTATAGTTTGGAAATCTATATATTACATTTATTTCTATTTCCAGGTGAAACATCATTTATTAAAGGTTTTAAAATTTGGCGAACCAAAAAAAATATCCATTGGTGATTTTGTGTTCACAGTGACTGCGATAGATCCTGATACATTAACAGGCAAAATTATTTACCACTTTTCTTGTAAGTAATTTAGGGACCGATTCTGTCGCATAACAGAGCAACGTTATGGCAAGATTATGATATGAATAAATTTCCATACTAAATATTGACAAAAGCCATGTGGTTGCTGTGCAGTCAGGAGTATTTCTCAGGTTTTAGATAGAAAACATAACCTAGAAACCGCACAAATGTCAAAAAATGATCTTAAATAACAGGGTCTTTCTGATCCAGCTTCATAACATACGAGTGACGTTGCAGTTTGTGTAAAACGCCTCAATGCACACCAAATACATGACATTTTGACAATATTCAGTATGATTCAGTAGCATAATGTATGGAAGTTGGAACGTAACATGGCCTTGCCATAACATTTTTTGTTGCGCGGCAGAATCGGTCCCCTAATGTTGTTGTTTTAAATTTTATGTCTTAGCTTAATCTTAATTGAAATAATTTTTTTCAGTTGTTGGTACTGACTGCTTGTACATGGATAGTGCATTGATGTCTCCAAGTGTTTTAACAAATCCATATATAGTGCATCTAGGAAATACCAAAATCATCGACACACTTTATGTTGATAGTCCTCTTTTAGACCTGCCTGTTGATATCAATATTGATCAGGCTGATGAACAGATAATCAATCTGTTAAGGTGAGATAAAAGATAGATGAAACTAGTGGGGCGCATGGCATCGTGCCTTAAGGCAAATTGCTAAAACTTCCCGTACCAAAAATTATTTTTTTAAAAACGATTAACATTTTTGAAAAAATTAGATTTTTCGAAAAAATTAGATTTTTGAGAAACTATAAATTTGACAAAAAATTACTTTTTTTGAAAAAAAAAATGTTTTCTTTATTTTCACATATTTTGGAAATTCTGAACTTTTTTTCAAAGCAATCGTACTGCTTGAACTGCATAGAGACGAAATGTCAAAGCGCGTAAGAGCCGCGCCGCCGTCTAACGGATAAGCATTGGTACGGAACCCATAGAAATGTAAAAAAAATATACTTATTCTTAAAATCTCTATAAAATATCTGATAATTTGATGTGCATATGTCTAATGTTCATTTTTGACTGCCAAATGGCATTTTTTTTACTTTTTTCACTAGATCTCCGAAACCGCTAGGCCTCCCTTCATGAAAATTTGATCAATTCTTCATCTTGTTAATACAAGTAAAATGTTTTTTGAATTATTAAAATCGGACGCTGCGTTCTCTTAGAAATTGAGTTAGCATTTTTAGCACTTTTTGCCCCGTATCTTCGGAACGCCTAGACTGGCCTTCGCTAAAAACTAATCAGCACGTCACCTTATCAATAAGAATCGAATGTTTTTTGAATTATTCAAATCGGTTGATCGGTGTTCCCGAAATCGTCGACGAAAATTTGTATCCGCACACACGCACACACACGCACACACAAACATACACACACACATACACACACACATACACACATACACACACACACATACATCCATTTTTTCTAAGGTATGCCAAAATGTTTGAAACAAATTTATATAAGGATTTTCATTTTTTTTTTTTTTGCGATTACTATAACTTGCCCTACGGGAAGTTAACAATTGTACCACAAATGCCTTATGAAACTAGGTGTAGGTGGCGTTTTGCCTTAAGTTATTTTGAAAGATTGTGAAATAACGCAAAGATTTTTTTACTATATTTTTATTGTAAAATAGGTGGCGTTTTGCCTTAAGTTATTTTGAAATATTGTAAAATAACGCAAAGAATTTTTTACTATATTTTTAACTTCCCGAAGGAAAAGTTTGTTTTCATTTAAAAAATCCGATATCCTAATTTTATGTTTTCTCGACGTTTCAAGCCGTTCTATATCGAATGAGACTAAATTTCGAAAAAGTACGTGAGCGTGTGTAAACATATTTTTGATCTTTCGCCGACGTTTTCTCAAGAACGGCTGGACTGATTACAAAAATTTAAAAGCCGTTCGATGTATCTCGATGAGGAATATTGTTTGTCAGTTTTGCGCGACGATCGGCCGAGCGGTTTCTTTGTGAATAGCAGAAAAGTGAAAAAAAAATCGTCCACGTTTTAGCCCACAATTCTAAATCAATTTTAAAAATTCAAAATGCTTTGATTAGTTATTAGCGAAGATCGGTCGTAATTAAATGTTGAAAAATAGTTTAGTAACGATTTTGATGAAACTATATATTTGAGAATAAACATTAAAATATTATAGGCCTACGATAAGTGGTTGAATTATGAAAAATCAAGATTTACAACTTCGTTGCATTTTGGCCTAGATTCGAATCAGAATCTATGTGTAGGTTTAGTGTTTGGTAGGTAGCTACTGATTATACGAAATATGCGTATTAACTTCCCATAGGGTAAGTTATTGTAATCGTCCAAAAATTGAAATTAAAAATTTAACTTAACATTTGGCATACCTCAGAAAACATGGATGTGTGTGTGTGTCTATGTATGTATGGATACAATTTTTCGTCCACGTATTCGGGCGCATGGATCAACCGATTTGAATGGTTCAAAAAACATTCGATTCCTATTGATAAGGAGATGTGCTGATTAGTTTTTGGCAAAGGCAGGTCCAGCCATTTCGGAGATACGGAGCAAAGAATGCAGAAAATAGAAATCGATTTTTTGAGAGATCGAAGCATCGGATTTGAATGATCCAAAAGACATTAAATTCGTAATGACAGAGAGAAGTGGTGATTAGTTTTTGGCAAAGGCAGAACCAACGGTTTCGGAGATACAGAGCTAAATGTGCAAAAAATTGCAGTTTTTGAGAGAACTAAGCGTCCGATTTGAATGATTCAAAGAACTTTCTGCTTGTTTTAACAAAATAATTGATTTTGGAAAAAAAAATGTATATAGAAAATAATTCAGATTTTATTTTTAATTCTGACTAAAGTTGTAATATACTTTTAACAAATAATTTCAACTTGGCAATTTAGTTTATATAATTTTTATAAATATTAGACAATGTTACAATATTTATTTATAGTAACCCTGTAAACAATTTTATATTGCCGTTAGGTTGCGGTTATATAAAAAATGTTACCTAGTTATATAACGTCAACCTCACCGTCCCTAAGAAATTTTATTACCTGGAGATAACTATTTCCTACCCTGTTAGTTAACTTGTTATATAACATTGTTAGGTTGCGGTAACATACGGTAATGTACCTATGCGATATGAATCAGCACTTTTTGCAATGCTTTTAATTTATGCGGAAATAATTGATTTTTCTCTAAAAAGAAAGATTTACTCATATTTCATTGTATTTATTATTTAAAATTAATATTTTACAATAAACAAAGTAGCAACAAATATTTTATACTAAACAGAACAGTAACAATGTATTTTATAATAAATAAATAGCAACAAATATTTTGTACTAAACAAAACAGTAACAAATATTTTATAACAAACAAATAGCAACAAATATTTTGTACTAAACACAACAGTAACAAATATTTTATAACAAACAAATAGCAACAAATATTTTGTACTAAACAAAACAGTAACAAATATTTTATAACAAACAAATAGCAACAAATATTTTGTACTAAACACAACAGTAACAAATATTTTATAACAAATAGCAATGAATATTTTGTACTAAACAAAACAGTAACAAATATTTTATAACAAACAAATAGCAACAAATATTTTGTACTAAACAAAACAGTAACAAATATTTTATAACAAACAAATAGCAACAAATATTTTGTACTAAACACAACAGTAACAAATATTTTATAACAAATAGCAACGAATATTTTGTACTAAACAAAACAGTAACAAATATTTTATAACCAACAAATAGCAACTAATATTTTGTACTAAACACAACAATAACAAATATTTTATAACAAACAAATAGCAACAAATATTTTGTACTAAACAAAACAGTAACAAATATTTTATAACAAATAGCAACGAATATTTTGTACTAAACAAAACAGTAACAAATATTTTATAACCAACAAATAGCAACAAATATTTTGTACTAAACACAACAGTAACAAATATTTTATAACAAACAAATAGCAACAAATATTTTGTACTAAACAAAACAGTAACAAATATTTTATAACAAATAGCAACGAATATTTTGTACTAAACAAAACAGTAACAAATATTTTATAACCAACAAATAGCAACAAATATTTTGTACTAAACACAACAGTAACAAATATTTTATAACAAACAAATAGCAACAAATATTTTGTACTAAACAAAACAGTAACAAATATTTTATAACAAACAAATAGCAACAAATATTTTGTACTAAACACAACAGTAACAAATATTTTATAACAAATAGCAACGAATATTTTGTACTAAACAAAACAGTAACAAATATTTTATAACCAACAAATAGCAACAAATATTTGTACTAAACAACAATAACAAATATTTTATAACAAACAAATAGCAACAAATATTTTGTACTAAACAAAACAGTAACAAATATTTTATAACAAACAAATAGCAACAAATATTTTGTACTAAACACAACAGTAACAAATATTTTATAACAAATAGCAACGAATATTTTGTACTAAACAAAACAGTAACAAATATTTTATAACCAACAAATAGCAACAAATATTTTGTACTAAACACAACAATAACAAATATTTTATAACAAACAAATAGCAACAAATATTTTGTACTAAACAAAACAGTAACAAATATTTTATAACAAATAGCAACGAATATTTTGTACTAAACAAAACAGTAACAAATATTTTATAACCAACAAATAGCAACAAATATTTTGTACTAAACACAACAGTAACAAATATTTTATAACAAACAAATAGCAACAAATATTTTGTACTAAACAAAACAGTAACAAATATTTTATAACAAATAGCAACGAATATTTTGTACTAAACAAAACAGTAACAAATATTTTATAACCAACAAATAGCAACAAATATTTTGTACTAAACACAACAGTAACAAATATTTTATAACAAACAAATAGCAACAAATATTTTGTACTAAACAAAACAGTAACAAATATTTTATAACAAACAAATAGCAACAAATATTTTGTACTAAACACAACAGTAACAAATATTTTATAACAAATAGCAACGAATATTTTGTACTAAACAAAACAGTAACAAATATTTTATAACCAACAAATAGCAACAAATATTTTGTACTAAACACAACAATAACAAATATTTTATAACAAACAAATAGCAACAAATATTTTGTACTAAACAAAACAGTAACAAATATTTTATAACAAATAGCAACGAATATTTTGTACTAAACAAAACAGTAACAAATATTTTATAACAAATAGCAACGAATATTTTGTACTAAACAAAACAGTAACAAATATTTTATAACCAACAAATAGCAACAAATATTTTGTACTAAACACAACAGTAACAAATATTTTATAACAAACAAATAGCAACAAATATTTTCTACTAAACAAAACAGTAATAGTATTTTATAACAAACAAATAGTAGCAAATATTTTGTACTAAACAAAACAGTAACAAATATTTTATAACAAATAGCAACGAATATTTTGTACTAAACAAAACAGTAACAAATATTTTATAACCAACAAATAGCAACAAATATTTTGTACTAAACACAACAGTAACAAATATTTTATAACAAACAAATAGCAACAAATATTTTCTACTAAACAAAACAGTAATAGTATTTTATAACAAACAAATAGTAGCAAATATTTTGTACTAAACAAAACAGTAACAAATATTTTATAACAAATAGCAACGAATATTTTGTACTAAACAAAACAGTAACAAATATTTTATAACAAATAGCAACGAATATTTTGTACTAAACAAAACAGTAACAAATATTTTATAACAAACAAATAGCAACAAATATTTTCTACTAAACAAAACAGTAATAAGTATTTTATAACAAACAAATAGTAGCAAATATTTTGTACTAAACAAAACGGTAACAAATATTTTGTAACAAATAGCAACGAATATTTCATATTAAACAAAACAGTAACAAATATTTTATAACAAACAAATAGCAACAAATATTTTGTACTAAACAAAACAGTAACAAATATTTTGAACTAAACAAAGCAGTAATAAGTATTTTATAACAAACAAATAGCAACAAATATTTGTTGCTATTGTTTGTTATAAAATACTTGTTACTGTTCTGTTTAGTATAAAATATTTGTTGCTACTTTGTTTGTTATAAAATACTTATTACTGTTTTGTTTAGTTCAAAATATTTGTTGCTAATTGCTTATTATGAAATATTATAAGTATTTTATAACAAACAAATAGTAGCAAATATTTTGTACTAAACAAAACGGTAACAAATATTTTACAACAAATAGCAACGAATATTTCATATTAAACAAAACAGTAACAAATATTTTATAACAAACAAATAGTAACAAATATTTTGTACTAAACACAACAGTGACTTATTTTATAATAAATATAGCAACAAATATTTTAAACAATAATAATTTTATATGCATTTTGGTGTTGAAGAAGGAATTCTCAACTCCATGGAAAAACATTTTTTCGAATGCCCTGAGAAAATTCACTTACAACTAAATTGTGATGGAATGGCAATATCTAAAAGTTCAAATAGCAGTTTTTGGCCTATATTATTGATGTTAGATATAAATGAAAAAGTGGAACCTTTCATTGTAGGCATTCATCATGGTAATAGCAAGCCAGCCGATGCCAATATTTACTTAAGTCAATTCGTAAGTGATATGAAGACGATTTTGAAAAATGGCATTATTTTTAAGGAGAAGGAATGTGATGTTTTAATATCGAAAATTGTGTGTGATAGCCCAGCTCGAGCATTCATAACCTACGTGAAAGGGCATGCTGGGTATTTTAGTTGTCCAAAATGCATTCAAGAAGGCGATTTTGAAAAACACGTAATTTTAACAGAAACTGATGCTATATTGAGAACAGATGAATCATTTAGATCAAAAGAACAACCAGAGCACCATACTGGTCTATCTATTTTAGAGGATTTGGGGATCGGTATGGTTTCCCAAGTTGCATTGGACTATATGCACATGGTGTGTTTGGGGGTGACAAAGCGCCTGATTTCTCTCTGGATGTGCGGATCTAGAGATATTCGCTTTACGGACGAGCAGAAAAGGAATATGAACAATTATATAATAGAGCATAGAAAGTTTTTTCCTTCGGAATTTTCCAGATTGCCTAGAAGGCTAGAGGATCATAAACATTGGAAGGCCACTGAATACAGACAATTTTTGTTGTATTCTGGATTAGTAATTTTAAAACCTGTGTTAAATAACCAATTGTTTTTAAATTTTTTACATTTCAGTTTAGGCACTAGAATACTATGTGATCTAGAGGCATGTCTCAACTGGACTAGTTTGGCAGGGGACTTATTAAAACTTTTTGTAATTAATTATTCTGATTTATATGGTTCAGATAGATTAACATTTAATATTCATAATATAATCCATCTAGCTGATGAAGTTAAGAATTTTGGTTGTTCATTAGACAAATTTAGTTGCTTTCCATTTGAAAATTATTTCAGAAGTGTGAAAAATAAGATTCAAGATTCCCCGAAGCCCTTGCAACAATTAGTGAACAGAATGTGGGAAGAAAAAACTATTAAAAGCCAAAGTGAATTTATTAAAATTAAAAGTTTTCCAGTAATACACCGGACAAAAACATCACAAATAGAGAAAATTGAATTTAAAATTTTTTCTTTAAGTAATATAGCTCCGAATAACTGTTGTTTAACAACTGAGAATAAAATTGTTTTAATAAATAACATTTGTGATGTTAATAAAATATTGTGTTCGGAAGCGACAATGACAAAATCATTATTTTCAAAACCTTTTGACTCGAAACTATTTAATATTCATGTTTTTGACCTAAAAATTATGAGAGAAGTGACAATATCTGTGAAGGAAATAAAACAAAAATGTGTAGCACTGCCTTATACAACTAAATCTAATTATGTGGCTATTCCTTTTCTGTAATTTGTATTTGTATTTAACCAGTAATTTGTATTTTTGTAACTATAGTTCTTTATGTAAATATAATTGTAAATAAATAAATGTTAATGAAAGTAAATATATACAATTTTTATAGACTTTTTGATATTTTGATTAACAAAAATTTGTTAATGTTTTAAAATAAATGTTTTACAGGTTTAAAAAAGTATTAAATCTTTCAAACTTTTTCAAAAATTCTCAAATCACCTGTAGGTTTCAAATAGTTAAAACTGTCAAAACTATTCAAACTAGTTGAGAGTGGCATTTTGCCTTAATAGAAGTTGCATAATCTTCCCGGCATGTATAAATAATCAACTTTAGTAAATTTTTAAATTTTTCTCGAAGTTTAAAATTTTTTGGAATTAAAAAAGAAACGTGTTTTTTAACTTCCCGTAGGGCAAGTTATAGTAATCGCAAAAAAATCGAAAATGAAAATTTTTGCATTTCTCGGCGTTTCAAAGGTTTCTGAATATTTTGACATACCTTAGAAAAAATGGATGTATGTGTGTGTGTGTGTGTGTGTATGTGTGTGTGTGTGTGCGTGTGTGTATGTATGTGCGGATACAAATTTTCGTCGACGATTTCGGGAACACCGATCAACCGATTTGAATAATTCAAAGAACATTCGATTCGTATTGATAAGGAGACGTGCTGATTAGTTTTTGGCAAAGGCAGGTCTAGCCGTTCCGAAGATACGGGGCAAAAAGTGCCGAAAACGGTAACACAGTTTTTAAGAGAACGGAGCGTCCGATTTTAATAATTCAAAAAACATTTTACTTGTATTGACAAGATGAAGAATTGATAAAATTTTCATGAAGGCAGGTCTAGCGGTTTCGGAGATTTAGTAAAAAAAAGTAAAAAAAAATGCCATTTGGCGGTCAAAAATAATCATTAGACATATGCACATCAAATTATTAGATATTTTATAGAGATTTTAACAATAAGTATAAATTTGGTTTACATTCCTATGGGTTCCGTACCAATGTTTACGCGTTAGACGGCGACGCGGCGCTTACGCGCTTTGATATTTCATCTTTATACAGTTAAAGCAGTACGATTGCTTTGAAAAAAAGTTTAGATCTTCCAAAATATGCCAAAATAAAGAAAACATTTTTTTCAAAAAAAAAATTTAAAAAAAATTGTTTTTCAAAAAAAAGTAATTTTTTGTCCAATTTATAGTTTCTCAAAAATCTTATTTTTTCGAAGTAAAATTTTTTCAAAAATGTTAATCGTTTTTAAAAAAAATGATAATTTTTGGTACGGGAAGTTCCAGCAATTTGCCTTAAGGCACGATGCCTTAATTGCCTTAAGACAGAATTCCATTTACAGCTAGTTTTAGTAAATTCTCAATATTTTGAGAATTTGGAAATTTTTGGTTATATTCGATTTTTTTTAATTTTTGAAAAATCTTTAACTTTTGTAAGATTTTTTTTTTAATTTTTCAAAATTTAGTTTTTTTTTTTTTAATGATTTTTATGATAGTTTTTTTTTAAGTTGTCGAAAATATTTTCTAACAAAACATTGCACATTTATTACATTTGGTAACAAATGTATATAACTTTGTAACTCCCGATATACATTGCGCTTACATTACACTTAGTTAACATTTGTTATATAACTTTGTAATTTCAAAATACATTGCGCGTACATTACATTTAGTTAACATTTGTTATATAACTTTGTAACTTCAAAATACATTGCGCGTACATTGCATTTAGTTAACACTTGTTATATAACTTTGTAACATAAAAAGTTATATTGCGGCAACAAGTAGTGTTTACTGGGAATCTATTTGAAAACATTCAATATTCCTCGAACATTTCGTTACGGTACGGGAAGTTCCAGCAATTTGCCTTAAGGCACGATACACCCCACTAGTTCAATTTTTTATTATTTAAGATATCCAAAATTGCATCTTAAACTTCTCTTAATCGATATCGTGAGGGCCGAATTGTATGTATTAATCTTTACTTTCCCATTTGTTGTTATAAAGTGAAATTTTTACGAATTTTATGAATATTGTGGAAAGATTAGTAAAAGATGCAAAGAATTTATATATTAAAAAAAAAAACTATATAGAAAATTTTATGTCCGAATATTGTGTTGGCGCCCCCTGAAGCGTGCGCTCGTATTTTTCGCATGCGTCGCGTTCAAGGTAGTACCGGCCCTGGTTATTACTTATTGTCACATTTTAAGTGAATTAATTTATCAAAACCTGGTCAAATGTGTATCATTCAATCTGCCATAATATACTGTATTTTATATTGTTTTAATTTCTGGCGCATCTCAGCTGCTTTTTGGCAAAAATAATGTAGACATTTCATTTTTTTTATTCATAATCATAAATTTATTATACATATTCTAATATTGTCTAGGTTCATAAGTAAATTGAAATTTTTGGCAGATGATAGTTTTCATTTGTTTTCAATGCAAACAATGATATGTCGTTTTTTACAATTTTTTCCATTTATTTCTATAATATTGCACATACATCCCAGAAAATTTCTTCAATATTGCACATACATCCCAGAAAATTTCTTCAACAAACTTCAGAAAGATTTATCAAAATCCAAAATAATCGTTTAGAAGAAGAATACAGTGAGTAATTTAATATGAACTTTATATAAAAGCAATAGAGCTCAAATTGATTCTACGTTTTAATTAGAAAACGTTTGTATGAGAAAAAAAGGGCTGTTTTTAGGGTTTTCCTGGCAATTGTTCGATATTTTCTTGTCGTAAGAATCATCCTTTGACATCAACGAACATTTTGAAAAAAGAATTGGTCAAATTGGTCCAGGCGTTGTTGAGTTATGCGCTTACCAACAAATTTTGCGATTTATTTATATATATATACGATGCCATACACCCGAGATACGACTAGTTGTTTTTTTGTATAGCGAAGGAAATGCCTTTATGCATCCCAGACTGTTGTTCTGTCTGGGTATGTCGGACTCAATACCGCCATGATATAATACCGACTAAAACCTCCGCTTTGCCCTTGCCTTTGGTCCTCACGGAACCCGCCGTTAGGCATTACTTTGTGGGGGGAGGATCTAGAATGTTGAAAAAATGTGTGTGTGTATATGTGTGGATACAATTTTTCGTCCACTATTCCGGGCGCACGGATTGACTGATTTTACTGATGGATTCAATGAAACAAACGAGTCCTATTATAAGGACACTTGTTGATTTTCGGCAAAAGTTGGTCCAGCCGTTTCCGAGACACGAAGCAAAGAGTGCAGAAAATAGAATTCTGCTCTTTGAGAGCATCATCAGATTTGAATGATCCAAAAAGCATTCTGCTTGTGTTAGTGAAACGATAGATTTTTTTTATTTCTTTTTTTTTTGAATTTCCTAAAAGAATTTTTTTGAATATAGATAATAATTCGGATTTAAATTTTAATTCTACATAAAATGGAGAAGCTCTTTTATATACTTCAAATAAATCATTTTAACTTTGCAATTCAGTTTATATAATAAATATTAGTCAATATCCTTTATTTTAAATCTGGTTGGTTAAGTTAAACTAGTGGTCATAGCTAAGGATAGGCATCGTGCCTTAAAGCAAATTGCTGGAACTTTCCGTACCGTAACGAAATGTTCGAGAAATACTAATACTTTCAAATAGATTATTATAAATAAATACTATAACATTGTCGAATATTTATAAGAATTATGTAAACTGAATTACAAAGTTAAAATTATTCACTTATAATATATAAAAAATATATATAAAAAATATATTATAAAAAAAAACTATTTTGAAATAAAAAATTGACATGAAATTTTTTCAAAAGCAATTGTTTCGTCAACACAAGGAGAAAGTTTTTTAAATTATTTAAATCGGATGCTTATTTCTCTCAATAACTGCCATTTTTTGTACATTTAGATCTGTATCTTCAAAATAGCTGGACCTGCATTTGCCAAAAACTAATTACCACTTCTCCCAATCATTACAAATTGAATGTTTTTTAGATCATTCAAATCGCATATTCCGTTCTCCCAAAAACTCTATTTATATTTTCTGCACACTTTGCACCATATCTCCGAAATCGCTGAACCTGCCTTTGCCAAAAACTAATCAGCACATCTCCCTATCAGGAGGAATTGAATGTTTTTTGAACTGTTCAAATCGGTTGATCCGTGCACCCGAAAACGTGATCGAATCCATACATAAACACACACACACATCTATTTTTTCGAGGTATGCCAAAATGTTCAGAAACCTTCAAAACGTGGAGAAATGCAAAAATTTTAAATTTCGATTTTCGGCACATTACTATAACTGCCCTATGGGAAGTTTCTAAATCTCGTCGTCCAATCTAAAGCTCTTATATCTATATATATATAAAAGAGGATCGCTTTATGTGCTAACACTTATAACTCACGAACGGCTGAACCGATTTAGATGAAAATTGGCAGGGAGGTAGTTTAGAGCCAGGAGAAGGACTTAGGATACTTTTTATCCCGATTTTCAGTTTAATTGATAGTATATTTATATATATAAAAAAAATACTAGCTAGCCCGGCCACGCGTTGCTGTGGCTCAGTAATTGGTGGCAGAGAGGTAGTTTAGAGCCCGTTTTTCATTCTAATTCAGAATTAATTATTTATAAACTATCCATGCAGTTTATTCAATCTATGATACTATATATATATATATATATATATATATATATATAAGGTGAAGTGAAGTTTAATAATAATGCCGCGACCAAGACTGAAAAAGAGCATTACTTACATTTACATGTACATTTTGTCGAATAACTTATTCCCAGTTATAATTTCCCAGAATTTATCAAAGAATGGTTAGTAATATATGAAGGTACGGGGTTAAAAGTTTCACGACCAAAGTGTCAAAATCCAGTAAAGCTGAAGCATTGCTTAACAACATTATTTGAAAGTGAAGGGAGAAAGATGTATAACCAGCTATAACCTTGATTCTTATGACTTTGATATTGGGAGATAAACGGTCATCTTTGAAAATCCATAGTAAAAGTATTTTCTTCTGTTGGTAGCTTTTTAGCATTAGTTAAAAATGTAAATATTTTGTAAAATACCTGCACATTTTTAAAATGACGAAGTCTGTAGTTTTACTGAACGTAGTCAGCTAATTGTTCGTTTGAAATGTGTCATTTGTTGTGATGAAGTTGGTTTCATTTTCATAATAAAATTTATATTTGCTCAAACTCAAATTGGACCTTTAAGCCTTGCCCTGCTGTACGTATATACTTTTTATTATATTTAATTTAATTCAAGGTATGTTACTTGAAACTTTTCAAAAAGCAGGTCAAAGCAGATATATCTAATTTATTTTCTATCTCTCCTCGCAGAATTTTGAAAAATTTGTATAAGCTCAGTAGTAGTATTTACAATTATACACAAAAACCAGAATCCAAAAGAATCTGAAAAGTTTAAAACGTAATCAATAAGTCGAAATACCAAAAAAATACTTGGATTGGATTATACCATGATTTCTATAGAAAGTGTATAAAACTTCCAGTTTTGATTGAATTGACAAAACATAGACAAACTAATGGGGTTTATTGTTTTTATAATACCTCATTGTATATAGCATTCAAACAACACATCCCTATACACTTATAGTATTAATATTTTTGATTCTCTAGAAATTGTTTAGAATATACCTTACTTAGCAAAACAACGTTTGCCGGGTCAGCTAGTATAGTCTATAAAATAAGATTAATGTAAGTTACAGTATTTATAATAATCTATTCGCAAATTTTTATTATTCCTGCAATTTGCCTTAAGGCACAATGCCATACAGCACTATTTTATTATCTTGTTCGCAATATACGAGGTCTGTTCAAAAAGTTTTCGTAATTTTCGTTTTTTCAAAAAAATATTTATTTATTCGTCTACATTAATGTGGTCCCCTTCAAAGTAGTCCCCCCCCAGATATAATACACTTATGCCAGCGTTTTTTCCAATTTTCGAAGCACCCTTGATATTCACTTTTTGATATGTCCTTGAGCACTCTCGGCGATTTTCTTCAATCGAGGAAAACCGCCGTCCTTTCATGGGTCTCTTCAACTTTGGGAATAGGAAAAAGTCACACGGAGCCATATCTGGTGAATTTTTGCACTTTGCAACACTTTATTTCATTTTTTACGCAAAATTTAATACAAATTCTTTGACTTTTTCAATTCTTCCATTGTAAAAAATCGCCGAGCTCAGAAAAACACGTCGAACCTTAGCGACTACCACAGACAAAGTAAACAGTGAATATAGCTGAAAATTTCATCATACTTTAGGGGCATGTATACCAACACAATAAAAAAAAAATTTTGACAATCAGACACTCCAGACCCGCGAAATTTAATTATTAGTAATTCCGGGTACTTTTTTGAACAGACCATGTATGTACAAGAGAATGAATCAACATATGTAGGTAATTCAAAAAAATCAAAATACTCTTTTGTGCTAATTATAAACAAATTGCTTGGGCTATCTTTGGGCTGATAGCACGAGTCCCTACTGAACGACCTTTTTGAAAATTTTGAAATCCCGGCAGTCGTTTTTGATAAAACGTCGACGATAGATCAAAAATGGGCTCTCATACTTCTTCTCTTACGATTTTTTTTTGTGAAAACAAACTTCTTCTTCGGGAGTTAACAAATTTCTTAGTTCCAGAAAGGCCGTTATGCCCTTGGAGCTTCTTGGGATGGAAGATTTATTAGTCAGAATTGCAAGAAAGGGCCATACTGTACACATTGGCCGTAAACGATTGTTACTTTTGAAACTACTAGGCAATGATAGAAACTTTACTAAATCTCTTGAAGTAAAATTAAGAGTTGTTGAATCAGAAACTAGTCAAGATATCCAAAAGTGTTTCAGGTATTTCAATATAAATCTTTTTGGCATGATTATAAATCTATTATCCATGTTTTATTTGTCAATTTCAGACGTTATATAAAAAACCAAGTTCACCATATTCTGGTATCACCATTTTATTCTTTATCAGAGGTATTTGATCTTCGAAAATTAGGTATACATGTTATTCCATACTCAGACAACACTACTTCAAAAGCTTTAAGTAACATTTTAAAAATAATTAAACCCAAAAATATTATGGATTGCAACGAGTCAAATCCAAAACCAGATTTATTAATGAACCATCTGTTGATATCTAGGACTAATTTGAGTTTAGAATCGTTTTATCTGATCAACGCACAAAGATTATCTTTAGGTAGTAATGTAAGTCCTAATCTAATCACACTTGTTCCTGATGTTCCTGAAAATATTGCACATTTGTATACTGATACTCAAGAATCGTTTGTTCCATTAGCTACAAGCTCACAGGTAGCATCTAAAGATGATGAAAATGCTAATTACATAAAACCAATATAAAATTCATCATTGAATAACATGGTCAATGTATGTGATCTGCCAAACAATGATGCTAATGAATCTTCATCGTCAAAATCTTCATCTGCTACAACTATACATAATCAAACAGTTGAACCACAACATTCTGATGAAATAGCAAATAAATTTGCTAGAAAATCTAGACAAGTCCAGTTCGATGAAGAAGCCAATGAGGTGCACATGGTCTCCAATGTTGACATATGTTCAGACAACGTTAGTGAAGACACTTCAGAAAATTCATCATTGACTAGAATGGTCAATGTAGGTGATCTGCCCAACAATGTGCTTCTTCATAATTCATTCCAATCACAACAATATTTATATGAATATCAAAGAAATGTATTTAGAGAAGAACTTGTGATTAGTCAGGAAAGTAATAGAGTCAGATCTGGCAGCAATACAAATATTTTACCCAGTCTCCTTAATTTCCCCAACTTGCCTTTCTCTCTGGTTTCCAATTTAAACACAGACCAACATGCTGTAGAAGCATCACCAGCTCTTCAGACAAATCCAGTTTCTGATTCCAAACTGGCATCTGCTGATAAATTCTGTGATGAAAACATTTCACCAAACTCAAACACAAGTGAGGAGTCTTATTTTCAAAACTTATCAGACATTTCTAACAGTGCAATTGATGCTAATGAATCTTCATCATCAAAATCTTCATCTGCTACTATACATAATCAAACAGTTGAACCGCAACATTCTGATGAAATAGCAAATAAAATTGCTAGAAAATCTAGGAAAGTCCAGTTTATTGAAGAAGCCAATGAGGTGCACATTATCTCCAATGTTGACATATGTTCAGACAACGTTAGTGAAGTCACTTCTACTTTATATACCTCCGAAAATTCTGGTGGTATATTTTCAAAATTTGATATGGAAACTAGAGACAATGGTTTACCACTTTATTCTTCAGCCAATGAGTTGAATAGTTCCTCTGATATTAATCCTGAGGCTGAAACTAGTGTTACTCCTATTGAACCTGGTGCATTATTAGTATCAAATGCAGATGACTTGTTTGCCAAACTCAGTGATTATACGGAGGACCCTGCTGCTAAAGATCCTACTCCATCAACAAGTGGATTGAATCTGCTTCCATGTTTTGTGCAATTGGAAAGATTGAACATTCCTGCATCTTCTTTAGATTCCTCTTCCAACCAAGAGCCATTTGTCTTATCAGAAAAGCAAAAGGTGTTGAAAGCAAGAAATGAAGCAATTTGTAAAAAAATTGAACAAAAACGTGACTTATCAATCATTGAAGAGGATTGTAATGATAACATGATTGTGTCAGAAAATGGTGTTACTCCTATTGAACCTGGTGCATTAATAGTATCAAATGCAGATGACTTGTTTGCCAAACTCAGTGATTATACGGAGGACCCCGCTGCTAAAGATCCTACTCCATCAACAAGTGGATTGAATCTACTTCCATGTTTTGTGCAATTGGAAAGATTGAACATCCCTGCATCTTCTTTAGATTCCTCTTCCAACCAAGAGCCATTTGTCTTATCAGAAAAGCAAAAGGTGTTGAAAGCAAGAAATGAAGCAATTTGTAAAAAAATTGAACAAAAACGTGACTTATCAATCATTGAAGAGGATTGTAATGATAACATGATTGTGTCAGAAAATGGTGTTACTCCTATTGAACCTGGTGCATTATTAGTATCAAATGCAGATGACTTGTTTGCCAAACTCAGTGATTATACGGAGGACCCCGCTGCTAAAGATCCTACTCCATCAACAAGTGGATTGAATCTACTTCCATGTTTTGTGCAATTGGAAAGATTGAACATTCCTGCATCTTCTTTAGATTCCTCTTCCAACCAAGAGCCATTTGTCTTATCAGAAAAGCAAAAGGTGTTGAAAGCGAAAAATGAAGCAATTTGTAATAAAATTGAACAAAAACGTGACTTATCAATCATTGAAGAGAATTGTAATGATAACATGATTGTGTCAGAAAATGGTGTTACTCCTATTGAACCTGGTGCATTATTAGTATCAAATGCAGATGACTTGTTTGCCAAACTCAGTGATTATACGGAGGACCCCGCTGCTAAAGATCCTACTCCATCAACAAGTGGATTGAATCTACTTCCATGTTTTGTGCAATTGGAAAGATTGAACATCCCTGCATCTTCT
This sequence comes from Ctenocephalides felis, assembly GCF_003426905.1. Lineage (NCBI taxonomy): Eukaryota > Metazoa > Arthropoda > Insecta > Siphonaptera > Pulicidae > Ctenocephalides > Ctenocephalides felis. Next base: position 85,839,670 of record NW_020536999.1, read on the forward strand.
TTAGATTCCTCTTCCAACCAAGAGCCATTTGTCTTATCAGAAAAGCAAAAGGTGTTGAAAGCGAAAAATGAAGCAATTTGTAATAAAATTGAACAAAAACGTGACTTATCAATCATTGAAGAGAATTGTAATGATAACATGATTGTGTCAGAAAATGGTGTTACTCCTATTGAACCTGGTGCATTATTAGTATCAAATGCAGATGACTTGTTTGCCAAACTCAGTGATTATACGGAGGACCCCGCTGCTAAAGATCCTACTCCATCAACAAGTGGATTGAATCTGCTTCCATGTTTTGTGCAATTGGAAAGATTGAACATCCCTGCATCTTCTTTAGATTCCTCTTCCAACCAAGAGCCATTTGTCTTATCAGAAAAGCAAAAGGTGTTGAAAGCAAGAAATGAAGCAATTTGTAAAAAAATTGAACAAACACGTGACTTATCAATCATTGAAGAGGATTGTAATGATAACATGATTGTGTCAGAAAATGGTTTGAACAATACTTTGATGGCACTTTACGATTTTCTCGTAATTTTTCTCTTAATTATCTTGAAAGAAAACTTATGAAAAACAAAGGCAGGAAAAGGAGAAAGAAAACAAATTAATTTTATTTGAACAGGTGTGTGTTATATGTTATTATTGAGATTATATTGTTTAACTAATGAAATATAAATTTATTTATTCCAATGATTTGTTGATGTTGATATATGAATTTTAAACCATATGCTTACTTATTTTCCTAAAATAATATCTTTAGTATATAAAATTTTAAAAATTTAAAAACTGGTTGAAGACATAATGGAGAAATTCGGTTTTAAATAAATATTTTTATGAAGTGTGTGGAATTAATCTATAACCTTTTGCGCGACATTTTTATTGTTTTGCGATAAATTTGGAAATACTATCCAAACAATGGCATCGGACCTTGAGGCAAATTGCTGTTACTTCCCGTACCGTAAAGAAATGTTTGAGGAATATTAAATGTTTTCAAATAGATTATTATAAATAAATACTGTAGCATTGTCTAATATTTATAAGAATTATATAATCTGAATTACAAAGTTAAAATTATTTACTTAGAGTATATAAGTGAGCTTTTTTTTAGCCAGAATTAAAATTGAAATCTCAATTATATATTCTATATACAAAAAAAAAGAAAAAAAAATGAAACGTTAGGCATTACTTCATGGAGGGAGGATCTAGAATGTTGGAAAAATGGGTATGTGTATGTATATGTATGGATACAATTTTTCGTCCACGATTCCGGGCGCACGGATTGACTGATTTGACTGATTGATTCAATAAAACAAACGAGTCCTATTGATAAGGACACATACTGATTAGTTTTTGGCAAAAGGTGGTTCAGCCGTCTCGGAGACACTAAACAAAGAGTGTAGAAAATAGAAATCGAGTTTTTGAGAGAACGTAACATCAAATTTGAATGACACAAAAAGCATTCTGCTTGTGTTGGCGAAACGAGAGAATTTTTTTTTTTTTTTTTTTAATTTCCTAAAAAAATGTTTTTGAATATAGAAAATAATTCGGATTTAAATTTTAATTCTACATAAAGTGGAGAAGCTCTTTTATATACTTCAAATAAATCATTTTAAGGGGGTCTTCCTATGTGACGGCCTGTTTTTTAGGGATATTTTAGGATTTTTTTTCTACGATCAGTAAATATTTAGAGCTTCAACTTTTTTATCATTTATTAACACATATTTGGACAGTATAAATATAAAATTTCAGCTAAAAATATTTAGTCAAAATGGAGTTACAGCGATCTGAACACCCCCGCCTCGAGAAAAAGAGCTCCCACTTTCTCCACGATTCCGGCTGATCGGCTTATCTAAAAAAAAAAAATAAACGGCGTTTTAATTTGTAGGTTTAAAAGCACGGAATGACCTATAATCAAATGAATATAAAAAAAATTGGATTTTTGATAGGCATTTGAAATAAAAGTTGCAAATTAGGCGTTTTTTTTTTGTTTTTTGCTATAAAAAAATCGAAGTTTTGAAAATTTTCGATTGATAATAGTCCATGCGTTTAAATATATTGAGTGTGCCCTGTAAATTTCAAGTAATTCGGTCCAGCCGTTTCTAAGATACAATGGAGGAAAGTTTGAAAAACACAGTTTTGAGAAAAACGCGTTTAAAGTTTCAAGTCCGTTAAAAACTCCGCTCTTTCTTTTACCTGCTGTATCTTTAAAACGACTTCGAATTTTCTAAAATCGCTTTACCACCGTATTCTAGACATGTTAAGGGATCAATTTATGAAAAAAAAAACGATTTTTTCAACCCATCACATAGGAAGACCCCCTTAACTTTGCAATTCAGTTTGTATAATAAATATTAGACAATGTCCTTTATTTTAAATCGGATTGGAAGTTGAATAAATCTTGTCGTTCAATTCATAAGCTCTTATATTTTGTCTATAAAATAAGATTAATGAAAGTTACAGTATTTATAATAATCTATTCGAAAACATTTATTATTTTTTGAATATTTTATTACTGTACAGGAAGTTTCTGAGGTTTGCCTTAAGCCTAGTTTGGTTTTGGAATCATTATTATTTTTGCATTTGCAGTTAAATTGGAGAATGGAGTAATGCAAAAGAGCCATTACTATAATATAATTATGATTAAAAAAAAATCTTTTTTTTTAAATATTTTTATTTATTTATCAATCTGTAAGCTATAATAATGAATTGAACATGATTTCAGGCGCAGATATTTTCGTATAACAAAAATCAAAATTGAAGATTTTTGCATATCTTCACGTTTCAGAGGTTTCTGAACATTTTGACATATCTTAGAAAAAATGGATGTATGTATGTGTGTGTGTGTGGATACAATTTTTCGTCCAAGTTCTCTACCGATTTGAATGATTCAAGAAGCATTCGATTCCTACTTACGGGGTTTAGTGCTGATTAGTTTTTGGGAAAGGTCGACATGCCGTTTTGGAGTGGCAGTTTTTGAGAGAAACTAGTGCTGCATGGCATCGTGCCTTAAGGCAAATTACTGAAACTTTTTGTACCAAAATTTTAAATTTTTAATACAGATTATTTTTTTTTAGAACTTTGGAAAAAAAAGATTTTTGAGACTTTTGAAATATTTGAAAACTTTGACAATTGACCCTTCTGAAAAATTGGAATTTTTTTTTGTACTTTGAAATATTTTGGAAATTTTGATTTTTTTTATAGCAATCGCGATACGTTAGCTGCGTCGAAATGAAATAAAGAAGCGCGTGAGCGCCGCATTGCAGTGTAACGAATAAACATTGGTACGGAACTCATAGAAAAGTAAACAAATATTTGTTCTTATTATTAAAATATCTATAAAATATGTGATAATTTAATGTGCATATGTTTAATGATCATTTTTGTCTCCCAAATGGCATTTATTTTTAGTTTTTTAATTGAATCTCCAAAACCGTTAGATCTGCCTTCCCAAAAATTCATCAATTCTTTATTTTGTCAATACAAATAAAATGTTTATGAATCATTCAAATCGGACGCCCCGTTCTCTGAAAAATCTGAATTTCCATGTTTTGCACTCTTCGCTCCGTATCTCGGAAACGGCTGAACCTGCCTTTGCGCGCGTCTCCTTATAAATACAAATCGAATATTTTTGAATCCTTCAAATTGGGTGATCCGTGTTCTCGAAATCGTCGACGAAAATTTGTATCCGCACCTACATATACATACATCAATTTCTTCTAAGGTATGCCAAAATGTCAGAAATAATATATAAAAAATTTTATTTTCGATTTTTTTGCGATTACTATAACTTTTACCCTATGGGAAGTTTATAAGCATCCGATTTGAATGATTCAAAAAAAACCCTCTTCTTGTGCTGACGAAACGTTTATTTTTGGGAGAAGAAAAAAAATTATTTCAATTTTTTTTATTTTCAAAAAAAAATTATATTTTGTATATCGAAAATAATTCAGATTTTCAAGACACGATCCCATACACTACTAGTTTTTTTTTATTTATAAGAAATGTTGTTTGAATAGCAAAAATGATACGGATTTCAATTCTAATTCTAGCTAAAATTCTTAAGCTCACAAATATACTTTAATGAATAATTTTAACTTCACAATTCAGTTTATATAATTCTTAGAAATATGAGATAAGTTCCTTCATTCTAACTCAGCTTGATCAAGTTTTGTTTATTTAATTCTTATGTAAACATTTATAAACATTGTCATCCCATTTATAAGCTTTTATATTTTGTCTATAAAATATGAATAATGAAAGTTGCAGTATTTATAATAATCTATTTGAAAACATTTGAATATTTCATTACGGTACACAAGTGTCTTTAAGACACAATGCCATACACCACTAGTTATAGTTTAAGACAGGCACCCTAGGGAGGCGCCAGACTGTTCAAGGGGGGAGCATACATCTGTTTCCAGAATACTATTGTCAAAAATAACTTAATATTTTGGATTGATATAAAAAAATAAACATAAAATAATTAGTTTTTATGCATATTTTTATAATATTGCATATTAATTTGTAGTCTGATAATATCAAATGAGTATTTACAAGCAGAGGGACGCGGTACAAAAAAGGTTGGAAACCACTGGTTTAAAATAATGAGTGCAGTTTATATTACAACAAACATGAATGCCGGAATAATAAACTTTATTTAAATATTAAAAAATTTGATATCAATAAATACATTTAAATTTCTGAGCTACAATTAACAATACTCATAACTGTTTTTACATATTCTTACGCTAACCCAAAAAATTAGCTTATAAATATGATTTAGATATATAATAAATTTTCTTCCCTAGTTCTTTGGATTTTGGTTGAAATTAATCGAATAACCCCCACTGCTGTCTTGTTTCATTTCAAAATTATCTGTAGACAATCCGAAAGGCCTCAATACTAAATTTCCTAAATCTTTCAACTTTCCTAACATTTCTGTTTTTAGTTTTTCGTTCCTTTCGTTGATCATGGGTGGGAGACGATGGACAGCTGCTCTACTTTCAGCATGGGAAGGATCTAATTCTAAAACTTTCTTGTAGTCTTCTAAACTTTCGTCTAGTTTTTCGAGCTGTTCATGAATTTGAGCCCTCCTGGAATATTAATTAATGAAAATACAGATACTGTTAATTGAAGTAAAACTTCTTTAGGCGCGACTAAAGAGTAAATCTGTGAAAAAGCAACGGAAAAAGCGTTACGCTAGAGTCGAGTGCCAATGATTCATCATATAAAGTTTTATCTCAAAATACTAGCAACATTAAGATTAAGACTTTTGAAGTAAAACTTCTTTAGGCGCGACTAGGATGTAAATCCGTAAAAATGCAACGGAAAAAGCGTTACGCTCGAGTCTTGTGCCAATGATTCGTCATATAAAGTTTTATCTCAAAATACTAGCAACACTAAAATTAAGACTTTTGAAGTAAAACTGCTTTAGGCGCGGCTAGGGTGTAAATCTGTACAAAAGCAACGGAAAAAGCATTACGCTCGAGTCGAGTGCCAATGATTCGTCATATAAAGTTTTATCTCAAAATACTAGCAACATTAAGATTAAGACTTTTGAAGTAAAACTTCTTTAGGCGCGACTAGAGAGTAAATCCGTGCAAATGCAACGGAAAAAGCGTTACGGTCGAGTCGAGTGCCAATGATTCGTCATATAAAGTTTAATCTCAAAATTCTAGCAACATTAAGATTAAGACTTGAAGTAAAACTTCTTTAGGCGCGATCAAGTTGTAAATCTGTGCAAATGCAACGGAAAAAGCGTTACGGCCGAGTCGAGTGCCAATGATTCGTCATTCGCTCTCGATGATATCATTTCTATACGGGTCGATTGTGATTGGTCGTCGTGTCACTTGAGTATGATTGCTTTGATTTTATAGTGAAAATAATAAAACAAATGAAAAAAAAGTGAGTTTATTGAAGTAATTTGTATTATTTGTGGTTACTATATATTTTTGAGGTTATTAAATTAATTTTTATAAGCGAGACAGTTATTACAGTGCTCACAGAATGAGACTGTATCGCTAGCAAAATAGTAAATGAACAAGCAGTTAATGAATGTATGTTCATTTTAATTACATGAAGTTCTTCAAACACAATTACATGATGAGTGAAATTGCGAAAACAATATTTATCTAGGCGTTGTTTAACATAATAATTTTCTGCAATTTTATAGGTATTAAAAAATATTAAAGCAGTACAGCTTTATTCTATTATGTCGAAGATATATCTTTTTGACAATTAAGTCTCAGACACTGGTGGAAGTTTAGGGAAGTATACATGTCTTTTAATCATGATGGCTATTAAGTATTACAAAGTTGTATATTTTTATAAATAACGAAGAATGAATTGATATTCAGATTTATTGATCTAAACAAGAGATCAAGCACAACAATAGTTTGTGTAGCTGTGTATCATTTATATACAGATATACTTCATAATGGACATCTACGCAGTTTATTTATTGATAGTGTTAATGAAATTGTTCAAGATTGTTATAAGTTCATTGTGTGAACGAATATTATAGAATATATTAATCATCAATTACTTCATTTGTTTAAAAAAGGTACAAGTCTTAAATGATAATTACAATGACAAACCGATCATGTCTGAAGCGTGACTTTAAAAACATTATTATTTTCAAGCATTATAAATTTTTTTAATGGTATTATAATTTTTACTATATAAATATGTATAATGTTTGACATTAAAAAATGTGTGCATCACGACTATTACAATATTACTCATAAACATTAATCAAAATTGTTATGTGAACCTTTTTTTTTTATTACCTGACATATGCTTTGACGTATTTATCATTCAACTCAATAGCTTTATCGCAGTCCTCCAGTGCAGACTTCGTCAACTGCATCTTCATTTTGCAAGCCGATCTGTTACAGTACAAAATAGACCTCTCCTGCTCGTAATTCAATGGACAAGTCCTAAGCCCTAGCGTGTATTCATCTAAAGCCTTGCTAAATTCACCAATTTTAAAAAAATCATTGCCTCTACTTTTAGCTGTGTCAGCATCAGCTTTCCTTTGCAGTCTTTCGGATTCACTAAGATTGATTTCTTGGTCTTTTAAAGCTACCTCATCGATAAAATCATCGTCTTGAGGGGGCCCTTCATGGTCTCCATCATCGTTTTTTATATCATCTTCTACTTTGGTATTATTTTCTACGTTTGTATTTAAATTTCCTAAATTATTTGTCAAGTCATTTATGATTTGTTCATTTGATTCATCCGATGGTCGTGTTTCTTTTAATTTATCAACCGGCATTGTTTATGTCATGTAGGAAAGGAATTAGAAGGTAAAGGATTTAGTTTCTTATAATTAGATGTTATTTTTTGTAATAGTTGATTTGTAAACTTTAATTTTAAATTACTTTACACTTTAGTAAATAATAATAATCTAGAATCATCTGTCAAACTGCGCAACTGCAGATACTTCATGTATGATGTCAGTGTGACCAACAAAAAATTATAATTTCAGTGTTTGTAAAGGTGCAACCTCACCTAACGCGTTTGTTTGAAAATTTTTAGTCTGCAAATATTAGAGTTAACAACAAAAATATTATTTTGTTAGTTATTAGTTATTAAGCAAAACTTATTAATAACTAGTGGTGTTTGGCATCGTGCCTTAAGGCAAATTGCTGGAACTTCCATACCGTAACGAAATATTCGAGAAATATTAAATGTTTTCAAATAGATTATTATGAATACTGTAACCTGTATATGTTTACAGAAAAGTTAATAAACAAAATTCAATCAATCGAATTGAAAATGAAGGGCATTGTCTAATATTTATAAAAATTATATAAACTGAATTGCAAATTAAGCCTTATAAATTTAGCTAAAAAAAATAAATTTCGAATCATTTTTGATATTCAATTTCTTTTTCAAAATCAATCGTTTCGACAACACAAGCAGAAAATATTAAAGCAGTACTAATTCAAAGCAATCATTCAAATCGGATGCTTATTTCTCTCAAAAACTGCCATTTTTCGCACATTTAATTCGATATCTTCGAAACGGCTGGACCTGCCTTTGCTAAAAACCAATCACCACTTCTCCTCTTTATTACGAATTGAATGTTTTTTGGATTATTCAAATCGGATGCTCCGTTCTCCCACAAACTCGATTTCTATTTTCTGCACTCTTTGCACCGTATCTCCGAAACGGCTGGACTTGCCTTTGCCAAAAACATACAGCACATCTCCCTATTAATAGAAATCGAATGTTTTTCGAACTATTCAAATCAGTTGATCCGTTCGCCCGAAAACATGAATGAAAAATTTTATCCGTTTATTTACACACACATTTTTTCTGAGGTATGCCAAAATGTTCAGAAACTTTCAAAGCGTGAAGAAATGTAAATATTTTCAATTTCGATTTTTGGACGATTACAATAACTGGATTACAACGGTAAGTTAAAAAAAATTAGAAAAAGCATTTAAATAATTGTTTTTTTTTTCAAAATTGGTGTGTGTGTGTGTTTTGTATGTCCTCATTTTTAAGTCTACGTTTTCGAGCGCACGAATCTCTCAAACCAATTGCTTAAAAAATATTTGATTCCTATTGATAGGGAGATGATTGTTGATTGTTGATTTGTAAAACTGATGTACCGATTAGTTTTGGCAAAGGCAGGTCCAGCAGTTTTCGAAAGTACGGAGCAAGCGTGCAAAAAATAAAATCGAGTTTTTGAGCAAACGGAGTATCCACTTTTAATGATTCAAAAATAATTCAATTTGTATTGTTTGGGAGAAGTGGTGATTAGTTTTTGGCAAAGGCAGCTCCAGGCATTTCGAAGATACAGAGCTAAATATACAAAAAATTGCAGTTTTTGAGAGAACTAAGCATCTGATTTGAATGATTAAAAACCTTTCTGCTTGTGTTGACAAAACAGTTGTTTGTTTTTTTTTTCATTTCAAAATTTTTTTTTTTGTATATCGTAAATAATTCAGATTTTAATTTTAATTTCAAATAAATAATTTTAATTTCCAATTCAGATTATATAATTCTTATAAATATTATATATATATATATATATATATATATATATATTAGACAATGTTACAGTATGGTTACAGTATTTATTTATAATATTCTATTTGAGAACATTTAACATTCCTCGAACATTTCGTTACGGTACGGGAAGTTCCAGCAATTACGATGCCTTAAGGCAAATAGCAGAAACTTTCCGTACCTTAATTGAACATTCGAGAAATGAGGATAATCAAAAATCAATGAAATTTTTCATTAATTATTTACAATTGTTTTATATATTTTCAAATAGATTATTTATTATAAATACTGTAAATTTATAAGTGTTTATTAAATTGGGCGACTAACGTATTTTACAAATAACTTACGTGTATGTTCACAAGAAATTTGTTTAATTTTTTTTTTAATTTGATTTTATTTCAAAATTTTGAATTTTTTTTAAAAGTTCGATTTTTTTTGGAATTTCTGGAAACAAATCGATTTTTTAAATTCTTGAAACATTGGAAATTTCTGAAATTTGTGTAAGAAATCTTTTTTATTTAATTTGTAATACTTTTTTAAATTTCTCAAAACTTTGATATATTTTTTGAATTTCTTGAAACTTGATTTTTTTTTTTGAAAATTCTGTGTTTTGTTAAATATTTTCAAAGTTACGAAATTTTATGTAAAAGCATCTTTTGCACACAGTCTACACAAGCAAAAGCGAGTCCATAACCGCTGCACCTGCCTTTCCGGCAAATTAAAACAGTTTTTCGATTAGTCAATACAAATAAAATGTTTTTTGAAATATTCAAATCGGACGCTTCGTCCACTCAAAAACTTAATTACGATGGTCTGTTCTTTTTGCTCCTTATCTTCGAAACGGCTAGGCGTGCCTTTGCTAAAAACTAATCAGCACATCTCCCTATCAATAGAAATCGAATGTTTACTGAACTATTCAAATCGGTTGATCCATTCGCACGTAAACGTGGACGCAAAATTGCATGTCTACACACATACCTACAAAACACACACACATCCATTTTTTCTAAGGTATGCCAAAATGTTCAGAAACCTCTGAAACGTAAAGATATGCAAAAATTTTCATTTTCGGCCCATTACTATAACTACCCTACGGGAATTTAATAATATGTTTTTTGAATTATTACGCTCCGTTCTCTCAAAAACTGAAATACAATTTTTGGCTCTTTTGCCACTTATCTTCGAAACGGCTAGACCTGCCTTTGCCAAAAACTAATCAGCACGTCTTATCAAAAGGAATGGAATGTTTTTTGAACCATTAAAATCGTTTGATCCGTGCGCCCGAAAACGTGGACGAAAAATTGTATTCCTACATGCATACACACACACACACCATTTTTTCTGAGGTATGTCAAAATGTTCAAAAACCTTTGAAACGTAAAGATATATACAAAATTTTATTTTCGATTTCTTTGCGATTTTACCTTAGGGAAAGTTAATAAAACCAAATAAAAAAGAATGAAGTTTCAAAAATATCTTTATTTTCAATTCAAGCAAATATAAAATATACTATTAAAAAAAAAGTGAAATAACTATTTTTTTTCTCTAGTATGAATCAATTGATGTTTATTTAATTTGTCTTTTCTCAAAAATGCTTGACCGCACATCTCACATTTATGAGGTTTTACTCCAGTATGGATCAATTCATGTCGCTTCAACGTTGTATTTGATATGAATACTTTATTGCATATCCCACATTTATGATCACTTTCTCCGGTGTGGATAACATCATGATGCTTTATTTCTTGTTTAGTTTTGAATGCTTTACCGCAAGTTTCACATTTATATGGTCGTTCTCCAGTATGAATCATTTGATGTATAGTTAAAGCCTCATTTCTTACAAATGTTTTATTGCAGATATCACATTTATGAGGTCGATCTCCACTGTGGGTCAATTGATGGACTTTTAATGTATGTTTCTCTTGGAATGTTTTATTACATATTCCGCATTCGTAAGGGCGCTCTCCGTTGTGAATCATTTGATGTCTTCTTAAGTTGTTTCTTGTTCCGAATGCTTTATTGCATATTGTGCATTTATGATCGCTTTCTCTGGTGTGTACATTTTCATGCCGCTTTAATTCCTGATTTGTTTTGAATCCTTTATTGCAATATTCACAGATAAATGGTCGTTCTCCAGTGTGGATCAGTTGATGGTGCGATAAGGATTCTTTTCTTAAGAATGCTTTATTGCATGTCTCACATTTATGAGAGCGTTCTTCGGCATGAACAATTTCATGCCGTTTTAATGCTTGCATTGATGTGAAGGTTTTGTAACACATCTCACATTTATGAGGGCTTTCTCCGGTGTGGAGCGTTTCATGCTGTTTTAAAATATAGTTTGCTGAAAATGTTTTGTGGCATATGTCACATTTGAAAAGGCGTTTTCCAGTATGAACTGATTCATGTCGCTTCAATACAATTTTAGTTTTGAATGTTTTATTGCATGTTGCACATTTATATGGACGTTCAGCATTTGTGGATTCATGGGGCTGTTTTGTGTTTTTGTTTTCTACTTCATTACTTGACTCATTGATTTCTTCTTCACATACATAAGTTGTTTCACCATTTTGCTCTTCAATTATTTCTTCCTCAATTGTTAACTCAGATTTTAAAATCAGCTGTTGTGATATTTCTTCGTTTTCTTGACATATTTCTGATATCTCATAATCATCAAATTCTTGTTCCTGTTGAGAATATTCGACTGGTTCAATTTTAATTGTTAAGTTTGAATTTGTTTCTTCAGACATTTTTAGCACCTGTTGGTCCTTATGCATAAACTAGCAAAGGCTTTTAAAAAAATTAAGAAGAGTTTTTATTTATATAATTTAAATCAATAATGAATATCTTTTAAATATAAATTCTTTTGCTTGTTTAATTTGTGTTTTGTTTAATTTTGATATAATTCTTTACACACTTTGACATTTCTGTGTCATGACATCAGAAGAAGTGACAACATTGAGAACATTAACTGCAAGTTCATTACGGTCATAGACTATATAATTTCCAATAATTGCAATAATTTTGTTTTTAAAACGCTTTATTAGAATGAGGATATAAAATTCAATCCCTAGACAATATAAGAATGTAATATATTTGTAATTCCAACTATGCTGTCTAAGTTTTATTATAATCTTCCCGAAGGAGAAGTTTGTTTTCATCAAAAAATCCGATTTGCTAATTTTGTTTTCTCTACGTTTCAAGGCATTCTGAATCGAATGAGACCAAATTTGGAAAAACTATGTGTGTGTGTGGGTGTGCGTGAACAGATTATTTGCCTTAAATCGACGTTTTCTCAAACATGACTGGACCGATTTCAAAAATTTAAAAGCCATACGATGTATCTCGATGAGGACTATGGTTTATCAATTTTGTGCGACGATCAGCCTAACCGTTCGTAATATTTCGTAAATAGCAGAAAAGTGAAAAAAAATTCTTCCACATTTTAGCCCGCAATTCTGAATCGATTATGAAAATTCAAAAATCGTTCGAAAGATATTGGTTGGGAGGTCCAGCCATTTCGAAGATATCGAGCTAAATGTGCAAAAAATGGCAGTTTCTGAGAGAAATAATCGTCCGATTTGAATGATTCAAAGAACGTTCTGATTGTTTTAACAAAATAATTGCTTTTGAAAAAAAATTTTGTTCAAATTTTATTTGATAATATCAGTTGAGTATTAATTGTTGAAAAAAATAAGGGGTGCCTAACATTTTTAACTTCCCGTAAGGTGAGTTATTGTAATGGGCCGAAAATCGAAATTGAAAATTTCTACATTTCTCGACGTTTTGAAGGTTTCTGAACATTTTGGCATACCTCAGAAAAATTGGATGTGTGTGTGTGTGTATGTATGTATGGATACAAATTTCCAGTTACGGATCAACCGATTTGAATGGTTCAAAAAACATTCGATTCCTATATCGATAGGGAGATGAGCTGATTAGTTTTTAGCAAAGGCAGGTCCAGCCGTTGCGGAGATACGGAGCAAAGAGTGCATAAAATAGAAATCGTGTTTTTGAGTGAACGGAGCATCCGATTTGAATGATCTAAAAAACATTCAATAAGTAATGATTGGGAGAAGTGATTATTAGTTTTTGGCAAAGGCAGGTTCAGCGGTTTCGGAGATACAAAGCTCAATGTGCAAAAAATGGCAGTTTTTAAGAGAACTAAGCGTCCGATGTGAATGATTCAAAGAACTTTCAGCTTATTTTAACAAAATAATTGATTTTGGAAAAAAATGTATATTTTTTTTTTAGTTTTTTTTGTATATCGAAAATAATTCAGATTTTATTTTTAATTCTGACTAAAGTTATAATATACTTTAAACAAATAATTTTAACTTTGCAATTCAGTTTATATAATTCTTATAAATATTAGACAATGTTACAGTATTAATAATAATCTATTTGAAAACATTCAGTATTCCTCGAACATTTCGTTACGGTACGGGAAGTTCCAGCAATTTGCCTTAAGGCACGATGCCATACACCCCACTAGTTTTTTATTAGAGTGGAGGTGCAAAAAAGGTTAAACCACTGACTTAGGGGTATGAAAAGTAGATGATCCAATTTTTAGCCATACTGAAGTGGAAATAAAACTTCATTAAAATCTGTCAAGCCGGGGCAGAGGAGTATTGCCACATTGCCTCTAACATAATGACATAAGTAAGTATATCCATAAATTTATATAAGGATGGAATCATGATGGAATAACATTGATTAAAAAAACAAGATGATTTTTTTTCAAACATTTTTATTTTGTGACTTAATATAATAATTTTATATCATCATCAGTGGACATGATTAATATCAAAAGAACAAATATACAATATATATTAATAAAAGAAAAGTAATATTAATATTAAAGTAGAATATTATTTTCTTTTTCTTGTGTGTCTCAATTGATGTTCTTTTAATCTATCTTGCCTGAAAAATGCTTTATCGCACATATCACATTTAAGAGTGCGTTCTCCGTGGCTCAATTGATGTTCTTTTAATCTATCTTGCCTGAAAAATGCTTTATTGCATATATCACATTTAAGAGTGCGTTCTCCGTGGCCTAATTCATGCCGCTTTAATTTGTGTATTGTTGTATATGCTTTACCGCATACCCCACATTTATGAGGGCCTTCTCCAGAATGGATTAATAGATGTTCCTTTAACCCCTCTTTTCTCAAAAATGCTTTATTGCAGGTGTCACATTTATGGGAGGGTACTGCTGTGTGTATCAACTCGTGTCGCTTTAATTTCTTTATTGTTGTGAATGTTTTACCACAGATCTCACATTTGTAAGGGTTGTCACAAGTGTGAATTGCTTCATGCTGTTTTAATATCTGTTTTGTTGTAAATGCTTTGTGGCATATATCACACTTAAAAGGACGTTCTCTTGTATGAACCACTTTATGGTAGTGTAAAGATTGTCTTGATGTGAATGCTCTATTGCATATTTCGCAATTATAATTGCTTTCTCTAGTGTGGACAACTACATGATGTCTTAATTCTCTTTTTGTTTTGCATCCTTTATCGCAATATTCACATTTATAAGGTCGTTCTCCAGTATGGATCATTTGATGTTGACGTAATCCCGATTTTCTTAAAAATGCTTTATCGCATATCTCACATTTATGTGAGCGTTCTCCGGTATGGATCATTTGATGCAATTTTAAAGCAGCTTGGGAACTGCATATTATACTGCATACGTCACAGGGGTACTGAGTGCTTACTGTAGTATGAATCTTTTCATGTTGATTTAAGTTTTCTCGATGTATCATTTCATGACGTTTTAATCCATTTATCGTTATGCATGCTTTATTACAAACCTGACAATTATGGGAGCTCTTTCGGGTATGAATAACTTTATGTTGTTTTAAGGATGATGTTGTTTTGAATGTTTTATCACAAGCCTCACATTTATGAGGGCGTTCTTCAGTATGAGCAATTTCATGTAGGGTTAAATTTCGTTTCATTTTGAATGTTTTATCGCATATATTACATTTATGGAGTTGCTCCGTGTTATTATTTGTTTGATCTAAACTTACTTCATTTGTGCTAGTGGACTCATCTTGATCATCAATCGCTTCTTCTTTTATTTCTTCCTCTATTTTTATCTCAGATTTTAAAAAACGCTGTAAATATACATCTCCGTTTTCCGCGCATATTTCTGATATATCATAATCAGCAAATTCTTGTTTAACTTGAGGACACTCGGTTGGTTCAATTTTAATTATGTTTAAGTTTGTTTCTTCAGACATTTCTAGCGTTTATTTTTATGATTATGTCCACAAACTAACAATGGCTTTTGAGAATATAATTTTTGAGAACTTAATATTTATATTTTTGTTTAATTTAATTTAATAGTTTAATATTTTGGTTTAATTTATTAGTCTTGTTCAAAATACAGTATATTTTATGAAAACAATTTGACATTTGACATTTCTAGTTAGTTCTTGTGTCAGCTTGAGGTCAGGTGTGACAATATTGAAAACATTAATACGAACATTACAACCGCGACACGAGTTCGGTGGCGCGTAATGAAACTGTTAATCGCGCCAACGTGCCGACATTCAGCATGGACTATATAGTTTCGAAAAAAGCATCGAATTGCTTATTAACGTTTCTTTCGAACTAAGCTAACTCACTTTTATATATTACCAGGATAACTAAACCCGCAATCAAATTTCAAACTAATGGTGTATGCCTGTATGGCATCGTGCCTTAAGGCAAATTACTCGAACTTCTCGTACCAAACGAAATGTTCGAGGAATATTAAATGTTTTCAAATAGATTATTATAAATACTGTGTGTAAATAAATAAATGCTTACTTATCTATGACTGTAACATTTTTCAATATTTATAGGAATTATATAAACTGAATTACAAAGTTAAAATTATTTATTTAAAGTATATAGCTTTGGATCTTTAGTAAGAATTAACATTAAAATATGAAATATTTCCAATATACAAAAAAAAAGTTTTTCGAAAAAAAAATTAATATTTTTTCCCCAAAGCAATTGTTTTGTCAACACAAGCAGAAAGTTTTTTGAATAATTCAAATCGAATGTTTAGTTCTCTCAAAAACTGCCATTATTTGTACATGGCTCTGTCTCTTCGAAATGTCTGGAATTACCTTTACCAAATACTAATCACCACTTCTCCCAATCATTACAAATTGAATGTTTTTGAGATCATTCAAATCGGATACTCCGTTTTTTCAAAAATATTTCGATTCTATATTCTGCACTCTTTGCTCTGTATCTCCGTATCGACTGGATCTGTATTTCCAAAAAACTAATCAGCACATCTCCCTATCAATAGGAATCGAATGTTTTTTGAACAATTCAAATCGGTTTGATCCGTGCGACGGAAAACGTGGACGAAAAAATGCGGACGTACAAAACACACACACACACACACGCATCAATTTTGAGGTATGCCAAAATGTTAAAAACCTTCAAAACGTGAAGATATGCAAAAAAATGTATTTTCAATTTTCGGCTCATCACTATAACTACCCTTGATTATTTAGGCATACCTTAAAAATGGATGTATGGGTATGTGTGTGTGTGCGGAATATAACTTTTCGTCGACTATTTCGAGAACGCGGATCAACCGATTTGAATTATTCAAAAAACATTCGATTTCTATTGATAAGGAGACGTGATCATTAGTTATTGGCAAAGGCATGCCCAGACGTTTCGAAGATATGGGGCAAAATTTGTAGCAAAAGTAGGGCAAAAATGGTTGTTATTTTATTTGTATTGACGAAATAAAGCTGACCAATTTTTAAATTGGTGTAGTCGTTTTTGAGTTATAGACAAACACATATTTTTTTCAATTTTGGTGTCAAACAATTCAGAATGATTCGATACGTATATAAATCTGAGGAAACTGCTAAAAAAAACAAGCGTGATTTAATAACAAATACGTGCATAATGTAATATTAAAACTTGAGAGCTTCTCTGGACAGCGTTTGTACCGTACCAGAATAATGTCATTTTCATAAGCATATCCATATCCATAAGCATATATAGGAAATTCTTGAAACAAATAATTTTAACTTTGCAATTTATTTATATAATTTTTATGAATGAGATAAGATCCTTCAATAAAACTTGGCTTGATTAAGTCTGGTTTATTTACCTTTCATGTAAATATATATATAAAGATCGTCCTCCAATTTATAAACTCTTATATTTTGTCTATGAAATACAAATAATGAAAGTTACAATATTTATAATAATCTGAACATTTAATATTACTGAAATATTTCCTTATAGTACGGGAAGTTCCAGCAATTTGCCCTAAGGCACAGTGTCATACACTAATAGACATTACACCATTATACTCTTCTTTTATCTATGCATTACACTACATGTAGTATAAAGTCTATGCATACATTATTAGTTATAAATATATTTTAAATAAAATGTCAGGATGTTTATGCAACTTACCTTGAGGCAAAATGTCACTTACAAATAATTAATTAGTTTATGAGATGAACGACCCCACGAACAACAGTGAGACTTCAATCTATCCATGTAGTAAATATGATCCAG
Source organism: Ctenocephalides felis (assembly GCF_003426905.1). Lineage (NCBI taxonomy): Eukaryota > Metazoa > Arthropoda > Insecta > Siphonaptera > Pulicidae > Ctenocephalides > Ctenocephalides felis. The sequence goes on from NW_020536999.1 coordinate 85,857,238, forward strand.
ACCCGCGCAACTGTCAGATACTGTCAATTTCTATAAGGTTGGTACCTTAAAACAAGATGTCCTCTTAAAAATTAAAAATGATCCACCATTTCCACATTTGATGACATTTGTGTTGCTTATTACATTAAATTAATATTACAAATTTCTAGTGAGTGATAAAAATTAAAAATCTCCAAACCTATCTGTCAAGGTAAGTTTGAAAACTTCATAAATTTATTCATTTGTCACTTTTTATTTCGGTAACTTGGAATTGTCGTTTCGATTCGAGGTAGTTTTTGCAAAATTTTCATTATGAATAACAAAGATATAGCACCGATTACTCAAAATGAGGAAAATAGCAACTCGGATTCGCAATCAACACCACAACAACCACAACAGGTCGGAGGTTCTTCTAATCAGAGTTCTGTCGCAAGTACAGAAAGCAAAAAATTGAAATACAAATTAAGAATTCCGCCGCCTCTGAAATACAGCGACGTCAGTTCAATATTAAAATAAGGATTGTCCAAATAGAAAGGATAAGTTACAAGAAAAGTTTGTTGATCGAAACTTATGTACAATTTTCTTTGTTAAGTACACACTTATTATTCCTATCAGCACACCTGAAGCTGGTCATTGTTATCGTAATAGATTTTACATGCTTGTTTAATTCTAGAAGGTCTATTTACCACGCTTGACTATTAACATACACATTCGAGAAATTTATCATGTTGAAGACTGCTGGTGACCAATATTTCTCATGCCAGTGATATAAGAAAATTTTAGTAATATTGCTGGTCAACAAAGTTGATAATATGTTTGGTCAACTACACTAAAAATAAAATAAAGAAGGTGTAATTTGGTCTTACGATTATAATTTACATTAGAGCATGATAAATCTATATTTATCACATAGAGAAGACTTAATGTCTGTTTCAGCAGACTTGGCCCATCCATAATTTTGTCTGATTTGCTAAATTACTAAGCCAACTATATGCAATATATCTTCAAGGGAGTTACGAATGGACTGTTGTACTTAATTCGAAATTTTGTCGTGTCACTGGCTGTTATACTAATTTTATCTGTCTACTGCGTTTGACTATTAACATACATATTCGGGTAATTTATCATGTTGAAGACTGCTTGCAATAGTTCATTTGCAACTTTCTTGAAGACTTACTGCATATAGCTGGCTTAGTAATTTAGCAAATCTGACAAAATTATTGATGAGCCTATTCTGCTGAAACAGACATTAAGATAGCATTGTTATTGCAACACTGTTATGTTTGTTATGAGGCAGAATTGCTCCATGAAACTAATTGCCCTCTAAGGCAACAGGGTAAAAAGGGACAGATGACAAAGGCCCAGAAGTCTTTAGAATACCAAATGCTGTTTAAAGTTACAACAAAAAAAAGTTTTTAATATTAATCTTTTTTTTTCTAATTATCATTGTGGGCTTTTAGTAAGAACTTTATTTTTAGAATATATGTAATACTTTTTGCTTTCGAGGCTTATATAAAATTCTATTCCACGTTCTTCATAATTATATTTTTTTATAATTTTTGGTAATTTACCTATGAATTTTTGAAAAATGGGTACAATCCGGGAGAAAAGATTTAAATCCGGGACAAATATTGCCGGGACACAAGGTGCAAATGTGATCACCTTAGAAAGATGTCCAATGGTACAGTAATTAGGACATTTTCACAGTTTTTACTACCAAGAAACAAGCAAAACATAGTGTTGCCATAACAACAGTAGAATTGGCCTATGAGTTTTAGTCCTGTCTCTATGTGATAAATATATATTTATCATGCAGTCTTCAACATGATCTTATGTAAATTATAACCGTAAGATTAAATTACACCTTCTTTATTTTAATTTCCATGTAATTGACAGAACATATAAATTAACACTTTGTTGTCCAGCAATTTTACTGATTTTTTTTCATGTCACAGTTATTATACTAGTATAAACTTTTATACTTATTATATTTATCATTCAACTTATAATATTTCTTTCTAGGGACTGATTCTGCCGCATAGCAGACAAATGTTATGGCAAGGCCATGTTACGCCCCAACTTGCATACATTATGCTACTGAATCATACTGAATTCTGTCAAAATGTCATGTATTTGCTGTGCATTCGCGTTTTACACATAAACTGCAATGTCACTTGTATGTTGTGAAGCTGGGTCAGCAAGACCCTGTTATCTAAGATCGTTTTTTTGACATTTGTGCGGTCTCAGGTTTTCTATCTGACAACTTGAGAAAAACGCCTGACTGCATAGCAACCACATTGCTTTAGTCAATATTTAGTATGAAAGTTCTTCATAGCACACCCTTGCCATAACATTGGTCTGCTACACGATAGAATTGGTTCATAAATTTCACTTTTCACTGACTAAGAAGACATATTATTACAACATGACATAAAATTATTTTGTAAATCAAACTGGAGTATGATCTTTTGTGATCATAAACCATATTTTTTTAAATGATTAAGACAGACAAATTACAGTAAAGACTTTTCTTGAAACGATTGCGTACTTGATAAACATTTAAATAATAAATAAATAAATTTTATTAAATTGATAACACATTTTAGAATTAAAAGTGGTCATTTTCTTTAGGAAATTAACTGTAAGATTGATTTTTGTATAATATTTTTAACACTTCATGGTAGTTACAAAAGGACTAATGAGATTTATATTATTATTAATTACATACATCTTGTAAAACTCAAATATCAATAATATTATTTTGTTAAGAATTGTTATGGGTATTAAGCTTCTATTTTATAATTTTTAAATTCCCAAAGTTATTTGTTTGCTTTCCTTCATTAATTACAACAATATTTTATTTAGAAATAACCAGTTTTTTTAAACCAGAGTTCCAGTTTTTTTTATTTGGACAATCCTTATATACAATATTTTTATCCCTATCAATATTTTCAATATTGACATCAATTTAATTTTTAGGCTTCGAATACAACGATTGAAATAACTGAGAGTTTTATTGTTGAGTATTTAATATTTAGTATTTTGTATATTTAAGTTGGTGTAATACTTCTTTTTATTCTGTTTGTTCTAGGAAGATAAAATGATGATTGATTTGACGGTTAAAACTTTGGATTCGCAGAATCATCCCTTTCATGTTGAAGAAGATGTAAGTAGAATTTTATTATATATATATATATATATATATATATATATATATATATATATGTATATATATATATATATATAATAATAATAATATAAAGAAGAGAATATTTTCATTTCAAGAACATCTTTGTTCTTTTAAAGAAATGTTTTTAAAAATTAAATCTACCACCTCTCCTAAATTTAACACTAACTTAGTTTATTCAATCATTTGCAAAAATTGTGACAAACAATACATTGCCCAAACATCACAATAAGAGAATGAGACAACATGAATTGATAGTTATTCATCATATTATGTTATTATTTTTGAAAATGTTTTTTAACAACTCATACCTATTGAATTCAATTATTTCCATAACTAACAATAGGACTTTTGTAAACTATAAAATTAACAAAACCATTGATCATAATATTTTTTCTAACTTGAAGACACACAATGGCTTCACTTGTTTGTCTTCTTTTATAAATCAAGACTTTGATGGTTAACAATTTGACATAATTCTGTTTTTACCAGAACAGGAACTTCTTTTAATATCCAACATATTAGGAATCTGGTTTATGCAATCAATCACTTGTACTATTGTTTAATACACATTGGTGAAACTAGCCAAAATTCAATAGAATGCCTTCAGCAACATAAAAACATTATAAAAACAAAAATATTGGCAGAACAAAAAGACACATCTAAATACAATATAAAATTTTAATTTTCTAACTTGAAGACTCACTCTGGTACCACTTGTTTGTCTTCTTTTTTAAATCAAGACTCTGCGGTTAACAATTTGATGTAATACTGTTTTTAACAGAACAAAAACTTCTTTTAATATCCAACACCATAGGAATCTGGTTTATGGAATCATCCCAATATAGATTTTCTTCAACTTGACTTTACTTCATTCTAGATAACATTTATTCAAAGAACGTTGTGCTGAAGGTTGTTTCATTCAACTACATAACAGCATTAAATAAACGCATTGACATCTTTTGCGAAAGTTGCCAAATCATACAGTTGGTTTTTTGGATACAAATTTGTCCAAAAAATTACACAAATTGTTTCACAAATGTTAGAAACCTGCTAAAAATATTCAATTGTTCTTTTAGTTAATTTAGTTCTGATGTGCATTTATATATAAATGCAAATATTGATGTTGTTAAGAATTATTATTAATTATATTATATTTATTAGGATAATCAAATTGCAAGTGCTCTTTGCTTTTATTAACTGCCTGAATGAAATGTTTGTTTTTGCTAGAAAAACCAATTTGCTAATTTTGTTCTCTCGACGTTTCAAGTCATTCTGATTCGAATAAGACCCAATTTGGAAAAAGTGTGTGTGTGTGTGTGCGAACAGATTTTTTACCCTTTTTCGTTTTTTTTTTTTTAAACGGCTGAACCGATTTCAAAAATTTAAAACAATTCGATGTAACTTGATAAGGACTAACGTTTTCAGCTTTTTAGCGCGACGATCGGCCGAGCAGTTTCTTGGTAAATTGTAAAAAAGTGTAAATTTTTTCATCTATTTTGCATTCCAAAATCGTGAATCGATCTCAAAGGTTACCCTAAAATATTACAGGCCTATGATAAGTCCTTTAATTATAAAAAAATCATCAAAGTTTCAAACATCGCTTTTTTGAACAGACCCTTCATCGACGTTTTCCCAAAAACGGCTGAACTGATTTCAAAAATGTAAATGCAATTTGATGAAACTTGCAAGATCTTGCACTGGTAAATTTTTGGTAGAAAAAAGTGTACAAGGTTTCATCCACGTTTTAGCCTAAAATCTTGAATCGATTTTGAAAATTCAAAAGATTTTTTAATTTGAATGCTGATTAGTTTTTGACAGATATCCGCCAAGCCGTTTCTTCGTAATTTATTGCTAAACTAGTGGTGCCTTAACGCAAATAACTGTAACTTTCTCTATTGTAATGAAATATTCGAGAATTTTTAAATGCTTTTAGTCTGAATTAAAAATGAAAAATTAGAAAAAAAATTTGGAAATCAAAAATTTTTTTTGAAAAATGAACTTTTTTTTGCCTTCCCCAAAAACTAATAATTTCTTTACTCCGTCAACACCAGGAGAATGTATTTTGAATTATATGATCCGTCCTCATAATAACTGCTATTTTTTGCACTTCTGGTCCGTATCTCCGAAACAGCTGTAATTGCCTTTGCAAAAAACTAATCATCACGTCTTTCCTTCAATACGAATTGAATGTTTTTTAAATATTTCGAATAGGATGCAGTGTTCTCCGAAAAAACTTGATTTCTATTTTCTGCACTCTTTGCTCCGTATCTCCAAAATGGCAGGATCTGCCTTTGCCAAAAACTAATCAGCACGTCTCCCCATCAATAGAAATCGATTGCTTTTTCACTCATTCAAATCGGTTGATCCGTGCTTTCGACAACGTGGACGAAAAATTGTATCCATGCATACATACACACACATCCATTTTTTCTGAGGTATGCCAAAATGTTCAGAAGCCTCTGAAACGTAAAGATATGCAAAAATTTTCATTTTCTATTTAGAACTATGTATGTTGGCAAAACATAAAAACATATCTAAATACAATATATACTTTCCTCAACTTTGACTATACTTAATTTTAAAGAAAATTTATTCACAGGACGTTTTGCTGAAGGTTGTTTCATTCAACTACATAACGGAAAAACAATAAATAAAAGCATTGACAACTTTTGCGAAAGTTGACAAATCATACAGTTGGTCTTTTGGATTCACAATTTCTTTCACTAATGTTAGAAACCTGCTAAAAGAATCAGCCTGGCGAAATAAATTCAAATTTTTTAACCCTTTAATATACACCCAGCAATACACATCAAAGTAAATTAATTAATCGATTTATTTCTTATGTGTTCCTTTATTTTTTAGATTACAATAAGACAGTTCAAAGAGAAGATATCAGACAGCCTAAACATCCCACCAGATTCACAACGACTGATATTTTGTGGACGAGTTTTGCAAGACGACAAGAAACTTTGTGAATATGGTTAGGATTGAATTATCATTTAAACCGATACATTTTTTTTTTCAAATTTTTCAATTTTTAGATGTAAAAGATAAAGTAGTGCATTGTGTGATTCGTCAGCGTTAAACTGCATGAAGAAAATGTTTGATTTTATGAACAAAATTTTATATTTTAATAAAGGTGTTATGTTTTTTAGTTTTGTGAGTAATGAGTGGATTTATTTTAGTGATAATTTGTAAAATGTATCAGAATTGTTACGTTTAACACCTTTGGTAAAATATAAAATTTATTCATATTATTTAATTTAAATCGGTGAACATTCTGATACATTTTCATTGATTGGATGAATGGTTAGAACAGCGGTCTCCAACCTTTTTTGCGCCCCCTGCTCTAATAAAAAAAATTGTTGCGCTCTCCTTAATTTCTTTAACAATTTAAATTTACAAATACTTTTATTTTAATTATGCTATATTATGTAAAAATATGCAAAAACCTATTTTAAAAATGTTGGGATATTTTCAAAAATAGTATTCTGGAAAAACATGTACGCGCCCGCCTTAGAATAGCCTGTCATTCCCATGAGAGGAAACGCCTCACAGGTTGGAAACCGTTGGATGGGAATTTAAGTTTAAGAACTAGTTGTTATTGGTATTTTGCCTTGAGGCAAGTTACATGAACTTTCCGATATGTGTAAATTTCCGTAGAACTTTAATGGTTTAGTATGTTCATTAAGACCAAGTAAAACGTCTAATTTTAATTTTAGCTAACGTCAGAAAAACTACTCATTTTCTCACACTTTGATGAATTTTTAAAATTAAACTACTTGTTGTAAGGCCGTAATATTTTAGTAAATTCTATAAGATGATGATATATATATCATCAGAAAAGTTCTATAAACATCGGCTTAAATTTTTGTTTCAATAGTTAATTGCAAGAAAACGGCTTGGTAGATTTTCACCTAAAAGTAATCAGTATCATTCCCAACTAATATCTTTAGAACAGTTTTTAATTTTTTTAAATCGATTCGGTAGTATGAGTATCAGAAACGACGTCACAAGGTAGAAGACCCCCTTTCAATTAACCTAAAGTTGCATTAACTTTTTCATATGTATATATAATTAATATAATCACAATTACAGAATCAATGAGATTCAGCTATTTAGATAAAATAATTTATTTTATTATATATTATAGTTTATTTCGAAAATATAATTTTTGCTTTCTCTAAAAAATAACTAATATAATTTCCAATCGATGTTTTTGAAACATACTTATTTGTGTGTGATTGTATAAATTAAATTAATTTGTTTAACACATTTCATTTCTAGAAATGTGTTTCAAGTGTGGACGTCAACTATAATCAGTAGCTACGAAGTACAGTACATGCTTATCATACAAACTTTGATGATTTTTTATAATTCAGCAGCTTATCGTAGGCATATAATATCTCAGTATGTTATTTCAGACTACAAAATTATCGTCATACAAAGATTCATGAAAAATTTTTTCAACACAAAGAAATTGTCCGGACAATCTTAACCGAAAACGATCAACTCGATTTCCAATCAATATCTTTTGAATAGTTTTTGAATTTTTAAAATAGAAACGGCTAGTCCTTATCGAATGGCTTTTAAAATTTTGAAATCAGTACAGTCGTTCTTCGGCGAAAGACTTTTTTCCACATACTTTTACCAAATTTGATCTCAGAAAGACTTGAAACGTCAAGAAAATATAAAATTAGCAAATCAGATTTTTTCACAAACTTCTTCGTGTTTAAGATTTAAAAAAATTCTTTGTAACGATTGGGCCTGCCTTAAAAATTTGTGTGCATGAGTGTATGTATGGATTTTGATGAGAATGACTGAATTGATTAAGATGATCCAGAAAACATTCAAAACCCATTGGGTTTTTTTTACCTAAGGCTGGTCTCATTGTTTCATGGTCAAAAATGTGTTTTTGACATATGCATATAAAATTATTATAATTTAATGACATATGTTAATTTTTTTATTAAATTTGGGATCGTTAGAATTAATAATTGATTTTCACATTTAAGAATTTGTAAGATTCTGGATTATTAATGGTTGCTCGAGTCAAAATTTTGTTTTATTATGGAGTTTGAAAACTTGTTTTATTTTAATAGATGAGGGTTTTGTATCAATTTCAAATGTCAGACTAGATTTGTGATACACTTTTATTAACTTCCCGTAGGGTAAGTTATTGTAATGGGCCGAAAATCGGAATTGAAAATTTTTACATTTTTCGACGTTTTGAAGGTTTCTGAACGTTTTGGCATACCTCAGAAAAAATGGATGTGTGTGTGTGTGTGTGTGTATGTGTGTGTGTGTGTGTATGTATGTGTGGATACAAATTTCCAGTCACGTTTTAGGGCGCACGGATCAACGGATTTGAATGGTTCAAAAAACATTCGATTTCTATTGATAGGGAAAAGAGCTGATTAGTTTTTGGCAAAGGCAGGTCCAGCCGTTTCGAAGATACGGAGCAAAGGGTGTAGAAAATAGAAATAGAATTTTTGAGAGAACGGAGTATCCGATTTGAATGATCTAAAAAACATTCAATTAGTAATGATTGGGAGAAGTGTTTATTAGTTTTTGGCAAAGGCAGGCCCAGCCATTTTGAAGATACGGAGCTAAATATGTAAAAAATAGCAGTTTTTGAGAGAACTAAGCGTCCGATTTAAATGATTCAAAGAACTTTCTGCTTGTCTTAACAAAATAATTGATTTTGGAAAAAAAAATTTGTTCCTTTTTTTTTTTTTTTTAGTTTTTTGTATATCGAAAATATTTCAGATTTTATTTTATTATTTTATATTAGACAATGATACAATATTTATAATAATCTATTTGAAAACATTCAGTATTCAACGGGAAGTTCCAGCAATTTGCCTTAAGGCACGATGCCATAATAGCCCCAAGACAGAATTCCACTTACAGCTAGTTTACAATAAAATGGAATTGTTTACTCGTAACAATTACACTAGATTTATATTCTGTTTGAATCAAATATAGGTGCAAGTGGAATTTTGCCTAAAAGCAAGTTATTTGGATTTTCTTATATAAATAAGAGGGCGTCCATTAATCACGTGATCTATTTCCTAAGGATTTTTGGGCCCTCTTGGTTATACGTGGTATATTCATAATTTCAATTTCGAATTCGATTTTGAATTTTGGTCTCAAACAATTGAGGATGGCTTAAAACAATGACTAAAATGAAACTGCAATGAGATCAAATTTGGAAAAAGTATGTGTGTTTATATGTGTGTGTATATGTGAGTCGATTTTTAAACTATCGTCGCCGGTTGTCACAAAAAAGCTAACAAATGCAAGTCTTTTTTGAGTTTTTCAAAATAGATTCAGCAGTTTTTGATAAAACGTCAACGAAAGGTCAAACTTGGGAAAAATTTCACATACTTGTTCCAGTATTGTATCACACGCACATATGTCTTCTAATTTTGGTCTCAAACAATCGAGAATGACTTAAAACGTCGAAAATACATAAAATTAGCAAGCAGGTTTTTCTTGCGGAAACAACTTTTTTCTTCAGAAAATTACAAATTTACAATGAGACCAAATTTGGAAAAAGTATGGTTAGACCATTTGTTGACGGTCGTCCCAAAAAAGCTAACAAACGCAAGTCCTTTTTGAGTTTTTTAAAATTGGTTCAGCAGTTTTTGATAAAACGTCAACGAAAGGTCAAATTTTGGAAAAAAATCACGCACAAATACTTGTTCCAGCTTTGGATCAAATACAACACACATGTTTTCCAATTTTGGTCTCAAACAATCAAGAATGACTTACAACGTCGAAAACACATACACTTAGCAAGTCGGATTTTCTTGCAGGAACAAACTTCTTCGGGAAGTTGAAAAACTACCAAAGTGATTCTGTTTTTATCATTGAACATCTATGTGATAAATTCGATTAATACAATTACATTACAATAACAATAATAAATGGTAATCTCTCTGAAGGAAGGTCTACGGTGTGAGATCCACCATAAATAAATTATTCAATATCCCTTCATCGAGTATCATTTTTATTTTCACTATTTCTTCCCTCCTGTGTTCGTACACATTTTCTTTATGTATTCTCCTTTCCAAACCACCGCTTTCATGCTTCCTGATCCTGCACTTCGGCTTTCAGCTTCCTGTATTTTCTCTTCTAGCGTAAGTCGTCAATCATCTGCATTCTTCTTCTTCCCAATACTTTCAATCCTTCAATTACATATATGTACATATAAATTGTCTAAAAGATAACAATTGGAAATCACATATTAGTTCCAAAATGAGCTGCTGAAAATGTTATTGGCACAATTTCACCAGTTCAGTAATTTTTATTGGTCAAATCGATCATTCACACATTCATGGAAAATTCCTGCAACTTTTCTTACAAAAACAAAATGTCACTTACACCTAGTCAAACCACATCAGACTAAACACTACTAGTTGAAGTTGCCAAGTTTGACCACACAACCATGTAGTTTTACAATGCCAATTTCATAAATATTGATCTACCTTTAATATTCTTCTAGCCCTTGTTAGCGGAAATGCTATCCACCTGGTGCAGAGGCCTCCGCCCTCGCAGACCGGATCCAGCGGAGCAGGCGGCAGAAGTGCCACTACAGGGAGCAGTCCTGGTGCTAGCAGCGGCAGCAGAACCGGCAACGGAATGCGTCGCAGCCACACGTTCAGGATGAGACCTTCAAATACTGACAGGAACGGTGTGTACCTTGGCTCAATGCCTTATGCTGACGATCTGGGAGACGCCCAAGGTATATATATGTATGTAGATGTATATGTATATTTCTTGTATACGTATATGTTATATATGTATATATATTTATTTATTTATGCAGTAGTGATGAAGAATGTCATAGGAAGTTGTGGTTTCTTCATGCAGCTTGAGAGGAGGCATTCCAGACTCGGTCTTTTGGTCGTTTTCTTGGGTATAATACCGACTATAACCTCCGCATCTTTCTTGCCTTTGGTCCCCACGGAAATTTCCGTTAGGCATTACTTTGTGGGGGGAGGATCTAGACTGCTATAATTCTTGCTCTGAATTTATACTTCTAATTATTCTCATTCGTTCTTCCTCTTACCAAGGAGCACAGGTCTATTAGCACTGCGCTAGCTGTGTCTATGGCGTTGCACGCAGCCTCAATTATCAACACCACTCTTACATCAGTATCTGGAGTAATTCTTCGGCTTAATCTCTTCTTTCTCTAAGTAGCATTTCTTCTGGTTTCCACGGAGCCGTTAAACATTGCTTCATGGGGAGAGGATCTAGACTGCTATAATTCTCACTCTGAATTTATACTTCTAATTATTCCCATTCGCTTTTCCTTTTACCAAAGAGCGCAGGTCTATTAGCACTGCGCTAGCAAATGTGTCTATGGCTTTCCACGCATCCTCAGTTGTCATCACCACTCTTACATCAGTATCGGGAGTAAATCTTTGGCTTAATCTGCTCTAGCTGTAAGTAGCATTTTATCCCCACGGAAACCGCCGTTAGGCATTACTTCATGGGGAGAAGATCTAGAATGCTATAATTCTTGCCCTGAATTTATACTTCTAATTATTCTCATTCGCTTTTCCTCTTACCAAAGAGCGCAGGTTTATTAGCACTGCGCTAGCAAATGTGTCTATGGCGTTCCACGCATCCTCAGTTGTCATCACCACTCCTATATCAGTATCTGCAGTAATTCTTCGGCTTAATCTCTTCTTCCTGTAAGTACCATTTTGCCTGTGGTTCCCACGGAGCCGTTAAACATTACTTCACGGGGAGAGGATCTAGACTGCTTTAATTCTCGCTCTGAATTTATACTTCTAATTATTTCCATTCGCTCTTTCTATTTCCCAAGAATGCTGGTCTATTAGCACTGCGCTAACAAATGTGTCTATGGCTTTCCATGCATCCTCAGTTGTCATCACCACTCCTATATCAGTATCTGGAGTAATTCTTCGGCTTAATATCTGCTAGTTGTAAGTAGCATTTAGCCTCTGGTCGCCATGGAAACGGAAACGGCCGTTAGCCATTACTTTAAGGGGGGGAGGATCTAGAATGCTATTACATTGAAATTATACTTATCGTCTATTAGCACTTAGGTAGCAAGTATGTTTGACCTTCCATGTCGTCTCAGTTGTCAGCATCACTTCTACAACAAGAGGAATTCTTTGGCCTAATATTTCTTCCACATGTGACAGAGGTGGTTGATGAGTTTTGTTTGAATGTCTAATGAATGTTGGCTTTTTCATATTGTTTGAGCATTCCTGATGGAGTGATAATCATTGATATTGTGTCTATTACATTCCATGCAGCCTTAATTGTCAGCATCACTTCTGCAACAGTGTCTGGTGTAAGTCTTTGGCTTAATATTTCTTCTACACATGAGCAGGTGGTTCATGAATTTTGAGTGTTTGATGATTGTAGACTATTTTTATATTGTCTGAACATTCCTGGTGGAGCGATGAATTATTGATATTGTGAATGGATTTGTGTATGTTTGCAACTTTTAATGCCAACATCACTTCTACTAGTGAAATTTGCTTAGGCTCCTATTGAACGAGATCTGTATATCATCATTTTGCGCACTAAAACGTGGGCACACGAACAAAACGTGCTCCGAATTTTTGCCAATGAACTAAGATGTTATTCTTCCTCTTGCTCTAATTGGCATTACTCGCTCTCCTTCTTTACATGGAATGCACTTTTATTGCACGTTTGCTTTTGCTCTAATTGGCTTTACTCCTTCTTTACGTAGAATATAAGACTATTAGGACTTTTCTTGGCAAACGTACTGGCGGCTTTTCATGCAACTTTTGATGCCAACATCACTTCCAGTCGATCTTGTTTAAGCTTCAATTGAACGAGGAATCTGTATCAACATTATGTGCACATTTTTGTGTGGGATACGAACAAAACTTGCTCTGAACTTTTGATGCCAACATCATTTCTACTAGTGAATCTTGTTTAAGCTCTTATTGAACGAGGTCTACATATCATCAATTTGTGCACTAGAACGTGAGCACACGTGTGCTCTGCAGCTTTGTCTTCTCATCGAATAGACAGAATAGGGCAGTGTTATGAATTATTGTGGTTATAGCTGTATGTTTGTGTTCTGCCAACATCTGTGTAATATAATAGTTGGCCTCTTAATAGATAAGGATATAAACATAAGATCATAAGGAAATCTAGGATCATGATGAAATAAATTATAATAAATAAGTTGACCTCACCGTGGTTCTAATTCTGCCAAACTTAGATCTTAAGTATAAGACGATGCGCCCATCAACCTTCACTTTTTCCTTTTACTTCAAGTACCTTAGGTTTTTTAAGTAGGTTTTAATGGAAAACTGCTGAATCTATTTAGATGCCTTGAAAAATGACTTTCTCAGTCCGTTGGTTTTTTCTAAATGTCTAACAGGACCATTGTTTTTGGTAAAGGCGAAGCCAGTCATATAGAAGTTTGTATTGTAGATCATTGTATTGTAGAGTTGTCTAAAATGTACTGAAGATGATACAAAATAAGTTTTTCTGATTGGTGAGTTGCTGAAATAGTAGATGATGTTTTGGTTGACCGGTTTAATTTCACAAATGAGTTTATGTATGAGTATGCATGTTGAATTTAAATGTATTAAGAAATGTTTGTAGTCAGGAATGGTTTAAAAATAGACCATTCTTATTAATAACTCATAACGCCAGCCTATGAGCTTTTATTAAAGGTAGGCTGTAGATCAGATTAAATTGATTTAAGAGATTTGTTTAGATTAAGACATTTTTAATGGTGTAAAAAAATTTACTCGAACATCTACTTTGAGTCATCTTACAGTTAGATCAAGGAGCGAGAACAAAATTAGTCAATGCTAATTAATTTTTAAAACAATTTCGATTATAATGATACTTGAGATATAATTTAAAAATATAATGAATAAGATTAGTGAGATATTTACAAGAATATAAATTTTTTCCCAAGTAGAAAGCGGTGTCTGAACATTAATGCCAAAAGAACTTGCATCTTTAGAAATGCTTTTAAAACTCAAGGCTGGTTTAAAATCATTTCTTCCAAGACAAGGTTGTTGAGAATTTTAGTGGCTATAATTTTGTTTTAAGCTATAGAGAACTTAATTAGCCAAGGCTTTGCTTAATTTTGCATTTCATGGGGCAATTCTGCCTCATACATGCGTTGTCATTGCAATGCTATCTTATGCTTGTTTATTGGTAGTGAAAATTGTGCAAATGTCTATCTGTTTGCTGTGCGATCAGGCTTATATTATATATAAACAAGCAAGATTTACGTTATGATAACAGTGCCTGATCCCGCGAAATAGATATTTTCCAGTTGCCATGACAACGCTATGTTATGAGGCAGAATTGCCTCATCAATTTAATGCGTAATTTTAATGTATGAATAAATGTCCTGCAATGCAAATACTAGAAAATATCTTAAAAAGCTTATTCAAAAACGACGTAATATAAAAAAAATCGAACTGCTATTTAAAACTTTCTTGAGCACTTTGTGGGGGCATTTAATTTTTTTAGTCTCGTGCAGGGAATATGCATGGAGTAAAAACAAATCATAGAACTTACCTTATTATCTTATTATTTATAAACACTTTTATACTATATTTAATTAAATTAATAATTTTTTTCTTTCTCAATTCAAATGCATATTCCCTGTCCACTAGAGCAAACTGCGGCCAGTGCGCTCGGCGAGACTGCGGTCATAAATCCGGTGATCAGGGTGCTCCCTGGCAGTGCCCCCCAGGCCAGATTGAGGGATCCAAACGAACCCGAAATCGAAAGGAACAACGTTCATCTCAATTCGGACACGAGCATATGATTGATTGGTTGATTGATTGTGAATTGTTATTGTTTTTGTATGATTGTTATTTTGGAAATATATTTTTGGATGAATTGTGGTGCCTCCCGTTTGAATGTTGTTTTAGTATGATTACTGTTATGTATAAAGAATTTTAATTGATATGTATTGTTTGTAGAATTTGAATGTTTGAACTTGAAATTTGTTCAAAATTAATTACATTAACTCGAGAAACTTCAAAATCTCAATTGAATATTTATAATTAATTAAAGTGCGTTAATTTATTATATTGGTTGCAACATTAAAACTATTGGTTTTAATTCTGCCTTGAAATTAGCAACCGAATTTTCGGGCGAAGACATAAATTCCTTATTAATAATAATTTACGCAAAGTTATTAATTTATAATAAAAATACTAAATATCTAAACCATAGGTTCTCAAACTTGTTTGTACCATGGACTCATTGCGATGTTTTCTGTTTTGTTATGGACCCCCTATATTAAGGTGACCATACGTCTCAGTTTCGCCGGGGCAGTCCCGGATTTCCATCTAGTGACCCGGGTTTTTCTAAAATAAGTTTTCAAAAAAAAAGTATAGGCTTAAATCGAATCTTTGCCATGCTCAATACTAAAATTACAAGCACCCATCAAATATCTGGAAACGATATATTTCAAGTCACTCAATAAATCCGTAGGATAACTAAGAAAAACCAATTTTTTTGGCAAATTTCTTTTATTTTATGCAATATAGTTTTCTTCGAAGACGATATACTGATCAGAGCGAACTTCAAACTTTTCAAAACCACCTTTGTAGTACGATTTGTACTTTGTCACAAAATTTCATCTGATCATTTGGTAAAAATTTCTGCACAGAAGCATTCTTTTGAGATCTGAGAGCAGGATATGGTCGCTGGGGATCTAGAGAATATAGTGAGAGGGAAAGCATTTCGGAATCCAATTCATGTTTTTCTTGCCACTGTTTCACGGATTTGCTACTTGGTGCGTTGTCTTGATGAAGCAGCACGGTTGCAATATCATTAAGCAATAGTCACTGTTGATGGTCTGGCTTTTCTCAAGATTCTTGATGAAGATCATTACTTGCGAATCCCAAAAATCTGATGTCATAACTTTGCCAGCTGATTGTTTGCATTTTTTCTCGTCATCGTGTATAGTCCATCTTGTTGATTGTCTATTCGACTCCGGAGTGTAGTGGTGAAGCCAGGTAATATCCGTGGTGACATATTGATGCAAAAACTCAGTTTTATTTTGATTAAGCAGTTTCTATGTAACCACCTCAATTAGCCTTTCAGAGCGTTTAACATCAGTGTCAGTGTCAGTGTGTTTATAGAATGTAGAATGTGTTATTGCTATTGTAAAAAATTATCTTTTCTCACTAGATGATTGGCTCTGAGTCTGACATATTCCTGTCTTTTCTTTTATTTGAACAATCTTGTTTGAAGACTGGCCTAAAATATTTTGAAGACAAGTTCATTGATTAATAATAATCTAATTTTAATTGGTTCTATATTTTTATCTACCTTTAAAAGTCAGTAGTTTGCTTTAACTTTCTATTTGTTTCCAGTAAGTTAAGAAAGGGAAATCAGTTTATTTGGTTACGTTGAGATTGTATTGTGCTACAATTTTGGTTGCGTTTACTATTCTTGGACAACTTGTTCTTTTTTTTTCTTAAGGCACTTCTAACACAAGCTGAAAAAAATTGTCATCTTATGAAACAGACATGCTTACCTATACGGGAGTTTTTTTGTTTTGTCTTATCGGTGTGATTAGTCCAGGCCACCAACATCTTCTAGTCCTAGCATTTTCTTTCTGGCAACTAAGTTACAAAATAAATCATCATTTTCTCCTTTAGGAAATGGTTGCCTCTCCCGACAACTTGTTGTTTTATCTTAAGATACTTCTATCACAAGCTGAAGAAAATTATTTCATCTTATGATTAGCAAGTAGTAAGATCAGAGAAAACTTTATCCAGATCTGCTTAAATATGAGAGTTTAGTGTTTTGTCTTACCGTTGTGATCCGTCTAGGACACCAACACCTTCTAGTCCTAGTATTTTCTTTCTGACATCCAAGTTACAGAATAAATCATCATTTTTTCTTTTAGCAAATGGTTGCCTCTCTCGACAACTTGTTGTTTTTTCTTAAGATACTTTTATCACAAGCTGAAGAAAATTACTTCATCTTATGATGAGCAAGTAGTAAGATCAGAGAAAAGTTTATTCAGACCTACTTAACTATGAGAGTTTTGAGGTTTGTCACACTGTTGTGATCAGTCCAGAACACCAACACCTTCTAATCCTAGCATTTTCTTTCTGGCATCCAAGTTATAAAATAAATTATCATTTTTTACTATAGGAAATGATCGCCTCTCCCGATATCTTGTTGCTTTATCTTAAGATACTTCTATCACAAGCTGAAGAAAATTATGTATATCTTATGATGAGCAAGTAGTAAGATCAGAGAATAGTCCAGTCTTGCTTAACTATAAGAGTTTTGTATTTTGTCATACTGTTGTGATCAGTCCAGGACACCAACACCTTTCAGTCCTAGCATTTTCTTTCTGGTAGCAAGTTCAGAGAACAGCTTATCCGAAAACAGACGTGCTTACCTATATGAGAGTTTTGTATTTTGTCTTACCATTGTGATCAGTCCAGGACAACAACACCTAGTTCTAACATTTTCTTTCTGGTAGTAAGACCAAAGAAAAGCTTATCCGAAAACAGACCTGCTTACCTATATGATAGATTTGTTTTTGTCTTTGGATCAGTCCAGGACACCAACACCTTTAGGTCCTAGCATTCTCTTTCTGGTAGTAAGACCAAAGAAAAGCTTATCCAAAAACAGACCTGCTTACCTGTATGAGAGTTTTGTCTTACCATTGTGATAAGTCCAGGACGCCCCACCTTCTACTTCTAGCATTTTCTTACTGGCAACCAAGTTACAAAATAAATCATCTTCTTTCTCTTTAGGAAATGGTCGCCTCTCCCGAGCCAGCTCGTGGTTATGCGCCAGCAGACTAAACTTGGCCCGCAGGATGTTGCGTCGAGCAAACGCTCTGATCGTCGCCTTGGAAGACCCTAGGGCTGCTTCGCCCCCCAGAGACATGCACTCTCCTCCTGCTACAGTGCACGTCACACAGGCCGTCGAGGTTTTGGAAGTCGGAATCGCACATGTCGGAGATGTCGGGCATGTAAGTGGAAAATATAAGGGCGACATGTACCTTTTATCGATTTATTTATCCTTTACCTTTTTAACCAGGTTGGTGTTCCAAATATAACAATATTCCGTGAAGCAAGTGACCCAACGGTGACAGATGAAGCTGTTATTCACATTGGAGATCCTCAGCAAATGGACAGCCAGGAGGCTCCACCTGAACAAGAGACAGCAGCAGAACAGACGGAGGCATCTGCACAGCAAAGCGAGGCTGCTAATACTGCTGGACGTAGCACTCCACAATTGGGATCAGGTAAAATATATACAATATATATTTTGAATATTTTCATATCAAATATTTTATTATTTTTATTTGTCCATTGCAAATTTTTTTTTGTTTTATTTTTTTTTCAATATGATGCTTCTTAATGTCGAAAAAATCAATGAATGAACAATAATTAATATTTAAGATGTTACAATTAAATAAATTGTATAAATAATTAAAAATCTTTAATATCTCAATTAAAATTTTCAGCACACAGCTCTGATAGTTTGGCAAGCACCGACAGCTTCACGTCGGCCAATGAAATGCCTGTAAATGCATCAGCTCAGCAATCTTCGACCAATCAGGAGTCTGCAAACACCAGCGACAGCACTGCCAACAGCGGAAACAGATCGCAAAGGTAACTAATGGTGCATGGTATCGTGCCTTAAGGCAAATTGCTGGAACTTACTAATAATATTTAATTTATGTTATAAATTTTTCCCAACTTATGAAACAAATCTCCAAAAACTTTTTTTCAAGCAAATTTAGCCCTTATTTACCCTAGTATTTCAATATCTTTTTTTTTACCACCATAAACTAAAATGTGATAGAAAATAGAAGTAGATTTAGTTTTGGAAAATTAGAGTGACAATTACTATTAAAAAAAGAGTGCGCGTAAGGTTCACACGTTTAAACTTATTTGCTACTACTATACAAGTTGGCATTTAAGTAAAAATATATATATATCATATAACAAATTTTGAATAAAGTTTATTAGTAATATGGTAACACTCGTGGTGCACACATGTATTAGTGTTAAATGTTATACACATTTATATAATGATAAATTGTAAATTACATATTTATAATATCATAAAAATATGTATAATATTTAAAAACAATGTAATTAAAGTCATACTTCAAATATGACATGAACGGTTTGTCGTTGTAATAAGCATTTAGAAATGAACATTCATTAGAGAAATGAAGTAATTGCTGATTAATAAATTTTATAATATCCGTTCACACAGTGGATTATGTTAAACAACGCCTAAACAAATATTGTTTTTG
>NW_020536999.1:85877709-85900653 GCF_003426905.1 Ctenocephalides felis
AGAAACAAGCAAAACATAGTGTTGCCATAACAACAGTAGAATTGGCCTATGAGTTTTAGTCCTGTCTCTATGTGATAAATATATATTTATCATGCAGTCTTCAACATGATCTTATGTAAATTATAACCGTAAGATTAATTACACCTTCTTTATTTTAATTTCCATGTAATTGACAGAACATATAAATTAACACACTTGTTGTCCAGCAATTTTACTGATTTTTTTCATGTCACAGTTATTATACTAGTATAAACTTTTATACTTATTATATTTATCATTCAACTTATAATTTTCTTTCTAGGGACTGATTCTGCCGCATAGCAGACAAATGTTATGGCAAGGCCATGTTACCGCCCAACTTGCATACATTATGCTACTGAATCATACTGAATTCTGTCAAAATGTCATGTATTTGCTGTGCATTCGCGTTTTACACATAAACTGCAATGTCACTTGTATGTTGTGAAGCTGGGTCAGCAAGACCCTGTTATCTAAGATCGTTTTTTTGACATTTGTGCGGTCTCAGGTTTTCTATCTGACAACTTGAGAAAAACGCCTGACTGCATAGCAACCACATTGCTTTAGTCAATATTTAGTATGAAGTTCTTCATAGCACACCCTTGCCATAACATTGGTCTGCTACACGATAGAATTGGTTCATAAATTTCACTTTTCACTGACTAAGAAGACATATTATTACAACATGACATAAAATTATTTTGTAAATCAAACTGGAGTATGATCTTTTGTGATCATAAACCATATTTTTTTAAATGATTAAGACAGACAAATTACAGTAAAGACTTTTCTTGAAACGATTGCGTACTTGATAAACATTTAAATAATAAAAATAAATTTTTTTAAATTGATAACACATTTAGAATTAAAAGTGGTCATTTTCTTTAGGAAATTAACTGTAAGATTGATTTTTGTATAATATTTTTAACACTTCATTCATGGTAGTTACAAAAGGACTAATGAGATTTATATTATTATTAATTACATACATCTTGTAAAACTCAATATCAATAATATTATTTTGTTAAGAATTGTTATGGGTATTAAGCTTCTATTTTATAATTTTTAAATTCCCAAAGTTATTTGTTTGCTTTCCTTCATTAATTACAACAATATTTTATTTAGAAATAACCAGTTTTTTTAAACCAGAGTTCCAGTTTTTTTTATTTGGACAATCCTTATATACAATATTTTTATCCCTATCAATATTTTCAATATTGACATCAATTTAATTTTTAGGCTTCGAATACAACGATTGAAATAACTGAGAGTTTATTGTTGAGTATTTAATATTTAGTATTTTGTATATTTAAGTTGGTGTAATACTTCTTTTTATTCTGTTTGTTCTAGGAAGATAAAATGATGATTGATTTGACGGTTAAAACTTTGGATTCGCAGAATCATCCCTTTCATGTTGAAGAAGATGTAAGTAGAATTTTATTATATATATATATATATATATAATATATATATATATATATATATATATATATATATATATAATAATAATATAAAGAAGAAGAATATTTTCATTTCAAGAACATCTTTGTTCTTTTAAAGAAATGTTTTTAAAAATTAAATCTACCACCTCTCCTAAATTTAACACTAACTTAGTTTATTCAATCATTTGCAAAAATGTGACAAACAATACATTGCCCAAACATCACAATAAGAGAATGAGACAACATGAATTGATAGTTATTCATCATATTATGTTATTATTTTTGAAAATGTTTTTTAACAACTCATACCTATTGAATTCAATTATTTCCATAACTAACAATAGGACTTTTGTAAACAATAAAATTAACAAAACCATTGATCATAATATTTTTTCTAACTTGAAGACACACAATGGCTTCACTTGTTTGTCTTCTTTTATAAATCAAGACTTTGATGGTTAACAATTTGACATAATTCTGTTTTTACAACAGAACAGAACTTCTTTTAATATCCAACATATTAGAATCTGGTTTATGCAATCAATCACTTGTACTATTGTTTAATACACATTGGTGAAACTAGCCAAAATTCAATAGAATGCCTTCAGCAACATAAAAACATATAAAAACAAAAATATTGGCAGAACAAAAAACACATCTAAATACAATATAAAATTTTAATTTTCTAACTTGAAGACTCACTCTGGTACCACTTGTTTGTCTTCTTTTTTAAATCAAGACTCTGCGGTTAACAATTTGATGTAATACTGTTTTTAACAGAACAAAAACTTCTTTTATATCCAACACCATAGGAATCTGGTTTATGGAATCATCCAATATAGATTTTCTTCAACTTGACTTTACTTCATTCTAGATAACATTTATTCAAAGAACGTTGTGCTGAAGGTTGTTTCATTCAACTACATAACAGCATTAAATAAACGCATTGACATCTTTTGCGAAAGTTGCCAAATCATACAGTTGGTTTTTTTGATACAAATTTGTCCAAAAAATTACACAAATGTTTCACAAATGTTAGAAACCTGCTAAAAATATTCAATTGTTCTTTTAGTTAATTTAGTTCTGATGTGCATTTATATATAAATGCAAATATTGATGTTGTTAAGAATTATTATTAATTATATTATATTTATTAGGATAATCAAATTGCAAGTGCTCTTTGCTTTTATTAACTGCCTGAATGAAATGTTTGTTTTTGCTAGAAAAACCAATTTGCTAATTTTGTTCTCTCGACGTTTCAAGTCATTCTGATTCGAATAAGACCCAATTTGGAAAAAGTGTGTGTGTGTGTGTGCGAACAGATTTTTTACCCTTTTTCGTTTTTTTTTTTTTAAACGGCTGAACCGATTTCAAAAATTTAAAACAATTCGATGTAACTTGATAAGGACTAACGTTTTCAGCTTTTTAGCGCGACGATCGGCCGAGCAGTTTCTTGGTAAATTGTAAAAAAGTGTAAAATTTTTCATCTATTTTGCATTCCAAAATCGTGAATCGATCTCAAAGGTTACCCTAAAATATTACAGGCCTATGATAAGTCCTTTAATTATAAAAAAATCATCAAAGTTTCAAACATCGCTTTTTTGAACAGACCCTTCATCGACGTTTTCCCAAAAACGGCTGAACTGATTTCAAAAATGTAAATGCAATTTGATGAAACTTGCAAGATCTTGCACTGGTAAATTTTTGGTAGAAAAAAGTGTACAAGGTTTCGTCCACGTTTTAGCCTAAAATCTTGAATCGATTTTGAAAATTCAAAAGATTTTTTAATTTGAATTTGTGCTGATTAGTTTTTGACAGATATCCGCCAAGCCGTTTCTGTAATTTATTGCTAAACTAGTGGTGCCTGAGGCAAATAGCTGGAACTTTCCCTATCGTAATGAAATATTCGAGAATTTTTTAATGCTTATAGTCTGAATTAAAAAGTAAAAATTTGGAAAATTTTTTTGAAAAATGAACTTTTTTTTGCCTTCCCCAAAAACTAATAATTACTTCACTCTGTCAATACAAACAAAATATTTTATGAATTATTTGATCCGTTCTCTTAATAATTGCTATTTTTTGCACTTTTTGCTCCGTATCTCCGAAACGGCTGTAATTGCCTGTGCAAAAAACTAATCAGCACGTCTCCCCGTCAATACGAACCGAATATTTTTTGAATAATTTTAATCGGATGCTCTTTTCTCTCAAAACCCTAGTTTTCATTTCCTGCACATTTTGCTCCGTGTCTCCGGAACAGTTGTAACTGCCTTTGCAAAAAACTAATCAGCATGTCTCTCTATCAATAGGAATCGATTGCTTTTTCACTCATTCAAATCGGTTGATCCGTGCTTTCGAAAACGTGTACGAAAATTTGTATCCATACACACATACACACACATCTTTTTTTTCTGAGGTTTGCCAAAATGTTCAGAATCCTCTGAAACGTGAAGATATGCAAAAATTGTCATTTTCAATTTAGAACTATGTATGTTGGCAAAACATAAAAACATATCTAAATACAATATATATACTTTCCTCAACTTCGACTATACTTCATTTTAGAGAAAATTTATTCAAAAGAAGTTTTGCTGAAGGTTGTTTCATTCAACTACATAACGAAAAAACAATAAATAAACACATTGACAACTTTTGCGAAAGTTGCCAAATCATACAGTTGGTCTTTTGGATACACAATTTCTTTCACTAATGTTAGAAACCTGATAAATGAATCATCCTGGTGAAATGAATTGAATTATTTAACCTTTAATATACACCCAATAATATATTCCAAAGTAAATTAATTAATCGATTTGTTTCTAATGTGTTCCTTTATTTTCTAGATTACAATAAGACAGTTCAAAGAGAAGATATCAGACAGCCTAAACATCCCACCAGATTCACAACGACTGATATTTTGTGGACGAGTTTTGCAAGACGACAAGAAACTTTGTGAATATGGTTAGGATTGAATTATCATTTAAACCGATACATTTTTTTTTCAAATTTTTCAATTTTTAGATGTAAAAGATAAAGTAGTGCATTGTGTGATTCGTCAGCGTTAAACTGCATGAAGAAAATGTTTGATTTTATGAACAAAATTTTATATTTTAATAAAGGTGTTATGTTTTTTAGTTTTGTGAGTAATGAGTGGATTTATTTTAGTGATAATTTGTAAAATGTATCAGAATTGTTACGTTTAACACCTTTGGTAAAATATAAAATTTATTCATATTGTTATTTAATTTTAATCGGTGAACATTCTGATACATTTTCATTGATTGGATGAATGGTTAGAACAGCGGTTTCCAATCTTTATTGCGCCACCTGCACTAATAAAAATAAATTGTTGCGCCCCCCTTAATTTTTTTTAACAATTTAAATTCATAAATACTCAACTGATATTAATCACGCAATATTATGTAAAAATATGCATAAAAACTAATTATTTTAAAATATTGGTTTTTTTTCAAAAATAGCATTCTGGAAACAGATGTACGCGCCCCCCTTAAAATAGCCTGTCATGCCTCTGAGCGGGCGCGCCCCACAGGTTGGAAACCGCTGGGATAGAATTTAAATTTAAGAACTAGTTGTTATTGGTATTTTGCCTTGAGGCAAGTTACACGAACTTTCCGATATGTGTAAATAATCGACTTAATCAATAAAAAATAAATTAATTTATTAGTGATTAAAAGTAGTCCGAGTGGATTTATTGCACATATTTGAAAACGAACAAACACGTCTACTCGGAGTATTTTCTAAAAACAAAATTTTCACAAATCAATAATTTTTATAATTGAACCAGTTTCCGTAGAACTTTAATGGTTTAGTATGTTCATTAAGACCAAGTAAAACGTCTAATTTTAATTTTAGCTAACGTCAGAAAAACTACTCATTTTCTCACACTTTGATGAATTTTTAAAATTAAACTACTTGTTGTAAGGCCGTAATATTTTAGTAAATTCTATAAGACCCTGATATATATTATCAAAAAAGTTCTATAATTTTTTTTCTAACAGTAAATTACAAAAAAACGGCTCTGTAGATTTACACCTAAAAGTAATCAGTATCATTCCCAACTAATATCTTTAGAACAGTTTTTGATTTTTTTAAATCGATTCGGTAGTATGAGTATCAGAAACGACGTCACAAGGTAGAAGGCCCCCTTTCAATTAACCCAAAGTTGCATTAACTTTTTCATATGTATATATATAATTAATTTAATCACAATTACAGAATCAATGAGATTCAGCTATTTAGATAAAATATTTTATTTTATTATATATTATAGTTTATTTCGAAAATATTTTTGCTTTCTCTAAAAAATAACTAATATAATTTCCAATCAATATCTTTCGAATAGTTTTTGAATTTTTAAAATAGAAACGGCTAATCCTTATCGAATAGTTTTTAAAATCTTGAAATCAGTACAGCCGTTCTTCGGCGAAAGACTTTTTTCCACATACTTTATCCAAATTTGATCTCCGGAAGTCTTGCAACGTCGAGAAAATATAAAATTAGCAAATCAGATTTCTTCACAAACTTCTTTGTGTTTAAGATTTTAAAAAAAAATTTCTAACTGTTGGACCTGCCTTAAAAGTTGTGTGCATGAGTGTATGTATGGATCCACAACATTTTGATGAAAACAACTGAATTGATTATGATGATTCAGAAAACATTCAAAACCCATTGGGTTTTTTTTACCTAAGGCTGGTCTCATTGTTTCATTGTCAAAAATGTGTTTTTGACACATGCATATAAAATTATTATAATTTAACGACATATGTTTATTTTTTTATTAAACTTGGGATCGTTAGAATTAATAATTGATTTTCACATTTAAGAATTTGTAAGATTCTGTATTATTAATGGTTGCTCGAGTCAAAATTTTGTTTTATTATGGAGTTTGAAAACTTGTTTTATTTTAATAGATGAGGGTTTTGTATCAATTTTAAATGTCAGACTAGATTTGTGATACACTTTTATTTACAATGTTTACTTGTTTCTTCTTCAGCAAGCTTCAGTGTGTGTATGTGCGTCGATTTTCGACCTTTTGTCGACGGTGGTCTCAGAAACGCTAACAAAAGCAAGTCTTTTTTGAATGATCTAAAATTGGTTCAGCGGTTTTTGATAAAACGTCAAAGAAAGGTCAAATTTTGGAAAAAATACTTTTTTCAGTTTTGAATCAAATACAACCACACAAATGTCTTCCAATTTTGGTCTCAAACGATCGAGAATGACTTAAAAAGTCGAAAATAGAAAGTTCTCCTTCAGCAAGTTAAAAATCTACAAAAGTAATTCTGTTATTTAATTGTTTTTATTATTAAACATCTATACATGAGATAAATTTAATTTATTTACATGTATGTACATTAGGGTGGTTCATAGACATTTTCGAGTTTCTTTGCTCCCAAGGGCTTAAATGCTTCCAAATTAATAAAAAAAATCCTCTAAAAGTTTTAGCTCCTAATAGCATTTAGATAGTCCGCAATTCAATTCAGAGTTTCGTATATTTATTATTAACATACGTCATTAAGTAAATTCTTACGTCATCTGTGATAGTATTTGTGAACTCAAATATAATACTTAAAAATATTTATAAAACATTTAACCTCTAATTAAATCCATGTGAGCTGTTTAACGAAATATTTATTCATCATGGCATCAAAATGAATTCTGCAGCAAAATATTTATTTAATTCGTGATTTTGACACTAAAATTATCAGTAATAAATTGCCATCAAAATTAATGTCTATTGGCCACCCTAATGTACATACAAATTTGTCTAAAAGATAACTGCCAAAAAGTTATCCTCACAATGTACTAGTTAATCATAATCTATAATTTAAATTGATCATTCACACTTTCAAGAGAAATTCCTGTAACGCTTCTTAAGACAAAATGCCACTAACACCTAGTTTAAACCACATCAGACTATACACTACTAGTTGAAGTTGCCAAGTGCGAGCGCACAACTAGTTACACGATGTCAATTCCATATATACTTATGTATCTTTATTATCCTTCTAGCCCTTGTCAGCGGAAATGCAATCCACCTGGTGCAGAGGCCTCCGCCCTCGCAGACCGGATCCAGCGGAGCAGGCGGCAGAAGTACCACTACAGGGAGCAGTCCTGGTGCTAGCAGCGGCAGCAGGACCGGCAACGGGATGCGTCGCAGCCACACATTCAGGATGAGACCTTCGAATACTGACAGGAACGGTGTGTACCTTGGCTCAATGCCTTATGCTGACGATCTTGGAGACGCCCAAGGTATATATATGTATGTAGATGTATATGTATATTTCTTGTATACGTATATGTTATATATGTATATATATATTCATTTATTTATGTAGTAGTGATGAGGAATCTGATAGGAAGTTGTGGTTTCTTCACGCAGTTTGAGAAAGGCATATCAGATTGAGTCTTTTAGTCTTTTGTCTGGACTATAACCTCCGCTTATCTCCTATCTCTGGTCCCTATGGAAACTGCCATTAGGCATTACTTTATGGGGGGTGGATCTAGCATCCTATAATTTTTGCTCGGAATTCATTCTTCTAATTATTCCCATTCGCTTTTCCTCTTACCAAAGAACTAGCACTGCAGTAGAACAGCACTGGAGTAATTCTTCGGCTTAATCTCTTCTAATTGTAAGTAGCATTTTGCCTCTGGTCTCCACGGAAACCGGCGTTAGGCATTACTTAAGGGGGGAGGATCTGCAATGCAATAATTCTTACTCTGAAATTATACTTACCTTCTAAATTTCTTTCCAAGGATTTCAGGTCTATTAGCACTTCGGTAGCAAGTATGTCGATGACCTTTCATGCAATCATAGTTGTCAGCTTCAGTTTGTATCACTTCTACATCAGTATCTGGAGTAAATCTTCGGCCTAATATCTCTTCCACATGTGACTGAGGTGGTTGATGAATTTTGTTCGAGTGTCTAATGATTGTTGTTTTTTTATATTGTTTGAGCATTTCTTTTGGAGTAATGAATCTTATTGTGTCTACTATGTTCCATACATCCTCAGTTGTCAGCATCACTTCTGCATCAGAATCTGGAGTATTTCTTTGGCTTAATACCTTTTCTACCCATGAGAGAGGTGGTTGACGAGTTTTTCTCAAGTGTTTGGTGATTGTTGGCATTTTCTATATTGTTTGCATTCCTGGTGGAGCCATGAATCTTTGATATATTATGAATAGATTGGTGTATGTTTGCATGTATGTAGAATTAGTTTTTTATAATGCAAAGGACCAGCTTTTACGTATGCCAGTCTTCTTGGTTATTGGACTCTATAGTTATACTGACATACTGACTTAGATATCGTTTGTTTTCAACTTGTCTCCGCCATGAGGCATTACTTGATGTGAGGAGGATCAATTGGATCTCCTTCTTTACAGGAAATACAAGACTATTAGGACTTTTCTTGCAAACGTACTGCTGGATTCTCAAGCAACTTTTGATGCCAACATCGCTTTCATCTTCTTGAAGCTTCTGTTGAACTTGGTCTCTATATCATCACTTTTTGCATTAAAACGTGGGCACACGAACAAAACGTGCTCCGCATCTTTGTCAATGGATTTTGTTTAAGCTCCTATTCAATAGGGCACATGAACAAAACGTGCTCCGCATCTTTGTCAATGGACTAAGATGTTATTCTTCCTTTTGCTTTAATTAAACTACTCGCTTTCCCTTTTTACATGGAATGTAAGACTATTGGGACTGTTCTTGCAAATGTACTGGCGACTTTTCAGGCAACTTTTTACGCCAACATCACTTCTAGTCAATCTTGTTTAAGCTTCTATTGAAAGAGGTCTCTATATCATCACTTTGCGCACTGAAACGTGGACGCCGCAAGCACAAAATGTGCTTCGCAGTCTTCTCATAGGATGCTCCGTTGTCTTCTCATAGAATGCAGTGTCTATTCTGTCTAATAGGGCAGTGCTATGAATTATTGTGCTTGTAGCAGTATGTTCTAATCCAATACACTCTAATAAAAAAATCCTGAAGGAACAAAGCCAAGTTACATCAACAGTAATCTTACATTATCTCAACATTGGGATGGTTGCAAAACTAGAGTGCGAAGAGAAGTTAAAAAAAATGCAGACAAAATATGTAAAATTGTGAGTCTTTAGACGCAATTGATGTGATTGGGAAGTATGTTCGTGGTCCGCCAACACCTGTGTAAGATAATAGTTGATCTCACTGTGGCTCTGATTCTGCCAAACTTTGATCTTTGATATAAGATGATGGTGGTGATGATGATCCACCCTTTGCTGCATCTTTGCACTTTTTTGTGCAAGCACTTAAGAATTTCTATGTAGGATTTAATGAGAATCAGCTGAACTCATTTAGATGGTTTAAAAAATATGTTCATTAAACCAATTGGTTTTTGGTAAAGGTTCAACTGGCTTGGTTGTTTTTGGCAGAGGTGAACTCCAGTCGTTCAGAAGTAAGTTTGTATTTCCAAAACAACCAACGGTTGACCAACTTTTGACAAAAACTAATCAGCTTGTCTCCTTATCAATAGAACGCGATTGTTTTTGGAACCACTTAAATCGGTTGTTCCGTACGCCCGAAATGGTTTCCGAAAAATTGTATCCACACATACACACACACACACATCATTTTTTATAAGGTATGCCAAAATGTTCAGAAATCTCTGAAACTTAAAGAAATGCAAAACTATTAAATTCAGATTTTTGGATGATTACAATAACTCTACGGGAAATTAAAAAGAATTATTTTTGGGTGCTTTATGGGAGCGTTATATTTTTTTTAGTCTCGTGCAGGGAATATGCATAGAGTAAAAACAAATCATAGAACTTACCTTATTACCTTATTATTTATAAACACTTTTATACTATATTTAATTAAATTAATAATTATTTTTCTGTTCCTCAATTCAAATGCATATTCCCTGTTCACCAGAGCAAACTGCGGCCAGTGCGCTCGGCGAGACTGCGGTTATAAATCCGGTGATCAGGGTGCTCCCTGGCGGTGCCCCCCAGGCGAGACTGAGAGACCCAAACGAACCCGAAATCGAAAGGAACAACGTTCATCTCAATTCGGACACGAGCATATGATTGGTTGATTGTGAATTGTTATTGTTTTTGTATGATTGTTATTTTGGAAATATATTTTTGGATGAATTGTGGTGCCTCTCGTTTGGATGTTGTTTCAGTATGTATGATTATTGTTATGTATGAAGAGTGTTAGAGTGTTATTAAGAGTTAATCTATGAACTCGGTATACTTTAAAATCTCGTATGAATATTGATAATTAAATCAACTGCCTTTTAAGCATTGCCTTAATATAAATAGCTATTATTCTTATAGTAATTTGTATTTTATACCTTCTTTAAACTATTTGAGCGATTTGAATGATGAACGAAACAAACTTATTCTAAAACTAGTAGTGTAGAGCTTCGTCCGTTAAGGCAAATTGCTGGAACTTCCTGTACTGTAATGAAATATTCGAGAAATATTAAATGTATTCAAATAGATTATTATAAATACTGAACTTATGTGTTATAGAAAAGTAAATAAACAAAACTTAATCAATCGGATTTAAAATTATGGACATTGTAAGAATAATATAAACTAAATTGCAAAGTTAAAATTATTCATTTAAAGTATATACGTGAAATTTAAACTTTATCTAGATTAAAATTAAAATCCGAATTACTGAAAAAAATATTTTTTGGAAATTAAAATAAAATTCTTATATCAAAAGCAATAGTTTTATCAGTACAAACAGAAAGTTTTTTGAATCATTCAAATCGGATACTTATTTCTCTCAAAAACTGCCATTTTTG
Source organism: Ctenocephalides felis (assembly GCF_003426905.1). NCBI lineage: Eukaryota > Metazoa > Arthropoda > Insecta > Siphonaptera > Pulicidae > Ctenocephalides > Ctenocephalides felis. Next base: position 85,888,985 of record NW_020536999.1, read on the forward strand.
GAACATTTAGCTCCGTATCTTGAAAATTAAAAAAAAAACCGCTGGACTTGCAAAAAACTAATCACTACTTCTCCCCGTCATTACGAATCGAATGTTTTTTGGATCATTTAAACCTATTTTCTGCTTTCGTTGCTCCGTTTCTCTGAAACGACTGGACCTGCCTCTGACTAAAACTAATCAGCACATCTCCTTATCTGTAGGAATCGATTTTTTTTTTAATCATTTAAATCGGTTTGAGCGGTGCTTCCGCAAACGACGACGAAAAACTGTATCCAAACATACATACATATACATACACACATCCATTTTTTCTGAGATATGCCAAAATGTTCAAAAACCTTCAAAACGCGAAGAAATGCAAAATTTTTCATTTTCGATTTTTGGACCATTAAATTTATTAGTATGGGTGTTAAAATTTAAACTTATTCGATGATCATGATGTTGACTTCTAGTGGTCAATATAAAATAATGCTTTGAATTTCTTTTATTAATCATTCGATCATTATAAATGTTGATTTTTAATGTTAAATGATATGTTTTCACAATATGTAATATGTAGTCAGTTATATTATACATAATTATTCTTACATACATAAAAATTCTAATGCAAAAGCTTCTACAAAAACTCATTCAAAAGCGCAATTGAAATCTTTTGGCTGGGTCATAATTTATTTAGTAAAAATACATTTATTTAGTTCCTATTCTTATCAGGTTTTTGGAATATCGAATTCTTTATTGCTAATGTAAAAAATTAGTACGAATTATCTGAAATATATTCCAGTCTGGTCTTTTCTGAAAACAGATGATTGGTTCTAATTGATGAACAACCTTGTTCGAAAATAAGTTTATTGATTAATAATAATCTAATTTAAATGTGTTCTACTTTTTATCTACATTAATAAGAACATAAGTTGCAAGGATCATCATAAGCTTAGATTGTCTTAACTTAGTATTCGATTTCTGTAAGTTAGTTAAGAAAGCGAAAATATTAGAGTTGATTTGGTTAAATTGTATTGTGCTACAATTTTGGTTGCATTTAACGTTTTTCGACAACTTGTTTTTTTTTAAAGATACTTCTATCACAAGCTGAAGAAAATGATTTCATCTTATGATGAGCAAATAGTAAGATCAGAGAACAGCTCATACACACCTGCTTAACTATGAGACTTTTGTGTTTTGTCTTACAATTGTGATCAGTCCAAGACACCAACACCTTCTAGTCCTAGCATTTTCTTTTTGGAATTCAAGTTACAAAATAAATCATCATTTTTTAGGAAATGGTCGCCTCTCCCGAAAACTTGTTGTTTTATCTTATGATACTTCTATCACAAGCTGAAGAAAATTATTTCATCTTATGATGAGCAAGTAGTAACACCAGAGAACAGCTTATCCAGACCTGCTTAACTATGAGAGTTTTGTGTTTTGTCTTACCGTTGTGATCAGTCTAGGACACCAACACATTCTAGTCCTAATATTTTCTTCCTGGCATCCAAGTTACAGAATAAATCATCATTTTTTCTTTTAGCAAATGGTTGCCTCTTCCGAAAACTTGTTGTTTTTTCTTCAGATACTTTTATCACAAGCTGAAGAAAATTACTTCATCTTATGATGAGCAAGTGGTAAGACTAGAGAAAAGCTTATCCAGACCTGCTTAACTATGAGAGTTTTGTGTTTTGTCTTACCGTTGTGATCAGTTCAGGACATTAACACCTTCTAGTCCTAGCATTTTTTTCTTGGAATCCAGGTTACAAAATAAATCATCATTATCACCTTTAGGAAATGATCGCCTCTCCCGAAAACTTGTTGTTTTATCTTAAGATACTTCTATCACAAGCTGAAGAAAATTATTTCATCTTATGATGAGCAAGTAGTAAGGCCACAGAATACCTTATCCAGACCTGCTTAACTATTAGAGTTTTGTGTTTTGTCTTACCATTGTGATCAGTCCAGGAGACCAACACCTTTCAGTCCTAGCATTTTCTTTCTGGTAGCAAGTTCAGATAACAGCTTATCCGAAAACAGACGTGCTTACCTATATGAGAGTTTTGTATTTTGTCTTACCGTTGTGATCAGACCAGGACAACAACACCTAACATTTTCTTTCTGGTAGTAGGACCAAAGGAAAGCTTATCCAAAAACAGACCTGCTTACCTATATGATAGTTTTGTGTTACCATTGTGATAAGTCCAGGACACCCCCACCTTCTACTCCTATCACTTTTTTTCTGGCAACCAAGTTACAAAATAAATCATCTTCTATCCTTTAGGAAATGGTCGCCTCTCCCGAGCCAGCTCCTGGTTATGCGCCAGCAGACTAAACTTGGCCCGCAGGATGTTGCGTCGAGCAAACGCTCTGATCGTCGCCTTGGAAGACCCTAGGGCTGCTTCGCCCCCCAGAGACATGCACTCTCCTCCTGCTACAGTGCACGTCACACAGGCCGTCGAGGTTTTGGAAGTCGGAATCGCACATGTCGGAGATGTCGGACACGTAAGTGGAAAAGATACACAAAAATAATAGCAAACATTTATCTTTTATTATTTTATTTATCCTTTATCTTTTATCCAGGTTGGTGTTCCAAATATAACGATATTCCGTGAAGCAAGTGACCCAACGGTGACAGATGAAGCTGTTATTCACATTGGAGATCCTCAGCAAATGGACAGCCAGGAGGCTCCACCAGAGCAAGAGACAGCAGCAGAACAGACGGAGGCATCTGCACAGCAAAGCGAGGCAGCTAATACTGCTGGACGTAGCACTCCACAATTGGGATCAGGTAAAATATATACAATATATATTTTGAATATTTTCATATCATATATTTTATCATTTTTATTTGTGCAGGTGTGAACTCTTTTATGGAGACTGTGCTTCCATTGAAAATTGTTTTTTTTTTTGTTTTACTTTTTTTTAATATGATGCTTCTTAATGTCGTACAAATCACACAATGAATTAACAATAATTAATATTTAAGATGTTACAATTAAATAAATTGTATAAGTAATTAAAAATCTTTAATATTTCAATTAAAATTTTCAGCACACAGTTCTGATAGTTTGGCGAGCACCGACAGCTTCACGTCGGCCAATGAAATGCCTGTAAATGCATCAGCTCAACAGTCTTCGACCAATCAGGAGTCGGCAAACACTAGCGACAGCACTGCCAACAGCGGAAACAGATCGCAAAGGTAACTAGTGGTGCCTGGCATCGTGTCTTAAGGCAATTTGCTAGAACTTCCTGATAATATTTAATTTATGTTGTAAATTGAAATTTTTTCCAATGACAAATATCCAAAGAAAACTTTTTTTCGAGCAAATTTAGCCCTTAGATCCTGTTCTTGTACAAAGTATTTCAATATCTTTTTTTTACCACCATAAACTAAAATGTAATACAAAATAGAAGTAGATATAGTTTTGGAAAAATATAGTGACAATTACTATTAAAAAAAAAAAAAAAAGTGTGTGTAAGGTTCATACGCGATTGAAGTAAAATACATCATATAACAATTTTGAATAATGTTTATTAGTAATATGGTAACACTTGTGATGCACACATTTATTAGTGTTGTCAATCATTATACACATTTATATATTGATAAATTATGAATTATATATTTATAATAGCATTAAAAATATGTATAATATTTAAAAACAATAATGTAATTAAAGTCATACTTCAAATACGGCATGATCGGTTTGTCATTGTAATTACCATTTAGAAATGAACCTTAATTAGAGAGATGAAGTAACTGCTTGTTAATAAAATCTATAATATTCGTTCACACAGAGGATTATGTTAAACAACGCCTAAACAAATATTGTTTTTGCAACTTCACTCATTATGTAATTAAAATTAACATACATTCATTGACTGCTTGTATTTTTTTTTTACTTTTTCGCTGGAGTAAAATCTCATTCTTTGAACAGCTATAATATCTGCCTTGCCTAAAAAATATTTTCCATTTTCTATTTTAATTTCACTTCAAAGATTTATATAAACTACGAATAATATAGAAATAATTTCTAATCAATAAACTTACGCTTAGTACATGGCACAAATGTTTAATTTGTTTCATTATTTTCACAGAACAGGGTAAAATATTCTTCTGATTCAGGCATTTTTCATTAAATCAAGATTTGTACTGCGATGTAACTTTAAATTTTTTATTTTTCTATGCCGATTTCTTTGTTGATATCAGTACGCATACAACGTTGATGCCTGTACGCAAACATCGACAGATCTCTATTCACATACACGACAACTAATCACAATCGACCCGTATTGAAATGATTTCATCGCGAGCGAATGACGTACAGTTCGGGCGTAACGCAATTTCCGTTGCATTTGTACGGATTTACACCCTAATCGCGCCTAAAGAAGTTTTGCTTTTAAAAAACTTTTCTGGTCAGTAAATTTATATATATTATTCATTTTTCAGCAATTCTCGTCCAAATACACCATTGGCTCCTCTTGCTGCACTTTTAGATGAACTGAATGGAGTGCAGGCTCGTTTGCAGCCATTCCTTCTACAATACCATCAGATTTTGCGGACTGATCCAACTTATCCTGATGTAAGTAGAATTTGGATGAAATTGAGAATAATTATATAAGCAAACTTAACAGACATTGTTTCTGTTTCATTATTTTCATGATTGATATACATTCTTAGGCCTGGAATGATGAGACTACTTCTGTGACAAGTTATTGATCAGATTCATCAACTATTCAACTCAGTAGAATTTGTATTTTATAAACTTAAAACCACATCAAATTATAACAAGACAGAAAATACTTGTATTATATTTATAACCAGTTACATTTTGTGCAATTTCTGAAGTAGAAGTTTATATTTTTGGCAACTGTGATCTTTTTTGCACAATGATCGGTCAAGCCATTTCTTTGTATTTAGTAGAAAAGTGAAAGACTTTTGTTGTCTATGTTTCAGCACACAATCCTGAACCAATTTTAAAATTTCAAAACCTTTTTGAAAGATAATGATAATGTATTAATAAATTATATCTGCATATCATTCACCATTTTTTATACCATTCAATTTATACCTAATTGTTTTTTATTTATCTTTTAGCATGAAACAGCAGCAAATGCCCAACGAATGTTCAACCGTGTATCCCAGATTCTGCATCTCTTGTCTCATGCTTATCATATCATAAGCGACCTGATGGTTGATTTGCATCAGAACGCACCAAGATTTTTGACCTGCAGACCGGTACTGATGCAGAGATCAGTTGTTGGTCGAGCTGGAATGCCAGTAAGAAAAGTTTACACTAGTATTATAAAAAACTTAATTGTTTAATTGAATAATTAGTAATAATATATTGATTGTTTAAATTGTTTTATCCAAACTGATTAAACAAAAATTTTTGTAGATATTGTTAGAAACTTGACATGTTTTTTCCTCATTTTTTGGTATTGGTTAAATTTTTTTTATTGATCCAATGAGCATTCTTATCTAAATATGGATCTGATCCAGTATTTTATTCTTTTTAATTGTGTCCATTAAAGTTTATTATCAAGTTAAAACAATTCTTATGATATGTTTGTTTGATATCTAAGTTTAAGGCCAGGTTACGATCCATTTTCCATACATTATGCTACTGAATCATACTGAATACTGTTAAAATGTCATGTTTTTGCTGTGCATTCAGGCGCTTTACACATGAACTGCAACATCACTCATATGTTATGAAGCTGAGTCAGAAAGGCCCTGTTATCTAAGATAGTTTTTTTGACATTTGTGTGGTTTCTAAGTTAGGTTTTCTATCTGAAAACCTTAGAAAAACGCCTGACAGCACAACCACATGGTTTTTGACAATATTTAGAACAATTTTGTATGGAAAGTTCTACATAACATAGCCTTGCCATAACATTGGTGTGTTTTGCAGCAGAATCGATCCATAAATTTACACATTATTAAATTTTTTTGGATACATTAATATAATATTTCATCAAATTATTTGTAACATTATAAATATTGCTTGAATGCAGTATGTTTAATATAAAATATCCATTCTCATTTTGGTTTATTTCTAGACTATTGTAACGGAGAATTTTGTAAATGAGGTTCCCAACATCACTATTTCTACAAACTTGTCTAATGGACGAAGCAATGGTACAGCAGCGCCAAATACTGCTTCGGCTGGAAATAATGGGTAAGATAAAATAATATAAAGTAATGCATTTTTTAACTTCCCGAAGGAGAAGTTTGTTTTCATAAAAGAATCCGATTCGCTAATTTTGTTTTCTCGACGTTTCAAGCCATTCTGAATCGAATGAGACCAAATTTGGAAATAGTATGTGTGTGTGCGTGCGTGTATGTGAACAGATTTTTTTGCCGTAAATCGACGTTTTCTCAAAAACGACCGGACCGATTTCATAAATTTAAAAGCCATTCGATGTATCTCGATGAGGATTAGCGTTTATCAATTTTGCGCAACGATCAGCCAAGCCGTTTCTTTGTAAATAGCAGAAAAGTAAAAAAATTTTTGTCCACGTTTTAGCCCGCAATTCTGAATCGATTTTGAAAATTCAAAAATTATTTGAAAGATATTGATTGGAAATCGACCTGATTAGTTTTTGGTAAAGATCGGCCGGGCCGTTTTCTTGTAATGAAGTGTTAAAAAAATTTTTTTTGACGATTTTCATGAATTTTTTTTTGGTGATAGATGTCATGGTCTTCTAGATCATACTAAAATATTACGGCCCTACGACAAGTCGTTTAATTTTGAAAATTTGTCAAACTTTGCAAAAATTAGTATTGTTTTTTTGACGTTCGGCAAAATTAGAACTTTCATCGACGTTTTCTCAAAAACGGCTAGACCGATTTCAAAAATTTAAGTCAATCGATGTATTTTGATGTAGATTATCTTTTCTCAATTTTGTACGACGATCTGCCGAGCTGTTTCTTTGTAATTTGGAAAAAAGTGTTAAATTTTTCGTCTACATTTAAGCTCATACTACAGAATCGATTTTCAAAAATCAAAAACTGTTCGAAAGATATTAGTTGAGAATGATAGTGATAAAATCTACCAAGCCATTTTCTTGTAATTAACTGTTGAAAAAAATTTAAGTCGACTTTTATGGAACTTTTTTTTGTTCATAGTCTTACAGAACTTACTGAAATATCACGGCCTCACGGCAAGTAGTTTAACTTTAAAAATTCATCAAAGTTTGAGAAAATCAGTAGTTTGTTTGACGTTTGTTAAAATGAAATTAAAATAAAATGTAAGTTAAAATGATTTACTTGGTATAGAGTGTTCGTTAGTTTATTTACTTTTAATCACTTATAAATTAATTTATATTTTATTAAGTCAATTATTTACACATATCGGGAAGTTCATGTAACTTGCCTCAAGGCTAAATACCAATACCAACTAATTTTGTTATATATAGAATCAAGATTATGTCTGTGATCTTTTTCACAAACCATATTTGGTTGATGGTGGATTATTTTTTATATAAATTACTTTATTTAGATTAAATTTAAATAATAAAATGAGAGTTTCATGTTTACTTGTCTGTAATCTTGATGCAATTTTGTATCATGGTAGAGGTGATAGTGAAAACAAACCTGCTGCATTATTTTATAACTGTGGAAAGTTTTTTAAATTTTGAGAAAACTTAGTAAAGTCAATATATAAAACCAAATAAATATTCTTTTTGGTACAGAGTGCCCTAGAACTTAACATGAAGCCGAAATGGGGTGATAGTATTTTCCATAACTGTTCTTTGGTTGAACTTTTAAGTTCAACCTTGAGCTTCGATGAAATTATTATTATTTTTCAGTTTTTGTGGTGCATTTTTATTAATTTTGTACATTTAATCTTTGGATTCATAACCATGAGTATTTTTTCATTGTTATTTTTAGGTTTATATTTTTAACTTCATATATTTTAAAAACAAAGTAATTTTATTTCAAGAAATCTACTTTTTTATGTTATTTGTGCCACATTCCATAGGCCTATAATATTTTAGAATATCTACTGTTTTTTAAACCTCTTATTACCATACAAATATTCATTGCAAACCTACACATAACACCAAATCATAAATAAAAATGCTCAATGATAAATTAATAATTTGTTAATATAATAATTGCAATGCATGAATGTGATAATTCAATCTACTATATTTGCAGTACTGAAGGCAATGCGCCAAATGCTGAAGTTCCAAGTGATTTTGGACCTCACAGCCAAAACTTTGAATTCAGTAAGTATAGTTAAACGATTTGAGTAAATTGTATACTTTGTTTTTTGTATTATTCAATTTTATATTAATTATTTAAATTATTTATTTTATTCTTTTCACAGTTAAATAATATATTGGATTATTATTTATGAATGATGTATTATTGTTACAATTATTGTTATTGTTTTAATCAATTGATGATCATTTCAGTGCTTCCTGATGGTTTGGCAATGGGTGGCAATGTGGAGGTCGTCATGGAGGTGTCTCCGAGGTTCAACAGACCTATGAATAATACCACAGAAGGTGCTCCGACAGCAACCACAACTGCAACCACTGGATCCAACAATACCGGTAAATAAATGATAATTCGAACATAACATCAAATATTTATTTATTTTTTTATTTATTCATCTTGTGAAAACCGTGAAATGAAATTAATTTTCTTTAAATTAAAAAATGTTCATTGACAGAAATTGAGATGAAAAATGATGTAATTAAAAATAATCCTTAACAAAATAGGGGTTTGTGATAAGTATAAAAAATTGCGCAAAAAATGAGCTAAAAATAAAAAAAAAACATTTGGTTTCGATTAAAATTTCCAAAATCCTGTATTGGATGTATAGTTTATGAGATGTATAGTTTATAGCATATACCAGCGGTTTCCAACCTGTGGGGCGCGCCCCCTCAGTGGGGCGCCAGGCTGCCCTAAGGGGGGCGCGTACAACTGTTTCCAGAATACTATTATCGAAAATAACCCAACATTTATGGAACGTTATTAAAAAATAAACAAAAAATATTTAGTTTTTATGAATATTTTTACATAATATTGCATATTAATTTGTGGTCTGATAATATCAGTTGAGTATTTATTAAATTAAACAGTTAAAAAAATAAGAAGGGCGCGATGCTAAAAAGGTTGGAAACCGCTGGCATATACAGTTTATGGGATTTATAGTTTTTAGGATTCATAGTTCAGTTTTTTTTATAGATGTGTTATTTCCAAATATGAGTAACAAATATCCTATCTAAATATATATTTATCTCATCTTTCTAGGTGCAGGCATTACTATTCCCATGCCCGAAGATAATCGTATGATAACCCAAATCATGCAGGCTGTGGCTGGTCAAATAATCAACCGTATGCAAGCTGGGGGCACACCCTCAGTGAACGTAGTCAATGTTACAGCAAGTGTCTCAAGTGCTCCCAATGCTCAGACTAATAATAATACTGCTCCACAAGCAGGTAAATATAAAATATTATATATCTAGAATTTGGTAAGGCGTTATATTGATTTTTAAATATTTTGTTTTTAGGGCAAAATTCTCAAGCTAGGGTCAACACGGCTACACATCCTACAACTTCGACTCAAACCAGGTCCACTGCCAGGCCCCATGTTCAACTCAGACAGGGAGGTGGAATACGATTGCCATTTGGGTAAGTAGAAAAAGTCCAATTTTGTTTTTTGACCTTTCAGGTTGTTTTGAATCGAATGAGACTAAATTTGGCAAAAGTATGTGAGCCGACCATTTTATCTTTTGTTGCAGTTTTCTCTGAAAAACTGATGGTCAGTTTTCAAAAATTTAAAAGTTATTTGATGTAGCTTAGGATTTATTACATACTAGCTGACCCGACAGACTTCGTCCTGTCAAAAAAAATCTACCAAATCGGTTCTAATTGCTCTGTTGATCTTTAAAGGTTGTACCCAAAAGCCTCAAAAGATTTTGTATGTGCCTTCGTGCATTCATCCCAAACAATCAATTGATATTGCTGCAAAACTTTAGCCATTGCACAGTTCTTCGAAATGTTGCAAGTTGGAGTTTCATTGCTTTGCATATTTAACACTATTCCTACCGACATTTCATGTTTGCTATTCCTACCGCGACCGGTCAAATGACCGGTCATGCAAAATCTATATTTTTCAGTATTGAATGAAGAGTTAATGCTAGTTTAATAGTTTATAAATACAAATACAAAATATTTCTTTTATTTTAGAATGCGAAATCTACATTTTATTCTGTTTTATCCAATTTATTACGATTTTTTTTCTTAGAGTGTATTTTCTGCACACGCATTTTTGACGTTTTTGGCTGATTTTGTTTGCCATATCATCTTTCTAAAGTATTATCTGGAATATTTTCTTTTAGGGAATCCATTTTGTACTTGTACTTAGCTAACTTTTTTCTGGATTCTTGATGGAACTATACGATAAGTTAATTGGAATAGAAAGTTCCTGCCTCGTACATCGTCTTCCCGTAATTTCTTTATGTGACAACAATCGATTTATCCTGAATAAATACAAAATAATGTAAATCCTTGATAAATTCTCTATGAAATTCAAATTTTATCGAATGATTTCTGACTATTTTATGACTGACATCTACACCAAACATGACGCTAATACCAATTGAATTGACTCCCGTATTAGTGTAATTTTTTCAACATATGTGTATGTAAGTGAAAATTAGAATCTTCTTTCTTAGCTTCCAAAATTGTAAATATTATTTCAGTGATGAAGTTCTTGATTTTTAGTTCTACCAGTATTTGTAGTTGTTATATTGATTCAATTGTATCTACCATAACAGTTTTTTTACTAGCAGTTTAGCTGTATGTAGGATGGTAAAAATGTTATATTTTTTTGACATCTTATTAGAGATTTTGATAATACAGTTTTATTTGTTATAAATCTTCAAAGAAATTCTCAGTTTGCTACGAATACTGGATGGTTATCAAAATTTTACTTCCTATTTGTGCGATTATTATGCCCAGCAACATAATTATATTTACATCATATATTGAACGGTTACTAAAATTTATAAGTTTTCCTGAATATTATTGAACATGTGGTAAATAAATTTACAAATTACCTTTCTTGAAAATATATGTTTGTCGATAGTAATACGTGGCCTTTTACAACAATTTTGGTTGCTGTCAATGTAGTTGAACCAACCCTCGGATTCAAAACAAAACTATCATTTTGTTGTTTGGATTCCTTCGTAAAAATCTATCTACACATAGACATTGAGCAAAAATGAGAAAACCCACTTTTTATACAATGTCAATACAATATAAAGTATAAAGTACAATATTTATACTCCTTGCCTCATTTGCGCAGCTTGCATACAAAATTGAGAAAATGCATATAAATTTGCAGAATGTAGTTTTTATCACTCTAAATTCTTCTGAATTTACATTTTCTTATAAGTTCGATTATATTCCTTACAATTTCTACAAAAAATGACGTCCGAACATCGTCTTTCGTACTACCGGTCAAATGACCGGTCGCGGTAGGTAAGACAGTATACAATTTTTTTTTCCAAAAATTAAAATTGAAAAAACAAATTTACATTGAAAAATGTTTCATACTCACATATTAGGAAAAGTCATGAAGTTTGATGACGATTCAATTACATTTGATATGAAAATACTAATCGAAAAATCAAAACGGTCATTTGACCGGTCCCGGTAG